>NC_136713.1:851013-1451013 GCF_947650265.1 Symphodus melops
CGTCTCGTCATCTGCTCTTCATGTGTTTTTAGAGACAGCTGAGGAAAGGAGGAGGGGGAAGCAACGGGTCAAGGTGGGATTCGAACCCACGGCCGCGGCAGGGAGGGCTACAGCCTCCATACAGGAAGCTGCAGTGTCAGCAGGGAGACGCCGGAGCGAGATTCTCCTCCCGATTTGAGCGCAGAGCTGTGATTGGTCAGCAGGTCTGAGGGGTCGAGAGGTTGGGGGGGGGGAGAAAAAAAAAGAGGTCAAGGAGATTAGAGATTAAAGCAGTTTAAAGTCTGAGCAGGGCAGCGAGCCTGGATTCAGTTGTTCCTTCAGGCCCAGTTTGACGGCTTATTCGGGGGGGAGGAGGGGGGGGGGCACTTAAAGATCTGAAGTACTAAAGCAGTCAGGTAATATTTAAAAAGTGTGACCCGTGCGTTCATTTTTTTTTTCCTTCTTTGAGTTTTCCTGTTTCCAATTTTTTTTTTCGAACCTGAATTAAACTTTTTTTTTTATTTTATTTTTTTAAGAGATTCCTTTTAAAATGAAGCTTCTCCTGCAACGTTGCAGGATGGGAAAATGTTTCAAAATAAAGCAAGTCGGGTTGCACAGGACCCCTGAATTTCAAAATAAAATGTAGAAGAGTCGTTTTTGATCTCCGTGAGTCCTTCAAGCTGTCCTGCTTTTTTTTTTTAAATTTTTATTTTTTTATTTTTTTAGATTTAGACATTAAAAAGGAGCCGTTTCTCTCAACGAATCACCCAGAAGACGTAGCGCCCCCTGCAGGCGGCAGCGTTCAGGTGACCTTGAGTTACAAAACGAATGTTTCATGCTTGATCGTATAAATCCTCCCGTGATGTGGAGACGGTATCAAAAAAGGTGCGGGGTGATGACACCGCAGCCCTCGAACCTTTCTCACTAATCGCCCCCGGCGTGTGCAGGCGGATTTGGACATGCGTGGCGGCTTGGAGCTGCGCAACATGTGGGGGCGACGAGGCCCCGAGCTCTCAGCCCGTCAGGGAGGAGCCGTGCCAGCGTTTTGTCCAATGGGAGGGATTCTGTGCAGAACACAAATCAGCTGAAGCTCTTTATCTGCCTGCTGTTGGTTAATTGTCATTGAAATCAGGAGGCGTTCGATTTATTCGCCCTGACCCGGCGAGCGGCGCTTGAAGGGCCTCGGTCCGGTCAGAGCAGACGAATCCAGCAGCATCACTGTCAGGTGTAAGCGGAGTCGGCTTGACCCCGTTTTCAGAGTATCGGTTTCAGAGCATCGGGGTTCAGGACGTTCAGACAAAGGAACACCTCGGCATCACTTCCTGTGTGCCGGGTTGAAAAGTGGCACAAAGGCGTCTCTGTGCGGCGAGGAGGAGGTTTTATAAATGGGTGAAACGTTACACCTGAAGCAGCACGGACACCTCTCTGAATTCAACATCTACCAGTCGTGAGAAAGTCAGTCGTGCAGTCGTGGAAAGTTTTGACGCCGCGGAGAGTTTGAGGAATCCACCTGCAAGCAGCTCACGCACACACACACACACACACCACTGTCTGGTGTTCTGCTGTTTCTCTGTTGCCACGGAAACACCAAAAGGCTCCAACAAAGGATCGTTGTTGGTAAAGCAAGCAGGAGAAAAGAGCCTGTATGCAGTTCTTCTTCACGTGTGAGTCAGAGAGTCTGCTGAGCCCTTTTCCTCGTCTGCAGGAAACCCTGAGCCCTTTTCCTCGTCTGCAGGAAACCCTGAGCCCTTTACCTCGTCTGCAGGAAACCCTGAGCCCTTTTCCTCGTCTGCAGGAAACCCTGAGCCCTTTTCCTCGTCTGCAGGAAACCCTGAGCCCTTTACCTCGTCTGCAGGAAACCCTGAGCCCTTTCCCTCGTCTGCAGGAAACCCTGAGCCCTTTACCTCGTCTGCAGGAAACCCTGAGCCCTTCACGTCGTCTGCAGGAAACCCTGAGTCCTTTTCCTTGTCTGCAGGAAACCCTGAGTCCTTTTCCTCGTCTGCAGGAAACCCTGAGCCCTTTTCCTCGTCTGCAGGAAACCCTGAGCCCTTTACCTCGTCTGCAGGAAACTCTGAGCCCTTTACCTCGTCTGCAGGAAACCCTGAGTCCTTTTCCTTGTCTGCAGGAAACCCTGAGCCCTTTTCCTCGTCTGCAGGAAACCCTGAGCCCTTTACCTCGTCTGCAGGAAACCCTGAGCCCTTCACGTCGTCTGCAGGAAACCTGAGTCCTTTTCCTTGTCTGCAGGAAACCCTGAGCCCTTTACCTCGTCTGCAGGAAACCCTGAACCCTTTACCTCGTCTGCAGGAAACCCTGAGCCCTTTACCTCGTCTGCAGGAAACCCTGAGCCCTTTTCCTCGTCTGCAGGAAACCCTGAGCCCTTTACCTCGTCTGCAGGAAACCCTGAGCCCTTTACCTCGTCTGCAGGAAACCCTGAGCCCTTTACCTCGTCTGCAGGAAACCCTGAGCCCTTTACCTCGTCTGCAGGAAACCCTGAGCCCTTTACCTCGTCTGCAGGAAACCCTGAGCCCTTTACCTCGTCTGCAGGAAACCCTGAGCCCTTTACCTCGTCTGCAGGAAACCCTGAGCCTTTTCCTCGTCTGCAGGAAACCCTGAGCCCTTTTCCTCGTCTGCAGGAAACCCTGAGCCTTTACCTCGTCTGCAGGAAACCCTGAGCCCTTTCCCTCGTCTGCAGGAAACCCTGAGCCCTTTACCTCGTCTGCAGGAAACCCTGAGCCCTTCACGTCGTCTGCAGGAAACCCTGAGTCCTTTTCCTTGTCTGCAGGAAACCCTGAGTCCTTTTCCTCGTCTGCAGGAAACCCTGAGCCCTTTTCCTCGTCTGCAGGAAACCCTGAGCCCTTTACCTCGTCTGCAGGAAACTCTGAGCCCTTTACCTCGTCTGCAGGAAACCCTGAGTCCTTTTCCTTGTCTGCAGGAAACCCTGAGCCCTTTTCCTCGTCTGCAGGAAACCCTGAGCCCTTTACCTCGTCTGCAGGAAACCCTGAGCCCTTCACGTCGTCTGCAGGAAACCCTGAGTCCTTTTCCTTGTCTGCAGGAAACCCTGAGCCCTTTACCTCGTCTGCAGGAAACCCTGAACCCTTTACCTCGTCTGCAGGAAACCCTGAGCCCTTTACCTCGTCTGCAGGAAACCCTGAGCCCTTTACCTCGTCTGCAGGAAACCCTGAGCCCTTTACCTCGTCTGCAGGAAAACCCTGAGCCCTTTACCTCGTCTGCAGGAAACCCTGAGCCCTTTACCTCGTCTGCAGGAAACCCTGAGCCCTTTACCTCGTCTGCAGGAAACCCTGAGCCCTTTACCTCGTCTGCAGGAAACCCTGAGCCCTTTACCTCGTCTGCAGGAAACCCTGAGCCCTTTTCCTCGTCTGCAGGAAACCCTGAGCCCTTTTCCTCGTCTGCAGGAAACCCTGAGCCCTTTACCTCGTCTGCAGGAAACCCTGAGCCCTTTCCCTCGTCTGCAGGAAACCCTGAGCCCTTTACCTCGTCTGCAGGAAACCCTGAGCCCTTCACGTCGTCTGCAGGAAACCCTGAGTCCTTTTCCTTGTCTGCAGGAAACCCTGAGTCCTTTTCCTCGTCTGCAGGAAACCCTGAGCCCTTTTCCTCGTCTGCAGGAAACCCTGAGCCCTTTACCTCGTCTGCAGGAAACTCTGAGCCCTTTACCTCGTCTGCAGGAAACCCTGAGTCCTTTTCCTTGTCTGCAGGAAACCCTGAGCCCTTTTCCTCGTCTGCAGGAAACCCTGAGCCCTTTACCTCGTCTGCAGGAAACCCTGAGCCCTTCACGTCGTCTGCAGGAAACCCTGAGTCCTTTTCCTTGTCTGCAGGAAACCCTGAGCCCTTTACCTCGTCTGCAGGAAACCCTGAACCCTTTACCTCGTCTGCAGGAAACCCTGAGCCCTTTACCTCGTCTGCAGGAAACCCTGAGCCCTTTTCCTCGTATGCAGGAAACCCTGAGCCCTTTACCTCGTCTGCAGGAAACCCTGAGCCCTTTACCTCGTCTGCAGGAAACCCTGAGCCCTTTACCTCGTCTGCAGGAAACCCTGAGCCCTTTACCTCGTCTGCAGAAACCCTGAGCCCTTTACCTCGTCTGCAGGAAACCCTGAGCCCTTTACCTCGTCTGCAGGAAACCCTGAGCCCTTTACCTCGTCTGCAGGAAACCCTGAGCCCTTTACCTCGCCTGCAGGAAACCCTGAGCCCTTTACCTCGTCTGCAGGAAACCCTGAGCCCTTTACCTCGTCTGCAGGAAACCCTGAGCCCTTTACCTCGTCTGCAGGAAACCCTGAGCCCTTTTCCTCGTCTGCAGGAAACCCTGAGCCCTTTTCCTCGTCTGCAGGAAACCCTGAGCCCTTTTCCTCGTCTGCAGGAAACCCTGAGCCCTTCTCCTCGTCTGCAGGAAACCCTGAGCCCTTTTCCTTGTCTGCAGGAAACCCTGAGCCCTTTTCCTCGTCTGCAGGAAAACCCTGAGCCCTTTACCTCGTCTGCAGGAAACCCTGAGCCCTTCACGTCGTCTGCAGGAAACCCTGAGTCCTTCTCCTCGTCTGCAGGAAACCCTGAGCCCTTTACCTCGTCTGCAGGAAACCCTGAGCCCTTTACCTCGTCTGCAGGAAACCCTGAGCCCTTTACCTCGTCTGCAGGAAACCCTGAGCCCTTTTCCTCGTCTGCAGGAAACCCTGAGCCCTTCTCCTCGTCTGCAGGAAACCCTGAGCCCTTTTCCTCGCCTGCAGGAAACCCTGAGCCCTTTTCCTCGCCTGCAGGAAACCCTGAGCCCTTTACCTCGTCTGCAGGAAACCCTGAGCCCTTTTCCTCGCCTGCAGGAAACCCTGAGCCCTTTTCCTCGTCTGACTGAAATCCGGAGAACTTTCCGGGGCCCTTTTTTCTCTGTCGGCTGGATGAAAACAACAACAGCCCAGAGCGACTTGGAGTCACCGAGGAGTCAGTCAGCTTTGCTCCTGCAGGACATCCAACTGTTACTGACCCACTTTCAAAGAAACTGTCCCAAGCATTGTTTTCTGCTCTCGTTCTCCATCCAATTAAAAGTCAAACTCGATCCTAATCCCAATCCTTACAGCGTAAACATGTGAGGAGTGCTTTTAAAAAGCAAGTTTAAACAGAGTGAGAGAAGAAGTGAAGCTGGAGCGTGGAGCCCTGCAGGCCTGCGTCGCTCCAACATGAGAACACATAATTACAGCCTTTCAGCCACACTGGCACTGGATGCTCACAGCCTGCTGCCAATACACACGTCTGTGCCACGACATGAACGTGGATCACGTCACGGCAACGAGCAAAGGGTTAAAAAAAAAGGTCCAGTCTGTGGACAATCAGGGGTCATAGTTGTGATTTCTCCTGCTGTTGTTTCCCTCCGTGTCCGAGGATTCCAACAAGATGTCTGAGGAGCATTTTAAAAGTGGTTATTTATTTAAAATCCTCTGTATCTAACTCCTCCCCCCCCCCCCCTCCTCTCTTCCCCCCTCCCCCCCAGGTACGGGAACGTTTGGCCGAGTCTTCTTGGTGAAGGACAAGAAGAGCAGGAACTTCTTCGCCCTGAAGCAGATGAAGATCCCCGACGTGATCCGGCTGAAGCAGGAGCAGCACGTCCACAACGAGAAGGAGGTGCTGAGCGAGGTCAACCACCCCTTCCTCATACGACTGTGAGTCTGGGCCCCCCCCATCGAGGGGGAGCGGGGGAGCGGGGGGGGGGGGGGGGGGGGGGGGGTGCAAAGTTCAGGGTCCTTCACAGAAGGCCAAGAAAATACCAGGTCGTCTTAGAAATTCACTCTACACCTTTATTTAATATTCACCTTCTTCTGCCCCCCCCCCCTCCCCCCCCCCTCAGTGGATTCTTCATAATGAAATAAATCAGTACTTTTTAAATTTCCCCGCTGATACGAATCCAATATCATTCCAGGAGTGAAAGCAGCAGGTGACGCTCGTGTTGGTTTAATATCACGCTCGTATCTGGGAGCGGCGTGCTTTCAGTCGGAGCTGCAGAGAAAAGAGGAAGAAGGGAAAAGTGCCGAGATGAAGCGGCGGCGTAGCGCAGACCGCCCCGTAATCGTCTTCGTGGCCGGCGGCCAGCTCCTCTGGAAAACGCCGGAGCGTCGTCCGTCTTCATCAGTGACACGCGCTCCTTGTTTTCATTCCTCTCGAGTGCCCTTACAGCTCCGAGTCGCTGCCGAGCTGCCGAGCGGCGAGCCCAGATAAAAGGGTGCGAGAGTGATGCAGCCGCTCATTTCGTCTGAGCTCGACGACTTCCACTGTGAATCCCTCCGTAAACACACACACACACACACACACACACGCACACACGCACACACACACGCACGCACACACACACGCACACACGCACACACACACACACACACACACGCACACACACGCACGCACGAGCAGGGTGTGTGATTCCTGTGGACGTGCATTATTGGGACGATGCCCCCCTGAGCTGGTGAGGGGTCGGTGCCTTGCTCAAGGGCACCTTCGGCAGTGCTCGAGAAGTGGGTCTGGCACCTCTCCAGCTCCCACCATATTTTGGTCCGCATGGGGAGTTGAACCGGCGACTCTCCGGTTCCCAAACCCGAGAGACCTGACACTTGAATTACACTCTCAGTTCTGTCACCAGCAGAGGGCGCTATTTGTTTACTCCTTTTATACATTTAGATGAAGGTTGGATTTGTAATCTGACGTCCAATCAGATGTCTTATCTCGTACGAAATTTCCGACTTTTATTTTCCCGACCTTCCCCCCCCCCCCCCCCCCCCGCAGTCCAGCTGATTTTATCTCTCTGCGTCCTCCAGGTTCTGGACGCATCACGACGAGCGCTTCCTCTACATGCTCATGGACTACGTTCCCGGCGGCGAGCTCTTCAGCTACCTGCGCAGCCGCGGGCGCTTCAGCAACGCCACGGGCCTCTTCTACACCTCGGAGATCGTGTGCGCCATCGAGTACCTGCACTCCAAAGAGATCGTGTACCGCGACCTGAAGCCCGAGAACATCCTGCTGGACGGCGAGGGACACATCCGCCTCACGGACTTCGGCTTCGCTAAGAAGCTCTCGGACAGGTGAGGCGATCACACGACCCCGGCGAGCGCAGAGCGACCGATGGGAGACGTGGTGAAGCTGTTCACATCGCTTCATAAATCCTCAGGCGGCGTGCAGTTTAAGACGGGATTTAAGGGATGATATTGATTTTCCGTCTTGAGCTCGAGACGCCCGAATGAAAAGAAACGGTCCGCTCCAGTTAGAGTCCAGACTGTCGTCCTTTTTCCTCTTAAACCTTTCAAAATAAAGAGCAGTTTGTTTGAATCCGTCGATGACGACTGAAAATCGATTTCAGCAGATTTGAGATCCTCGAAAAAATTCATCTAATTGGAAAGAGAAAGTTTTTATTTCAGTTTTCTGTCTTTTAAAACACAATCAGGAGACGAACAACGTGGCTGCTCAGGAATCAGCTTTCTCCTTCAAAATAAAACACCGACTCATCCTCCTTGGTCCCTTCTGGGCCTCCGTACACGACCAGACCAGATTCAGTCCTCTGACCTTTGTACAGACTGAGCTGAGATTTGAGGAAATGCTCTTTAAAATAAGGAAGTACCAAACAGCTTGGTTAGTTTGTGTTAAGCTCTTATTTTGTAGGAGCACTTCTTGGGTCTCCTTGTTGCTTTTCCGTAGACGGGACATGAAGGTGCCAATCAGACGCTCGGCGTGCTCCCGAAGCCGCTCGCTGGCTGTGAAATTGGGGTTGGGGGTCCAATTTCTTTTCAGACAAGAAGTAATCTCACAATCTCACTCCGCAGCGTTTGGAGAGGCGTGGAAGTTTTTTAAGACTTTAAACTCCTCCGCGAGCGCCGAAGCTCATTTGTTGGATTCGTCGTGCCGAGACTGCAGAGAGGGAGGAGAGAGAGGGCGAGAGAGAGAGAGAGAGAGAGAGAGAGAGAGCGAGCGAGCGAGAGACGGGAGGAAGGATTCAGCTTCCCCTTGAAAACAGTTTGACATGCTGGTGCTTTTATTTTGACGGTGTGAAAACGGGTCACGTCACGTGGATATTATTAATGCACCTCTCTCTCCACTAAACGAGCTCTGCAGAGTGAGAAGATGGGAAGTGCCGCCGCCTCATCGCCAACCGCTTCCGTCACCTCGTGCTCCCGTGTTGTTGATGCCGCTGCAGCGCCCCCTGGTGGCCGACACATGGAAAGCTCTTCGTGGTGACACGCCGACTCGTCCTTGCCCTCCTCCTCCTCCTCCTCCTCCTCCATCCTCCACCAGGACCAACATCATTTCCATACAAATTACAGTCGCCATGGCAACTGGTCGAAAGAGGTCATTACCCAGGTGCTGTCGGTGACAGACGCCGACGAGAGGCTGGCGAGGGGCCAAGTGCTCGTCATCAGAGGACGAGTGGCTCCGAGAGAGAGAGAGAGAGAGAGGGGCGTGTCACTCAGCTGCTTCACACTTCCTGTTCTGGTCCCGCTCGCTGTTTTGGTTTCTGCTTTTCCTCTGCCGGGGGGGAAACTGGAGTGTGTGTTGGTTTGTGCCGAGCGTTTACAGAGCGTGCGGAGGCGTCCGCCGTGTTTACTGTGAAGACGAGTTTTTAAAACCCCGACGCTCACAGAAACATGTTTAAAACCTTCTGTCCTCTCGTCTCTTCAGGACCTGGACTCTGTGTGGGACTCCCGAGTATCTGGCCCCTGAAGTCATCCAAAGTAAAGGTCACGGCCGGGCGGTGGACTGGTGGGCTCTGGGGATCCTGGTCTTTGAAATGCTGGCCGGGTAAGAGCTGCCCCTCTCCCTCCACCTGAATGCATATTAACCCTTTTTCAAACAGCGCCCCCCTGTGGTCGAAATGAAACACCTGCGTTTATATAATATAACAGGTTTGTGACCCTGTAGAAACCAGCTCTCTCTGAACGCTCCGTTTTGTGTGTGTGTGTCTCTTTAAATGCAATAAGCCCCGCCCCCCCTGAGTTTTCCCAGTAGACATCTCTCCTGCAGAGAGAATAAAAATGGCCGACCTGTGCATAAGTTTATCTCTAGTCTGGAGTCCATGGGAGGAAGTACCAGGGGAGGAAGTACCAGGGGAGGGGAGGAGATTTATTGACCTGAATCCAACTTGTGATGTCACAAACGGAGAGCGTTTCAAACGGAGCGTTTTTCTCCGTCCGGTCAGACGACTGGCTGGATTTATTTCACTTAAAACTCAAAGTGGATTTCTCCTCATGTGTCCCCGTTAAAAGCTCCGTCACAGGTCACGTCCGTTAAAACATCTCCAGATTTTAATCTGTGCGGTGGAAAAGAAGTCTACGTGGAGAAGAACTTCAGATTTGAAGATTCTCAGAGAAAGGAAAACTCAGGAAGACGATTCTGCACACGTCAAAAAGAGAATATTTAAAAAAATATATTAAAAAAAACCTGAAACATGTTGAGATAACTTCTGGAGTGTGGAGGAATGTCACACGTCTGACCGCTCCTTGTTTTTCATGCCTCAGTTTGAACACTTGTTCTGGAGCGTTCATCTTCACAGGCTCGAGTCGAGGCTTCACATTAAACAGAGCACACGACTGAACCAGCAGGGGGCGCTCTCCTCCAACAGAGCAGTTTATAACAGGAGAGAGAGAGAGAGAGAGAGAGAGAGAGAGAGAGAGGAGGAAGGTTTTAGAGGAAATCAGGAGATCTTACACAGACACACACACACCTCACGTACACACACAGACTCACACACACACACGCAGACACACACACCTCTCACACACACAGACACACACACACACACGCAGACACACACCTCATGTGTGTACACACGCAGACACACACACCTCTCACACACACAGACACACACACACACACAGACACACACCTCATGTACACACCTCTCACACACACAGACACACACACACCTCACGTACACACAGACTCACACACACACAGACACACACACCTCGTGTGTACACACAGACACACACCTCACACACATGCACAGAAGCGCGCACACACACACACCTCATGTACACACACCCCACACACACACACCTCACACACACCTCATGTACACACACCCCACACACACACACCTCATGTACACACACACACTTCACACACACACACACACACACCATAATGGGATAAACCAGATTGCTATCGTCTCGGACACACACACACACACACACACACACACCTGCTGAAACGGAGAGGAATCATTCAGCGAGTGTTCGACGTGGCGTTATTGTCTCGGCGTGGAAATCTGCTCATTGTGTGCTGATTGGATTCTGCAGAGCTGAGTGAACGGGAGTCATTGTTGAGGGAGAAGAACAAAGACGTGGATCCCCTCTGGAGAGGCGTGTTTATCCTTCTCCCTCACTTCTAACACGAGCGAGCGAGCGAGTGAGCCAATCAGAGAGAGACGCAAACACCACCACGACTTTCCTTATCTTAGACACAGAAACTTCTAGATTCACAACCGTGTATAAATCTGCAGAGTCTATTAAACATGAACTAACCGAGACCGGGTGGGGGGGGGTCGTGTCACTCAGGTTGAGACCGTAACCCAATCAGAGCGGTCCGATTTGAACCGCATGGAGCCAGAATGACGACTCATAGATTCTGATCGTTCTGATTGGCCGATTTGCGTGGGAACTTCCTGCTTTCATGTTCAGCATCTTAGAGGTCACTTACATGCCGACCCCCCCCGAGATGAGATGGGATGGGATGGGATGGGGGGGGCTACTGTAAGACCCCCACTTAGACAAAGAGCTCTCTTCATCTCACACACCGTTGTGTTGGTCAGAAGTTCTGATCCAAGAATGTAGCAGCTGGATCGCCCTCCTCTCGGGTGAGAAAACATCCAGGGAGGGCTCGAGCGCCCCGAGGGGAGAGGAGAGAGAGAGCAGGAGGAAGAAAGAAAAAAAAAAGTCCTCTCTTCATAATCCGACCTCGGGGCCCAGATTTCTGCTCCTGATGGAAACCAATAAATGAACTCCTCTCTCGGTGAAAATCAACTTCCTGTATTTATTTTGAAACCTCCAAACGTGAGACCTCCGCTTTCAGCTGCTTCCAGCTCGGGGGTCACCTTCAGACACGTCAAAGTGTCCGAGCTGAATGAGCTTAGAGCAAAGAGCAGAGTCCTTCCTCTTGACTCTCAAAGAACCTCAGCAGAGAAGGAAAACAGGAAGTCAGGTGTCGGGCTGCAGGACATTTTTGATCTTCATCACCATGAAGAAGAGAACGCACAATCGTTCAGGGTCCGCGTGTCGAAGCGTAAATGAAATCGGTCTTCAGGATGATATCGACGTGTGTCAGGGGTTTGACCCTTGTGACGCTGCAGTGTGACGGCAGCTCCTCTTCTGATTGGCTGAAAGGTTTCTGATCAACAGCAGGAGCCTGACTCAGCTTCTTGACTGTTTGCGTCTTCACTAAAGCTGTGCCAGCATCTTTTATTATTATTATTATTCTTATTCTTCTGATGTGGAAACAGCTTGAAAGGCTCTGAGGACTCGGGCTGAATGTGTGTGATGAAAAGCAAAAAGGGGGAATATTAAAAGAGCGGACACTCCCTTTTGGCTCTTTATCCCGTTTCTCTCTCTGTTTGTTATGGATTGCTTTTTTCTCCTGCTTAATCATAAATTCGAGTCAGGAAACGTTCCCCTCACGTCCTCCTCCTCCTCCTCCTTCCAGCTTCGGTGACCCACATTTTCCACAGATGACAGCAGTCTGTGGTGCTCGGCCAGCCCCCCCTCTCCCCCCCCCCCCCCCCCCCCCCCCCCCTCCACTCCACTCCGTCTCCAGCCTTTGGAGCTTTTCAGCGGGCAGGCCGAGCGGCGTGTGACAAACCGGCGCGATTACTCGCCTGTCTGCTCCGTGCGTAATGCGTTTAGGGGCCGGGGCCCATTATGTAATTTGTGGGTAATGACTTGTCCAGGCCGGAGCGGAGAGAGAGAGAGAGAGAGAGAGGGGAGGACTGGGAAAGCGTTCAGCAGCGAGACGGCCTGTGGGGTGGTAGAAACACGAAGAGTCGGACAACAAAGGCGGCTCTGTCTGCAGCACGCACACACACACACGCACACACACACACACACACACACACACACACACACACACACACACACACACACGCACACACACACACACACACACACACCAGGTGTCAGCTCTTACCTGCTCCTTGCATCACGCTGCATCTGCAGAGCGTGCACACATGGAGCGACAGGCTGGAGATGACCTCTCTCTCTCTCTCTCTCTCTCTCTCTCTCTCTCTCTCTCTCTCTCTCTCTCTCTCCTCTCTCTCTCTCTTTTTGCAGGTATCCGCCGTTCTTTGACGACAACCCTTTCGGGATCTACCAGAAGATCCTGGCCGGACGGCTGGAGTTCCCACGACATCTGGATTTCTACGTCAAGTAAGCTGCAGACGCCGCGCCGGGCTCCGATTACACGGAACAGGAATCTCCGCGGCAAACACATTAATCCTAAACGTCTTTACACGCACGTGGGGGTTGGCCTGTTTTTAGAACGCCAACACGCCATTTGTTCACATAACTTCATTAGAGTCAGAAAGCCGATCCTCCTGACCCCGTCGTCTTATTGCAAAAAGAAAAGATCGTCACAGGAGGAAGGACGGACGGGAAATCATGGCGTGTGCAGAAAATATGGAAAATCCTGGTGACAGACTCAGGTAGACAAACATGGTAACACAAAGCAGATGTTCAAACATGATGAGCCTCCCAGCCGTCCTCTCCACATCTTTCAAAAACAAACATTTCATCTGAACGTCAGGTTTTAACGCTTCTCTTCGACCTGCAGCGTCGACGTCTTCGTCTTCGGTCACATGAGGAAGAGGATCGTTTGATATCCAGCCGAGCTGCAGAGAAGTGAAGAGGAAGTCACAGCTGCAGCAGATCTGTAGCTCCTGTGTTCTTTGTGTTGTCACTCGAGAGCCTCTTGGAGGATCTAGACCCGTTAGGGGGGGGGGGGGCGTGGAGGTCAAGCAGAGGGCGTGAGGTCGAGTCAAAACATGGTTAACACGCCTGTAACAAAGTCTTGAAGTTTACGACTAAAGCTGGGAGCGATGTCCTCTCAGTCGGCCTGAAATCCCACACACACACACACACACACACACACACACACCTCCTGATTAATGTGTGTGTGTGAGATATAAACGGCTGAATGATTTAAAACACCGGTGTCCGCCGGCTCGGAGATCGATGGTTTAACCAGAGAGAAGCTGCGTGTCGTCTGAATAATCAGAGGAAGCAGAGTGTGCGTCGGGCCTCTCGGTGTCAGGCCTGATTTAGTGTGCGCACACACACACACACACACACACACACACACACACACACACACACACACACACACACCCAGCTCGGCCTCTAATCCTGCACATTCCTGCACCCTCCAGCTGCTTTTATGGCCGGCGTGAGCGGCCCTGATCAGCTGGGAGTGTCATTAGAGGCTGCAGGTCGGGCTGAAGCTCGCCCACCCCCCCCCCCCCCAACAATGTGGCCCCCACATGCTCTGTAGCATCACACCTTGATAGATGTTTAAACGGGAGGGGACGCTGGGTGGAGTGCGTCGGCGACCCCCCCTCAAGGGGAAGGCTGTAATTTCCCAAAGTGCTGCAGCTAATGAGCACCTCCACCTGCAGGCAGCATCAGACAAGAGAGTCCTGGTCCTGGTCCTGGTCCTGGTCCTGATTCATGCAGGATCCTCTCAGGCCACACCTTTAAAAAAACAAAGAGCTGCAGAAATTCACCTGAGGACAGAAAGACGGTTTTCTTGATACCTTCTCTCGATTCTCCGCATCGTTTCCAGATGACGTCCCCTTCCTGAGACGTGTAAGAAGCCAAAACAATCGCCCAAATCCCCCCCCCTCCTCCCCCCCCTCCTCTTTCTGGAGCAGATTCTTCGATTCATATCTCCACACGGGCTCGCCTCTAAGCGGGAGGAAGGATTTAGACAGAATCGCTGACTCTCCGGCATCCAGCTTGCTGTATTTACGAGCCCGTCTGCGGCGAGTCGCGTGTGAGGACGAGGCACCTTTTTTTTTAAGCCGCCTGTGAATCACGCTCGTCGACGCTCGCGCACGCTTCACGAGCACGCAGTTAAAAGTTTCATAAAGCCTCTTCTGCAGCCTGTCAGGAAACCTTCAGCCGAGATGCATTCGTCTTCCTGACAGCCCGCGGGATGCTCTAACTGTTTCCTTTTCCCCCCTCAGAGACCTCATCAAGAAGTTTCTGGTCATCGACCGAGCCAGGCGACTGGGCAACATGAAGGTGAGTTGGTCAGACTCCTCGTCTCCCCGCACACATGGCAGAGCAGCACATTTCATACCTTCAGTAGGTGCTTTGACGTCAGCAGTCTGAGGGAAGAAAAGGCTCCACATGCTTTCAATTAGTCGTAAATGAGAAGTTAACAGGAGCGTGTTGTTTGGGAGCAGGACAGATGCCTGAACCCTGCTTCTGTTTGTAATACGTCTGACTTGTAAAGTAAATATTATTCGTCCCTAATGAAAGCACGATTATTTTTACAGTCCGAGTTTAAGTGTTTCAAGCTCTGACTGATCTCTGAGGCGGCGTGCAGCCGCTTTAAACTCTGAAGGCTTTTAATTTGTGATTCTAATGCAAACGTGAAGCTGGCTAAACACTGAAGCTACAGTGTCCACCACATGCAGAGCTGGCTAAACACTGAAGCTTCAGTGGCCACCACATGGTGAACTGTGTGAGAGGAGGGGGGGGGGACAGCTCTCTGTGATGATTAGAGTTTAGACTGCAGTACCCACTTTAAACACTAGGGGGAGAGTTACAGACTGCTGGTCTGTTGGTCATTTTCCTCCAGATCCATAGTTTAAGATCCAGGTCTAAACTGTCTTTAGGTCCTGACAGACATTAATAACTCAGGTTCTCTGAAAAAGGAACAAAGTAAATCCATCATCTGTGTCAGTTTGTAAGTCTGTAAAAACTTCAACCAATGTCTGCCACGAGGTACCAATCTGATGAACCAATCACAGGCCTCCCTGTCTCCCTGCTCTCTGATGAACCAATCATAGGCCTCCCTGTCTCCCTGCTCTCTGATGAACCAATCACAGGCCTCCCTGTCTCCCTGCTCTCTGATGAACCAATCACAGCCTCCCTGCTCTCTGTAGAGAGTTATTTCAAGCTTTATTCTGAAGGAGCTGTGTTGTGTTTCAGAACGGAGCAGACGACGTGAAGAAACACCGATGGTTCAAGACGATCGACTGGGACGCCGTTCCTCTGAGGAAGCTCAAGGTGAGAAGCGCAGGAGCCGAGAGTCTCCTCTTTATATTGATAATAATAATAAGAAGAAGAAGAAGAAGAAGAGTGAGGTGAACTGAGCAGAACTTTAAACGTGTTTACGACTCAACATTTTACACTTTTGTCCTTTTTGTCCCTGCAGCCTCCCATCCTTCCCAAAGTCTCCCACGAAGGCGACACGTCCAACTTCGACGTGTACCCGGACGAGGACTGGAAGAAAGACCCCCCCGTGCCTCAGAAGGACCTGGAGATCTTTAAGAACTTCTGATCGCTTAATTTATTATCAGTGAATCCTGAGAATCTCTCGACTTGTTGAGAAAGTTACAGGTACCATCACGGAGAGAGAGACTGGGGGGGGCGGAGGGGGGGCACATATATCAGTAATAAACCCCCCGACCTCCCCCTCACCCTTTAAAGACAACCTCCTGGTGTTCGACACTGTGACGTCTGTCACTTCGCAGATTTTGCTTTTTATACTTTTATTTATGTGACTCTCAGTCGATCCTTTTTGCTGTTTTAGATTTTTTTTTTTTTCGATCACCGTTTTTTCCTCTGAGCCTGCTCATATGCAAAAACCAGAAGAAGACTGTTACTTTGTAGTTTATAAAGAAAAAAAAACAAAAGGAGAATAATCAGGTCTTTTTTTTTTTTTTTTTTTGATACGGTCATGTTTTGAATATTTTGTCGCAGTCATATTTAACGTGACTCCACACCGGTGCTGCAGCTCTCAGCCAGCTCTCGGGCCAGTAACTTGTATATTGAACAACGTGCGGCTTCTTCGACTCGTTATATCAGAGTCGGGGGGGGGGGGGCTGCTCGATGTGACGACGTGTGACCAGTAGCACTTGTTAAAGGTGCCTTACATCCTCGTTTGACGGGCCTGACGTCTCAGAGTTACGTAACGTCCACTTGAAAAGCTCCATGCAGGACTAATGGGACTCTACGTGAATGTCTCCTACTGTAAACACTTCTTCTTCTTCTTCTTCTGCCAGCTGAATGACTTTGTTAATATCACACGGTCCCAGCTGTTCTGCAAAAACAACTTTCCCATGACTCTTTGAAACCCCGTTCACTACACCGATCGTCGTCGTCGTCGTCGTCGTGTTTTTTAAAGCCAAATCGTCAAAGAAAGACGACGCAGATTTTGTCAGTCGAATCTTTGTGTTCACGAGCTTTTAAAAAAAAAAAATCGGCTCCAAAAACAAACTCATCAAGAGGTTTCTTTGCACTCAGCATGGATTCCTTTAATGTCTTACAGTGTTTTTTTTGCCAGCCTTATTATCCACACAGGAAACCTTCTCCCCAAAAAAACACGAAAACGGATTTTTAAAACAAAAACAAAAACGGAAATCGAAGCAGAAATGTGTAAATTGCGACGCTTATGTTGAGCAAAGAAGTGCAACCGTTAAAAAACACGATTTAGAGCAGTTTCATGTTTAAAAGTCAGCCGTGCTATATTGGCGTTTGGTGGCGACGGGGTGTCAGGAGGGGGGCTGCATGCTGAGCTGCCATTAATTTGATTATAAATTCAGCTGTGATCATGAACAGAGTTCTCACCTCCTGTCAAACTAAAGACCCAAACACTTTATTTAGCAGCCTTCATAAAGGCGTGGCATATCAAAGGAGGCTGCGAGCTGAGCTGCTGCTTCATCATTAATGAAGCTGAGTTCGCCACAGAAGCCTCTTGAAACACTAAAACACAGTATATGGTACCAAAACAAGGCTTTCCCATTTACTCCTCGGTGCACGAGCTGCTTTCTCCTCGTTTCACGAAAGTATTCCTCCTCAAACATTCAGTGTTCTTCTTCAGTTTCGTGAAATATCTGCACAGCTCATCTGGAAAACAAGCAGACCTGGTAGATAGAAACACTTAAAACAGCAGTTTTATATACTGCAGGTCTACAGGATGTCGGCAGAGGCTGCGAGCTGAGCTGCCATCCCATTTATCTTTAAAATCTTAAGTTTTAACCTGAAGCTAAAACAATCCAGAAAACAAGATAATGTAAGACGTTGAAGCTCAGAGACGAGCTCAGCAGGAGGGGCTGCAAGCTGAGCTGCTGCCAGCTTCTTATCTTCTTCATCATTTACAGAGTTAATGACGTGAGCTCGATTATTCACAGAGGCCTCCTCCTCTTAGAATCAGACAGACACAAAAACAAATAATAAATCAGTTTCACCAAAGAATGTTTTCCAATGCTTTTAGGCGTCCACAGCGAGTCAGGGTGGGCTGCGAGTGGAGCTGCTGCCAGCTTGCTACCTTTTAGTCTTCATCATTTACAGTTTTTGTCGATGTACAAATTCTCCAAAACAAACAAACCAAGCCGTCTTATTTAAACAGAAAATGCAACTGAGAAAAATAGTAAACGGGACATCCCAAGGGGGCTGCAAGCTGAGCTGCTGCTAGCTTATTACCTTCAGTCTTCAATCATTAACAGAGATGTTAACGCTAACTGAATTGTCCATAGAGGCCGCCTCCTCTCGAAAACAGGGAGAGCAAGTGATTAGAACGTGAAAACTAACAGGAGGGGCAGCGAGCTGAGCTGCAGCTAGATTGTCTGTAGATCATCTGCAGTAATCTCTCCAAAACAAGTGAACCACAAAGCAGCCGCTCGATAAAAAATTAGACTTCGGGGGGCTGGGAGCCGAGCTGCTTCTCACTGTAGCTCGCAAGATGACCAAAACCCTTTTTTTTTTTTTTTTTTTGTTCTTTAGTGAAACGGAACAGGACGGTGAATCAACTCAAACAGTCAAGAAGCAAACGTGAAATTTAAATGTTTGAGTTTAGTGTCGAATAAAGTCGGAATAAAGTGAAAAAAGGAAAATTCGACTGACAAAATGTCGTACCGGCCCTTTAAGAGGCAGCCGGTGATAATTCATTCAGTGTTTCAGTTCATCGTGAAGTCGAGGATTCTGTTGGGACTTTAATGGCCTTTTTTTATATTTTATTTTCTGCCTAACATCGTCGTGACTTCGTGCTCTCTGCCATCGAACCCGACTCTCGTGTCTTGGACCGTTCTCTTGCACAATCTCGACTCGTGCTGTTTGTTTCTTCACACGATGCTGATGGTGGGTCTGAACAAAGAAATGTTTTCTTTCCCGTCATCGTTTTTTTTTTTTTTTTTTTTAAATCATGTGTTGCCTTTTCATTGTTTCTCATCCTTGTTGTTTGGACGCCGTGCTGAAAAGTTTCCCCCCTCGTCTGCAAAGCGTCCTGTTGTTACCTTCTGTGTGTTGTTGCGTGACTCTTCAGGAGTAAACACTTGAAACACCAGAGTGTGTTTGTGTGTGTGTGTGTGTGTGTTCTCTCAACAATCCCCGAGCTCAGTTTGTGAAATGTTTAGAGGGACCTGATACCTCGTGTGTCTGCCGCCAAACTCGCCAACATCCAGCGAAAACAGGAAACCGAGCTCCTGAGCTGAAACCTGAAGTTGGGGAGTTTTTCTTTTGCACCAAAGGAAGGTATCTGCATCATCACTAATAAATTATTTATGTTTATAAATCTCCTTTAATTTGGATCTGAGATTCAAAACGTGAACAAAAAAAGTCAAATATTTAAAAGCTGCACCGGAGACTTTCGGTTTCCAGGTGTCCAAAATCCCTGTTTTCAAATATTAATGATCCAGCAGCTTCACGTACACAGACACAAGAAGGGATTTGGCTCCGCCCCCTGCCCGTCGGTTGGATGTTCCAGGACATGATCTCGAGCCGTTCACGTCACCGTCCTCCCGGTTTATGAGCTCCGAAGTCCCCGAGGACGCCGAGGAGACGTCTCAGCAGAAGTCCGGGTCAAAAGTTTTAGAGGGATCATCATCTTTAACTTATCTGCTCACATGATCTTTCCAAAGATCGAATGGAGGGACGTTTATTGTCATGGATTTCCCCAAACTGATCCGAGTGCGTCTTTCCAGACTTTACTGTGACTAATGAAAGTCGACCTCGCTGATTAAGTTTTTTAGGAATGTTCTCACCGCACAGTTCCTCTGCATGTGGCGTCTTTGGGGAAAACGCTGAGTAACGATGAATCAAATCCTCCTGGGAGGCGTTCACAGTGCGTCGCTGTTCCTCCGTCTGCCACGCGGGGGCGTCGGAGTGCGGCGCCGACGGGTTTGATTTAAAGAGGTGATAATTAAAAAGAAGTGGCCGCCCGGCGAGTAAACGATGACTCAGCGTTTTCCAGCAGAGGTGTCGCCCAGCTTTCTTCAGCTGCAGCTCTTTAAGCGTAATCAGGGTCCAATCCAGTTTTTAATCTGGACCAGGGTCCCTTCATGAGCACTCATTCCCCCTGTGTGTCTGAGGTTTACAGGAAGGTGTGTGTGTGTGTGTGTGTGATGGAGGGGGAGGAGTCATCACGGTCAGGACTCAAGTCTCATGGATTTCCCAGAAGGCCTCGACAAACGAGAAACTACAAAAATGGATCCATCCAGGATGCAAAATTCAAACTAGTTCATTTTACTGGACGTGCAACATAAATCTGCTAAATGTTTCATATTTTTGTCCTGAACTTTTCCCAGACGAGATGTATTTTTGAATCTCTGAGGTCCCTGACGTTTGAGAGATTTGAAATGTTCAGTCTTTTTTACAGCCTTTTGTTTTGGTGAAGCTCCACCCGGGCCAAACGACAGGCTGGCCCGGGTGGAGTTTGTTTCTTTCACCCTCTGTGATATCGCTCTAATAACAAGTCGCGCAGGTTCAGCGTGTCATCAGCGAGGGCTGTGAACGCACCACGCCTCTGCTGGGAAAGAGATGACGCCTGAACACATCACACGACGACCACGACGAACCACCACCACCCCCCGGGAGATTACACGACTGATTTATCCCCCTTCAGAGAAGACGGGAGCTGTTTTCAAACATGCACTCCGGAAACTTTCAAGAACCAGAGTCCGACAAATCAACGCCACGTATCAGGACCGCTAAAGGATGATCAGTTTTGAGCTCGAGCCGCCGGGAAGCAGACGGCGGGCGATCTGAGGAGCCTCGGTGAGGTGCAGGGGTTGGAGGAGGTCGGCCATGTTTGGATTTAAAAAAAAAACAGCTTTAACATCTTCAATCTGTCCGTTTACGTTTCCTGCTTTAATCGTGAGTTCACCCATCAAACGGATCTCGAGGTGTTGGACGGCGTGAACTCGACTTTCCAGCTGCTCTGAATCTCTGCAGAGAGCGACTCGCCCTGCGAGATGTTGTGACTGTAAGAGAGAAATCCGATTTTGAAAGTTTCCACTGTGGAAACATCTTTGAGTCAGCTCGACGGTTGGAGGACGCAGACGGAAATCTGAGAGACAAACTGTATCTGCCTGTGAGAGCTTCACTTCCCCCCGCAGGGTTTCAAAAAACGTGTTTCTGTTTAGATTAATAATCTGTGAGTTATGAGCTGTGTCTCATCCTGGTTAGCATGACTCAGCACGATGACACACGACGGCTTGAATGCTGCACTGAGTTATCATCAGGTCTTAAATGAGCGTGTCCAGACTTTTTGGACCTGAGTGTGCGTTCGTTAACCCTTCCTGTCTGCACCAATCACATCGAGTCGAAGTAAGAGGAGATGAGCGCAACATAAACATCTTCAAACACGACAAACAAAGATGGCCGTCCAAAGTTTTTACAAAAGCAAACAAACATCTGAAAACGCAGCCTTGATTAAAGTCCGGGCAAACAGCCAATCAGACTTAAGGATTATGGGGTTGCACCTGGACACGCCCCCTGCACGTGCACGTGGCTCCTCCAGCCAATGAGAAACCTGCACTCCTTCTCTGAGCTGCCTCCAAGTGCACTCGGGGATTTGAATCCAAGTCTTTTATTTATGAAGCTCTCAGGGCTGCAGGTGTGTGAGCCCCCCCCCCCCCCCCCCCCCCCCCCCCCCCTCCTGTGTGATTTATAAAGTGAGGCCGTGGATCCTTTTTTTTAACAGGTGTGTGTGTGTGTGTGTGTGTGTGTGTGTGTGTGTGTGTGTGTGTGACGGGTTGCATCTGAAGCCACGAACTTTGGGTAAGTCTTCCATCTTCGGGCGCCTCTTCAGCAGATCGAGGCTGTGATGTCATCGCCCTGAGGGAGCGTGAAAACAGAAATGATCAGTGACACACTTACGATGACTCTCTCTCTCTGTCTGTGTGTGTGTGTGTGTGTGTGTGTGTGTGTGTGTGTGTGTGTTCTCAGGTCAAACGAGGGTGAGCTCAGTCTTCTATACGTCGTGTTTTTCAGGAGATAGAAAGTTTTTTCCAGCAGCTGGAATCAGTTTTTAAAAAAATGATTTCATCCTCTGCTGTCGAGTCGATTTGAGTTTCCTGCTTTCTCTTTGTTTGTTCTGTCTTTGTTTTTTTATCCCTCAGAGGCCTCCGTCTTCATCGCAGGCTCTCTCTCTCTCTCTCTCTCTCTCTCTCTCTCTGTGTGTCCATTAAGAAGACGAAGCCCAAACTGTTTACCGTTATTGAAGCCTTCATCAATCTTTCTGCTTCATGCGATGAGGACGAGGACGCCGCACATTTCCCTCCTTCGTTCCTGTTTGTGTTTGTTCACTTTGAGTTTCTGGGTCAGGCCGTCATTCTTCTCTGATTTGTATTCTGCACACACACACACACACACACACACACACACACTGTGCCTGATGTTCTGCAGCTGTGCTCGGAGCCCGGTGTGTGTGTGTGTGTGTGTGTGTTCCGGTTGAAGGGGTCTCTCTCTCTAAAGCGTGTCAGGGTCGGGGGGCGACGCCCTCGGACTGCTGCCAGGTGTCGACTCCATCTCGTTAAACACACAATCACTACAGGTGTGTGTGTGAGGGGGTTCGACACACACACACACGCAGACCAGCAGGCATGTAGGGAAGCACACACACACACACACACACACACACACACACACACAGAAGACATCGATTGTTGTCCGATGCATTCAAGGAAGTCAGGAAATCTGATCGCTGATCGGCTTTGTGACGGCGTTGAGCTCTTTTGTTTCTGGGCAGAGGCGCTGCTTGGGGCCCCCAGGCCAGTAAGGGGGCCCCTTGAGGGCCCCAGTGTGTGCACATTTTGCAACAACAGTAGGACGCCCAAATTAAAGAGGAATCATCCGTGGAGGAATCGTCATGACGATGGCAGACATGACGGTCGGAGAGGCCCCTGAAGGATCCGAGATCTGGACTCGCTTCCTTCAACATCGAGCTCGCAGCTTCTCCTTCGTTTCAGCAGATCTGGAAGCTGTGAACAAAAACACATGAAGACGCAGTTTGAGTGACATCCATCGAGCTGCTGCTGCTCCGGGGTCGGGCGCTTACACGAGGTCGCCGTGGCGCCGTGAGGAGAACAGGGAGCGGGATCAGTGATGACACGTTAACGTTCAGAGACACGTGAGGAGGTGGAAGCTTCCAGAGGAGCTTTTTATCACTCTTGTCTTTTTCCTGATCCGGCCTGTGAAATATCGGCGAGGCGTGTCGAGGCTTCCCCCCCCCGGTGTTTACATCCCGATCCTGAAGCAGCTCGCCAGGCGTCTGTCCGAGCAGCTCGCCATCAGATCAGAGAGTGGCCCACATGTGTGACCGAGGCAGATTTACAGGGTGTGGAGACTCTCCCAGGTGCTTTCATTCAGTCCGTCTGGCTCTCGCTCTTTCTCCACAAAGCCCGCCTGTTAAAGTCGGTTTATTTTCACCTGACCTTTGACCTGACGGATCACACTGAAGCCTTTTACAGCGTGTTCCGCCGCTGCAGGCCCGACGAACCCTCCCAGGAGGAACATCTCCAAATCTCCTCCTTCAACGACTGCACCGTCAGCCCGTTTTATTCCTGAACTCGGGAGCGAGCGTCGATCCCGATGTGAGCGTAGCGTGGTTTTATATTTAAATAAAGAGAATGCATGACTAAGCGATGGTTAAGTCCTAAATTGGAGACGTGAGCACTCTGTGTTCTGGTTGGTTCCCCCTGATTAAAGCAACCACACTTCCTCCTCCGATATAAAATCTGAGTTGACAGGATTTTCCATCTGTGGCGTTTCTCTCTCTCTCTCTCTCTCCGGGTTTTTATGGATCTGCTCTCGGGGCTGTTTGTACTTTGAGCCGTCGCAGCAGATTCCTGCGGCGTGCCAACCTCTCATCTGTGAGCAAAAAGCCCGCTAATTTTCAAGATGAAACACCAGCAGAAATAATCCCGATTAAAATCCTGATCACGTCTTTTAAAGGTTTTAAACTCGGGCTGTAAAAGTGAAGAACGCTCCGTTACGAGTCCAACTCGCGGCGACCTCTGACCGGGTTCACTTCCAAGACGTCCTCGATACGCCGAACAGAACCCCGCTCTGGACCGTGCATGACTCACTTTATGAACCCTGACTTACAGAGAGTCTTAAAGTAGCGCCCTTCCCCCTCATCAGGCGCCGTCCGTGTCCTTGAAGTCGTCTCGAACTCTGCGAAGAAGCTGAGCTCACGATGACGTGGGATTGGATCGCACCTTCGAGGGAAAAAATTCTGAGTAAACTGTGACATCTCTCTGAAGTGTTTATTCGTCCAATCAGAACGCACCCTCCTCCCCCCTGATGATGCGTCGAGTCCTTCCTCGTGGCGGCCTGACCTGCGTCTCATGTGGGTTTTTGGTGCAGGTGTGCTATCGGCCTTGCAGTGACACGTTGATGGATGGACCCTCGGCCCGTCACGTTTCACCTCAAACAGGACGCAGAGCCAGGACTGGATAGAGACATCCAGAGAGGAGGAGGAGGAGGAGGAGGAGGAGGAGGAGCAGAGGGGCCAAAGCTAACAGTGCATGAAGCGTTTGAAGAAGGACAAATATTCAGCTCCTCGTCTCGTGGCAGGAAAAATAAAAGTCCCATAAAGTGTGATCTGCTTGAGTTTGATGAAACGACCTCCTCAAAGTCTCCCTTCTGTTTCTCAGTGTGTGTGTGTGTGTGTGTGTGTGTGTGTGTGTGTGTGACCCATTGTTTGTATCCTGTGTGTGTCTGTGCATGCTTTCTTTTTCCATCGCCTGTGTGTCTGAGAGCCTGCTGAGCAGATATGAGTCAGAGTTAATGAAAGGGCTGCTGAGTTTACCTGCAGGAACCCCCCCCCCCCCCCCCCCACCCACCCTTATGCAGAGAAGTATCACATAAGCAGTTTACCACCTCTTCGGCTCGGGCTCCTGTTAGCGACTGCTTTGTCATCTTGCAGGACCTTTGAAAGTGTGTCCGGCTGCTCTGTAATCAGGGGGCCAGTCTTAGCTGCGAGAGTGCGTGCAGTCAGACGGGGCCCCCCCCCTCCCCCCCCTCCCTCAGGGAGGTTTTCGACTGTCATTGCGAAAAATGTGCACACACTGAGCCGCTCCACAGACTGCTCTGTACGTTCGAGGCGACACTCGAGGATCACTTCCTCCCCCAGTTTTGATTCTGATTGGAAAACTGGAAAATAAAGCGGCGCCCGTACCCTAGTGGTTAGTGTGCGTGTCCCATGTACAGAAGCAGTAGACCTCGGGTTCGAATCCGACCTGTGGCTTCATTCATGCATGTCATGTCCCTCTCTCTCTCTCTCTCTCTCCGTTGAGGGCGCCATTAGGAGTCATTGTGTGCCATCAGTGTTGTCTGGGTCTGTTGAAGGTGATGGTGCTGTTTGGTTGCTGTGGCAACTAAAGGCAGCAGGGTAGGTGATGTGACATATCAGTAGGATGTACTGTAGGAGTATGACCTTTTATAATGGCACAAGAATGGTGTGTTGCTTTCTAACTCCAAACCTCAAACTCGGTTTAATCTTCAGCTCTTCGTCCACTGTTTGTTTATCCTCATGTTTCCTCCTCTGTCTCCAACCAGCTGTTTATAAACTGTAAACTCCAGCGGTGAATGTGACTCCTCATGGTTCCACTCTGACTCACCCAGGATTCCCAGCAACACTCACTCGCGCTTTCTCACACTCAGCAGCTTTTTTTTTTTGGAGTCAGGACCCCCAAACTCCGCACTCACCCTCCATCTCCTCCTGGCTCCTCCTGCGGCGCCTCTCTCCCCTCCGCTGCACAAACTCAACTTCACTCACTTCTGACTGCAGGTCCACACAAAGAGGAGTCAGACCCCAAAACGTCCCCCAAAACCTCTCAGGAGTTCCGCTTCATATCTGTTGCTTCAGATTTCTTACTGTAACTTTATTTCGTCGTTAAGTTTGACTTCGTGCGCGCGTGCTGAAATGGATTATGTGGAGCTCCCAGCAGAGAGGCTGGCACGTTTTTGAGGTAAGAGCATTTATATTTAAATAAATTTGTGAAGAGGTGAGGTTTATAAATATAGTTTTGCACGTTTTTGAGGTAAGAGCATTTATATTTAAATAAATTTGTGAAGAGGTGAGGTTTATAAATATAGTTTTGGAAGCATTTTTGGCTGCGGCGCATCGTGCGTAATCCTTGAGTTTACGCACGAATCGTGAGCCAAAGTCCGATCAGCACCCCGGAGATTTAACCTAACTAATGATTGATTATAAATGTCTTCTAAGAATTCGCTTTAGTCCCATTTAAAATTTGAATCCTGTTGATTTTACTCTCTCCGTCGCCTGTTTTACTCCTAAAAGACGCTCGTTTGTTTTTTTGGGTTTTTTTAAAATAAATAATAATAAAAACGTTTTTTTGGTTAGTTATTGGAAGGACATCTCCTGTGACCGCCCCTCCCTAAAGATGATGAAGTCCCCAGCCCTGCGCGTCCTGCTCCCTCTGCTGCTGCTGGTGATCCTGCCCCCGGTTGCCCCCGGCCCCGGACAATGCCCCCGCTCCTGCTCCTGTCCTCAGCCCACCGACCTGCACTGCACCTTCCGCTCCCTCCTCACCTTCCCGGCCGCTGTTTCCAGACACGTGGAGCGCATCAACCTGGGGTCAGTGCTCAAATGTGGCATCCTTAAAAAAACGTTCATTTTGCTTTTCATAGTTTATTTTACGGGATAAAAGCTCGATGTTTAACTGCACGTGATGCATATTTGAATTAAATGTTGTGAAATTGTTTCAGGTTCAACAGCATCAATAAAATCACAGATACATCTCTGTCCGGTCTGAGGAGGCTGGAGCTTCTGATGATTCATGGGAATGACATCCACAGTGTGCCTGATGGTGCGTTCAGGGACCTCACATCACTGCAGGTACACATCACATGAAAGCATCACATTTAACTCAAACTCTGAATGAATGAATGTTTTGGCTGGTCCAGGAGAAAGTGTGTGAGGATTGAACATAAGTGGAGCCTTTCACCTGCAGTCTCTCGACTGTCCAGCAGGGGGCGACTCTGATGGTCTGACTGTGTAGAAGTCTGTGATAAAAAATGTTGATTCATTCCTTCAGTAAACATTTTCCTCATGAGGTTCTGTTCTCAATCTGAAGTTTTAAGTCTTCTTAGTTTATTAGCAAAGGATGGTCCCACTTAAAGTCATAAAGACCCGAAAAAGGGGGGGCGGGTTCGGGCGGGGCTCTCCGTGATTGACAGATCACTACCAACAGTTTCCAATATTAAGGATAATGAAAGAGGATGCACCAACATTTTCACAAAGTATTCTTGTAGGTATATAAAACCCCATACTGAAATTCTCTGTGAACTTCTCACTTTTAAATCTATTTTATTTACTTTATTGCAAAAAAAAAAATGACATCATCAGAATCGACTAGAAGTGCCCCCCCCCCCCCCCCCCCCTTATCTGGATGACTCAAACTTAAAGTTTGTCATAAAGCCTTATCTCTTCTGCAGCTCCAAGTTAACAGTAGCTTCTGGCTCCTTAATTTTAAAAGTTTTTTTTTTTTTTTTTTTATTCTGCAAACACTAAATGCTTCGATTGGCCCCTTTAAATTGTGCTTTTTGCTGTTTTTGTACCAAAATTGGCAACAAAAAAAAAAAAAGTCAAGTACATCTGGTCCTTAATGTCCAAGTTTGAAAACTTTCTGAATCTCGTTACATCGAATCTATGAACATTTGGTTTGGTTGGAGTTTTACGATGCTGGATGCCCAAAATAAACGTCGACAAAGTTTCAGATCATGAGCTAGATAAGAAATCATGATTTTCACCAGACGGCCTCAAGCCTCTCTCATAGACTGTCCTTTCCCAGCACTGGAGAGCAGCTCCCTCCCCTGGCAGCCCTGCAGCGTTCTGCTCCGTGGTGAGCTTCCAGAGAGCTGGCCAATCAGAAGAAAGTGGGCACAAGGGGAGGGGGGGCCTTAAAGAGACAGCAGCTGAGATATCAGATCTTTAGGATCATTAGAGCTGCTCTATTTCAACGTGGAGGCATTAAATATCTATCACCTCTTAAAGCCTTCATTTAAAATGCTTTTCATGTTTACTAATTGTGTCTCCTCACTGGTTCAGATGTTGAAGATGAGCTACAACAAACTGAAGGAGATCAACAGACACACTCTTCGGGGTCTGTGGTCATTGGCGAGGTTACACCTGGATCACAACCGGCTGGAGTTCATCCACCCGGACTCCTTCCAGGGCCTCACCTCGCTGCGTCTGCTGCAGCTGGAAGGAAACCGCCTTCAGCAGCTTCACCCGGCCACCTTCTCCACCTTCTCTCTGATGGGACACTTCCACGTCTCCACGCTGAAACACCTGTACCTGTCGGACAACGGGCTGACGGCTCTGCCCTCCACGCTGCTGGACACCATGCCTCAGCTGGAGAACCTGTACCTCCATGGGAACCCGTGGACCTGCGACTGCAACATGGGGTGGTTCCAGGATTGGTTTAAGACGTCACCAGGTGAGTCTGAGTGTTTGAGACTGTAGAGAACTAATGTGTTGGAGTCATGTGATCCCAAAAGGAGAATGAAGTACTGAAGTACAGCGTTGTTTTTCCTTTAGGTGTCTTAAAATGTAAAAAGGACAAAGCCCTCCCCGGTGGCCAGCTGTGTCCAATGTGCTCATCTCCCAGACCCCTCCGGAGGAAAGAGCTCCAGGCTGTGGAGAACGTGGTCTGCAGCAGCCCCGTCATCAGCTCCCCTCACAGGACCTCTCCACCTGATGAGGTGCAGACCGAGGTCAAAACCACGGAGGACTTCAGGGAAGCTTTTGGAAATATCTCAATGGGTTTGTCGGATGAACACGGGAATGAGGTGGATCTGCAGTGCAGTGTCGGTGAGCCAAGAGGGCTGACTAAGATCAACTGGGAGCAGGTGGACCAGCTCCATCTGGCCTCCAACATGACCTTCTCTGTGGATATTGAATGCTCTGTAGATAGAGAAAGGTATGAGCGGCTGTGGAGGCTGATTGCATACTACAGCAGTGTGCCTGCACACTTAAACAGAGGCATTCTGCTCAGAAAGGAGCCTCACCCGACGTATGTGTACAGACAGGACTCTGAAAAGGATGCACAGTACTACACAGGTGTTAAAGTGAACATGATGGCCCAGCCGGCGTGGCTGATGCAGACATCCGCAGACCTTCAGCTGAACAGACTTCAGTCATCTGCCAAGACGGTGAAACTGATCCTGAGCAGTGATTTTTCAGAGACAGTGGAGGCAGAGCTGGTGCAGAGGGAGAGGAGGACATGGGTCGTGATCGAGTCTACGAACACGACTCGTAAAGTGCTGAGTGTCCTCCTGGGAAGGCCGGGTCAAATGGACTGTAACGTTCAAAGCTCTGGACAAGCAGTCATCCAATGGATGCTTCCAGATGGCTCCAAGGTGGAAGCTCCATACAGCAGCTCAGACAACAGGTTGTCTCTGTCCGATGATGGAAAGCTGGTTATTAAAAATGTCAGCCACACGGATGCCGGAATTTACTACTGCATTGCCAAGGTTCATGGAGATCTAGCGGTCTTGCCTTTCCATCTAACAGTACAGGACTCTTCTATCTCTGCCCAAGGAGCCGACGCCTCAGTTACATCTGTCGAGGGATTTGCAGGGAGCCCCATTTCTCTGCCTTGCACGGCGTCTGGTTCCCCTGATGCGGAAATTAACTGGATTCTGCCAAGCAGCAACATTGTGAGTTTCCGAGCGAACTCCTCCAGAGCTTCGGTGTATTCCAACGGCACGCTTTATATCCCTCAAAGTCAGTTCCTGGATAATGGATTTTATAAATGCATCGCCATAAATCAGCATGGAGTGGATGCGCTGGCTACAAAAGTCACTGTCGTGAGGCGACAAGGAGTTATTAGGCCTTTGAGGAAGTTTCCAGCAAGACCTCAGTCAGCCTCAGGGGTCAACACTCAGATTAAAGTCCCCACAGAGGAAATCGAGGAGGCTTCAGGGGACGCCGAGGCCACTCAGGCGGAGGCACCAAAAAGCCCATTGGACGCTGTGAGAAGGAGGATTCCTGGAGGTGTGGTTCCAGGCGGCAGGAGGGGGGGGCATCCATCGAGGAACGTGTGGCGAAGGCCGCAAGTGTCGAGAAAACCCGCTGTGTCACGTGACGACGACAGGAAGAACGTAATCGAGAGCAGGCGGAAAGTTAACGTGTCGAAGAGTAAAATAGACCCCGAGAAATGGGCGGATATTTTGGCAAAGATTAGAGATCGAAACGCTCAGAACGCCGGGACACAAATCCCAGAGAGGAAGATGACGGAGCAGACGACGGCGACACCGGAAACCTTTGAAGGATCATCTGAAGGCGAGCAGGAAGTAGATGATCGGGGTGGCTTAACAACGCCACACACTCGAGTGCAAGACGCACAACGAGAAACTAACGAAGACAGGACGCGAGGCAAAGACGCTAACAGCAACACTGCACAAACAACACAAGGCTGGACAGCAATCACAGCTGAAGCAGAGCCATACACAACACACGCTACGTATAATGTACAACATACAACCCATGATACAAACTTGGACATGCACACGACTTCAAACAGTGAGTTTTTCCTCCCACAGACCACATCTGTTCCCCTGCATGCTGTCACTTTCTGGCAGGCGAACTCAAACACGGCGAGCAGAAGCCATATAAGCTCTGAACAAGAGAACCAGAGCACAAATACAGATGTGGACGGAGACACAACAGCTGATCAGTCCGAGGCGTCGAAGGAGAGCGAGAATCTGGACCAGCTGAACGTCGCCGCCAGCTCTGATAATGACAGGAACCTCTCTTTGAGTGGAAGTGAAGTCATCGCTTCGGTCAACCAGAGGGAATCAGGGCCAAGCCACAAAGGAAATTCATCAACATCTCAGCCCCATACTCGACCAAATGACACAACACTTAGTGATGTGAAAACTCAAGCAATGCTCACGACGGCGTCTCCGTTAACCACGCTTTCAGCTCCAGCGTCAGAAAGGAGGGGGGCTAAAGGTCAACCCAACTCCAAGAGGAGGAATGGAGGGCGTCGTCGAAGGCCGAACAGAAGGAAACAAAAGCCGAATAAACCCCTCGACTTTAATGCCACCACGCCATCACCAGCCACGACCAGTGCATTCACACAGTTTAAAATAGAACCGTTAGACGAAGCCCGTTTCATTACCCCCGATCCAAGTCAAGCAAGGACATCAGGCAGAATGAGTCATAAAGAAAGCACAGTCCCAGGGCATGACGACAAGCTCTCTTCACTACCATCTTCTCCCCCCGAAACGAAACACAGCCTGAAAGACGGAGCCAAACCGCCGCTCAACAGCACGTCAGCGGCACCATCTTTTCCAGCGGCCTCTCCAGGAGTAGGTCACGGAAAGGCAAGTCCTCAAACAGCATTGGGAATTTCAGAGAGCGCAGAGATCGTGGAGAGGCTCACGTCGACCACTCAGCAGACTGAGTTTATGAGCAGCCCTCTTCCACCTGTTAAACCCTCAGAGGAGAGACAAAAGGGAAGCGTAATGGGAGATGTTGGACCGGCAACAACCTCTGACTATTCCTCCGGGGGTTTCCACACTGTAACCCAAGTGAAAACAGATGTCGAGGCGAATCATTCAGGCCATGATTTCACAGATAACGACGGTGGAAATCTGCTCCAATCGGCCTCAGCTGCCTCCTTCACCGAGCATGAAATCAAGACAACCCCGGGGTCTGCTTCAAGTGGCATTATTACAACACCAAGCATACTGTTAGTCAATGATGTGGCCACAGAACAGGTGACCACAAAGGGAGCTGAAAGTGCTTATCATACTTCTCCACAAAATAAAGGCACAAGCGGTGAGTCAAAGGAAGCTGATGCATACACAGGAGAACCTCCTACTCCTGCTGTGACACCCACAAAATCTTCCCCGAGAGCCACCACTCTGCAGAGTCCGAGAATCAACAACACTGAGGACAACTACAATCAAGACAAACAAAACCAATCCAGCACCACATCAGAACCTTTTTGGACGCCCGCCATCCATCCTGAAAGCCATCAACCTGACCACAAACTGGATCTGTCTAACAGTGTAAAACCAACTTCCCCATCGCTGACATTGGAGCCAACAATCAAGCAGACAACCACCCCAGCCCAATCAACATCCACAGTCCGAGCTGACGCATTCACAGAGAGACTGCTAACAAGCACTCAGGATGTGTCCAGGAAGCTCCAGGTACCGGGACCAGGATCTGCTCCAAGAGGGAAGCCAAGGATAACGAAGAGTAATTTCCAGACTTTCACTGTGAAAGCAGAAACAGATGCTCAGCTTCCCTGTGAGGCTGAGGGCGAGCCAATGCCCTTCCTGTCGTGGACTAAGGTTGCCAGTGGTATGTATGACTCAATCTCATAACTCAGCATTATGTGGATTGGTATTAAATTAAGTATTTAATCGGTGGAATTTTATAATCTATAAGAAAACCAATTATTTCTGGTCCAGTAAGTGACATCGAGCTATTTAAAGGATTATAACTGTTACCTATGAGGACATGCTAGGTATGCTAGGCCTTCTTCATTTCTCTTCTTCACAGGATATGCAGTAGAGAGAAGTAAAAGTGTTAGGACACGATGTATGTGTGAAGAAATAACAGAGCATTTTATGGTTTGATATGAAAAACAGGGCAGTGTGATGGACAGACGAACATGTGGAGTGTTCAGAGCGCGTCTTCTGACGAAAAGCCTCGGTGACCTCTGAGCTTTAACTTTGACCTTGGGACAGTCAAAAGCATCGAGGTCAACGTGAGATGATACGAAAGTTGAGATTTTAAAAAGATCAGAGAGATGAGTCGAAGCCAGCCTGTTTAAAGATGTTTGTTTTTTTTCAGTGATAAAACCGTACAGTCAGTCGTAAAATGCACAGGGAGCCAGTCGGGGGAAGATTGTGCACTGAAGAATCAGGAAGAAGTAAAGTGAAAACAGTGGGCATAACATCTCAGAATAATAACTGAGTTTTTTTGCTGGTCAGTTTGAAAATCTATCCATTAAGACCTTTAGATTCTGTAAAAAGGGTTTGAGGTTCTCCAGGTTGTCACAGCCTCCATTACGTCCAAAAATAGAGACCTCAGTCTGTGATGCCATCCAAGCTTTGATGTCTTTAAGAAAACCTCGCAGCAGGCCCAAAGGGTTGGCGGTTAGATTTTCAAGGGCAAGTTAAACTTCATGTCGTTGGGGTAGAACGGACAGATTTCATGCTTTTGGAAAAAATGGACCCGAGGGAAAGGGAATGAATTAGTTTGACGCTCTGTTGAAGAAACATTTGTGCTCTTTTTCCGTCCATGCAGGGGCGAGTATTGCAAAGAACACCAGGATCCAGAGATTTGAGGTCCGTCAAAATGGCACGTTGATCATCAGTGACATTCAGCCCATGGACGGGGGTCAGTACCTGTGCACAGTCCAGAACCAGTACGGCACAGACAACATGGTGGTCAACGTGGTGGTTCTGTCTCAGCATCCGGTGGTCCTCCAACCTCGCCACAGAGACGTCACTGTGCGTCTGGGTGGCACAGTTGATTTTGAGTGTAAAGTGGAGGGTCACCCTACGCCTCGAGTCACATGGGTGCTCCCTAACCAAGTCCACATGCCTGCTGCCCCTGTTGGCTTCACGCCTAAGCAACGTGTGGCCGTGTTGAGTAACGGGACCCTCCAGATCAGTCAGGCCACTTTCACAGACAGAGGGATTTACAAGTGCATTGGCAGCAGCGCAGCAGGTGCTGACACAGTCACAGTCCGCCTTCTCGTCTCAGCGTTGCCACCTGTGATTCAGCAGACCCAACAAGAGAACACCACCCTCCCCGAGGGCAGCACTGCCTTCATCCACTGCACCGCCACAGGCTCCCCACAGCCAGTCATCCGCTGGGTCACACCTGATGGCGTACAGCTCATTGCTTCTCAGTCTATTACCGGACGCAACCTCATTGTATTCCCCAACGGGACCCTCAGTATACGGGGACTGGGCTCAGGGAATGCTGGGAGATACGAGTGCTCGGCCATCAACGCGGTGGCGTCCAGCAAGAGAACAGTAAACCTGAACATTAGGCGGAATCTCATCTCTTCCAAGGCTACCATCTCCTCATCATCCCCCCTGAGATCAGATGTGAGTTATGGAGGGAAGCTGCAGCTCGACTGTGTCGCAACCGGGGAGCCAGCGCCTCGGATCATGTGGAGGACGCCCTCAAAGAAGCTGGTGGATGCTCAGTTTAGGTAAGAAAATCCCAGCTCTCTCATCCCTGGTTCTCGGATAACAATGCTATGACAGGGCACAATATAGTTTCTGTGTGCTGTCTTTCACCTTTGGCCTTGTTGAAGTCTTTTTCTGTGCCTCACATGCAGTTAATAAGGTACAAAGAATAAAATATAGCCTGAATTTAATGTCCTCTTATTCCTCTTCTTTTTATCATCCTTGCAGTTTCGACCCCAGGATCAAGGTCTTTCCCAACGGCACAATAATTGTTCACTCTGCGATGGACACCGACAGCGGGGACTACCTGTGTGTGGCACGTAACAAGATGGGCGACGACTACGTTCAGCTGAAAGTCAACGTGCTGACCAGGCCGGCTAAGATCAAGCAGAGACAGCAGCAGTCCAGTCAGGAGGTGGTGTATGGGGGAGACCTGAAGGTGGACTGTGTGGCCTCGGGTCTACCAAACCCAGAGATCAGCTGGGCACTGCCGGACGGCACCATGGTCAACCCGGTCAAACAACGGGATGGTGTTAGCGGAGGGCGCAGTCGAAGGTATGACACAAGGAAGGTCGTGTGAACCTGTCGAACCTCAGATCATGTTGAACAAGCATCAAAGTTAAAACCAACTTTAGCTGGCATGCCTCCATTTTTTCAATAATCAAAAGTTTAGCCAATGACTGTCATGAAAAGGACTTTATCAGCTCAAAGTTGTAATTTTTTGGACATTATATAAGAGAAATATACCAACATGTAGTCATTTGGTGTGTGTTGGAGAGCAACCAGCCATCAGGGAAGCTGCTCAGATTGAGTCGTGATAGTTCTCAAAAATCCATCTTAAGCTTTAATACCAGACGTGTGTTAACAGTGGTATATAAGGATTCATTAAACATGTCCTAATCACTCAACAGAAGCTGTTCTCTGACTGCTACAGTGGCAGCTCACCACCGGAAGATTAATGACTCCTCACTTCCAGAGAAAATTACTTCAAGAACCAATTTTGGCATTTGTTGCCGCAACACAAAAAAGTGCTTCACATTGCAGCAGTATTTATTGCTTCCTGCGATGACATACAGTGCACACACTAAATTCTATACGTCAGTCTGTGAAGGTTGGGCAACCGAACATGTTTCATTCTGACACGTGCAAGCTGTACAGAGACAGAGAGGAGACTCGGGGCTTTGTGTTCATCTGAAAAAAATAAACGAGATAATTACAGGCCCTCAGTAGTGGAATGCATAAATCTGTGCTAACCTCTTTCATTAGCAGTTGTATAAATTATAAATCTTGCACGTTTCAAATATTGAATTCTGGCACTTTTTGCGGTCTGAATTACCAATGAGTGCATACCTTTATTTGGAAATGATCCAGTGTATTGCTTGAGCCCAACGCTGCTAGCATACTGTAATGGCTGTAACATAAAGTGCACCTGTTCATATTTCATGTTGATGCCAGTGACAGGCTCAGATTGTTTCTAAAACCACGGGGTTGTGTTGGATACCTGCTAAAAAAACAATTAACCTGTTTGTGTTTAAAGAAGATAATTCTTCTCTTTTACAAAAATGTTTATCACTGTATCTTTTTCTGTGATGTTGTCACAGAATCTGAGCTTGCCGAAAACAACAACTTGCTTTGGATGAACCTGATTATGAACATTTGCCGCCAATAATTTCAGTGTAGCGTGAATTCTTTCATTTTCATCTGCAGTCGTTACGTGTGTAACAGAAAATGACTCCTCTCCTTTTTGAACTCCAGGTATGTGGTGTTTGACAACGGGACGCTGTATTTCAATGATGTTGGCGTACCTGAGGAAGGTGACTACACCTGCTATGCTGAGAACCAACTGGGCAAAGATGAGATGAAGGTCAGAGTGAAGGTAAAGGTTGCCTCCTCCAAGCCACAAATCCAGGATAAAGACAGAAAGACCATCAAGGTTTTCTACGGTGAAACAGTTACTCTGAGATGTAACGCCAAAGGGGAACCACTGCCAGGCATCACCTGGATATCCCCTATGAACAAAGTTATCTCTCCTGCCATGGACAAATACCAGATCCTGGATGATGGAACATTGGTGGTTCAGAAGGTCCAGCGTTTTGATGGTGGTAACTACACCTGCATGGCCAGGAACAATGCAGGACAAGACCACAAAGTCACCAAGCTGGAGGTTCTGGTGCAGTCTCCAGTAATCAATGGCTTTAGAGGCGAAGCCAACAGCGTCAGGGTGGCTGCTGTCACGGATCAGAAGAAGTTGATCGATTGCGTTGCGAAGGGAAAACCGAATCCTCGTATCATGTGGGTTCTACCTGGAAATGTGATCCTTCCTGCCCCGTACAAGAGCACCAGAATGACGGTGCATCAAAATGGTACTTTGGAAATCCATTCGCCCAAGAGGACAGATTCAGGGCCGCTGGTTTGCATCGCTCGTAATGAAGGAGGGGAGGTTCGACTGGTGGTTAACTTGGATGTGAAGGAGCTTGTCGAGAGACCGCAAATTAGAGGTTCAAAAGCAGACAGCTTTTCATTGACAGTTGGGAATGCCATGACTTTGAATTGCTCCTTCGAGGGTTCAGTACAGCCTCGAGTTACTTGGATCTTGCCCAATGGCACGCCTCTGCAAAGTGGTGCCCGGTTCTCAAAGTTTTACCACCACCCCAGCGGCTCTTTGATCATCAGTAACCCCTCTGTTTCTGAAGCTGGGATGTACCGTTGTCTGGGGCGTAATTCTCAAGGGCTTGCCGAGCAGATAATCACTTTGTCCCCAGGGAGGAAGCCAGAGATCATCAACAGATACAACTCTCCTATCAGCGTGGTCAATGGACAATCACTTTTGCTTCACTGTCTGACCAGTGGTGAACCCCTCAGACTGACATGGACACTTCCCAGCGGGGTGGTCCTCAACAGGCCGCAGAGAGCTGGACGATATTCTGTGTTGCCAAATGGTACGCTTTCCATCCAACAAGTTTCCGTCTACGATCGGGGGTCTTATATTTGCCGTGCTGCAAACGAATACGGCAGCTCGATGCTTTCTGTGTCCGTCATCGTGATTGCGTACCCACCAAGAATCACCAACGGCCCTCCCTCCATGACCTACGCCAAACGTGGAGTTGCCGTTCAGTTGAACTGTGCGGCAACCGGGATCCCTCAAGCAGACGTGGCGTGGGAAACGCCTGACAAAACTCGCTTGGCCGTAAGTTCGCAGCCTAGACTGTTTGGAAATAAATATCTTCATCCGCAAGGTTCCCTCATCATCCAGAACCCGACACAAAGAGACGCTGGTGTGTACCGATGCACAGCCAGGAATGCCATCGGCACAGACACTAAATCAACATTTCTCAATGTGTTCTGAAGACTTCCGCTAACCCTCATGTTCTGTTCCCATACTGTAATGCCCAACCAACTGCCTATAGTTGAAAGCAGGTCATGTTTTAACTGATCAAAACAATGTACAAACTGCTGTCACAATGTTGAAAGAAGTTATGAACCAGCATTGGTGGTTCAACTGTGTCCGACGTCGTGGTTTAAAGTTCATGTTCGCTCATTTTTATGACGTCTTCTGCCATCAAAGCCATGTGTATGTTCTCTTAGCCCTGTGTTCCTTCACGGGCCATTCTATGATGCACCCTGAAATCACGCAAATTATTTACTAAAGTCCAAAAAAATCCACTCAACAGGCGGCAGTAGCTCAGTCTGTAGGGACTTGGGTTGGGAACCGGAGGGTCGCCGGTTCAAGTCCCGGCACGGACCAAGTCCGGAAACTGGTCTGGTAGCTGGAGAGGTGCCAGTCCATTTCCTGAGCACTGCCGAGGTGCCCCTGAGCAAGGCACCAAACCCCAAAAACTGCTCTGGAGCGCCTCACTCTGAGACCTCTCCATTAATGCAGAGTGAAAACCGAATTTCCCCTCGTGGGATTAATAAAGTATATAAAAAAAATAAAATAAAATAAAAAGGGATAATCTGAGGGAACAAAGGGTTAAGGCACGCATGCAACTTCGAGTGATGTCGCTCATCCTTAGCGACGCATTATGTCTTAAAGGTACATTCCACAGTTTCAAATGTTACAATATAGCAGTACATTTTTATTCTCTTTTTATTCTGCAAATGAATTTTTCCTTTTAAAAAATAAGGTGCTAAAGAGGGATAATTTTGGGTCAATTGATTGGCACCAATAGCTCTGAACTTGAGACCATTCAAGAACGGACACAAAAGTGTTTCAGCCCCATCTGAAGGAACACAGTGTTAAGGTGAACTTTGAGTATTTTGAAGGTTTATTCTAAATCTGAGACGCATAGAGAGCTGTTCCTGCACATTCAGTTCTGACCCTGAGGACAGTGAACAAACCAATGCCAGATGATTTATGAGTTCTGGATGGAGCAGCGCACACAAAGAATATCTGACATGAATTCTTCCCCCGAACCATTCACTGCTTTGTAAGTCAGTTTTAGTTTTGTTTATTTACAAGAGACACTTTCAATAATCAAGATAGTAAAAACGATCAAGATGGCGACAGTTTACGCTCATATAATGGTGCTACTTACGCCACCAACTTAACACCTTATTGCCAATTCCTCCAGCATATGTTTTAAGGGTTTTCTAGAATCAAATGAGAAATTCTGCAAAGAGACAAATGTGACCAAAAACATAAACTCCCTGGAGGAGCTAACCCAACATCAAACTTCACAATCTGAAATCTCAGCCACACGTTCCATGACAGCAGACAAAACGACACTCTGATCCTGTCCCTAAAAACGTACTTACTGATCCTTTTTACTGATCCTGTTTTGATTGTCAAGTCTCTCCTGACAATGACAGATTATGTCAAGCTATAAAGAAATGCATCTTTATTTCCTAACTTGGAAGTACTGTTGACTTAACAGAAATATGTTGCAAAGATTTTTTTTACCCCAAGACTTCTGTTCTAAAGCCTTTCATAATCTGTTGATCTTTAAGGACACTTGTAGTATTTTTAAATCGGAGCAATAATTTGCAGAAGTTTTGGAACGGCTGCGGTAGATTTACGTCCACTGAAAGTATTTCTTTCAAAGAAAATAAACTCCATTGAAAAAAACGTGTAGTTTTACTCGCCAAGATCAAAATAATCAAGACCAAAACAGGCTCGAGACCGGTCCTGTTTTCTGACCGGTCCAGATTCCACCAAGTCTGAGACTGAGATATGAGAGAGTAAAGTGGTCTGGTGGCCGGTCTCGAGTATTACAACTCTAATTTCACCGCTCCAAACTGTTTTGTAATTATCAGCATTTATCCCTGAAACTTGTAAAAAAAAAACAGCCCAGGTTTGAAACCGCTCTTTCAGTGTGTTTCTATGTGCACATTCAATCTGCTTCTGAAAAATACTGATACAGGTTTTATGCTTTACCTTGTAAATTATTTGTCTGTGACAGACTGTGATGCAAAAGAAATTAACCGTATTTTAATAAAGATTTCCACCTTTTTCTACGAAGCTCAGAGTCAAAGAGTGTAATGTTTTCGTACTGGGGCATTTAAATACTGAAATTCAGGGTTTGATGCATGTTGGGTTTTGGTGCATGTTGGGTTTTGGTGCATGTTGGGTTTGATGCATGTTGGGGTTTGATGCATGTTGGGGTTTGATGCATGTTGGGATTTGATGCATGTTGGGTTTTAATGCATGTTGGGGTTTGATGCATGTTGGGATTTGATGCATGTCGGGGTTTGATGCATGTCGGGGTTTGATGCATGTCGGGGTTTGATGCATGTCGGGGTTTGATGCATGTCGGGTTTGATGCATGTTGGGGTTTGATGCATGTCGGGGTTTGATGCATGTTGGGGTTTGATGCATGTTGGGTTTGATGCATGTTGGGGTTTGATGCATGTCGGGGTTTGATTTATGCGAGGTTTGATGCATGTTGGGGTTTGATGCATGTCGGGGTTTGATGCATGTTGGGGTTTGATGCATGTCGGGGTTTGATGCATGTTGGGGTTTGATGCATGTCAAGGTTTGATGCATGTTGGGGTTTGATGCATGTCGGGGTTTGATGCATGTTGGGGTTTGATGCATGTTGGGGTTTGATGCATGTTGGGGTTTGATGCATGTTGGGGTTTGATGCATGTTGGAGTTTGATGCATGTTGGGGTTTGATGCATGTTGGGGTTTGATGCATGTTGGGGTTTGATGCATGTTGGAGTTTGATGCATGTTGGGGTTTGATGCATGTCGGGGTTTGATGCATGTCGGGGTTTGATGCATGTCGGGGTTTGATGCATGCCGGGGTTTGATGCATGTCGGGTTTGATGCATGTTGGGGTTTGATGCATGTTGGGTTTGATGCATGTTGGGGTTTGATGCATGTCGGGGTTTGATGCATGTTGGGGTTTGATGCATGTTGGGTTTGATGCATGTTGGGGTTTGATGCATGTCGGGGTTTGATTTATGCGAGGTTTGATGCATGTCAAGGTTTGATGCATGTTGGGGTTTGATGCATGTCGGGGTTTGATGCATGTCGGGTTTGATGCATGTCGGGTTTGATGCATGCGAGGTTTGATGCATGTCGGGGTTTGATGCATGTTGGGGTTTGGTGCATGTCTGGGTTTGATGCATGTTGGGGTTTGGTGCATGTCGGGGTTTGATTTATGCGAGGTTTGATGCATGTTGGAGTTTGATGCATGTTGGGGTTTGATGCATGTCGGGGTTTGATGCATGTTGGGTTTTAATGCATGTTGGGTTTGATGCATGTCGGGTTTGATGCATGTTGGAGTTTGATGCATGTTGGGGTTTGATGCATGTCGGGGTTTGATGCATGTTGGGGTTTGATGCATGTTGGGGTTTGATGCATGTCGGGGTTTGATGCATGTTGGGGTTTGATGCATGTCGGGGTTTGATGCATGTCGGGTTTTGATGCATGTCGGGGTTTGATGCATGTCGGGGTTTGATGCATGTCGGGGTTTGATGCATGTTGGGGTTTGATGCATGTCGGGGTTTGATGCATGTTGGAGTTTGATGCATGTTGGAGTTCGATGCATGTCGGGGTTTGATGCATGTTGGGGTTTGATGCATGTTGGGGTTTGATGCATGTTGGGGTTTGATGCATGTTGGGGTTTGATGCATGCGAGGTTTGATGCATGTCGGGGTTTGATGCATGTCGAGGTTTGATGCATGTTGGGGTTTGATGCATGTTGGGGTTTGATGCATGTTGGAGTTTGATGCATGTTGGGGTTTGATGCATGTTGGGGTTTGATGCATGTCGGGTTTTAATGCATGTTGGGTTTGATGCATGTTGGGGTTTGATGCATGTTGGGGTTTAATGCATGTCGGGGTTTGATGCATGTTGGGGTTTGATGCATGTCGGGGTTTGATGAGTTGATTGCAATGCATTGATGCATTTAGTGGATTCTTTGATGTCAGGGTCGATACATGTGATACATAGTTGTTGTGGCACAGCCGCAAAGTGTGCTACTGCAGTGATTTGTCTTTATCAGACACAGACCGGTTAGATAGATGTTAATTGTTCAGAAGGTGCAGTAAGAGGAGACATTCTTATAGTGTCTGACTGAAATCATACAGGTCTTATGAAGAACTATTTAATGTGAAGTGGTCCTACTACCTTCTGGTTCTGTTTTAGGGCAAGACATCATACTTTGAAGTCCCTCCACAAGCTGAGTACTTTTCTTCATGTTGCTTCTAGCTCTAAAACAACTTTGTCCTGATTCAGACTCATCCCTGACGAGGAGTTAATCCCAGAGAATCAAAGTGGGAAAAGTGTTTTTAAATTGAGGAAACTTTTGAAAACATACAGAAGTTTGTGATTTTGGGGGTTTTGCTCTGGCCTGAGATAAAAACGTTGAGTAAAAAAAAAGCTGAACTTTGTGTTTTGGGTAGAGGAAGTAGGTCACCATCACTCTGCAAACTTGCAATCATCGCCGTGGGGAAACAGCGGCTGTCTCGTCTTCCAGAGAGGAGAAACATCTGGAGCGTTGAGAAAATCCCACATTAGTTCGGCTGATTCAGCCTGAAAGAGTCACACTTTGAGGAATCTCAGGCTCTGTGACTCCTCCTCCTTTTTTGAAAACCACTCTACTCCTTCTTTTTAATGCTCCTAAGCTTTCCTCCTCCACACGAAATCAACATTTTCCAATGTGAGAGCTTATTAGTGGGAGTGATTCACGTTTTTCCCCCCCCCGACAGCCCCTCTCCTCTGACCTCTCTGTGTCTGCTTGTGACCCAGAACCTGCTTGGAAAAAGCTCACATCTTGTGCCCAGCTGTTTGCTCTCATTACAGAAAGACACAGTCATCAGCATTAGATAAAAAGTCATACTCTTTCCTGTGCTTATCTGCTCTGATTTCTGGTGCTCTATTGAGGTGATTAAGTTCAGAGGAAACTAAAAAACAAACACTAATCAAGAAGAATTGTCTTTTTTTGTGTGTAACACATCACAGACAAGACGCTTCGGGGGCCTAAAGTCGCAGCAGCACTTAAAAAAAAAAGAAATCCTTCAAAGAAAGGGTGCAAATTCCAAAAAGTGAGCAAATTAAAAACATAAAACAAAAGTATTAATGAAGCATCATACCAAATGAGTGCATTTGACAAGCCAAAGCCATGCTTTAATAATAATAATAAGCACACACAATCTAAGAAGAAGAAGAAAAAGCTGAAAACCCAGTCATCACAGCAGAAGAAGTCCAGGCCTGTAGATTATTATTATTTTACCTTCCTGTATTCCCTATCATCAAACTGTCCTCCATTAGGTTTCTACTCCTGGCAAATATCTCTTCTGTGAATTATTCCCTTCTTAAAAACAGTTTCGAGGAGCGATTTCCTCTCACCGCACTCACAGAGGCTGTAGCAGCACCTGTGGGTTTGAATCTGAACTTTGACCTTTGCTGCATGTCATTCCAACCTCTGTCCTTCCAACATGGAGTCTCTCTCTTTCGCTGCCGTATCTAACGAAGGCCCCCAAAATTAATTGTGTTACTGAGTTTGCAGCCCTTTTTCCATTTCTCCGAATGGAAATCTTCTGAGACGTTGCGTCACATTTGCCCTTTTTTCTACCGCTGTTGCATGTCCTGCTCTTCTCATTCACCACTACAGGATGCATCGAAATGGCTGCACCTGTAGTCACTTGTTGTGACATCAGCTTCCAACCACGAGAATGTGTTGGTTGGTGACCAATGTTTATCCGATGTTTTGACCCTGGACTGACAGGGTCCTGCAGTTGCCGGGTCTGGCCCGTCGCTGCCCATCTTCTCCTGGCTGTCAGCTCGCCTCCTCCCACATGAAGCAAACTCTCTGTGCTGACTCCCCCGACCTGCGAGCAGCTGTCCTCCTCTCCTTCCTTACTGCAGAGGAGGAAACCCCTGCAGCCAACTTCCACTGGGAATGGCCCGGCCTGCCCCCCTTTTTTTCCACACACTGCTGGACCAAGTCGTGGTATTTGGTAGTTTCCGTAGCTATCCTGATAATGTAGCCTCTTCAACCCTGTCATGATCCTGGTGGAGTTTGTGTCTTCACTCTTCGGAGGCTGATTCATGTTCACAAAGTAAAGAGAAGCTTCACAGAGGAATTAAATGTATGAATAATGATATAATAGTACCAGTGAGAACACATTCAATACATCTGAACCCTGAGGAGCTTTATGCATGAGCAACAGACGAATTGGAGTTTAAAGAAAATCCAGCAGAAGCTCCACTAGATGTGTAGATATCATCAGCTCTGACAGCAGCAGTGAGTGTTCTTCTTCTGTGGTGTCTGTGATGTTAGAAACACAGACTAAGCGCTGTGAGCCTCGCTGCATGTTCTGTGTTCATCACCAGTGATATATTAGGTTGTTTTTGACAGCTGTCTTTATTCATGCCTGCGTTCACAGTGAATCACGCAATCGTGTGTCTCAGAGCGTTAAACTGCTGAATTGAAAAGAGATGATGTCAAAGGTTTTATCGGTCTTGCTGGTATTTTGTTTTTAGACTCTTTAGAATCTCACAGACTGCGGAGAGTTTCATCAATTAACTTTTTTATTTATCAAGCTGCAGCATGCCAAACCTCAAAACTGTTTAGGAATATTTACTCGGAGCCTCCGTTATTTATCAGATCTGAAATTCAGAGAGAACATTTTAAAAGTCCAATCAGTGAGCTGTGTAGAGAGTGAGATGATGATGCTCTCTTCCTGTGTGATCATGAAGGAAACCTGCAGCAGCCAGTATGTCCTCCTTCTAACTTTAGATTCTGCTCCTGAATGCTCTGGATCTGATTGGACCAGAGAAGGTAGGCGAGGCTTTGAAGGCCGTTTTGGACGCCCCTGGGTTTGCCAGATATGAGAGCAGTTATCAGGTGAACAGGTGTTGCAGCGATGGAAGCGGGCAGTGGAACTGCTTCAGATAGAAGTGATTGTAGCCGAGCTAAAAAGCCTCTGCATGTTTCTAATAAGCTCCAGCAGCAGAAAGCTGCTCAAACTAGGATCAATGTTGGAGATGAAACATGGAGAGAGGTTAGAACGCAGAAAGCTTTACAGACCCATGCAGAGCTGGCTAAACACTGAAGCTACAGTGTCCACCACATGCAGAGCTGGCTAAACACTGAAGCTACAGTGTCCACCACATGCTGAGCTGGCTAAACACTGAAGCTACAGTGTCCACCACATGCAGAGCTGGCTAAACACTGAAGCTACAGTGTCCACCACATGCTGAGCTGGCTAAACACTGAAACTACAGTGTCCACCACATGCTGAGCTGGCTAAACACTGAAGCTACAGTGTCCACCACATGCTGAGCTGGCTAAACACTGAAGCTACAGTGTCCACCACATGCAGAGCAGGCTAAACACTGAAGCTACAGTGTCCACCACATGCAGCGCTGGCTAAACACTGAAGCTACAGTGTCCACCACATGCAGAGCTGGCTAAACACTGAAGCTACAGTGTCCACCACATGCAGAGCTGGCTAAACACTGAAGCTACAGTGTCCACCACATGCAGAGCTGGCTAAACACTGAAGCTACAGTGTCCACCACATGCTGAGCTGGCTAAACACTGAAGCTACAGTGTCCACCACATGCTGAGCTGGCTAAACACTGAAGCTACAGTGTCCACCACATGCAGAGCTGGCTAAACACTGAAGCTACAGTGTCCACCACATGCTGAGCTGGCTAAACACTGAAACTACAGTGTCCACCACATGCTGAGCTGGCTAAACACTGAAGCTACAGTGTCCACCACATGCTGAGCTGGCTAAACACTGAAGCTACAGTGTCCACCACATGCTGAGCTGGCTAAACACTGAAGCTACAGTGTCCACCACATGCAGAGCAGGCTAAACACTGAAGCTACAGTGTCCACCACATGCAGAGCTGGCTAAACACTGAAGCTACAGTGTCCACCACATGCTGACCTGTGTGAGAGGAGGGGGGAGCCAGCTCTCTGTGATGATTAGAGTTTAGACTGCAGTACCCATTTTAAACACTAGGGGCAGAGTTACAGTCTCCTTTAAAAACCCCAAATGGCTTTGCCATAGAAGAGGTGGTAGTTCAGCATCTATGGAGTAAATTCTCGTGGGGGTTTTTTCACATTCTTCAGGCCTATTTCATATGTAATGTGATGACATTATGAAGTAAAGATTTATTAACATGAATCTTTGAAAGTTGTTTACGCTCTTCTGCTCGAATGTTTCCTTGCATGTTGATGTTTAAGGACTGGATTCCTGTTAAATGTCGAACAGATAAGGCTTTCCACAGAGCTTCTCTTTCTTTTTGCAGCAGCTGTGCAGTAAACTTTGAACCTCTGGATCTCCGTCTCCGACTCGGGGAATTAGTGTCTTCTGGCAGATATGAACATTTGCAGGCCAACATGCTGCTGAATTCAGTTTAATTTATCCCGCTTGGGTTTGACAGGATTCTCTAAATTGATGTTCTGGCTCCTCGTAGCAGAAACACTGACTGTGAAATCCTCCTTTATGAGCTCTCTGAAAAACGGTAACCCAGCGAGTCTTGAGGTAACGAATCGACCGGGAATGTTCCTGAAGATGCATCTGTCTAATTGTGGGAATCTGGTTCGGTTTGTGGCCCAGTGTCTCAGCGGATGTTCTCCACCCAGCTGCTCGGCCACATCAGGAGTCTTCGAAGCCTGATCGCTTTCCCACAGCTGACTGCCATTACTCAGAAATCCCCAATTATCCCGATCGCACAAATTGTGGGTCATTAGGATCCGAAGCTGCCGGTCAGAGCGCTGATCAAATTAGCTGAACATGCTCTGAGCATGAATCAAAACATACATGTGGAGGCTACCGCACATGATGAAGAGGAGGCAGTTTGAAGCCAAAGACACATGGAGGCGATCAGGATGCCCCTGCAGTTATCACATTTCTTAAATATCAACTGAGGCAGATGGGCACGGACCACACCTAGCTTCCTCTTCCTCTTTTCTCTAATCCAGGAGAGGTTTAGCGCAGAGAGAGTGTTTCAAGATGAGGACATTATCGAGACTATTTCCCACTTTAAACACATGGAAATTGGCGATTTAAATAAACAAGCGCAAGGAGGAGAAGTGGAGCAGTTTTCAGGTGAGATTTGGGATTTTTTTTTCAAAGCACAGTTGGGTGTAAGTCTCACTTTTCTCTGAACAAACAGGCAGGCGGGTATGGGCGGTGAAATTCTTCATGGGGTCAGTGTCATGTCAACGCCGATTACGTAAAAACTTGCAAGGAATGTCAACAGTTATGTATCTGAGGACTAGAGTCTGTCTCCTGCAGTGAGTCAGTCTCCATAGAGCTCTATGTTAAAATGTCCAACTTCACAGCTGCAGTTCCTCCAGTGTCCACTAGAGTCTGTCTCCTGCAGTGAGTCAGTCTCCATAGAGCTCTATGTTAAAATGTCCAACTTTACAGCTGCAGTTCCTCCAGTGTCCACTAGAGTCTGTCTCCTGCAGTGAGTCAGTCTCCATAGAGCTCTATGTTAAAATAAAAACAGTTTGGGTCACTCGAACTCATTTCTTCAGCTGTAAATGTTTCTATTACTCACCTGTTGGTTATATTAAGGCTTAAAGGGAATTAGAATTAGGGGGCGTGGCCTCTTTGAGTGACAGATGGGAGCTGGGTTTAATTATTGACTCATCAGTTGGTTTTCAACGAAGGCTTAAACGCTCCACGCTGCAGATGTCAGTGACATCTGAAATATTCTCCCAGTGTGATTATGAATAACCAGTAACACAGCTCGCTGTATTAATTGGTTGATTAGCGTCTCTGCAGCCTGTGTTGACACACTTTGTCACTTCCTGCTTGTAATTACAGAGACGTACGAGTGTGATGTGATCGGCTTCGCCCGGCTGACAGGTCGTACTTAAGATAAATGACACGCAGAGAAAGAGCGCCGTGTTAGGCTGCAGACTGACCGAGGACAAACACAGGGACGCAGAACCTGAAAGAAGATGTTTATGTCAGATCATATTTTACTCTGATATCATTCCATGTCGTTCCAGATTTAGGAGGAAACTTTTACCCACGGGGTACCACCTTGTGTGACCAGCGCAGGTCGAATGCAAGAGTCTTGCTTTTGGAGGAGTCGCCTTATTCTAGTGTAAAATAAATCATGTGACTAACTGGACTCTGTCCTCGCCTGCAGGGTCTGACATCTGATTCCTTTTTAGTTTTTTTTTCAGATCTTAATAAACGAGGCGGTCGAGGGGAACCGGGAACTAATCCCATATCTGCGTTTCACTCTTTAATTTGAAGGAATCAGAGTGGAGCAGGAGCTGCCAGGTTGCCCCTCTTCGCTGAGCGTTGCATTCAGCACCATCTCTCCCCCCCCTCCTTCGACCGCTGACCAGAGAAACGACATGCACGCAGCGGGCCGCCCGCTGGATCAGGATCACAAAGGAAAAGTGTTGACTGCAGTCACACATCCGTGCATCTGTTTCTGCTTCACTCACTGACGGAGGAGACAGAAGAGCCACAGCGCCCCCTGCTGCCAACTTTAAGAAATGAAGGAGACTTTGACTCATCAGTGACAACAAAGACATTTGAGTTTGACTGAAAGCATCTTTTTATCTGCTGCTGACTCCAAAGAGGAAACCCACCGATGAATGCAGCAAACACATGTTGTGTTAATGTGTTAACCCTTTAATGACACCTGGATGGGTCATAATGACACTTCTATGCAGAAAGACTTTACTCCTCGGAGGTTTCTACTTAAGTTCCTCGACAAAATGAGGAATAAAATATTGATTAAAATATGCATTTCTGTCCGTCTAACCGCTGGCTTCAGGCTGACGGACTAAAGGACGCTTTGTGGTGCAGAGTCGGTCCAGTGTTAGTCCAGGAAGCGGTCAAGCATCCTCTGGATGTTGTGGAAGGCGTCTCTTCCCAGGTAGTCGGCCTGCCCGATCTCCCACTGCTTCCGATGCTCCAGCTGCTTCTCCTCTGTGACTTCATCCATCTGCAGCGATGGAGAGGGGGGAGAGAAACAAAACCCGGCTTTCAAAGAGAATTTGTCAGCGCCGCCGACATCAAACGCGTCTGCTCGGCTTTGAGCTTCTCTCAGGTGAGCGCATTAAAGTAAAGAAATGTTCGCCTGTCATTATTCTTTAATCATCCTCACTTTGAACTTGTTATCTTCATATCATCTGTCGCCTCTCGTTTGTATGGAGTTACATTAAACAGTCACTTTCTTTGTCATGTTTATTATTCCAAATTAACCCCTTATTATTTCTGCTTGTGATATTTCACCAGTGCTTCTTTCAAAGCAGCAAGAAAAAGTCTTTTTCTCCAAATACGGTTTGGTGAAAATAAATCCTTAAAGGAGCAGTCTGTAACTCTGCCCCCTAGTGTTTAAAATGAGTACTGCAGTCTAAACTCTAGTCATCACAGATAGCTGCCCCCTAGTGTTTGAAATGAGTACTGCAGTCTAAACTCTAATCATCACAGAGAGCTGTCTCCCCCCCCCTCCTCTCACACAGGTCAGCATGTGGTGGACACTGTAGCTTCAGTGTTTAGCCAGCTCTGCATGTGGTGGACACTGTAGCTTGAGTGTTTAGCCAGCTCTGCATGTAGAGACACTGTAGCTTCAGTGTTTAGCCAGCTCAGCATGTGGTGGACACTGTAGCTTCAGTGTTTAGCCAGCTCAGCATGTGGTGGACACTGTAGCTTCAGTGTTTAGCCAGCTCTGCACGTGGTGGACACTGTAGCTTCAGTGTTTAGCCAGCTCTGCACGTGGTGGACACTGTAGCTTCAGTGTTTAGCCAGCTCTGCATGTGGTGGACACTGTAGCTTCAGTGTTTAGCCAGCTCTGCATGGGTCTGTAAAGCTTTCTGCGTTCTAACCTCTCTCCATGTTTCATCTCCAACATTGATCCTAGTTTGTGCAGCTTTCTGCTGCTGGAGCTTATTAGAAACATGCAGAGGCTTTTTAGCTCGGGTACAATCACTTCTATCTGAAGCAGTTCCACTGCCCGCTTCCATCGCTGCAACACCTGTTCACCTGATAACTGCTCTCTGAGGAAGTCTCAGAGTTTTACGTACAGGTAATATTTCGATGTCCGAGGCCTCATCGCTGCCCTCCAGCTCCTCCTCCTCTTCAACGGGTGACTCGTCCAGCTCTGTCGGCTCGGGTGTTCTGGACTCCTCCTCACCATCTGTGCGAGAAGACCCCTGCAGGAGACACCGACATGTCACTGATGCAGCACACGGGACTCTGCACAATAATGTCAGGGAGGAAGACGTGGAAGTCTGGACGTATTTCTGCTCCTTTGTCTGTGCAGAGAGCGAGATAAGACGGCTGATGTATGTCAGTCTCTGCAGGGCGTGTGGCTGTTCAGACTAATCTGACAAGCGGGTACAAACACAAAGCGTCACGTCGGAATGAATCAGACAAATGAGAGGAGTGCAGAGAAGAGCTCGGAGGCCTGCTGGTGTTAATAAGCTCTGCGTGTTGTCTGGTTTCTTTTTTTCTTTTCTGCAGGATTCAGACGCAGCGAGGCAGAAAGTCTCATAAACGAAAAACGTCTCTTCTGTCGGAACTAACAAAAGCCACTCCAGTCAGCCGAACAATAACACGCCGTAATCATCGCCATGATGTATTATAAACACACACAGCCACGCTTTCATTCGAGATAATTCATGTATCCATTAGCTCATATTTTGAACGACTTCTCACGTGGATTTGAATAATATGCGTGACTCTGACTGGCGCTGATGTTAGATGATAGATCTACAGGATACGTAACTTTATTGTTCATCAGTTAAAGAGCTTGTTTGTTCACTCATGTAAAGCAGCTGTGAGGAGCTTTTCTGTTTTGTGGTTCTGACCCAAAAAAAAAAGGCTTACTCTCTCTGGTTTTGGTTTCTGAAGTCTCTGAGATGGAGCAGAAAAGTGAGGCGGCAGCGTCTTGGAGCCGTCGACGGTTTCTCTAACGACCACTTTGGCTTCGTCGCTGGCCTTCGGTTTTTGGATCTGGAAACGGAAAAAAAAAAAAAAAAAGCAAATCAGGAGCGGATGTTGAGTGCTGCTGGGACGAGCACCAGGACGCCGACTGAACAGCCATGTGTCGCGTTTGGCTGCCGCTCTGCATGGCGTGTGTTTCTGCTCCGGCCAAAGTGTGCAGCAGCTCGTTGGAGCGATTAGCGAAAGCCTTCAGCTAAAGAGGAGGAAGTGATCAGTGAGAGAGCTGCAGAGCGGAGGCCAAACGAGGCACATGTTTCACAACAACTCCTCCACAGTTTTCGTGATGATGACACGGATATGTTTGTACCCGCTCGGGTTGCTTTTCCTCTTGTTTCTCAGGTAGACTTGACTTTGTGTAGCTGTTGTACTCCTGCCACCACAGAGACAAAAACTGCCCCGCGGCGTCCGAGCTGCCGCCCTCCCTCTGGCTGCTGGTGCTCCACGGTTTCACCACTCCGATGAAATGCACGACTTTGGCGTTGTGGCCAAACCTGCAAGAAACGACGACGTCAGAAGTTAGTTCTGTTCTTCTGATCCAGCAGAATATCGTGCTTTAAATAGAGTCCTGAGTCCTCAACGACACTCTTCTCCTCTGTCGCCCCCCGGTGGTGGGACTAACCACCAAACTCCATGTGACCTGCAGAGTCTCTTTGCACCTTTAAGAAAAAGATAAAGACCTAGCTGTGTACGACCTACGACCTTCATGACAATGATGATGGTTTTGGTTGGTGGTCACTTCCTGTCAGCACCTGTGTGTCCGATCAAAAACTCTTTGTTTGCACTTCCTGTCGTTGTTTCCTCCTCGCTTGTGTTGTTCGAACTCTGTGGCGTCGTTTTGGATAAAGATTGTTTTACTATTCTGTAACTATAAAAGCAAAGTGTGTTAAGGGGTTTAACACACACGCACTCACACACTCACTGTTGGAAGGCGGGCCGGTAGCTGTAGACGGAGCTGGCGCTGAGGTTGTAGATGAACGGCAGATGTTTGCTGATGTCGGTGTTCCTCCAGCTGCTGAAGAAGGAGTTCAACAGGCCCTGGTCTCCTCCTGACAGGAGCACAATCGAGGGAAGATCACGTTCCAATACACCTTTGTTTTTTTTTTAAATCTGGCGATAGAAAGTGGACTGGTGTGTGTTACCGTCGAAGCTGCCGTGCTGCACGGCGTGCTCCAGCAGGGCGGCGTGTGTTTGCAGAGACGGTCTGAAGACGAAGACGCCCGAGTTGAAGCAGTCGGGCCAGCCGGGGTCGGGAGCCGCTGACAGCTCCTCTCTCTCGAAGAGGTCGTCCACGTTACTCAGAACCTGAAAGAGAGGAGAGTTTAACGGGGTCAGCTGAAAACCGGAACCGTGGACGTGTGAACGGACCCACGATGTGTCCGCCTGTAAAGAAGCGGTTGGACAGAATGACGTTGGCGTTATATCACTGCAATGTGCAAAACCAAATGAGAGGTCGCTGTCAGGTGAAAATCACATGTCTAACCATTGTCCCTCTTCAAACACACACATGTCCCTGCTGACATGAGATCATGTTTACGCTGAACAAATGGAGACGGGCGTCACGGTAACAACATGTTCAGAACAGACGTCCACGTTAGCATTGATTTCTATAGGATGATGTTTGACTTTTCTGACCCGAGCGGAGACGTTGGCCAACAGTTCAGAGCGTGACGGGTGAAGGTTTAAAGAGTAAATGTTGACTCGCAGATATCTTTAGATAGCGATGTATAGATTCGCCTTGGTCAGGATTTTAAACAGAGAGGGGGGAGAGTTCTAGTTTTGTCAAACAGGAAGTTGCTCTGTGATTGGCTGTTGGACTCACAAGTGTGTCGGCATCCAGGAAGACACATTTGCTGAACTGGGTCAGAGTCCAGCAGTGGATCTTGGTGAAGGTGATGCCCAGGTCGGGTCGTCCCAGCAGAGCCAGGCGACTCTGGTCCCGACTGTCCATCAGGTCCACCAGAACCACCTCGTTAAAGACGTCACGGAGGGAGAGCCTGTGAAGGGTCAAAGGTCACGGGTGCAGAGAGTCCGTCTCTTAAAAATAAAGATAGACGCCTGACTCACCTGGTCTGCTCCGAGACGTTTGGAGTCACCATGAGGACGATGCTGCGAGTCGTCCCATGACGCCGCAGGCTCCGGGCCACCACCGCTGCCCCCTTACAGTACGACTCTGTGGTTGCTAGGGTGACGAAGGCCTCGCCTCCTTGGGGACCAAGACATGACACAAGATCAAACTGAATCCTGTGTCTCATTACAATCAGATTTAACCTACGAGTTAAAAAACGAGAGGTAGATTGTTCTTTCTTTTGATGCTTCTCATTGGATCAAATATAATCCAATCAAACGGTGAGCGTATCATCGCGCAGGGATGTTAGCACGAGGCTAACCTTGAACTACAAAACAATGACAGGCGTGTCACATGTCAGTGTGTTAGAGAACGCATCCCCACTCCTGACTCCGCCCCCTCCCATCCTCATCATGGCAGGTAATGAACCACCTGTGTGGCCCTTTTATCAACTTTAATCTTTTACTCCCTTTTATCAGCTCAAAGTGACTGTTTGATCCACTCATCTGTCACGAGGAACCAGCTGATTGGCTGATCTGCATCAAGAGGTTAGTTCACTTTTCAACTTACATTTTTGCATGAAATTTTTTGTCTGAAGGCGCAAAATATTCCAAATAACAAAAAATCTTAGACTTCGACTGAACTTTATTGATTTTTTTGGGATGACTCCCTCAAGGAAATTTAGGTTCCAGTAGCATATACAATAAAATGTAGCAGGTGACAAAAAAAGTAATATAAAGAACGAGACAATTCCAACGGAAATTGTGAAGGTGGTTGCCGTCTGTGTTTGTGTTTCTGAGTTATACTGCGGTAAAGCTAACAGCTAGCTAAGACAGAACTCTGTCCCACTCAAATGATGATGTCATCACTCTGACTCTGAATACCTGCTGCTCACTGATTGGTTGACGTTCAGCTTTGATCTGCCAGAACATTCCATCAATGTATTTGAATGGGCTTACCACTGCTCGCAAAACCTCAAATATCTCAAAAACTAAACATGATATCACTGATCCGTTTGGACAGTGAGCGACAGCACAAATGGGCGCACGTTTCGGATAATTTTTATCTATATATTTTCAGTGGTGATTTTAAAACATGAGTGAAAACTGTGAAATTCTGGACATCAGTTAGAGTGAGAGACCAATGTGTGTGTGTGTGGTGTGACTGTCAAACAAACGTCTCCCCTGGGAGACTGGAACATTTTATGTTTTTATTTTTTGCTTTATGAGTGAGAGGACACTCAGAGCTTTCTTCTGATGACACAAAAAAACCTGTGGCCCGTGAGCGATTCTAACGCGACAATTTTGGCCCGCAAGAAAAAAAGTTCGGACACTACTGCTCTAGGATTTGAATTTTTGCCATCTGCACATTTTTGTTGCTTAAACTCGATTTGTGTCCAAACCGTGTGCCGGAAGTTTCCACAAAGTAACAGCACCCATGTCATGACCGAGCCGCTCGTTTTGATACCTTTCTTGTGTGTGTGTGTGTGTTGCAAACGCTGTGGGAGGAGTAGCGCGCCAAAAACCGGATATAATAATAATAATAATAATATTGGCAATAGTAGTCTTGAAGCTTCCTGCAGCTTTTGAAACTTAAAAAAAAAAGTTTGAATTTTTGATTTATTTATTTATTCATGTTCTGTTTGTTAAATGATATAGTGATGTGTTAAATTCACGTCCTAACCTTCCCTCTGCCAGAAGCTCCTTACTTTATTTCAAAATAAAAGCACAGCAAGTAAAATACTGTCAGCTTAATACAAGACAATCATTCAAAGTAAAAGTCTGAGTAATTACATTTTAAACATGTAATTAAAGATCTGATTAATCCTGATAAAGTAGCTGTAGTTTCAAAATAAAAGCACAGCAAGTAAAATACTGTCAGCTTAATACAAGACAAACATTCAAAGTAAAAGTCTGAATAATTACATTTTAAACATGTAATTTCAAATCTGATTAATCCTGATGAAGTAGCTGTAGTCTTCCAGACACCCCCCCCCCCCCCCCCCCCCCCCCCCCCCATATCTCTCTCTCTCTCTCTCTCTCTCTGATTTCTGCCACCGTCCTCTCTTTTCAACAGAGGCACAACAAGCCCAGAAATGAACCTTAAAAAATGTAAACAGAAGCAGTGAGCGAATCAACACGCACTCGTGTCCTGCAGCGACGGACAGATTGAAGGTTTCACAGCGAGCACTATCCACAAACCAATGCTGCTTTTTCCAGACATGACTTTGAAACTTTTCTGCAGCTGCACGACTCGACACCCCTCCTGGAGGATTGTTTCCCTGATAACACAGGCGTCCTCGGCTGTGTTGTGCTTCGAGGTGCGGTCTCTCCTGAGTTAAAGTCAAACTGGGTCACTACGGCGTGCTCTGTATAATTCAACAGCTCGGACAGAGACACGACAGTCCTGCTCCTCAGGCTCAGAGCAAGACTCTGTTTGCTTTGTGAGGCTTGTTTTTTTTTTTTTATCAAACCTGCAGAAAAAAAAGGCCAACCAGCCTCATCTCTCACTTTGTGATGCAGCTTGAACTCTAGGCGATAATAAATACTGAATGAAGTCTCCTACCTGACATCGTTGGTGTCTGTAAGTCTTCCGCAGCTCCACTAATGTTCCTGCAGGAGCCGGCTGAAGGTTTGTGCGGAGAGGGCGTCAGGGAGATCACATCTTCTTCTGCGGATCCTTAAATAGTGAGAGGATGATAAAAGTGTCTGACGCTGCAAAGCAGGAAGTCACAACCCCTTCTGTTTTTTTATCTGCAGAGCAAAGAGAGGAGCAGAGGCCCGCTGCGTCTGTCGCCTGTTTGCTCCTCTGGTCATTCAACTGAAGGGAGGTGAGGTCTGGGAAGGGTTGTGCAACACTACAATCCCTCTCTGCTTGTTTTTCTGTCTGCACTCTGTGTGTTCACTTTCACTTTCTGCATGCAGCTGCTTTAGAAAAACACTCATTTACTGTTCTCATACACATCTGACAGCCAGGCCTCCCTTCACAGAGTCTCATTTCTGCACTTTGATTTAAAATGTGTCTTCAGTAGAAGGTGTAGCTGCTGCTGTCTGTGCAAATCAACAAGGAAGCAATCAACAACACAGATGGAAGTTTTAAACCCTGCAGTTCCTGGAGTGTCCACTAGAGGCTGGCTGTAGACACACAGGAAGTCACATACACACCCATTCAAAAAGCCTGTTTTTACAGCAGACATTTTTTTCATTTTTTTTTTTCATATACTTTATTAATCCCACGAGGGGAAATTCGGTCTTCACTCTGCATTTAATGGAGAGGTCTCAGAGTGAGGGGGCTGCCCACAGAGGGCGCCCCAGAGCAGTTGTTGGGGTTCGGTGCCTTGCTCAAGGGCACCTCGGCAGTGCTCAGGAAGTGGACTGGCACCTCTCCAGCTACCAGGCCAATTTCCGGACTTGGTCCGTGCCGGGACTCGAACCGGCGACCCTCCGGTTCCCAACCCAAGTCCCTACAGACTGAGCTACTGCCGCCCAGACATGAACATGTTTACAGCCTGCGTCAAATAAAACAAGCAGGTTTAATTAACTCAGGCTTCGAACGTTCATATTTACAGTTTATGGCAATAAAAACAGAGAAGAAGAGAGAAAAAGATGCAAAACGTAAAGATAAGAATAGAATGATGTGATTATAGGTCATAAGGTAGGTTACACAAAATCACGAGGAAACACTGACTGTACACCACGTCTTTATTGGAAACATGTTGACACACTTTAAATCCACTCACAGGAGAAACATTCACCGAATCGTCACATGAAATAAACCGGACAAAAACAAACTTCAAGATACATGTCGTCGATAAAAGTTTGAAGCATCTTAAACTAAATATTTACAGCACACACACAGAGATGGGAGGGGGGGGGGGGGGGAGGGGGGGGGGGGATTCATGATGTCATGACTGATAACCTGCATACACAGAATCACACACACACACACACACACACACACACACACACAAGGATCTAAAAACATGACATTTTCTAGGGTTTTCGCTTGTTTCAGCTGCGTTTGCTATAATTTGACCACCAGGGGGCAGCAACATGCACACCCACCCTTAGTATATAAATATCAAACATCTTCCTGCAGACATTAGTGCACCTTTATCATACTTTTATGTTTCTCTGATTTAATTAAATGAGATAATACTTTTGTCTTATTGTTCGATTTTGAGCAGTTTCTCGCCGACTTCTTGGCTGTTAAAAAAAAACCCAAACGAGGAGTTAGCTGATGCTAACGCTCGACTTTCAGATCATGCGGTAATATTAAGAGGTTTACGTTTTAATCAAATCAAATCTTTACGGAGTCAAACTTCAGACAGAAATGATTCTGCAGTGCTCAAGCGTTAAATTTCCCTCCGACACATTCAGTAATTAAAGCGACACTGATATCTTTTTTTTTTTTTTTTTTTTAATATATATTTTTTTCCCGTAATATGTGCGCAGGTATTTTTGGAGCGGCAAACGTCTCGGGTGAACACGTCTCCATGCGGTCGAACCCGAACTTTCACAACATTGTGATTGGATTCAAATCATGTACATGAGGAGAGATACAGGATGTCTACGGTGGCCCTGAAGGTCAAAACACACAAACAATAACAACATTTCACAAAATGCTAAAAGTCAATCAGCGTTCTGCAATTTTGTTCTTTTTTTTTTTTTTGCATTCACCAACATGTTTCTGCACTTGATCCTCAGGGCCACCGTAGTCCTCTTAAAGAGTTCAAACACTTTTTTTTAAAGGGGATAATTTTGTGTTTCACGACCACCAGCATCGACAGTGAGCGCCGGCTGCACCTGCAGCTTTAATGAATTCATTCATTAACTGTGTTTTTATCAGGAAGCTGTCAGACGTCCCTTAGACAGATCAAAACCCGAGAAGAGTCACAGCAGATGTTACTTTAACGGGTCGAAGAAGCCAAAGAAACAAGAGAGAAGAACAAATAAACTTTGCCCGATCCTTCGTAGATGCCATCAAGGCGAGGTCTAAAACATTTCAAACGGAGGTCAAATCCATGGCGTGTGCCGCCGTGACCCCCCCGACGATGTAGCAGCTGTGACACCGGAGAGTAAAAGTTTAAAGGCGTGAAAAGAGAAGAGGAGCTTAAAAAAAACAAGAAGGGAAACCGAAGTTTTCAGTTTAAGGCCGTCAGGGTGTTTGTTGGGGTTCAGACAAACAGGAAACAGGATGAACCAATAGAAAGTCTTGTTTTAAGAGGAGGGGCGACGTCTGACGGAGCAGGAAGAGGAAGAGGTCACAGACTCGTCAGACTCCTCACCGTCGATCTCTAAGACGTCCTGAGGAGGTTACTGAAAACTGAATATGGAAAAAAAAAAACAGATTATTAAATGACAGTACCTGCGTTTTACCACTAGAGGTCAGGCTTTCCATTAACTCACTAATTTATCAGAGGAAGAAGATTTCAGTGTCTTTGTGACCTCACATAATAAATCAAAAAACAAGCCGAGGTTTCTGATTCAACAAGTGATGATCGGATGTTTAAAACACGTTTCTCTCATTTACAGGTTAAAGTTTGGATGTTATTGTTTCGACAGTCCGGAGAGAGGCTGTCCCTTCGTCCTGCTGCATGTCGACACTTCTCACTGTAAGTACCTGAAGGATTTGATCGTTTAAACATACCTTGAGGATCAGACTGACCGCCATGATGAACTTTCCCGCTCTCTGGATCTTGACCTGAGTATTAAAAAAAAAAAAAAATCAGCTTCATCAAACGTCATCGAGCATCTTCTTCACTCTGAACTCACGGCTCATACTCGTACCTCCCTGCAGTTTAAAGCAAAGCTTCTTCTTCTGATAAGCAAAGTAACTGGACGCTGCTCCCAGCAGAGCCACGCCCACAGCGCTGACGATCCCGGCGATCTGTCCGCCTCCGGCCTCTGGACCACACAAACACACACGGATAGATGCTTCAACAATAATAACACACAGGTCAGATATGCTGCATTCAGGGCCGCCTCAGAAAGTTAAGATATGCTGCATTCAGGGGCGCCTCAGAAAGTTAAGATGTGCTGCATTCAGGTGCTCCTTGAACAGCTAGATATGCTGTATTTAGTGGCGCCTCAGACATTTAGATGTGCTGCATTCAGGTGCTCAATGGATGGTTAGATATGCTGCCTTCAGGTGCTCCTTGAACAGCTAGATATGCTGCATTCAGGGGCGCCTCAGACATTGAGATGTGCTGCATTCAGGGGCGCCTCAGACATTGAGATGTGCTGCATTCAGGGGCGCCTCAGACACTTAGATGTGCTGCATTCAGGTGCTCAATGGATGGTTAGATATGCTGCCTTCAGGTGCTCTTGTGATGATTGCTTTTGCTGCATTCAGGTGCTCCTCAGACAGTTAGATATGTTGCATTCAGGGGCGCCTCAGAAAGTTAAGATATGCTGCATTCAGGTGCTCCTTGGACAATTAGATATGCATGAACTTCATTTGTTTGTCCCTTTTTGGTCATTTTAAATATTTGAAGGTGAAAAGGTCCGCTTTGGTTTCATTCTTATTCAGACTTTGTTTTTTCTTAAAAACAAAACTTTAAAGCGCTCCTCCTGATGTCGTAACCTCAGTTCGCCACCAGGGGGAGCACTCTGTCTTATAATGACGTGTTTGCAGTGGCAGCAAGTTTCCAGAACAAACAGCGGGGACACAAAACTCAAATAAAAACAAGTTTTCATTAAAAAAGAAGAAGAAGAAGATGAAAAAACACTTCAATAAAAGTCGATGAGAAACATTAAAAACAGACGGAGGACGGCGGATTAAAACAGAGAACACACCCAGACTGGAGGGTCAGGGTGTGGCACACACACACACACACACACACACACACACACACACACACACACACACACACAGAGCTGTGTGTGAGTCATGCACAGAGGTGTGTCCCGTGATGAGGACAACAAACAGGGCGTCGACTGCACACATGAAAAAAAAAAAAAAAAAGGAACATAAAATGACGAGCTGCTGTGAAATGTCGAGCATGCTCGGAGCGCTCTTTTTGCCCACAGAGTAGCAGGACGCCTGAAGTGTTCGCTTCAACCTGAATCAGTTTATTTCTTATTTTTAGTTTGAAGAATCCCTTTTTCACTCACTCGGAGAAAGAAGAAAGTCTGAAAGTGAAATCTTCCACACATCTCTTTTATTCCACGTTCATCAAACGCCTCGTGACTTCACAGCAAAGTTACAAACGAGAAGAAGACACCTGAAATAAATAAACCAAAGAAGAACCAAAGAACCTTTAATAAAACACAAAGAGTGAAATCCAAAACAAGAAGACGCTGAGCGAGCAGAAAACAAACGCCAACGCTCTGACTCATGGCGAGTAGGATGACAGGAGTCGCCTCTGAAACCAGGCGTGTCCACACACGACGGGACAAACGAACAAAGAGCCTCCTCTGAACGGAACCGCGGGACATGTCCGCTCATAAAACGACGGCGGACTCTCAAGTTCGTCCCGTCATGTGAGCTTTTTTTCTTTCAAGCTCAAGAAGAAGAAGAAACGCCGACGAGAAATGAGAGAAAGGTAACGAGAGGTCAAACTCTGCTGCAGCTTAATGGGAAGAAAAAAAAACAAACACATAACGAGTGAGTCATGAAGAACAGAGCAGGGTGAGTGAGCAGGAATGTTCACACACACACACACACACACACAAACTCTGTGTGTGTGTGTGTGTGTGTGCTGGTATGACTGGAGCCGCAGCATGTCAGCTTCTCCTCACAGGGAGGCAACGATCTGAGGGCGATTCTGATTCAAACATCTGGACCTATGAGTCATGATCTATCCCCTTTTATTCTACGTTGACATGAGCAGGGTCGGCCATGTTGTTGCTTGTACTTTAAGGAGAAGCCGTTCTTCTTCAGAGGAGTCTCAACCAATCAGCATAAAGACCCAGACGGAGACGAGCCGTCAAATATCACCACAAAACACCTCTCGAAGTAAATGTCCAATCAGGAGCCTCAGATTCCTGCTCGAGCTCAGAGCTGAAGCCGTGACCTCAGAGGGGGGGTCAAAGGTCAGCATTCAGAGACAAACACACACACCCTCGCGTTAGCTGGAGAGTTTGCAGCTTCGCACAAACCCAAAGCAAAGACGTTTCAGAGTCCATGAGAGCGTCAGTAACCGATCAGAGCGTCAGTGGGTGACCAGAGTTCATGGCACAGCCTGCAGCATTTCCATGGCTCTCTCTAACAGAGGCGTTAGCGTCTGCTTTAAGTTTGAAATCCACACATAGAACTCCTCGGGCATGTTAGCATTTAGCATCTTCAGGATTTGGCCCCACAGAAGGTCTGGATCTGCAACGACACACAATCGAAGCAGGGATTTAAGTCAGACACCAGACCAAAAGGGGGGGCCCCCCCTCCCCCCACCCACCCAATCAGATCCTGATTAACTCAAACGACTCTGAAGAGCGATCGAACGTCTGGAGAAATCAAAGTGAAACACCAACACGACCACGACGACGACCACGACGACCGCACGATCAGAAACCAAAACGGAAGCCGTGAACTCCACTTCCTCTCAGACAGGAAGTGGGGAACTCCCAGACAACAGCTCGGAGGACAGACAGAGGGTCCAGAAGACGAGACGAAGCCCAGAGACGCACACGCATAAACACTCACACACACACACACACACACACACACACACACACACACACACACACACACACACACACACACACACACAGAGACGCTCACGCAGAAACAAAGAGAGGAAGGAGAAAAGGATGAGAGGTGGATTTACCTTGAGGCTGGTCAGCTCCAGCTGTGAAGGCAAACAGGAGCAGATGAGTCGACAAACTCTCAATCACACAACAGGATTTATTTTGTTCATTACTGTAACAAGTCTCTGCAGAGACGAGTGTGAATCGAGTCCTTCGTGCATGTACAACATGAAACTAATGACTAATAATAATAATGACTCGGAGTTAAAGACTCGGCCCGTGTTGGAGTTAAAGACTCGGCCGGTGTTGGAGCTAAAGACTCGGCCGGTGTTGGAGCTAAAGACTCGGCTGGTGTTGGAGCTAAAGACTCGGCTGGTGTTGGAGCTAAAGACTCGGCTGGTGTTGGAGCTAAAGACTCGGCTGGTGTTGGAGTTAAAGACTCGGCCGGTGTTGGAGCTAAAGACTCGGCCGGTGTTGGAGCTAAAGACTCGGCTGGTGTTGGAGCTAAAGACTCGGCTGGTGTTGGAGCTAAAGACTCGGCTGGTGTTGGAGTTAAAGACTCGGCTCGTGTTGGAGTTAAAGACTCGGCTCGTGTTGGAGTTAAAGACTCGGCTGGTGTTGGAGTTAAAGACTCGGCTGGTGTTGGAGCTAAAGACTCGGCTGGTGTTGGAGCTAAAGACTCGGCTGGTGTTGGAGCTAAAGACTCGGCTGGTGTTGGAGCTAAAGACTCGGCTGGTGTTGGAGTTAAAGACTCGGCTTGTGTTGGAGTTAAAGACTCAGCTGGTGTTGGAGCTAAAGACTCGGCTCGTGTTGGAGCTAAAGACTCGGCTCGTGTTGGAGCTAAAGACTCGGCTCGTGTTGGAGTTAAAGACTCGGCTCGTGTTGGAGCTAAAGACTCGGCTCGTGTTGGAGTTAAAGACTCGGCTCGTGTTGGAGCTAAAGACTCGGCTCGTGTTGGAGTTAAAGACTCGGCTCGTGTTGGAGTTAAAGACTCGGCTCGTGGTCGAGTGGATTTCAGAATAAAAGGGGAAAAAACGTACCATTGGGATCATAGCCGCCATCATAGCCGCCATCATGGCCGCCAGCATGGCCGCCACCCTGGCCGCCTGGATTGAAAGAAAAATGAGAAAAGAATAACACAGTTATGTTTTTCATTCTTCTTTAAAGCAGGAGCGTCTGAGTGCTAAAGATGCTAACTGGACTTTTGACACGCTCACATGCACAGTGTCTCTCAGGACATCGTCGTTAAACGTTCAACTCTGGACGCTAACGTCTCCTCTCTGTGCGTCCTTTTAAACATTTTTATCTTTTAAGCACGTGTAGCTCGTGTGTGTGTGTGTGTGTGTGTGTGTGTGTGTGCAGCGATGTCCTGTTAGCAGCAGAACATCACGTGCGGATATAAAAAAAAACAAACATGTGGCTTTAATTACGTCTCTGGGTTTTTATTCCCTTTCCTTTCTTGGGAAGAAATAATGACTTCCACACTTTGGCTTCGACAAGCGAACAAAGAGACGCAAAAAAAAAAAAAAAAAAAAAAAGTCCCAGAGGCACAAATCTTTGTCTGTTCCCGTCGTGCAAACAAAGGGAAAAACATTACGACGTGTTTCCTTTTGTAGCTCTTTCAGTTTGTCCTGTAAAGGGACAGACGCGTCCAACAACTGTAGAGTTGCTGCTCAAAGATGGCGGCAGAATGACTGCAGTCTGTACAGAGCGTCTTGTGTTGTTAGAGCCCGTCGACGTTACCATGGCAACAAGGACATGTGCTATTTGAGTCATCGGGAGTCAAGGACAACATGAGGAAACAAAGCTAAAGAAGAAGAAGAAGAAGTTGGGTGTTACAAACGTCCACCGAACTCATTTCAGTCTCACAGTTCACATCCTGGACTTTTTTTTTAAGGCGTCTTACGTTTCCGATGAAATCAGATTCTCTTCTTCTGAACCACTTTCTAAGTATTGTGTTATATGGCATCGTCATAATTTTGTATCTTCTTTACTATCCTGCCATATTGTAAGATAGCATGCCAGGTCACAATAAGTCCCACTACCTCCTCCAGACCGACCTCCATCAGGTTTGTATTCTCCACCGCCGAGTTCGAACAGATCCGAGTCGTCAAACGATCCTCCACCTTTAAAACAAAACACACACACAGGTCAGAAAAGGAGACCTCCACTTTTATAAAAATCTAACTCGGTGCAGATTTCACAAACGTTGACGAACTAATTGGCAGACGTGAAATTATCTGGGAACTATTTTTAGCGGCGGATGACTCCACGTTGGCTGTGGAGCTCTTCGGCTCGTCGGTTTAAAAAGAAACACGAGCAGCTTTTTGCCCTTTTGTGATCTGTGTGAATTGAAGACTCACCTCCTCCTCCACCGGGCGGTGGCTTCACAGCAGGTTTGTCAGGTTTGGGGCTCGGGTCTGGAGGTGCAAACGGCGTGCATCGTTAAATTAAACATCGGAACAAAAGACCGTTTGAAAGTTAAACTTCAGCTTTGGAACGTCAAAAAACCAAGATCGCTGTTTTCATATCAGACATTAAAATCAGCTTTTTACCTGGGCCGACGGCGTCCTCCAAATCAAATCCCATTCCACCTTCAAAACACAAGAACACCAGCTTAGTACGCGAACCCGTTTGTTGGTTCAGTTCTGCACACGGGATTAGTTGACAAGAAGAACTAGAATAACCTGCAAGGACTCAAATGCCAGCTGGTAATGATGTCGTAATACCACAAAGGGTCGAAACAGTTTTCCAAAATGTCAAAAATATTCCCCACAAGTGTTCCTGAACACAACACCAAAACATAGCTAGCCTGGCCTTTAAGAATCCCCCACCCCCCTCCCCCCCCGGTCGTAGTTTTGGTATTCTGGGTGTCATTTTGTAAGTCTGTTAGAGGATACAAACCGTCATCTTTCGGCTTGTCTGGGACCTTCGGCTGCTCTTTGGGCTTCGCAGGCGTCGGCGCTTCAAAAGAAAATGAAAAAGATTCAGTGTCTGAAAGTAGGTCTGCGATTCGACAAGAAAATCCCCTCGAGCGGTGCGACCGAAGGAGTTCCCCTACAGTCGAGTTACAAGCTTTTTCCTGCCATAGACATCGTCACAACGTCCTGGATGTTTTATTTTAAATGCCACCATCTAATGAGGACCAGATCGGAGTTTTCATGATTTGTCCAGATTTTCCGAAATCATCCGAAATAGAATCTGGATTCACCAAGAAACTAAAGATGTCTGCCGACGTTCCTGAACAGAAGCGTTGAGAAACAACAACAGGTACACCAAACGTGATGCCACAAGAAGGTCAACGACAGAGAAATGCTCTCACCTACGTCATCGAAGACGTCAGACAGGTCGAATCCTGCAGGAAGAAGAAGTACGTCAGCAGAGGCATTAACAGTTAAATAAACCGCAGCTATAAAACAGTTTGGACTCTTTTTAAAGCTGCTTGTTCGAAAACCTCAGGAGTCAAACTTGTATTTAAAAAGAGGAAGGAACTGTTGGAATAACGAACATACAACCCTGACTTAAAGAACATCCTGCATCCTGATTGGCCATCCTCAGAACAAGAAAGTCCACGACTTTAGTGGCACTGTTCAGGCGATGCAAGCATCATGACTCTCAGAAAATTGAACGTGCACGTATGTGGAAGTATTTTACAAGATGTCTTCACCATTTTTTTTTTATCTTCATTTGTTATCGAGGGCTTTCCAGTCTCGTTAGCGTCTCTCTGACTTTTTCTAGTTCAGCTCATCGCGGTTGCCATTCAGTGCAAACCACAACATGCAATGTGTGCGCTTGGTTACCAGCTTGTTACTGAGATGTGGTTTTCGAGGTCTAGGTGATACTGAGATGTTGAATCATCAGTAGAAACTGTAACAAGTATCGAGTACAAACCGCCACCGCCGGGCTTCTCCGGGGCCTTCGGCTCCTCTTTGGGCTTCGGAGGAGTTGGAGCTGCAGAACAAAAAAAATAAAACATTTTATCAGACAGCAGCTTCACATTAAAACAAGTTAAATTTTGATTACTGGTTTTGTCAGACTCTACCTGTCCTTATCAGACTCTACCTGTCCTTGTTAGACTCTACCTGTCCTTATCAGACTCTACCTGTCCTTATCAGACTCTACCTGTCTTTGTCAGACTCTACCAGTCCTTGTCAGACTCTACCTGTCCTTATCAGACTCTACCTGTCCTTGTTAGACTCTACCTGTCCTTCTCAGACTCTACCTGTCCTTGTCAGACTCTACCTGTCCTTGTCAGACTCTACCTGTCCTTGTCAGACTCTACCTGTCCTTATCAGACTCTACCTGTCCTTCTCAGACTCTACCTGTCTTTGTCAGACTCTACCAGTCCTTGTCAGACTCTACCTGTCCTTATCAGACTCTACCTGTCCTTGTCAGACTCTACCTGTCCTTGTTAGACTCTACCTGTCCTTGTCAGACTCTACCTGTCCTTGTCAGACTCTACCTGTCCTTGTTAGACTCTACCTGTCCTTATCAGACTCTACCTGTCCTTGTCAGACTCTACCTGTCCTTATTAGACTCTACCTGTCCTTGTCAGACTCTACCTGTCCTTATCAGACTCTACTTGTCCTTGTCAGACTCTACCTGTCCTTGTCAGACTCTACCAGTCCTTGTCAGACTCTACCTGTCCTTATCAGACTCTACCTGTCCTTGTCAGACTCTACCTGTCTTTGTCAGACTCTACCAGTCCTTGTCAGACTCTACCTGTCCTTATCAGACTCTACCTGTCCTTGTCAGACTCTACCTGTCCTTATCAGACTCTACTTGTCCTTGTCAGACTCTACCTGTCCTTGTCAGACTCTACCTGTCCTTATCAGACTCTACCTGTCCTTGTCAGACTCTACCTGTCCTTGTCAGACTCTACCTGTCCTTATCAGACTCTACCTGTCCTTGTCAGACTCTACCTGTCCTTATCAGACTCTACCTGTCCTTATCAGACTCTACCTGTCCTTGTCAGACTCTACCTGTCCTTATCAGACTCTACCTGTCCTTGTCAGACTCTACCTGTCCTTGTCAGACTCTACCTGTCCTTATCAGACTCTACCTGTCCTTATCAGACTCTACCTGTCCTTATCAGACTCTACCTGTCCTTGTCAGACTCTACCTGTCTGATACCATGAAAAAAAACTTTAACACGAAGCAAAAATGATGAAATATAAATCACAGGAAGTCACTCACCTGCATCATCATCGAGAGCGTCAAACAGATTGAATCCTGTGAGACACATTGAACATCATTATTATTATGAAGATCATAAAGAACGGAGACAAACACAGCTGAATGAAATGTGAGCTGAGCTTTAGTTTCCTTCATCTTCAGAACCATCGGAGACACTTTTTATCTGATCGACAATTTCTCCAGAAAACATTCCTTCTTTCCTGAGTCGTTTCATGCACACGTCTGTTCTTAAACGCGGGAAAAAGATGGCCGACTTCTGCCTCCTCTGCAGAGAGTTCAGTGAACTCTGGATTTCCCTTCGCCGTGCAGCACATGTGTTCTGTGTTTGTGTGTTGCAGCGAGGCATTCGTTGTGTTTTTTGTGGTTGCTATGTGAGCGGCGGAGGAAAAACTGCAGCATGAGTCAAGCACATGCAAACAGTCCGAGCTGCAAGACTCACACGCAGCGATGATTTGTGTTGTGTTATGAAAAAGCACCCGGCTCATCTTCCAGCTCGTGTGTGCAGACATGCAACGATACACTCACACTGTACACGTCTGATTCAATCAAAGAGCAACACTTCTTATTCACGGAGTGCTGCAGGAAGGAGTCTGAAAATCTGGAGATGACTTAGCATATCTGCATTTCCTGCCCCCGACACTTGAAGTGCATCAGGTTTTCCTGTTTTTGTCCAAAGACATTTTTATCCCTAACTCAAACTGCACCGCCTTTAAAGGTCACATGTTCTGTTAAATCCTCTTCCTGTTCCTCTCACTCTAACATGTGTCCCTCGTCTGTCTACAAACCCCCCAAATGATGAGAAAAGTCCATCCTCTCCGTCTTCTGCCTGCTCCACTTTTCAGAAAATGTGTGCTCAAACAGGCCGTTTCCCTTCATGACATCACAAAGGGCAGTAGCCCCTCCCCCAGGTGGGTGACCCTCCCACAGCTAGGTGTTTGTTCTGCCCTCTGAGTCTGCCTTCTCACCGTAAACAATAGGACATGGAGCCAGAAAGCAGCGAGTACACCCGAGGCCTTCCAGAGAGGGGGCGTGGTCAGACACAGCTCATTTACATATTTAAAGCGACAGACACAGAAACAGCCTGTTCTGAGCAGGGCTGAAATAGAGGGGTTTATAGACATGATCAAATACAGGATCAGAGTGGATTTACAACAACACACTTCACACACATGATGAAGAGGAGCGAGGACACTGATTTCACCTGAAGAAGAGGAGATCATGTGACCTTTAAATTGTACACTGTACCATTTCTGCACTCAGAATCATCACAACCAAGCAGCTCCTTGGTGTGAAGTGACTCCGCCCACCGTGACATCATGTGCACAGGAGCCGTATAGATTCTCTGCTCACCTGTTTGTCTCTCTGCAGGTATTTTAATGTCTAATGTGCTCTTTCACAGCAAACAGCTGTCGGCACATTCTTTGCCTGTCTCTGTTTTTTTATTCTTTAGAGCGTATAGGCTCTTTGAGGTTGCGAGCGTGCGGTGAATAATGCACGCCACTTTGCATCACGCCAGTCCGACTTCCTGTTCTTCTTTCCGTCAGACTGCGTGCCATCCTCTTCTCATCGACATAACTGTGGTTAATTCTGCCCTCAGCCTCGCCTTACAGGAAGCAGCAGTGAGACACACAAAACCTCAGAGGCCTTTGGTTCCACGCTAAATGTCATAATCTTATGATGGTCGGTAACCTTCAAGAAGTCACGTTCGTGTTCTGTTTTTCAGTCTTTTGTCGCCGTTATTCCTTCAAATGTTGACGGGAAATTTTTAACTCTGTAACATTCAGTATATTTGACATGTTTATTGTCTAGCTTTATCACTAATAACAGGGCTGTGCATCGTTTGTTTATGAGTGATGTAAACCGGCCAGTCCACCGACTTCACGTGTTAACGACCGTCTTAATAAAGCAGATTCCTGACGTCACGTGGTTGCCACGCCAACGCACGTCCTGTTTCAACTACAGCTGCAAACAGACATGAGACATGAAGGAAACGTGTCGTGTTGAAGCGTCTCTGACAACAATGTCCTCCCTCTAACTTTAGATTCTGCTCCTGAAGGGTCTGGATCTGATTGGACCAGAGAAGTTTAGACTGCAGTATCCATTTTAAACACCAGGGGGCAGAGCTACAGACTGCTCCTTTAAACATCTATGATGCAAAACATACCACACGTCTTCTTCTAGTTTGAATGTTGAAGGAAATATTCAATAAAATCGTTACTGTTAATTATATTAAAAGTAATCTGCAAACATTTTCATGATCTTTGTGTTCGATCCTCCACGTCTTGAGGAGTTTGTATTTGTCCTGAGTCACCATTAATGATTCAGAGGTTAAATTGCTGGCGGATAAATACGCAGATCGACTTGTACATTCATAGCTTCACATTTAATTTGAGCCTCGGGGCCTTTAAAACGTTTTGTTTCAGTGGTAGTTTCATCTCATGTTTCTCTGAAGTAAAATCTGAAGGATTAAAGCTTGAAGTGTCTCCGTGTGCGTGACAGTGAAAGTCATTTTCGTCGGTTGTATATTTAATCTGTGAAGGTTAAAAAATAATAATGAAGTGAGGAAAGAAGTTTCTGTTTTTGTTATTTTTAGGAAGAAAAAAGTTAAAAAATCCTCAAAAAGCTAAAAGATAAAAACTTCATTTAGTTATTCTTCTTTTTTTTTTTTTGCATGGCACGATTGTTCCTCCATACAACATCCTGAGTTTCTCCTCGTTCTCCCTGAAATGTTCTTTTCCAGAGCTGAAGCCTGCAGTCATGAAGTGAACACATCACCCTCAGATTTCTATTATCACTTTATTTGCAGCTTCTGTCGACCTCACATGACCCGCGTTTGATAACAGAGCTGCATGAAGCACTTATAATAACCACTACACAAAGTCCTGATAATAACCAGATACACATAAACACATAGATCAACTCACCATCGTCTGTTAGAGTCCCAGAAACCAGAAAAACAAGTAAAACTATCCTCAGAGGAAACTTCATTTTTGAGTCTAACTTTTCTGTCTCTGCAGAAACTTTTACATTTAAATTACTTTTCCCCTTTCTCTCTCTCTCTCTCTTTCCCTCTCTCTCTCTCTCGCAGAGAACAGAGTGTAACTGAGGTTATTTTTCGCCCTGCAGCCCGGCACAGCCCCGGTGTCTGATTTCAGTGTTTGTGAGTCAACTTTGCCGGAGTAGAAGAGCGCAGACTGGGTGTGGCAGCCTCTCAGGGGCGTTACATGGCACAGGCACAGGGGTAATCCGAAATTACCCCTTCATTCACGACGCATGCGCACGAGCGCGTACACTGTGAATTCAAAGTGGGGGGTTGTTCCCTGTCACGCGACGCCGAACTTCATCTGTAAAAACCTTGTTTTTAAATGTTATCTTGTTATAAACAAATAATATGAGCTTCGACAAAATATGAAAGTTATTATCAATTTAAATACGACACGATGCTCTATTCGGCTCACGCAGTGTTTACAAAAACTGCAAGTTTATCAGTCTCTTCCCAATAACCAATAAGGTGTTCCTGTAAGACGGTCAAGCCTTAAATGGATTCTCATTTGACAATTTAACGTCATCAAACCTTTTTTTTTTTTTTTTTTTTGAAAAATGTGTTATTGTTTTTTGTTTTTTTTTATAGAAATTGCAACCGTACAGTTTGGTTTTTTTCATGTCGCGCCGAACTCCATCTGCAAAAAGCGGAATTTTAAGTTTAATTCTGTTTTCAACATAAATACACATTTTAACAAAATGTGAAAATAAATAATAATAAATCCCTGTATACTGTTAGGTCATTCGGCTTACATCCGGGTCCTTCTACAAGTCTGCATCAGTTTAGAAAGTGACTTTTATTCACTTCACTCAGCGTTTTCAGCTCACTCAGCAGCGAAACTTCGTGAAGAAAAGTTGCAATTTTTCAGATAATACGCTGCTTATTGATTGAACAGTTGAGCCGAATTAACCATCACACCTGTGTCATTGTTACAGGTGACGACTTTACAAAAAAAAGTGTGAGGTTTTACTGCTATGCCGGGAAAAGTTAAAGTGAGCGAGTTTTAGTCGGGACTTTTGAATGGCTTTTCCTCAAACATTCATTGGAAAGTTAAAAGCAAAGTTTAAAGGTCGTTAAAAATCTTATTCAATTTTAAAGTTACAACCTTTACGAAATTTATTAATGAAATTTACACAGTATTTCAAGGCTACAGTTTCATGGGAGCCAGTGGGCGGAGCTTATAGAAAAGGCCAATCAGACTAAAGTTTATACTTTAGGACGCGTGCGCCACCTTGTGTTTAAAAACTGGATCAATTAAGGATTATTAAGAATGAGGGGACTATCTGCTCTTTCTGAAATTATCATAACATTTTAAGACCCACAGACAGTAAGTCAAAAAAAATCACAGAAAAAAAACTTTTATAGAAATAAAAATACACCAAGGTTCAGCATGAGCGATCTTTATTCAGTGTCTTAAACATTTATTATCACCGTCACCTTTTAAAAACGCAGCACAGGTTAGCATGTGATAAGGAGAGAAGTGTTAGACTTTATTGTCCCCATGGGGAGAAAAAAAAAGCTGAGGTTAGTATTTTTTATTTTGAAATGTTTTTAAATCAGAGGGAAAAAAAGAGGATGCATCGTCTTTAGGAGGATTTCATTCGTCTCCCGTTGGTCTCTGAAAACAGAAGAACAGAGTGAGTCAATAAAAAGGAGGGAGATAAATTTAAGAGGTGTTCAGACCAAACAGTTCAAATCTGAAGGACGCTGTAAAGGTTGTAAGAGGTTTAAAGGAGACATGCGAGCGTTGTATTTTTCTTGGTACATGAATTCTCAGTGCACCCAGACTTCATCGTCGGTCTGTTTTGTTTGTGCGTTTGTTCCATTTTTAATAATATTTCCTGTCGTTTACAGTGGGATTTAAAAAACAGCGATAAGTGGTACCGGATTGGTTCCTGCACGCTGATGTATCCGACCAATCATGGTGCACGTAAAACACTCAAAGTTCGACTTTGAAAAGGTTACAATAAATTCGGTTTCGGAACTAGAATAGTTCGTATTTCCTGCAGTGTAGGATCAGTAAAAAAAAAAAAAAGGAGGCGGGGCCACACAATTCGCAATCTGGGAATACCTAAAATAAGATCTTTAAAAATAAGAAAAGTATAAATGAGATGATTGATTCTGTACCTCCAGGCTCACGCGCACCTCCCGTCCCTGCAGAGCGCGTTCATCAGGTTCTGCATGAGCTCGTTCTGCTTCACGATCATCCTGCTCAGCTTCTGGATCATTTGTCTCTGAGGACACTCTGACAGACACAGCAGGTTTAAAGGATTGACAAGGAGAGACTGTGTTGTATTTCAAACTCACGACCCCGCACTGACTCACCTCCTGCAGCCGTCGGCGTTTCAGCTGTAAGGAGAAGAACATTTGTTCATTTAGTCTGCGGATTAAGACGTCATAAATACTTTAAATCAAATATTTCCTCTCTCTTTGTGCAGCTTCGAGGGTTTCTGCTCTCAGATTTATTGTCTCTAAGTGTGACAGAGTGACCTTTCCTCAAGGAGCTGGTCATTTATGCATTTATCCGGGTTGTTCAAAACATTTAATCCAGATTTAATATGATCCGGTAATCCAGATCCTGTTTGTTAAAAACATAGACTGGGCTTGATCAGCCTGATCTGTGTGCAGACTTTTAAAGGATTACAACATCCGCAGTACGATTGCTTTAAACACGACTGTGTCCACAGGGGGGCGCCAGAATCCACACAAGCTGAACGATCCTCACAGCTCTCTGCTGAAACCAGGAGGATCCTGGATCCTTGGATCAAAGAGATCCTGATCCTCCTCTGATCAAAGAGATCCTGATCCTCCTCTGAAGTTGAAAGTGGAGGTGTGGACCCGGATTAAAAACCAGGATCTGATCACCTGATCCTTCGTTTTTTCTTTTGGTTAAGATTTTGTCCCACTGGATTATTTTTGAACCAGTTCACCAGTTGGTGGTTTAAAACCTGAAAACTGGTGAAGTCCCTGTACAGCACTTGTAATCCCGATGTGGTGATCCTAAAAGCCTGTACCTGGATCAGGCTAATCCAGAGTTCCGACTTGGATCCAGGAGATGATTAAATACAGATGAGTGCATCCTGATCTTAAATACGTGTAGTTTGTGAGGTCACTTTAAGATGTCTTAGATTTCTAATCTAGCGGGTTTTAAAAATAAAACCACAAGAGCTGAAAAAGAAATAAAGTTTGATGAGAAGAAAGCGATTTTACCTGAACCGACGGCGTCCGCCAGATTGAAGCCACCTAAAGGAGCATATTACACGTTAACATTTTAGCATGAACTTTACACCCGTAAAGGGTTAAATTCTCTGTACATGAAAGACATTTTAGCTGTGATTAAATTTAATTAAAGTAAATCTGGTGAGAATCTATTCGTCAGTGTCTTCACTCACCTCCTGCAGCAGGTTTGGGATCTGAAGAAGAACAGAAAGGAAAAATCAAGTCCGTGTTTCAGTTCAAAAACCTTCAAATAAATATTCTGTTTTTAATCTGCTGATATAAAACACAAACATGTCCCACAGTGAAACACAGAGACTCAATTCCTCCACAACTTTCACCAACAATTAAAGCGGTTGTTGGGTTTCTTTAAAGCCACTAGGGGGCGGCAGAGCACCGTCAATCCAACACCAGCACACCATAACATGATGACTTTGTCTTTGACTCATTTCTTGATTAAAGTATTTTTTAAACACTTTTTTTAAAAGAAGAAGGTAAAGGAAAAAAATGTGTGACATGTTACACATAAATATAGCAAAATATAGGGGGCGCTAGGGAGGCTGTAAAATAACGTTGAAAAAGGGGGGTTGGAGGAGAGCGGAGGAAGTGTCTCCAAACAGCAGGTTGTTTTGGTTTCATGCTGGACTCTGCTGGACTCACCTCTCACAGCGGGCGCTTTAGTCGTGGTTGTGGTCGTAGCTCTCACAGTCGTGGTTTTACTTCCTGCGGCAGGTTGTCAGTTTTCAAAGAAAGAAGACGAAGGACGTCACTTTTAAGCTCTTGAGTCGAACTCTCTTTTTGATTTGTAAGAAAAGAGAAAACTCACCTCTGAAGGGGACTAACCGAGACCAGTCGATGTCTCCTGTTGAGACAGATAGGAGGAGACGTTAGGACTTAATTAAACCCTCTCCGGTGTTTTATCAGAAACCTCTCCCAAGTGTTTCGCAACAGCACGCATCATGTTGGGTCCTGTCGAGGGGGGGGGGGGGCGTTTGAAGGTTTGGCGTTCTCTATAGGAAGAATGAGGGCGTGGATCTGAAAGCCTGATGTCTGTCTGCATGAAAGACTCCAAGTTAAAAGTATTTCATTGAACTTTAACGGTGAAGATATTCCTCTTCCTGTGACCTCTAAAGATTTGGATGCTCAGACGTGTTAGTTAACGGTTTTATTTCTCCGTCCGTTGATTTTGTGAAGCCGCTCTATTCCTCTCTTGGATGAATGCCTTGAATGCTCGTTGCATCGCAGACGATGCAGAAAGTTTCTCTCTCTCTGAAAAAGGAGCGTGAAGAATTCATTCGCGACACAGAATTAAAAAAGTTCATGCGACGCAAAACTGAGTCACAGAGCGTGAATGTTCCTCGAAGTTAAAGAGGAGGGAGACGTCTGCACCGTTACTGGCAAGTCTTCACTGTTCAAACAATAAAGACGATAAAGAGAAGAGAAAATAGTCAAGTTTACCTGCAGCGATCCCGGTGAGCAGGAGAAGCAGGAAGACGACTCTCAGACCAGACTTCATGTTTGATGTGTTCACGCCTGTGGACCTGTGATTACCTGCGCCTGAGTGGGCTGCCACTTTATAAACGCCACACCAGGCGTGGCGCGGGTTACATAAGGGTGCGTTGCGAAAAAAAGGGGCCCTGAAGGGACTTGTCAGAAACAGGAGACAAACAAGAGACACAACCGACGTGTCTTTGTGTGCTCGCTCAAAGTTTGGCCTGCAGCCAGACGCCGTCTGCGTCGGGTTTTTTAAGTCATAAAGACCCAAAGAAATGTACTTTTATGTGTCCTGTTTAGAAGAGGACACCGTGAGTCCTCGCCGAGCAGCATCCTCAAGTGAAGACTCCTGCAGTACCTGGAGTGTCCACTAGAGGCTGGCTGCAGCAGCACAGGAAGTCACATACACACCCATTCAAACAGCCTGTTTTTACAGCAGACATGAACATGTTTACAGCACATAGGTGTGATTAGCTCATGTCTCCATCCACACACACTGTACGGGGAGGAAAGTTTTGATGACTCAGCAGTTTTGATTGGATGAAGGATCAGAGTGATTCACAATAAGGCGTGTAGCTGAGCTGAGTGACAGGCGGGCGCCGTGTAACAGCTTGTCAGGAGGCGTTAATCCGCTCAGACTAAAGTTTGATCGAGTCAGCATTTCCAGCCAAAACAGCAAAACAGCGAGAAAAAAAAAGAGTGACGTCTCTCTTTGTCGTTTGGAGTGACGACCTTCCACATCGTCCATCCATGTAAACGTCCGCCATTTTGTTTGTTTACACCTTGCCGCCGCTCTCTGCAAAGAAGAGGATGTGCACGTGTGTCGACTGGCCTGGCAGGAAGTCTTTGACCTGTTCATTTGAGCGTTCACACCTCGAACTATTCCGCAGAGGTCGCTCGAGTTTGTCTCAAAAAGGAGCCAACGCCTCAGGTGTGAATGCACCGTTAGCTTACAGGAAATCTGGACGTCTTCCTGTCGACTCGCCGTCGGCCGAGTGACCGACAGGGTGCACCGGAAAGCGTCCCGCTCGGTCTGCACTAAGGAGGACGAAGGCGCCCGAAGCCGCCTGCGACTCTCCAGCCGCGGAGCAAAGGAGAGGAGGGGGGGAATCCTCTGTCCGATTGATGGCAAAGCGACCCTCAGACAGGCGGAGCCTCGGGAGGAACCCGGGGCAGCTAGCTGCGTTCTTCATCGACGCACGAGCAGAGTGATCCACCGCGAAGAGTTGTATCATTTTTCATGATTTCATGGTTGGCCAACAGTTCAGAGAGTTTTGTGGTTTCAAACGATACTCGGGGCGCTCCATCCCGTCCTGCATCCACCCCCCCCCCCCCACCCCCCCGAGGGGGGAGGAGCTATATGTTGTGATCTCTTGATCTACACGGAAAAGTTTGATCCATGAATCTTTTCATGCGGCACGAGGAAACGTTGAACCACATAATCAAATACAACTAAGTGATGGTTGCAACAATTACACACGCTTAATTCAGAGTTCGGCTTCTGAAGGTCAAACATACCCTCAGAGCGGAAAACGGGAGGCGGGCCATCGCCCCCTTCCAGGAGAAGTGAGACAGCACGCCATGGTAACAAGTTCAATGGACGATATTGATTTGTCAAGACCGACTGCATGCCAACCTCCGTGCATAAGAGACAAACAGAGCCTGTTTTAAATGTGCTTCTTTAACCCCTGTTACAAATCCCATTAGCAGCAGGCTGACGGTGCTGAGGTCCAAAGTTTGTGGTCAAACAGAGTACAAGAGGAATGGCTGATGTGCCATGTCCGCAGAGTCCGGAGATTACATTTGAGATTTCTGGGAATGTTATGAACAGAGGGACACATGATGACACATGATCTGACACGAGACAGACGTTTTACTGAATCATTCTGGTGTCGTCAGGATCTTTTTTTTTCTCCCCATAATGTTTGTTTTTCATTATCTTCAGAAATGTTTCTTCTGGTGTCTGAAGATCTCGGCGTCTTTAGGTCAAAATGTTGACATGACGTAGCTGGTTCGGATGTGAAAAGGAGTCAAAGGGAGGGTGACCAGATTTTGATTTCCAAAAAAGAGGGACACTCGGGACATGAGACATAAATTCAGACAGTCTTCTCAGAGGTCCATGATCATGATTTATTATGCCTCAATGGTGCAAATGTAACTTCTGTAATGAAATAATAGCTCTCTTTTCAAGTTAGAAAATCCAGCTTTAAATATATCTCCCTTTTCAAAGTAACAAGATAAATAATAAATTAGAAAAAATGCTCACAAAAATACTAACTTAACAAATAAAAATGATCTATTTTTAATCTTTTTTTTTTGTCTTATTCATCCTGCTTTTCTTCTTCATCCGGACCATCCATATTTTCTGCAGAGCTCATCTTTCCCAGCAGTTTCCGGTTGCTCAACAAATCAGCATAAAAGTCTTTGAAGACATCTCTTTGCTGTTGCTGTGTAGCTGCTGTAGTGTTGTACAGTGTTTTTGTAGTTCATCTGTGAAGCTGCTCCGCTGTCTGCTGTTCCCTGTGCGCGTGCACGTCGCAGAGCCGCCCACAAAGCAGCCTCGAGAATTACGTCACACAACGAAGTAGCTACCGAAGTATTTCGCGCCGGTCAGTTTAAGTACAAACTTGATGGTTCCATGAAAGACAGTGAACTCCGGACATTTTCATGATTTTATAAAAAAAAAAAAACCCCGGACGCCCCGGACAAGACGTAAAAAGTGGACATGTCCTGGCAAAAGAGGACGTTTGGTCACCCTAGTTAAAGGTCCAATCAGAGAGCTGCTCTCTTCCTGTGTGATCATGAAGGAAACCTGCTGTGTTGAAGCTTCTCTGACAACAATGCAGCAGCCAGTATGTCCTCCTTCTAACTTTAGATTCTGCTCCTGAATGCTCTGGATCTGATTGGACCAGAGAAGGTTCGAACGCAGAAAGCTTTACAGACCCATGCAGAGCTGGCTAAACACTGAAGCTACAGTGTCCACCACATGGTGACCTGTGTGAACATCCACTCAGAGCTACATGTTTCTCCTTTAATTGAGTAATGGATTAATTCCTCATTGTCCCTCACAAGCGAATCAATAAAGTATTTCTGAGTCTGATATTCATATTATAATGCAGCTTTAACATCTCCAAACCCACACAGCTCAAAGTTTATGAAAAAAAAAAAAATCATCAGGAGACCTTCATGTCGTGAATCATCAAACCAGCAGTTACTGATTATGTTTGAGAGTGTGACTTTGCCCCCCGAGCCAACAATCATGTGGACGATGCTGCAAGATGAAACACTAATTCCCCTCTGTTCCGTGACGCCAAAACATAATTGACCAACCATTACACCATTATGGAGCCAATTTGAATGTTAAAAGACATGACGGCCGAGCTGTAAGCACAATGAGAAGGGCTATTAGTTGAGTAACAGGCTGAATGTGGGGGAGAAAGACTTGACGTTGACTCTGTTGCCTCACAGAGAGAAAGGTGGACCCAATGACAGCTGGGACCGGCTCCAGCTTTCCACGATCCTGACGAGAGAGAAAAAAGGTTGTAGCCGGATGGATGTGTGTTGTTATTTTGTTTTGAAGTGAACTTTGGGAATGTAAAAATGTTGGTGTCTGAATATTTAATCACAGTATTGGTTAGGAAGAGGCCCGCTGTGAATATTTGCAAGGGCCCCAAACAGTCTCAAGAATTGCCTCTGCTTCAAACTGCAGCCTCAGAACAAAGACCGACTTCATAACAAGCAAGAGGTTAAAAAAAAAAAAAGGAGAAATCCCCAGAACAAGCTGTCTTTGTCTTAACTGCTAATCCGCATCATAATTGGCATGTTTTTGTGTGTCCGTGACGCGTTTGTTTGGTTTTTTTCTCAGGGGGGCGGAACCTCGGACTAATCCCCCTTTTTCAAGCCGGACTCGTTATCGTGACGCACACACAGCGGGACTCGGCGCAGGAAGCGGCTCGGTGGGAAACAAAGCGGAGAGATGTGGCTTCTGGCGGTGCTGCTGCCCCTCATCAGGCTCTACCTCTGCGGGGCCAAAGTGCTCTTTTATCAGATGTTCTACAAATCTTTCAAACTACCAGGTCAGGTCTTTTTTTTTATATCTCATATTTATCTCTTATTGTTTCATGTAAATCTGTATTCGACCTGCAGAACCCCCTTTAGAAAATCGACAATTTACAAAAAATCCACTTATTTTACGACAAATAAAATTCATATCTACCAAAAAGAGTTGATAATGTCATAAATAAATGTCCTCTGATTAATTCGGCATACATAATAAATAGCTAAGACCTTAATAATTGAGTTGTAATAACTAAAATGACAGGTTACTTTTGGCTGCATTTCTGGGAATAGGACTGTTTTGGAGAGAAATACTGAAAGCCAAAAATTTTCTGTGTTTAAGATATTGTCTGTGTTTTAATAATGAATGCATTTAAAGATTAATAAATGAGCAGTGGTGACTTTTTAAGAGGGTCATTAAATTGTTAAATTAGAAATATTCTGAATGGGGTTTGGTTGAAGGTGGGTTGTGACCTTTCACACATTTTTAGTGATGGTTAAGATTTAAATCAGCGTTCAATCCAAATAGAATGAACCACACGCTTCATCGGCGAAACTTAAATACAGGGTTGGAAATTATTTTTTAAGATTGTGGTTGAAATAGTTTTTTGATCTGGACGGAAATTAATAACTCAGATACTCTGAAAAAGGAAGGAAGAAAGTCCGTCATCTGTAGCAGCTGTAATCCTGTCACAAGGTACCTGAAGCTCCTTTCCTGCATGTTTCTCTCGTCCTTATTTCTGACTCTATCCACCAATAAAGGCACAAAAGCCCCCCTTCCTCTTTTTCTTTTTGAGAAGACATGTTACAAAGATCTCCCATTCTTAAAGACAGACAAATCTGTCATTTAAAACAACCCCAACGTAAAATCACTGAATTCATTTTCTTTTTTTCCAGTCTTAAACAGTTTGAGCAACAAACCTACAAGGCTTCTTTCCAAACTCAACCACAAACCAAAGTCTAGGATTCCTTCAGAATAAAGAGAGAGAAAAGGAAGCAGTTTCAAATAATCTGATTTTAAGATCTGATCTGTCAGCTGGAAGCTGAGATGCCAAATTTAGCTTCAGTGGTCCTTCAGTGTTTTGGTTCGAAATTAAGATGAATTTAGACGAATTATCCACAAATATTAAATTAGATTAAAGAAGGTGGTGGTGGCTGGTGCAGATCTGTGGCTGCCATGCTGTAGCTTTTCTGTTACCGCCGATTTCCGCATCGTCCATCAGCCTCGCACTACGGCGCCATTCGCAACCACTCCTAGAAAATGCTTGTGTTTCCATTGCGAGTGCAGCAGTCCGTCTCCGCAGCGCCCCACTGTGCTGGACTCCGTTTAAAATGCACTCGGTTCATTTTTGAGTGTGCGGTCCATTTCAAAATAATGTAAAAATGTTAGAAAGTTTCTTATCGTGATCACCATCACATTTGAAGTCTGCATCCTTGAAGCTAAACGAGTCTGTACTCGACATCATGTGCTTTGGAGATCTAGAGATCTGAGACATTACTAATGATTGTAAGCATAGAAATAATTCATCATGGTCACTGTAGGGATGTTTTGTGGTTTTGCAATATACAAGACACTAAAAGGCGACTCATCAGACTTACGCAAAACACTGACTGCTTTCTTATGTTGCAGATGATTGATCCTGAGGACAATCAAAAGCATTTCTTGTAGAATGTGAATAAAAGTCAAGCGTGCCGAATGGACAAATCAAAGCTGTGTGATGTGATGAGGAGTTTGGATAAGCTCACACTGAAGTCTTAGTGTTTGTGCTTTTACTGTTAGTGATAACATCGCTGAGCCCAGAATACATTTCTGTGAAAGCCTAAAAAAAAAGTTTGTTTTATCGTCACACAAAGAGGCGACGTGTTCAGATATCGTATTTACACTCCTTTCATTGCTCAAAGATTGCAGGCGGTCTGGAAATTCCTAAATTCGATTTACTGACCAGAAATATTCGAAGGCTACAGTTTTTCAGCCTGACTGGTTTTCTTTTTTTTTCTTTTATAAGTTTAGGACGTCATCGTTGTTGATCGTTGACAAAAATTACATCATTCTGGAATTTCAAAGTATAATCTGGGAGTCCATACTTGGAAATCCCTTGGGAAGCAGTATGGGCATTTCCAGGGGGGTGGCCAGGGTTGGCAAGCATGGCCCCCTCTTGAAGTCGTATTCGGCACCCCAATGAGATCAGATCAGGCAACAGTGTCTGTGAAAAGTTCTCAACTTACACCGGTTTCCGTGTTGCATTAAGATTTGAAAATGTCAATCATGTTTTTATGACCATCTACAAATATTTATTTCACTATCCTTGTTAGGTACTCGGTAAGTGAAGTCAAACGATGGAGGGTAAAAGTGCGGGACCCTCATTCTCTGGCCTCAATCTGGTCGCACACCCACGGGCGAAAAGCAAAGTGTGGAAATACTTTGGCTTTGACACGGATGCAGACGGCTGCATACTGCACTGGAGACGGATTTACTGTCGAGTTTGCATGAGTCAGATTGCCTACTCTGGAAACACGTCAAATCTGTCGTACCACCTGGAAAAGAACCACCCCGTCGAGTTCAGTGAGGTTGTGAAGAGCAACTCTGATCTGATGCGTGGGGCGTTCGCCACGCCGTTCGCCAGGAAGACTGAGCCTTTAGTTGTACACGTCCAGCAGCAGCAGCAGCAGCAGGACTTAAACTTCAGACAGAGCTTACATAACGAAAACAGACGACACAACGAACTGACCAGTGCAGTTGTTAACTTCATCTGCGAGGGGTTGTACCCTGCGTCTGTTGTAGAGGAGCGTACCTTCAAGACTTTAATGAGTACCATCGACTCAGGGTATTCTCCTCCAAGCAAAACTGACCTGGCAGCTAAGATGCTTCCTCAGATGTACCAACGTACCCGGGATGTGGTCTTTGGTGAGCTTGCCGGGGTTGTAAACTGTGGCGTCACTACAGATCTTTGGCAAAGTCAAACCCAGAACCGAACGTACATTTCTCTGTCTTTGCATTCAGTCAACTACAACAGCACAGCTGGATTTTCAATGACGGACAGGTGCCTGAAAACCTTCGAGGTACAAGAGGATAACACGGCCGAGAACATCACCAGAGCGATGTATGAAGCCTTTGTCGAATGGGGGATAATCCATAAAGTCGTCGGTGCCACCACGAATGGGTCAGTGGACATCGTCAAAGCATGCTCGCTCCTAGAACTATCTGTGGAAATGCCGTGTCTGGGATATACCATCAATCGAGCGATGGATGAAGCCTTCCAGCTGCCGCGAGTAGAAAGCTTTCTGGGAAGCTGCCGCAAGCTTGTCGATCACTTCCGAGAACCGACGATGTATCTGCTGAGGGACAAACAAAGGCAGCATGGCCTCGCTCAGTGTGCACTCATCACAGATAGGGGGAGGTCTTGGTTGACCACATTGGCCATGCTGCAAACGCTAAAAGAGCAACAGGTTGCTGTAACTGCAACACTTGTAGAGAGCTTCAGCAGCCATCAGTCCACCTTTGATAGTCCCCACTGGTCCTTGTTGGAGGGCTTGATCGGCGTCCTTCAGCCTTTCAAAGTTGTGGCAGACCTGATCAGTTCCTGCAGGTACCCGACCATCAGCATGGTCCGTCCAGTGCTTCACATGCTGCTGAACACCACCCTCAAGATGAAGGAAGGCGACCTCAAAGAGATCAGCATGACCAAAGAGGTCATCTCAAAGGTTCTACTGAGCACCTACTCCCAGAATTCACAGCTCTCCCAAGAGATCTCAACTTTCCTCAACATTGCTACCTTCCTGGATCCACGGTACAAAAAGTTGCCCTTCCTGTCCACTCAGGAACGCAGTAAAGTTGAGAACAACATCATTGAAGAGGCTAAAGCTGTCCTTGAGAAGCAGAATGCTGAGCGACCGTTCTTGGACGAGTTCTCCTTGGTATCTGACGAGCCACCAACCAAAAAACCAATGAGAGAGGCTTCATCCAGCAGCGTTACCCAGGAGAACCCTTTGGCGGCAATATTCTGCCAGTCTGATTCAGACCAGAGCCAAGAAGAGCTGCACGCACAGGTCATAGAGGAGCTGAGCAACTACAAATCCCAAAGAGTCCTTGGTCTTAATGAGGACCCCCTACTGTGGTGGTCCAGTCACGCTCCATTGTTCCCAACCCTCCCAAAGGTGCTCCAGAAATACTGGTGTGTTCCCCCCATGAGCGTCCCCTGTCACAGGCTGTTCAGCTCCTCTGGGACGGTCCTGTGTGGTAAAAGGAACCGGTTATCTCCAGCTCTGGTAGATCAACAGGTCTTCTTATACGAGAACTCGAGGAACTACTATGAACCTGAACCCTGTGAGGACGAGTCAGATGGCGTATCGCAGGGAAACGTACGTCTGGGTCAACCTCTGGAATGACTGTAAAACAGAGTCACTTAAAAAAATGAAATCACTGTAACGGATGTAAGGATGCAAATATAATCGATCACTTTATTGGACTGTTTGCAATTACGCTTTTAAAGAAAGTAATTGTAGAGGGTGAACACAGATCTTAAATCTATGAACTTAAAAAGTGCTTCTTCTTTAGATCAGGTGCAGATAAGAAACACAACATCCATAACATCCAAACAGAATAAAACGCAACAATCAAATGTAGTTCTTATACAAACTACACATTTTAAGCTGTGTGTAATCTTTAGTCTTTGATTCAGTATTTTTCCTTTCATACACTTTTGATTTTGTAAATGTATCTAACATTAACCTTGGTTTACATTAAGAGTCTTGTGTTGTGCAAGAAGGACAAAAGTAAAGAATGTTTTCCAGGTAATCTCAGAAATTTTGTTTTTTATTGCAACAATAGTGAACTTTTTATGAATACAAATGCTGTTGATTGGTTTTCCACAATTTTAAAAAGTTGGTTTATATCTTTAAATGGATTAAATGTCTTAACCTGGGTCTTTTTTTTTTAAAGGAGATTTCTTTATCCAGCAGGTTAAACAGGCTGCATCCTATAATCCTTGTTTTTGACCTTGTGATTTAACCTTGTAACCAGGAGTTGCTGATCTACCACTGCCTAATCTGTTAGCCTGATGTTTTATTAGCCTACTTCAGACCAGCACATGAGAATATTGTGCTTCAGTATGTGGTGCAAGAAAAATACACAAAAAAAACCAACCTGTTGAAGCAGTGGTAGACCAGCAACTCCCATGGTCTGTCAAAACAGAAAGGATGCATACAGAGAGAGAGCTTTTAGTTTAACCATGAACAGCTGAGACATCCCTCTCTCCAAACACATAACGCTACTTTCAGAAAAACTCAGATGGACTCGGGAGTTGCTGCTCTACCTCCGCTGTCATTGGCTTATTTTTAGGATCCGCGCACACAAGGTTGCGAAGACCCAAAAGGGATGCAAACGATTATGTTTGTGATCATTTTATCGAGTTTAATCCAAAACCTGTCGTTCGGTAAACAAGGCGGTGGTCGAACAGCAACTCCCATGTCGCTGCTGCAGCCGTCACCTGCAGCTCTGGTGGCTTCAGAGCGAGCGACTGGGCGGAGCTTACCGGGACGTAAACGTGAAATATAAAAAAAAAAGAGAGTTGCACAAGTGTTCTCATCCCGTCCCCGTCTCTCCTCCCACACAGTCTTGCCAAAGCAAAATGGAAGGGTTGCCATAGTGACGGGCGGGACCAGAGGAATGGGTTTTGAGACGGCGAGACACCTGGCACGCCTGGGCATGCATGTGTTCATAGGTACGCTGTCGTCCAATCAAATTCCTTTTGACACCCTGATTCCTCCTCTTCACGTGTTAACAGATCTGTGCAGATAGAAAGAGAGCGGTGCATCATACATGTTGAAACATTTAAAGATGGAGTCGGTAGGAATGTTTGTTTTTGTAAACAAGCTGAGCACAGATTTGTTGAACTTCCTGCTGATTTAGTTAAACATGCATGAATCATTTAGCGTAGCTCTTCAGTGATGACACGCGGCTCTCAGCGGGCTTCATCAGTCAGCGCAGGATTCTGATTTAAAAGATGGATTTCTGCTGGACTTGTACCCACCTTTTGATCTTCGTCACCTCCAGTTGGAAACGAGAGAGAGGAGGGCGCCGCGGCCGTCAGGACCATTCACCAAGAAGGAGGCGAGGGGAAAGGTAAACGTCTGTCTGTGGTCCCCTTTCAAACGTTGATATAACTGTGTTTTATGGCATATCTGTGAATTCATCAAATTTATCATTTTTTGAAAGTGGAATCTCTGACGGAGGAAATATCGACAACGGCCTCAATTATCTAAAAGGGAACACATTGATAGTTTTTCCTGCGCTAACTTTAGATCGAGCTGTTAACCGTCAGTTCTTTCCGCGCCCTGGAACGAGTCAAGTTCCAGTAGCTCAGTCTGTAGGGACTTGGGTTGGGAACCGGAGGGTCGCTGGTTCAAGTCCCGGCACGGACCAAGTCCGGAAACTGGTCTGGTAGCTGGAGAGGTGCCAGTCCACTTCCTGAGCACTGCCGAGGTGCCCCTGAGCAAGGCACCAAACCCCAAAAACTGCTCTGGGGCGCTCTCTGTGGGCAGCCCCCTCACTCTGAGACCTCTCCATTAATGCAGAGTGAAAACCGAATTTCCCCTTGTGGGATTAATAAAGTATATATATATAAAAAAAAGTGAACTTCCTGCGTTGACGCCGTGTCTGACGATAGAAGGGTAGAAGTGAAACAAAATGAGGGCGCACAAAAAAAAAAAAAAGACGGCAACTCAAGTACTTGTCTGCAGCAGCCGTTTCAAAAACTCTGTGGTTTCTCTTTAATGCCTCCACCAAACACACACACACACACACACACACACACACACACACACACACACACACACTCACTCACTCACTCACTCTGTACAAAGTGATGCAAACAACGCCTGACGTTAATCTGAGTGAAATCAGACTCACAGAGGCCGCAGTGTGATACACAGCAGGGTCTTTGTTTCAGTGCTGCTGAATCTTTCTAACGTCTGATCGATATCACATCAGTGTAAAGAACATTTAGTTTTATTTTGAACGTGAAGAAATGAAAAAATAATGAGAGAGGAAAAAAAAAAAGAAATTAAAATAATGACAATCTTTTTTTGCTATGAAATGAACAAACAAAGTCAAAATATTTAAAGTGTAACATGTCTGAAGGGAGGACTTGTGAATGAAACGCCGGCTGCAGACGTTCAGACAGTGAAAGGATTAAAGGTCATGTGATGTAAAATACACTTCACCATGTTGTTCTATCACCAACATGTCCCTACTCAGTCCACGACCCCGACCCCCCCATAGGTCAGAGGTCACAAACACAGATTTAACAAACATCTGATATTTGACCTTTCACTTTTTTTTTTTGCTTTAAAATATGACATGTAAGTATTTAGATCTTTGAATATCCTGAGCTCTTATTTTGAAAAGACTTTTGTTTATGATAAAATAAAATAAAAACAAACGGGTTGTGTAATTCGTCGTCTCAGTCTTGTCGTGAGATTAAAGGTTTAGAGGGCTGACAAATATTTCCAGACTGAAAAGGATTAACATACTTTGAGAGCGTGTTGTGGATCCCAGAGAGGAACGGAGCAGAGTTCAACGAAACGTCACATGACGGCGGTCCTGTTCGCCCTGCGTCATGACTCATGATCGTCCTCACTCCCTCTCTTACAGCCGAGTACGTTTACTTGGATCTGACCTCGCTGAAATCAGTGCGTCAGTTTGCTCAGATGTTCAAAGACAGAAGACTCCCGCTCCACCTGCTGGTCAACAACGGTAAGACGCTCCCTCGCCTGTTGTCTGAAGCTGAATTTCTCTGTTTGGCGATTGAACTCGTGACCTTCTCTCCGGTCCCGTAGCCGGCACCATGCTGGTCCCTGAGCGTCAGACGGAGGACGGCTTCGAGTTCCACTTCTGTCTGAACTACCTGGGTCACTTCCTGTTGACCAACCTGCTGCTGGACGTCCTGAAGAGGTCGGGGGCGCCGGGCCGCTGCTCCAGGATCGTGAACATGTCGTCCGCCACTCACTACGCAGGAGTCATTCAGATGGACGACCTGAACAGGAGGTACTTCCTGTTTGTAACGAGTCTTTTTAACAGGCGGGCGGCGAGCAGTGAATCGCGATATGCACGTTTATGTCTAAAATGTGACCACGCCCCCCTCTCCCTGTCTACAGGAAACACTACAGTTCCCATGGTGCCTACGCTCAGAGCAAGCTGGCTCTGGTCCTCTTCACCTACTACCTGCAGGAGCAGCTGAACGCCGGAGGTTACAACGTGATGGTGAACGCCGTGGACCCCGGCATGGTGGACACGGCGCTCTACGATAACCTGTGGACGCTTGCACAGATGCTGAAGAGACCGGTGGCCAAAATCCTCTTCAGGGTAGATTTTTATTTAGGAGTATGAATCGGGTGTTCTTGATATTAATTAAAGGAGCAGTGTGTACCTCTGACACCTAGTGGTTAAAATGGGTACTGCAGTCTAAATTCAAAACATTAGAGAGTGCCGTCTCCCCCCGCCTCCTTCTTTTTAGAGTGGATGCTCACGCAGATCTCTGAAGCTTCTTTTGCCTCTTTTTCCTCAGACTCCAGCAGAGGGTGCCTCCATCACGCTGTTTGCCGCCGCCGCCTCGGAGCTGGAGGGGGTGGGCGCCAGCTACTTCTACAACGGGGAGAGGAGAGCGTCTGCAAAGGCTTCATACGACGCCGAGCTGCAGGCCGAGATGTGGAAGAAGAGCTCAGAGCTGGTGGGGCTGCAGCGAGCCTGACCTTCCCCTGCCACCCACCACCACCTATCACCTGTGCCTTATTTTAAAATAGATATATTTTATTGATCCAAGCTGGGAGATTGTGGCGTTGAAACATCCAGCACTGAAATATATTTCAGTAAATATATTATGCACTAAATCTCATGCAGGACTCTGAATTCTGCAGCAGAAATAATATTGACAAATGTAACTTTTAAATCGGTGCCTTGTTTTTATAAAGCTCCAAACGCTGTGAGTTGAACGTGTGTGTGTGCTGTGAGTGTGATCGATCATGTTGTCTAATGTTCCATCAGTATTAAAAGAGTTCATGAAGGTGGTGTCTGTCCCATGCCGAATGTGCTGCCTCTGAAAAAAATCAAACGTTAGATTTATTGATCTTTTTTAAAACCACTCGGACTGAGGGGATGAATGAAAATCTCCTTAATGTCAAAATGTGAAGAACAGTGTTTAAATCACGAATAAAACAAACGACTTTCCGTCAGAGAATCCCGTCTGTCTGTTTCTGTATTTATCTTGTCAAGTACTTTAGAGCACAAAGTGTCTCTCGTTATCTTCTTCTCATCTGGGTCGGGTCGCTATGGCAACAGGCGAAGCAATTCGCCCCCCCCCCCCAAAGTCCGTGCAACATTTCCCACTTCCTCTTCCTCCGTGCACGGAAGGTTAGGGGTTCGATCGCCAGCTCCTGCAGCCATGACTGATCTGACAAGTCTCCTAACCCCGGGTCGCTCCCGCTGCAGCTCTACCGTCACTGTGTGTGAAAGTGTCGGCGTTGAAAAAGCACTTATGGTCGCCAGAAGACGAGAAAAGAACGGTATTCTCAAATCCATTCATCAAGAAAGTTTCTGTATGTTTTCTTGTTTTCACCTGGCTGATAACAAACTTCCCCTCAGGAACGATGAAGTCATGACCAGGGCTCGCGTGCTCTTGCAGTGGCGTATGATATCCAGCAGGGGGAGTTGTTGTCATTTTAAATAGACTGACCTCTCACCATAAACTGTGACATGAGGTAAAAATAAAAAAAAAAAAACTCCAATTAAATTTAACATGTACGTTTGATTACTTCTGCCTGATCCGACGTGTTTGAAATATCATTTTTAGACAAACAGAAACATCAGCTGGCTGAATGTAAAGTTCAGTTTTTGTTTTCCTACTACCTTCCTCCCTCCTCCCCTTTCCTCCTCCTCCTCCTCCTCCTCCTCCTCGTCCTCTTCTCCTCTCAAACAGCAGCTCTCTGACACTTTGAAGAATGGAGGAGAGGAGCGAGGAGTTGTCCGTTTTCCCCGTGAGGGTCTTCGCTCTGCGGGAGGAATGCGTGAGGCGAGAGCAGGAGGACATGGAGACTCAGGAGGAGGTAAAGGAGGAGCGAGGTTTTAGAAGACTCCATCAGATGCAGTTTTAGGAGAATACCTTTAACTGATGCTAATGATACGGCACCGATAAAGACTCTTTCTGCTTGTAAGGCTTCCCCCAATTTTTTCCCGGCATTCTGAGCTATTTCTTCACGTAGATTATAAAAGATTTGAAATGACTTCGGTCAGCTGCCGGAGGGAGGAGGGAGCACGTGTGTAGATTTGCTCAAAACCTTAAAACAAAGAAAAGAATTGGTCTCGCAATGGAGCCCTGAGGGACACCTTTTGTGACCTGGCCAGATTTAAAACACCCTGGATGCGTTGACCCGGGGTGCAGTCTGGTTTGTGAACTTGTGTGTTTTTGCGTGCTCTCCAGGAGTTGATCGAGGAGCAGCAGGTCGGAGTGTGCCGACAGCGAGGAGAGGAGGACCTCACTCTGCTCCTCTCATCCGGACCAGAGGCTCAGAGGCTCGTCGTGCAAGATGGTGGGTCCAAAACGAAAAGCCCGATATGGTGCAAAATGTCGTCTTTAAAGTCCCTGTAGGCCACCGTAGAATTGTAAGTTAGTAACTTGTGTGTGTGTTTTTGCAGCCAGTAGAGCTTCAGTCTTCCAGGTGACTGTCTCCGCTCAGACAGACTGCTGCCAGGTGGGAGGTCAGTCCTTCGTGGTCTCTGTCGGCATGCTGAGTGTCCTGCTGCAGTTCAAAGCCCCGTCAGGTGTGTACATGAACACGATCGCGTTTCACTGCGACTCAAACACGCAACACAACATCCTTCCTTTTTCATTCTTCAGATTTGAAGAAGTTCCAGCGGCTAATGAGGAGTCGGGATGACGAGGAGACGAAGGAAAGACGCCCGGAGAGTGAGGAAGCAGGAAACGAGGATGCGGAGAGGAAGCGCGTCGGTGCCTCCTATCAGGTGACACGCTGAAAAGTTCAGAAAGGTGGAGGAGACGAAAAGAACAAAAAAAGCACGTAAAGAGAAAGAGTTGTGTGTTTGTGTGTAGTTCCACAGCTGCCTGTCCCAGCAGCAGAGCCTCCTGCAGGACTACCCGAGGATCGCCACCTACCACCGAGCGATTTTAGACAACGAGGCGGACTTCAAAGACAAGGTGGTTCAAACAGGCTGCAACACTTTATAGATCCACTCAAAGTGACTGTTTGCTCCCTGACAGGCTCAGATAGTTCTTGTAAGTGTGTCACAGAAAGGATCCCTGCAGAGAGAGACACTTCCTGTCATGTCAAAAACACTTTCAGTGAACGAACTAGAAGCTGCATTTGCCATAAAATACGTCATTTTTATGTCTTTTCTTCATAATGAACTTGAGGTGTTCCCCAGGGATCCATCTTGGGACCTTTTTTTGTTCTCTATTTTTGTTATTGCTCTGGGTACGAACATCAAGCGAAGCTTCTACGCTGATGACTCTGTCATGTGCACATATGCTCGCCCAGCTTTTCATTTGTTCTGACTGGCTTTACTTAGTTTAAGATCAGTTTTCTTTGTTTCCCAAAGTGCGCCTAAAGCAGACACAAGCTCAGAGAGAAGGATGGTTTCTGTTTGTCCTGCTTTAATGAAGCTTGATCGGAGACATGTCACGTCTCCTCGGAAAAAGCAGCCTATCAGAGGAGAGGTGATACTCTTTAAGTCCAGGTGCCTTTGGATCAAGCTTTGATTCACTGTGATCCACATCCACATCAACGCTACGGACTCTTTACCCAGTGCCTCATACTTCTCTTAACTTATAGCCTGTAAATCATGTTTTCCTCTTGTGAAAGAGATCTCAATGGGTTAGATAGAAAATTGTCATGCATGTAGGACAAAAAAAACATCAATGGGGAGGCTTTTTTTGAAAATTGGAAGGGGGGCGCCACTGAGCATTTTGCGAATTTTTTGACAAAACTACTATAATATCACATTTTTCACCTGACATGATGACCTTGGAGTTTTCATTCACGTTGAGGCAGTAAAAATGGCAGCAAAGGGATACAATAGGATCCTTTGCACTGGGCAGTGCTTCGGGCTCTGATTACCAACACAAAGTCCCTCCATCACCTCTGCATGCTTTATGATCGGCTAAGTTTAAAACTTTGGAGTAACCGTGCCAGAGGTAGACCAACAACTCCGGTGGAGTCTGGTGCGCTTGAACAGCTGGGGTACAGAAAGAATCACATGACGAATGTTTGACTGCTGCTGGAGAAAGAAATCTACTCGTCACTTGTTTGCACTTTAGACGGCAGAATATTCCAACACAGTGTGCAGGGACCCTCCATCTATTTTAACAAAGCTCTTTGAAACAAATGCTTGTCTTGTCTCGTCTCTCTGTAGGTGGTTCTGGATGTGCGTTGTGGGTCTGGTATCCTGTCTTTCTTTGCAGTCCAGGCCGGAGCCAGCAGAGTCTACGCTGTCGAGGCCACACCTCTGGCCAAGTTCACCCAGGTCTGTCGTCCATCCGTCACATTCTGGGACACAGAACTGGACTTTCTGGGGACTCTGAAACGCTGAATTTCCCCCCACAAGTTTCAGAGTGCTATTATTGTGTTTGCTGGCCGTCCAAAGAGCCTGAAGAAGAAACCACAGCGATGCTCTCGATAGAACACACACACACTCGTGCGCACACAGAGGAGCCGACATACATCCCGTGCAGAGCGTGGCATTCTGGGGAGTTAATGGGTTGAGGCAACATCTGGCGCGGAGTTCAGCGGGATACGGGCCGCACAGAGATGCTGATGCACATCAAACTGAACATATAAGTCAAAGTACGGGGAGTGTATCTGGCTTTTATGTTATTGAATATTAGCACCAAGTCCAGGAAGAGTTTCCAGGAATTGGCTGATCCCCGTTGTTCCGGTAAATCCACAGAACTGATTTTTTTATCGATCAAAGCTGCGGTCCGTGTGGTCTTTGGATCACCCAGAGCCGCTGCCGCCGCTGCTGCTGCTGCTGCTGCTTCATTGTTTCTGCAAAGACAAATAACTCGATTAAATTCTGTGGACAACCAAACTATAATATGAAACGCTTTCAAAGAAGTCGTGGTTAAACACCGGAATGTTTCTGTGGCGTTTTATTCCAATGACGAGATTAAATCAATTCAAGACGATAGGAGTCGACACAAAACGTGAGCTGGTCCGTGTTGGGCGATTTGTTGGAAATGCTGCTTTTTGAACGGGTGTGTATGTGACTTCTTGTGCTTCTGCAGCCAGCCTCTAGTGGACACTGCAGGAACTGCAGGGGTTTTACACTTCAGCATCAGCTAACATTTTTTAACACCGGAGGTGGCCGCTACCGATACACAACAATCCCGTAAGACAAATGACTCTCAAGGGGTGAAGATAATGAGCCAGCACCTCTCCAGCAACCAAACCCAGTTCCATCGTTCCTTCCAACCACGACTTGAACCGGCGACCTTCAACCCAATCCTAACGGACACATGTACAGTATAGTCCAGTTCAACACTTGAAGCCAACGTTTCTGTACACGTATAGGACTTTTTAGAAAGTAAAAAAACAATAAGGACTTTAGAGGAGTATCAAACAGGTGTCAATGTTCTTTTATTTCTAGGAGAATCATATCAAAGTTTAAAACTCTGGCCTCAATAATAAGGTTCTCTTTTGGGGGCCTGGGTAGGAAGTCCCCGCCTCTTTTTCTACACCGGTGCAAACAGAACAAACAAAAGAAGGGTAGAGAGCTGTGCATCATGACGTCCTGTTCCCCGTGTCCTGCACAGATCCTGGTCCAGAGTAACGGTCTGTCTGAGCGGATCAGAGTCCTGGAGGGGGAGGTGGACGAGGTCGTCTGTCCCGAGGAGGTGGACCTCATCCTCTCTGAGCCGATGGGACACATGCTGTTGGGGGACAGACTCTTGGACAGTTTCATACGGGCCAGGAAGTGGCTCAAACCAAACGGTACGAGAAATGACAACAAAACCTTCAACATGTGAAATGAATGATGACAAACGTCTGAATGTGACCCCTTCAGGTCTGATGTTTCCCTCCTGTGCTGATATTCATCTGGCTCCCTTCACCGACGAGCAGCTCTACTTTGAACACTACGCACGAGCTGTTTTCTGGTCTTACACACACACACACACACACACACACACACACACACACACACACACACACACACACACACACACACACACACACACACACACACACACACACACACGTGTTTACACAGGCATAAATCCATGCATGAGGACACAAACACACTGCTTCGCTCTCCTCCCTCTCTCACTCGTTCCCAGCTCGGCCTCAGTCAGGCGTATTTCCTGTCGGGTGTAAAACGCTCGGGTTCAGTCCAGTCCTGACTCAGACCCACGAGAAATGGACTGAAATGATCTGCAGTGCCGATAAGTCGGGACTTAAACTAACTAATGCTAGCTAAACTAGCTAATGTGACGTAGGACTACAACAGAGGAGCAACAATGGAGGTGCAGAGGATGAGACTGTAGGCAGACTCATGAATCCGTGCATCATGAATGTGAACAACAAAACAACCTCTGCAGTAGTTTGTTTGTACAACAGTGTGTGTGAATGTGTGTGTGTGTGTGTGTGTGTGTGCGCCCCTTCCCGCTCCACCTCTATGTGCAGGTCAGGCTCAGTCAGCCTTGAGGAATGAAGTTTAAACCTTAAACGGATGTAGTTCAGCAGAGGGACTGTAAACGTCACCCTTCAAAGTCCTGCATGCCCGACACAGGCCGTTCACTGACCCTGCGAGCCGCGCAACAAAAAAAAAAACACAAACCCTGTCGGACGATGTTGAGCGGACTGTGAGTAACCTTCAGTGTTCATGTTTCTGTGTGCAGGCAGCAGAGAAGTTTCTACGGGGTTAACCTGAGCGCTCTGAACGGCCCTGCAGTGGACGAGTTCTTCAGGCAGCCTATCGTGGTACAGACAGACGCATCACTGTAAACAAACCCCTCTATTTCAGCCCTGCTCAGAACAGGCTGTTTCTGTGTCTGTAGCTTTAAATATGTAAATGAGCTGTGTCTGACCACGCCCCCTCTCTGGAAGGGCTCGGGTGTACTCGCTGCTTTCTGGCTCCATGTCCTATTGTTTACGGTGAGAAGGCAGACTCAGAGGGCAGAACAAACACCTAGCTGTGGGAGTGTCACCCACCTGGGGGAGGGGCTACTGCCCTTTGTGATGTCATGAGGGGAACATCTCCAAACGGCCTGTTTGAGCACACATTTTCTGATAAGTGGAGCAGGCAGAAGACGGAGAGGATGGACTTTTCTCATCATTGGGGGGTTTTGAAGACAGACTAGAGACACATGTTAGAAAAAATGGTTGTAAATAATTTAACCCTTTAAGTTTGATTTCAGGACACGTTTGATTTGCACATCCTGATGGCCCGATCCGTCAAACACAGCATCAACTTCTCGGAGGTTAAAGAGGAAGATTTTCACAGGTTGGATACAAACAATTAAAACCTCCAAATGTGTGACCTTTAACAGGACTGTGTCACGTGATCAAACTGCGCGTGTATTTCCTGCAGAGTGGAGATCCCCTTCGTGTTCACCGCGCTGCAGTCCGGTCTCGTTCACGGGCTCGCCTTCTGGTTCGACGTGGGTTATCTTGGCTCCAAGTGAGGAATGCTCAACTCTGACGTCGTCTTAATTTGAGATATTATCTTTGAACACAGCAGTCACGGTTCCTCCCTCCGCATGTGTGTGTGTGTTCAGGTCAGCAGTCTGGCTCTCCACGTCTCCCTCGGAGCCTCTCACTCGCTGGTCTCAGGTCAGATGTTTGCTGCAGACGCCGCTCTTCATCAAGCTCGGGCAAACCCTGTCAGGGTCGGCGCTGATGGTCGCTAACAGCAGGTACACGTTGCTCTCTCAGTCGTTGCTTCTGTCCCCCCCTGCAGGTTTGATCTCGTTCATCGTGGTCACTCGCTGGATCTCACTTTTTCAGTCTCGATCGATACGTGTGAAGAATCATTTTTCTCTTCATGCGCTGCAGGCAGAGTTATGACATCACCATCACAGCCACGGTCGACCAATCAGGATTCACGTCTGGAAACATCTTGGACCTCAAGAATCCTTTCTTCAATTGTTCTCTCTCGTACATTTAAAAAAAAAAAAAACAGCATCAGGTGATTTTCACGTCTTTGTTTTAAACTCTCCAAACTTCAGATTCATTTTCACGCATATGTTGTTTGAAAATCACAAAGTTTTATTTTTTTAAATCCCAGCTGACAGACCTCCAGCCTGTCACCGATGAAGATGTGGAAGGCGGGCTCTTCCTGTCCTCCTGATGAAGGAGGAGGTCAAAGTGCATCACGGAGTGTAACACACAAAAGCTTCCTGGAGGAGCCACAAGAGGGCAGCAGAGGGAAGCTCAAGCAAAAGAAACCGACTGTGAAACATTTTCACGTGGAATATATAAAAATGAGTTCAGACTATTAAAGGGATGTTTTATATTTGTTTACAGAATAAATATGATCAAATCTCCCTGAAGTCCAGCGTACATGAATTTATTTAATTATCTCTCTCTCTCAGAGAGTGTTTTGTCATCATTTATTTATTCCCCATAAATCACGAGGCGGTAGTTCTCAACTTTTAAGTTAGTTAAATTAAATTAGTTAAAACAATTGAAATTAGCGGAGAATCTATCACTTCCTGTGAGTGTGTGTGTGTGTGTGCGTGTGTGTGTGTGAGAGAGAGAGAGGCTGCTGGGTAATGTAGTTCCCTCTTCTCTTGAAGTCACTTTGAGGGATCCCTCCACCACTCCACAGTGTGTGTGTGTGTGCGTGCGCGCACGCTCGTTCGTTCGAGTACGCACATGCGTGTGCACGTGCCTTGCGTGTAACCTGAGCACAGAAGCTGAGCTGCTGCTGTGGATTATTAATGTGTCAGAACCTGAGAGGGAAGAACAAACATGAACACAATCTGAAGGTGCACACAAACCTGTGTGTGTGTGTGTGTGTGTGTGTGTGTGTGTGTGTGTGCGTGTGTGTGATATAGGTGCAAGCATGCTGCACAAATCATCATGACTGTCTTCATCGTCATCATCATCAAGGTGAGGAGAAGAGGAGGGGTAAAGGGGGATAGGTGGGGGGGAAGAGGAGTGAGGGGTGAAGAGGAGGGGTGAGGGTGAAGAGGAGGGGTGAGGGTGAAGAGGAGGGGTGAGGGTGAAGAGGAGGGGTGAGGGTGAAGAGGAGGGGCGAGGGGTGAAGAGGAGGAGCTAGGGTTGAACAGGTGAGTTGTTTCTGTGTTCAGTTGTTTTGCAGCGAGCCGTGCAGACGATCAGCTGCTCTCAGGACGATCGGATCCTGCAGAGACCGCCTCAAAAGACATGATCCTAGAGCAGGTCAGACCCCCTTTTTATATCTAGACCCTCTGTGTTTACCCCTTTTATTTCAGATCCATGTTTCAACTTCATGTCTGTCTTCACCTGTCTTTACCTTTTTATTCTCAAAGAAAACCTTTGGATCTCCGTCAGAGCTTCCTTTCGTTTTCTCTCTGTCCCGTCTTTTTTTTTTTCTTTATTTCATTTTTACCTCATTTCTTCTTCATGAGTTTGAAAAAGCCTCGTGTCGTGTTCTGCTTGGTGTCTCCTCCGGGTTTGAATCCAGAACTGTAAACAACCCTGAAGGTGTTAAAGGAAGAAAACTGAGAAGACTTTGTGCACCATTGCATTTGTTAGAAGTTATTTCTGCAGCATTTTGTCATTTTAAAATCATCTGTGTTTTTATGTGGCAGCTGACTGTTGTCTCTTTCATCCTGATCTGCTGTTTATAGAAATCTACACGTTCTTTTTAACATCTTCAATTAGTTGTGATGGCACCCATAGACTCGGACTTTAATTTTCATTGTAATAGATTTGAATCATGGCCCAAAGAATCAGCGCTTCAAGGTCCAGTTGTGTCCTCTCTCTCCTCCTGGAATAACTGGCCGAGTTAGTTGATTTAGTCAGTGAAAGGACGAAGGCGAGGATTTGGGGGAGATTAGTGGGCTCAGAGAGAAACTGAACAAAAGTGCAGGACAGCTAAAAAAAAACCCACAACAGAGCAGCGAGCGAGCATCAGGTCAGATTAGTGAGTTAAGCGTGGGGACAGAGACAGAAACACGGGGGGGGGGGGTGATCTCTAAACCCTGACTGATTCTGTCAAACTGCACAGAAGGGAAGTTTTGATGTCAGCGACAGGGAAAACTCTGTTTAGCACCTGGAGCTCTCGTGTCTGTCTGAATAAAGTGTCCAGATTTGTCTAAAAGAGAATTTCAATGACACACTTTGTCTCTTTCAACTCTGTCATGATGCTCTCTTCTCCTCAGATGGCCGACGAGTGAGAAATCAACGAATGGCGTCCACGGGGAGCGTCCACCGTGAGTCTCTGATTCTGACATTAAGACATTCAACATTCAGACGTCTTTACCTACGATCACTTCTTCCACCGTTCAGGCTTCAGGGGGGACGACAACCTCCAGTCCATGCTGGTGGGGACGGTGATGAGGAAGATCAAGTCTCGCACCTGGAAGAAACAACGCTACTTCAAACTACAGGACGACTGCATGACCATCTGGTACCAGTCCAAGAAGGCCGGCAACGCCCACTCCACGTGTAAGATCGCGTTTAAAAAATACAGCGGTGTATAAACACAACAAGGTTGTGTCGGGGAGTAAAACTAGACCAGGTCCCCTCAGGATGTCCGGACCTCTGAGAAAATACAAACCAGCTAACTCATGATCACGAGCTCATGATTAATTACTGCCCTATAGAGTGAGGAAACAGGATGTAAGTGTGTCCCAATGGAGAAAATAACATGCAGTGCCCAACAGGTCATATTTATAACAAAACCAAATCAGTGTACTTGTGTGAGTTTAATATGGAGTTTAATAGACGCTGTGCACCTCAGGATGCTTTTAAATAAGAGAAAGCATAAATATTGCACTTTTGTGTGACCCTTAAGGAAGTGAGTAATTTGGATGCTGTGCAGTTCTGGACGCTGTAAAAACTGGAGAGATTAAGAAGCAGTCCCCCTTCACTTGCTCGGGAAAAAAAAAAGTAGAGAAACCCCCAATGCAGTTATATCAGGTGCTGTTAAAAAAGCAAAACAGTGCACAAAATAGTTTCCCCTCAAAATGGAGAAAACACAATCCAGTGCACAAGTTGTTTCCCTTAAAATGACAACGAATGGAAAGACTATAAAGGACCTAAACATGAGGAAAGCATAAAGTAGAGGGGCGCTTAGTCATCAACTTTTCTCTGATTCTCCATCATAGATTGTCACTTCTTTATTTGACTGGTTGCTGACGATGTATTCTTTGCAGTTTGGCTGAGTTTTCTCCCACCGTGTCGGACTTTGTTTCCAGTTTCAGTCAGTGACGTGGAGGCGATACGAGAGGGCCACCAGTCCGAGGTCCTCCTCAGCATCGCGGACGAGTTCCCGGCCGACCGATGCTTCACGGTGGTGTTTCGCGGGCGCCGGGGAAACCTGGATCTGGTGGCCGAGTCGGCGGAGGAGGCGCAGACCTGGATCAGGGGCATGAGGAAGCTGATCGAGAGCCTGGAGAACATGGGGGAGAGGGAGAAACTGGACCAGTATCTTTCATCATTTTCCTCTGATGTCAAACTCAAGGGGCTAACAAGTTGTACAGCTCTGAACAGATTTCATCTAGTGAGTGTAAGAAAGCTTGTAGGTGACTTTGTTTTTGGACAGCCCGGCGACAAAGGTTGTTATATTCTTATTCTCACTTTGTTGAGTTGTAAAATGTCAAAGCGAACCAAAACATTTGCGAGAAGGAGTCTGGATTGATCAGCGATCCACAAACCTTTTTGATACAGCCCTAATGTTAAAAAAGACAGATTGTTTAATGTGTCATTAAAGCTCTGAGACCATAAGAAGGATGGTGCATGCGATGCTTTCCTTAAGTGGCGTTAAAGATGGATTGGCGACTGGTTCAAGAAGGCGGACAAGAACAACGACGGCAGGATGAACTTCAAGGAAGTACAGGATCTGCTGAAGATGATGAACGTGGACATGAACGAGCACCACGCTCACCGACTCTTCACGGTATGAGCCTTTCAACTTATCTGCCGTTTTATTGCTGTGATTCCAGCATTCGTTATTCTCCCTGAGACCGGCTTGAGATACAACCATCAGCTGTTCCCTTCTTGTCTCCCAGATGGCCGATAAGTCCCAGTCGGATTCGCTGGAGGATGACGAGTTCGTGCTCTTCTACAAGATGCTGACCCAGCGGGAGGATGTCCTGACGGTTTTCCAGAAGTTCTCCTCAGATGGCCAAAAGTTCTCCCAGAGCGATTTGGAGGACTTCCTGAGAGAGGAGCAGCTGGAGGGGGGCGACATCCAGCAGCATGCCAAGCAGCTCATCGAGCGCTATGAGCCCTCTGACACAGGTACGAGGACGGTCCTACTCTATGGGACCAAAGGAAAATAAAGATTAGGGTATGAAGTCCTACAATGGGAGGTGTTTCTGACTCTCCCCTTTTGTCCTCTGTCGCCAGCCAAGCTGCTGAATGCCATGACATTTGACGGCTTCCTGATGTACCTCGGCTCGGCTGAGGGATCGATCTTCAACCCACAGCGGCGAGGCATCTTCCAGGACATGACCCAGCCTCTGTGCCATTACTTCATCTCCTCCTCCCACAACACCTACCTGATGGAGGACCAGCTGCGAGGACACAGCAGCGTGGAGGGATACATCAGGTGAGGACTCTTTCTGACCTCAGTCTATCCATCCATCCATTTTCTGCCGCTTATCCGGGGCCGGGTCGCAGGGACAGCAGTCTAAGCAGAGACGCCCAGACTTCCCTTGCCCCAGACTTCCCTTGCCCCAGACTTCCCTCGCACCAGACTTCCCTCGCACCAGACACCTCCTCAAGCTCTTCCGGTGGGACCCTGAGGCGTTCCCAAGCCAGCCAAGAGACAGTCTCTCCAGCGTGTCCTGGGTCGACCCCAAGGCCTCCTCCCGATTAGACAGACCTCTGGCAAGGACACGAATAACATGCTTACTAGCTGGTAACAATTGGTGGAGCCATTTGGTGGAATAAACCAAAGCCACTGACTCACCTAGGGCGACCTCTGTAACTATCACTGAACTGTTTCTTTTAATAATTCAGAGTACTTTGGTCTAAATCCATATCCGAACCATTTTAAAATAGTATCAGGGTTTCCCTCAGCGATAATCCCCACTGTGTTCTCTACGCTTCATTGAGCCTCTCACGGGTAATGATCTCTTGAAAGGTCGCCATGAATTAATCTTCCAACCATAATCAGTTTAAACCCTCATCAATCAAAAAATAAGGTCTGCTTTTAAAATGATTAGTTCAAGCAAATATCAGCCTGATAGCCTAAAGTCGCTGTATCTTCTTCCCACCTGTGACCCTTGAACCAAAGTGAAACTGGTTATTGTACGGTTTGTGTTTGCCGCCCAGGGCTCTGAGTCGGGGCTGCCGCTGTGTGGAGGTAGACTGCTGGGACGGTGCAAACGGAGAGCCCATCGTGTATCATGGACACACCTTTACCTCCAAGATATTCTTCAAGGATGTGGTCAACGCAGTGGCCAACTATGCCTTCAAGGTAGCATCACCTGTCCTGTCTGGTTGTTTCACAGCGGCAGGAAATATTCCCAACAAAATCGGCAGAGTTCGTACCGTAGACTCTTTTCCAAATCAAATGTTTGATTGGACCTTCTTTGTGCAGACAGGGTCCACTGATCCAAAGACTACAGGCTAAAAAAAACCCAGATCACTATCATGATATGTGTGCAGCAGATTCAAAACCAACACCATCCCACTGACTTGTGTTCTACCAATCCTGGCTCTAGATTCAGCCATGGAGACACATTGTTACCATTCACCTCTATATGTGATCATCATTGATGATGTAGTGAGTTTGCAGGATCCAGTTCAATACGAGCCTGAGATTGTTGCAAGGACATAAAAGCAGTAATTTGAGGCTAGAGAGATACAGTATTATATCATCGGCGTAACAACAAATTATTTCATGAATGGCATGACTAACAATGAATTATGCCATTTTCTAATTTTGTGGCAATATCTTTTATATCCAAGCTTCGAGAAGGTGCAGTTTAGTCCAGAGCTGTTTTTCCCATCGATTAAAATTGTAAAATGTCTGTGTTGCTTTTTACATATCATGTGTTGGGTTTTAGTACCAGTAAATTTTCTTGAAGCATCACAGCAGAGCATATCTGTTTGCATGCATGGAGGATTATAGCATTCTATCATCAGCATAGAGATAGATTTCCTTTGCAGTATCACTATTTTGGATGTGCCTGCGCTTAATAAGACTTTTCTTTTTTTTCATCTAATCATCAATCACACTTGGTTTTTTGTAAACTGACCGTCAAATGGAAAGAAAGTCCAAGTACACATGACACTGGACCTGTTTTTACTTTTATTGTCCTGTGTATCAACACATCGATTAACATCTCATTGGTAATTTATGCGAGGGAGTCCAACTGAGCAATTATATCCAAGACATAATCCAAAAGCCTAAGAAAGTGAGCCAGCCAGGGATCAGCTGGCCACACGCCAAAGCCAACCGCTGCCAGTTTCACATGGTTGTCAGAGTGTGGCTGTGTATGCGCATCCGTCTGCAACTGAATATTGTTCCCTCATGACCCCTTGTCCATCCATCTCCTGCTCTTTCAGCCAAGCCAAGCACAACCCACAGGCGTATGTGCAGCAGGCATATTAGCTTTCCCCCGATGATAATGCTTCGCCGTGTAGAATTACAAACTCACTCCCTCCCTCTTCTCCCCTCTCCGTCCAGGTATCTGAGTATCCAGTCATCCTCTCCATCGAGAACCACTGCAGTGTTGAGCAACAGAGAGTCATGGCCCAACACCTCAACCACATCCTCGGTGACAAACTGCTGAAAAGCACACTGGACGGAAAGGCTCCCGTCGGGCTGCCGTCTCCTGAGGTGAGCAGGAGACTCCAATGTCCTAAAAGCCCAAAACTTTATCCTCTAATCCTGGACAACTTTGTTAAACCTCGCCAACTTTCTTGAATCTGTCACCAAACCAGAACGACATGTTTAGGGTAAGAAGAGACACCCCTTGTCCCCTTCTTGTTTGGATATGTTGAATATTTGTTGACGTTCCTAAAGGAAGTCAGTTGTGGTGTAAACTTGGTAAAAACCTGCACTGCAGTGTATAAAAACGTTGGGTTTAGATTGAAAAGCCATTGCAGAGCAGAGACGCCCAGACTTCCCTTGCCCCAGACTTCCCTTGCCCCAGACTTCCCTTGCCCCAGACTTCCCTCGCACCAGACACCTCCTCAAGCTCTTCCGGTGGGACCCTGAGGTGTTCCCAAGCCTCATTGAATGAATAAGTTTCATTGCTGCGGGCCGATGAAAACCACTGGAGCATTTCCAAAAGATGGCGGCCGTTTGTCCTTTTTTTAAAAGCATTTAGCTTCTCTATAGTTAGGCACCGTGAGCTCGCGGTGACCCAGAGGCGACCTGCGTCACCCTGAAAGCCTGTCTGCGCCATATGATCTGTGTCTACATGCAACACTGGAGCCCTGAATTATTCAACGCTGCAATATTTTTTCACCTCTGAAATGTTGAGGAAAAGAGATTTCACGTTTCGTCATCATTTCCACGTGAGCTGTCTGAATACATGTGACGATGTTCTGGTTTTGCTGGACCTCCCCTGTCAGGATTTAAAGGGGAAGATTCTGCTGAAAGCGAAGAAGATCGGCGGCCTGGAGGAGAGCCACAACGGGACGGCGGAAGACTCGCTGACCGGAGAGGTGAGCGACGAAGACGAGGTCGGCGACATCGACGAAGAGAACGTCCACAGAGAGAGCGTGCGTCGCAGGCTGAAGGTAGGTTGGCTTGTTTCACACACAGAGATGAACTTTAATGACCCAGACAGCCTGTTGTTATTCACAGTCTGTTGAACCAGCTTGGTGCTGAATCAGGATCCTCGATCTCAGACTGATAATGAAACACTGACGTGAATCAGGACGAGGCTTTTCATGCATGAACGGAGCAGTAAACGGATGAAACTGCTGAACCCAAAATAAAGTGCTCTCCTGTTGATTAAGACTTAATTTAATAAATGAAAGCTGGTGGGACAGTCCAGGCCATTCACTGAACCCGGACTCTATCCGCTCAGCTGATGTGAGAACGCTGCAGGATATTATCTGGAGGATTCAGCTCGAGCCGATGGGCGGGGAAATTGGCATTTAGATCCCGTGACTGAAGTCAGTGCACACGTTCTCCGTTCTCTTTTATTGACGTTGTTGACTTCCTCGTCTTTTTTTGTTTTCTTACACCATGTCTTACCCTGAGGAGTTCCTCCCTCTCCGGCCTGACGGGGATAGACTCCTGCTGGGAAGGCAGTCGTCCTAAATTGATCGACATATTTCCAGATGTGAAAAGAGCTGATTCATTAAGAGTCTGTTTTCAGGTGAAAGGACTCTGGAGTGTTTAGAGAGACTGTATTTACGTTTGGTTGAAGATCCCTCTTGGAATCTTTATATTTTTTTTTACACATACCAGAAATGTGTCTTGGTTTATTGGTGCAAAAAACAGCTAACATGGGAAATAAAGCCAAAATAACAAGAACTTAAATACGTTTTTTCTTGGTGGTCCCCTGTACTTCCTGTTTTCTGCTCGTCTTCAGCTTTTGTTATGAGAATCCTCTTCCTGTTGGATTTGAGATACTCATTTAAAGAAACCTCGTGCATCTTTAAGTTTCCGTTATAAGGAACATGAAGTGTGGGTTTAAGTTTTACCATGTGCTGTGATGATCCTAATGATCATTACTCTTCTTATCAAATGCAGATTGGCGTTATCGATGCTCTTTGTGTGCTATGATTTGTCGACCAAACATAAGCCAAGAATTAAACGCAGACTACAAAGAATTGCGGGTACCTTTCTCATGCAGGTTTGATCGGCCCCTGGCACCTTTTTTTTCTCCAGCGGAAAAGGATTGCATAAACTTCTGTCATCTCTCATGAAAAATCCAGAGGATTGAAGGGCAGGGAGCAGACGCTGGGTGTTAGATAAGGTGATCTGTTTACACAGTCAGAGCAGAGAGAGGCAGGGGACGATCGTGACACTCTGAGCCCAGGTGAAGCTCACTGAACTATCGGGAGGGGAAAGAGATATTTATGACGCTTTCTAGCTCTTCTGAAATCAACCAGAAGAGATTCAACCAGTTTAATGAAGACGTGCATAAGAAAGCAGGACGGAGAAGATGTTATTGTTGTCAGGCATGAAGGTGAAGCATGCACAGCCTGCTCTAAAATGAGATACTTGACACCCTGAACAGGGCTAATTATAGTCCATCATGTCATCTGCTGCTAAATACTGAAGCGGTGTCTCTCAGGTGTGCTCATCTGCAAGTTTTAGAGACCGTTTTAGAGCAAGTTTTAGAGTCTTTGACCCCGCCAAAATAAAATACAAAAACTAATGAGGAGTCTAACATTCAGAAGCTACATGATTATTTGACACATTGGTGGCAAAGTAGTTTTGCTTTATTTGAATGATTATTAAGGACAACTTATAATGATTCTTAATGTGCACGGACGGCAGCTCAGGCCAACAAAACACCCGCGCACACAAAAGTAACTGAAAACAGCTGATGTTTAGTCAACATGCAACAGAGCCAGCGTGTTATGTGTGAAAACAGATCGAACATGTCAAAGTCAGAAACTGAAATTCAGCTCAAGCTTGACAGGTCAAGGTCAAAGGTCCAGGAAAGAGCAGCTGATTGGTTCTGAACAAGCTGAAGACGTAAAGGAGGACTACCGGGGGAAAAAAAATGCCAAGTCTGCAAGATACAAATATGAATCAGTCAAATTTTATTTGTTGAGCACTTTTCATACAAAGATGCATCACAAAGTACAGCAACAACTGACTCCCTCCCCCCATCCAGTAGTTCAAAAACTAAGGCAAAATAATGAGATTAAAACAGGTACTGACGGACTGAGGATCATTAATTCTTCAATGATACTAAAACGAGATAAAATGAGATTCAGTGAAAAGCGAGACTAAAAAGATCGGTCTTGTGTTTGCTTATAAGGCAGATAAACAGACGCCTGCTGATGATGCGGTCTTGATATGTCGATGTGATTGGAGGGAGAGAAGAGTATCGCAGGAGCTCAGGTTCTGTACCGCCCTCGGAGGTAAAGACGTCAGGATCACAGTCAGCACCTCAAAGTCTTAGTGTTCAGTTCTCTGCGGGATGGGGAGTGAGATCTATGCTAGGTATAGATTGAATATTGATAAAGTCACACGGGGGTCTCTGATCATCAAGCCTCATAGATGCTAACACATAAATCTTTGATCTTAACATAGAGAAGTCCAGAATTAGCTGTTTCGTCTGTTTCTGCTGGACATGTCTGCAGATTTAAAAGCCGAGCGTCTTCAGGCCTTTCGTTGTTTTTCTTCTCCCCCTTCCAAATCTCATGTAGACCGTCCATGTCAAATGGATTTGTACTGGCCATCGAGGTCACTGTTAGACGTTGAATATTAGACGTTGAATGAGTCCACCCGAGCGTCCTCTTCGGGTGCAGCGGACCAGGTGTGTAAAGGAATCGCTGGGCACTTAGAGTCATGTTTATTGATAAGCATTCGAGACGCTGAAATGCCACACTGGGACTGCTGTCAACACGGTCACCAGAGGTGAGGCCAGCGTCGAGTCTGGCGGCGATGTGAGCTCGCCGGTGCCTCTGCTGATGGTGTGGGTGTCTTGCTGTCTGGTCGATGGAGGAGGAGGAGGTTGAGGTACAGGCGCTCTGAGAAACCTGGGTAGACCCGGGTGGATCGGGTTTCATGCGGACGCAGGCAGGCGTGCATGCACAGGTGCTCCGTTTGGGGACTGCCACGCCTGTGATCTCAACATCATGGAAGCCACCCTGCCCTGGCAGCTCACCTTCTCCGGCTTGGCAAAGTCCCCGAGTATCACTTACACAATTCAAAAGAAGGCAGACTCCAGGTTTCAATGTGCCCAGTGCATCCACCCATGAAAGGATTCCTCTGAACTACGGGGGTTTACCCGGTCACGTGAGGCCCTTATTGATCAGGATGTGTCTGCAGGTCATTGGGTTTCGTACTCTCCCTACAATTCAGCCGAACGAATGAAGTCTCTTGGCATTAAGGGTGAAATAACTGGACCTGTCAGATTCTTAACGTTCCCCTTTATCCTCTTTATCCTCCTTCGTCCGCAGAAGTCAAAGCAGCGTCTCTCCAAGGAGCTGTCGGACTGCGTGGTCTACTGCAAAAGCGTCCACTTCAGCAGTTTCAAACACTCCCGGATTCACTCCAAGTTCTACGAGGTGGCCTCTTTCACCGAGTCCAAAGCGCGCAAGCACCTCAGAGAGGCAGGTGAGTCCCCGTCCCTTCTCTTTTCACTTCAACACACACACACACAGTGCACAGAGACGTGTATCTGTGAGTTTACATCTGATATCATCTCCGATTCAGGGGCGGAGTTTGTGCTCCACAACTCCCGGCATCTGACCAGAGTTTATCCCAGCGGCTTCCGAACGGACTCCTCCAACTTCAGTCCTCAGGAAATGTGGAACGCCGGGTGCCAAATTGGTGATTAAAGCTGGAAGACACATCATCCTACTCCATATGTAGGAGTGTAGATGTCCTAACAGCACCCCAAACAACTCGACTAAACAGCGTTTCTCTTTCTTTCATTCAGTTGCGTTGAATTTTCAGACAGCGGGGGAGGGGATGGATCTGAACGACGGACTGTTTAGTCAGAACGGCGGCTGCGGCTACGTCCTGAAGCCCGCGTTCATGAGCAGGACGGAGAAACGATTTGACCCCGAGACGCCTGAAAAACGAGAGGGATACCATCCGGTCGTCCTGACCGTACAGGTACAGGAACCACAAAGACGAGGAGTCAACGTTCTGGCGGTTTTCATTCTCATCGTGTTTCTGTGCTTCAGGTGATCAGCGGTCAGCAGCTGCCCAAAGTCAACATCAAAGAGGACTCCATAGTGGATCCTCTGGTCCGGGTTGAGATTCATGGGGTTCCCGCGGATCAGAGCAAGCAGGAGACCAGATACATTGAAAACAACGGTACAGGGTCACTGATCAATTAAACCAAACACAGGGAAAAGACTAAAGTTAATGAATTAACAAATGTTGGATACAGCATGTAAAGTCATCAAGATCTATACTACATAAAGCTGTACATCTTAATACATCATCCAGAAACTGGATTGTTCTGCAAGGAGCATGCAAGTTGATAAAAATAGGGGATCAAGGATGGATCCCAGAGACGCCACAATTAAAATCAACCCCCAGCACTTTCTTTTACTACCACACAGACAGGTATGATTAAAGGGTTAATCCTTCCTGCAGGCTTCAACCCCGTGTGGTACGACACTCTGCGCTTCACCATCCACACCCCCGAGGTGGCCACGGTGCGCTTCGTGGTGGAAGACTACGACAAGACGTCGAAGAATGACTTTGTGGGGCAGTACGCTCTCCCTCTGAGCTGCATGCAGCAAGGTGAGGCCAAGATAGATGATAGATAGATACTTTATTGATCCCGAGGGAAATTCAAGGCATCCAGTAGCAATGATGCATCTGGAAGTCTTTCAGTTGGAATCTCGGTATCAGGAGAAATCACATGACTTGAATCTGTTTTAAAACCAAATAGGGCAGAAAACATCTCAAAATGGAAACCTTGTATTTCATGTCTCTGTTGCGTAGAACATCTTTGAGTGATCAGTGGATCAGAGATCGATCAGTTAGAAGGAATGGTTAGACGCTGCTCCGATCATCATCCTGTGTTTTTTTTTGCTTTCTGTCTTCTCAGGTTATCGTCACATCCACCTCTTGTCCAAAGATGGAACCAGCATTCCTCCGTCGTCCTTGTTCGTGCACCTCCGTATCACGGACCTCGAGTGACTTCAAGCTCATTTAAAATCACTCACATCGAATCCTTCCCCGCTCCAGAAAGTCCACCTTCTAAAATAGTATTTATAATTATTAGTCTTATTTGATGTGACCTATTACTGCGCCAAATGTTTAAAGGTTCTCGTATAGTATGCATGTTCTGAGTTGTGTGCGTTGTAGTGTGTGTAACTCGGCTGCTCGTATTTAAAGTATTGTGTCCGTGTCGTAGAGAAGAATGTGCCACCGTTATCTTTAGATCAGGACGTTCTTTTTTTGAGCTGTTTTTTCCTTTAACAAAAAGCATCCTTCAACCTTCAGCTTTCACTTCACCTAACGTGGAAAAATCTTCAAGCTACAGGACGCCTAGCTAGCAGTCTGGGAAAAGTAGTTCAGTGTTTGTACCTGCGAAGTATCTAAAATCTAAAAGTGGTGTTGTAGTACTCAAGATCTCCCCTCGATTCAAGATGCATCTGGACACAACTTTTTGAAGGTCTTAAGAATTTAAAGGATTTTGTACTCAGCCTTGTCTAAGTCTCTGACTGGATGGACTCCAGATTTGAAAGCAAGACCGCCACTGATCGTCTATTTTTCCACAACATTTCTGTGAAGTAAAACTCCTCTTTCTAAAGCAATAACTTAAGTAGTGTGATTTGTATCCCCTGGTACATCTGCATCCTTCCCAGTGTTGGAGTCTAAGCGAATGACACAAAGGGTTTTATCGATATTTATGATCTTGGTCTAGACTCGGTCTTGATCCCTAAATGTCTTGGTCTTGTCTCAGTCTCGGAGCGCTCTGGTCTCGGGTAAGTCCAGGTCTTGGTTAGTGTGGTCTTAACTACAACACTAGATGAAAGCTGCTGTGTTGTGATCGGGGTTCAATCAATACCGAGATCCCAATACTGTTGTATACAAGAAACAAATTCCCAGCAAATTGTCACGTGAGCTCAATACTTGTTGTAGCTAATTAGAATGTGATACACATAAGTATAGTTTTGTGTTTTGTACATAGTATCCATTCGTGTAAATGTGTTTTGATATGTCTATTTTTGTATACATAGAATCATTCAGATGCACTGTACAGTACTGTAGTAATTAAATGTGTTTTTTATTGTAAAATAACCCATAATCATTTGTCACATCTTCCTGCTAATAAATTTGATTTTCACGTAAATGTGCAACTTTTGTTTTGTCTTTATTTGGATGTTATTTGGTTAAAAATGTGTATTTGCCTCTTACATCTAAAAACCATGAGGTAGTAACACAAACTGTAAACATGAATGGACACCCGTGTGTTCCTGAAGGGGGCGCTGGAGTCCCATGGATGGCGGTCTCCGTGCTGGAAATGCTGTCTCATGCTAACTCTGAGTCAAGCTAATGACAGGCTGCTAACTTTGAGTCAAGCTAACGACAGGCTGAGAGCTGGAGCTGAGGCGGGTTTTAAGCCTCCTGACAAACTGTTACACGGCGCCCACCTGTCAATCAGCTCAGCTACACGCCTTATTGTGAATAACTCTGATCCTTCAACCAATCAGAACTGATGAGTCATCAAAACATTCACCCCCGTACAGTGTGTGTGGATGGAGACATGAGCTAATCACACCTGTTTGGTTTTTTGAAGCAGGCTGTAAACATGTTCATGTCTGCTGTAAAAACAGGCTTTTTGAATGGGTGTGCTTCTGCAGCCAGCCTCTAGTGGACACTAGAGGAACTGCATTATTCAACACCAAATCCTTTTTTAACTACATTTTTTCAACTTTATTGTAGTCAATACAACTTTAAAAGCTGTATGTTAATTACTTCTTGAAGCAGAACAAACAGACTGACATAACTTAGAAAAATAACAGAACTTAGTATATCATATTAAAATAAATAAAAAAGAAAAAACAAATCTGAACAACAACAAACATTTCATTAATTGTGGGTTCATTTTTGAGTAATTTAAAGCGATCTTTGGAACATTCATTTACGCTAGATGTTGCCGTTTTGGAGTTAACGGTAAAGCGGAACCTTGTTTCTTCTTCCGTTTCCAACCGGTCAATATACCCGGAACACGAGTCACGCTTGTGATGTCAACAACGTCAAGCTAGCGGCAATTATCTTAATTATTTCCGATTTCTTTCAGATAAAGCTGTTTCATCACACTAGACTGAGATTTACGGACTTGAAAAAAAAAAAAAAAAAAAAACTGAGCACGAAAAGTGAAATAAGAAATGTGTTAAATAATTATTCTCCCAAAAATTAGCCGAAATAAAAATACAAAGGGTAAAATATTTACACAGAAGAAACGTTAACATTCATGTGGGATTATTTATTAATCCCTTTCAATTTCCTTTAATAATTAAAATAAATAAATAATGCCGATTAGATGCTCTTATTATGAAAAGATAGTTTTAATTTGAAGGCAACTTTTCAGTTTCCGGTGCTAGCATCACACGCCGTGGATTCACCGGAGGAGCAGCTGCACGTTTGCCCTCAGATTAATGTGATATAAAGTTAGTGAGGTTGAATAAAAAAAAAATGGTTGGAAAGATAAAACATGTCCGTCAGAAGATCCACCACGAGGCGGTGAAGCTCGGCACGCGCACGCCGGGATCCGAGGCGCTCTCTGCGGGTTCAGAGCAGCCTCCTGCCGCCTCGTTGTTCTCCATCAAACCTCCACTTCTGGAAAACAAGAAGAGCGACACCTCGACAGGTGACACACAGGTGTGTTTTTGATCAATAAGACGTTACGTGGGATGGTTTTTAACGACAGGTGAACGCGCAGAGAGTCTGCGTCCGTTTCCTCTGTTAAAATCAGAGCTTTTGTTGTGAAGTCTCACTCCGCTTCAAAAACAAAGAACCAAATCTGACACCCAAAACACAACCCGGTCCTAAATGTTAAAGGTCGTATGGTAAATGAAATGCAAGTGAAATATCAACACTAACCCTGTAGAAGCAAATACATTTAAAAGTTAAATGTTTTCATAGTTTATAACAGGGGTGTCCAAAGTGCGGCCCGGGGGCCATTTGTGGCCCTTGAGTGGATTGTTTGTGGCCCTTGACTTCAAATCAGATGGCATATTTCGTTCTTTTTGTTCTTTTTCATGTTAGCGAGGGAGACCTATAAATGCCTGACTATTCTTTCCAAAAAATTAGAACACAACAGTTTCCCACTGCAATTAGTTATTGTGTATTTACATTATTTTTTGAAGAGGTCAAAGAGGGGCGGCAGTAGCTCAGTCTGTAGGGACTTGGGTTGGGAACCGGAGGGTCGCCAGCTCAAGTCCCGGCACGGACCAAGTCCGGAAACTGGTCTGGTAGCTGGGGAGGTGCCAGTCCATTTCCTGAGCACTGCCGAGGTGCCCCTGAGCAAGGCACCGAACCCCAAAAACTGCTCTGGAGCGCTCGCTATGGGCAGCCCCCTCACTCTGAGACCTCTCCATTAATGCATGTCACTGGAACCCTGTTTGTGCATGAGTGTGTATCTCGGCCTATGTGTGTGTTAGACAGAGTGTAAACCGAATTTCCCCTCGTGGGATTAATAAAGTATAAATTATTATTATTATTAAATACAAAAAGTTCCTTCCAATATTTAAAAAAAACTACAAAAAAAAACTCTGTGGCCCGTGAGCGATTCTAACGCGACAATTTTGGCCCGCAAGACAAAAAGTTTGGACACCACTGGTTTATAAGGTAAAGTTTTAAGACATCAGTTTGCATATACTGATGGTACATTTGCAAACTCAAAACATTATTTTGTATTATTAGAAGTGTCATTTTAGGTTGTTTCCCCCCCCCCTTTGTCTGTCTGTCTATCTATCTATCTATCTATCTATCTATCTATCTATCTATCTATCTATCTATCTATCTATCTATCTATCTATCTATCTATCTATCTATCTATCTATCTTGGGTTCGAGATAAAATTGATTGATCCATTTTATTCACAAAGAAACTATTTTTTCATGAGTGAAAAGGTTGATGATCCGATGATGTGTTTCCTGTCAGAATCCCGCACAGATCTCGTTCCCCGCTGGGATCTTCGCCGGCACTAAAATAACGCCAGAGAACCTCGTGCAGACGCTGAAGTTTGAGGAACCTCCAGATGTGCCCGTAGCTGTTCAGACAGGTAAACAAACCTCTCCCATGCAAACAGCACAGAGGGGGGGGGCTCATAGGTATCGTTTAAAACCCAGCGAGGTGTTACCTTCTGTCTCCACTAGATGGCGCATTAGATTTATAAACGTCCTCCTGCAGACTGCGGGGACAGGCTCTAATGAAGCAGCTGGATCAGAAACAAACAGAATATTCACACACAGAGCGAGGGGGGGGGGGGGTAACAACCTCTGTGTGTGTGAAAAAGAAGAAGAGGCGATGAAGATGAGGGCCTAGTTGCTAAGCGCACCATGCTGCTCGGAGCCGCGCCGCACCAGGCTGGATGTTATTTATAGACCAGGCGATGTTTAAATTTAGCTCGTGCATGAAATCAAGGTTCCTCCCCTCTCTGCAGCTGGAGGACGCCGAGGATGCAGCTCGCTCGCTCCCTCTGATGACTTCCTCTCATCTCACTCTCTCTCTTCAAGAATCATCATAATAACACGAATAACAGAGCCCATGTTCCCCTCTTCTTCATCACTCAGCTCCTCATGCACATCATCATCATCATCATCGTCGCCTCCCTGTCCTGCACGCTCTGCCGCTCGCCGCACGCATCCGGCTCATTATGATGATGATGAGGAGGAAACACGACAGCTCTGGTGCGGCAGAGACGGGTCGAAAAACGAGAGAGAGAGAGAGAGAGAGAGAGAGAGATGTGGTCTGCCTGACATGATGAGGATTAGATGGAGAGGGGGGGGGAGGGAGGGGGGGTCCTCGGGGAGCTGACCTCAGCGTAAAGAGGAGTCAGGAAGTGAGACCGTACGAACCACCGTGCGCTTTTTCTGATCCTCGTGGAAATCAAACTGTTGGTTACCGCGGCAACAAGAACAACAAAATCGGAGGCGCTGAAAATCAGGTGGGATGAAGAGAAGAGAAGAGAGGGGGGGGGGGGGGGTCGAGCAGGGAGCCTCCCTCCAGCCGTAACCACAGATCTCCCATTTCAGCCTCCAGCAGGAAGTCGATGCCCCCGGCGGGAGCCCGGCGGTGGCGGCTCAGACCCCGCCCCTCGCAGAGATGTCGTTGCCCACATGTTGTCTCCAGCAGCAGCAGATTTCTATCTCTGCGTGTTCTGCGTCTGTTTGTGATGACAGACAAAGACGACCCGGATAAAAGGCGCCTGTCGGAACACGCCGCCTGATCGGTATCAGGCTCACGCCATGTGTGGAGACTTGGAGTGTTCTGCACGGTTCTGTTGTGTTCACGCCATCATTCACCTGTGTGTGTGTGTGTGCGTGTGCGTGTGCGTGTGTGTGTGTGTGTGTGTGTGTGTGTGTGTGTGTGTGTGTGTGTGTGTGTGTGTGTGTGTGTGTGTGTGTGTGTGTGTGTGTGTGTGTGTGTGTGTGTGTGTGTGTGTGTGTGTGTGTGTGTGTGTGTGTGTGCGCTCTCACAGGTCCAGAGGAGAGGAAGCTGAAGTCAAAGAAGGAGAAGATGAAGGAGAGGAGGGAGAGATGGCTGAACAGTGAGTGTTGACCTTTGACCTTTACGCAGGAAGTTAGACAGGAGCTTTCTTCTTACGAGGAAGGGGGCGGGGCTTTTTTTTTTTAGCTTCCCATTTGTTTGACAGGAGGAAGTGGAGACTTGTCGTCCATCTTTTTATTCAATCTCAAAGACACGAGGCTGTGACAGCCGCCGGCGTTTAAATAACAAAACGGATCACGTGACAGAAAAGAAATCGCCCGTCTGTGATCCCAACTCGTCTCCCATCGTAGCGATCGGGTCTGAAACCGAACTCCGAGGTGGCGAGTCGATGGCCTCCCTGAGCGACGCCACTCGCATCCCGCTCGGAGGATAATTAGGAGCTAATGGCGCCCGCTGAAATCAGAGAGCGGCTCCGCAGCCGACACTTTGCAGGAATTAGAAGAAAATGAGACGACGATTAGATTTAACGGGAGCGCGGACGCAGAGAGGGACGATACGGACAACAGCGAGACGTTTGAGGATCTTAAATCACAGATGTAAAAGGCAGAGGAAACACTGTGTGTGTGTGTGTGTGTGTGTGTGTGTGTGGAGCTCCCGCTGTGAACTAGGACGCCAAATATTCCGCCGTCGCCGAATCAAAAAACCTGAAGATGCAGAAATGGTTTCCTCTCTCTCTCCCTCCCTCCGCCTCTCAGAGATCAGCTCCATCAAACAGGCCAAGGAGCGCCAGGCGGCCGAGGCTCGCCGTCAGGCCACGCCCGTGGTCGGAGACATGAGGCCGCTGGCCGACGCTCTCCCGGAACTCTCTCAGCTCATCGCTCCCACAGCCGCAACCGCCACGGCCCCCGCCGCTCGCCGCAAGAGCAGGAAAAACAAAGCGTGAGTGTTTGTGACCTCCCGAGGCGGGAGTCAGGTTTCAGTGTCGTGTTTGAGCGGAGATTCTGGTTGGACCGTGCTGTCGTGGTCACATGTCTGTGTCTCGTCCCCGCAGCCCCGTGAAGCGACCCGAGCCCACGGACTTCAGTCAGATGAAACAGTCACACAAACGCAAACTCCTGTGAGCGTCCGACTTCCTTCTTTTTTCTGCATGCAAACCCCGTCGACGCGCCGCAAATGTGACGCGTCGTGAACGTTTGTGCTCTTTCGCCCCCGATCGCAGAGAAGCAGAGACGAGCCGGTTCAGCGACGCGGTGAAGACGCTCTCGGCCAAAATGAACCCGCTCGCCGACATCGGGGAGCAACTGAGGAAGAGGATGAGACAGGAAGAGGAGCAGGGTCCGAGCTAACGGCGACGACTGGACTCCGTGAGAGACTCGACGGTTTCCACCGAGGTTCAAATAAAGTTATTGTATTTTTAAAACCGGAGTTCGTTTGGTTTTTATACATCTGAACATCCAGGCTGTCACTTCTGCAGCAGGGAAACAGGCTGTAACGTCTGCAGCAGGTAAACAGACTGTAACGTCTGCAGCAGGTAAACAGACTGTAACGTCTGCAGCAGGTAAACAGGCTGTAACGTCTGCAGCAGGTAAACAGGCTGTAACGTCTGCAGCAGGTAAACAGGCTGTAACGTCTGCAGCAGGTAAACAGACTGTAACGTCTGCAGCAGGTAAACAGACTGTAACGTCTGCAGCAGGTAAACAGACTGTAACGTCTGCAGCAGGTAAACAGACTGTAACGTCTGCAGCAGGTAAACAGGCTGTAACGTCTGCAGCAGGTAAACAGGCTGTAACGTCTGCAGCAGGTAAACGGGCTGTAACGTCTGCAGCAGGTAAACAGACTAACGCCTGCAGCAGGTAAACAGGCTGTAACGTCTGCAGCAGGTAAACGGGCTGTAACGTCTGCAGCAGGTAAACAGACTGTAACGTCTGCAGCAGGTAAACAGACTGTAACGTCTGCAGCAGGTAAACGGGCTGTAACGTCTGCAGCAGGTAAACGGGCTGTAACGTCTGCAGCAGGTAAACGGGCTGTAACGTCTGCAGCAGGTAAACAGACTGTAACGTCTGCAGCAGGTAAACAGGCTGTAACGTCTGCAGCAGGTAAACAGACTGTAACGTCTGCAGCAGGTAAACAGACTGTAACGTCTGCAGCAGGTAAACAGACTGTAACGTCTGCAGCAGGTAAACAGACTGTAACGTCTGCAGCAGGTAAACAGGCTGTAACGTCTGCAGCAGGTAAACAGACTGTAACGTCTGCAGCAGGTAAACAGACTGTAACGTCTGCAGCAGGTAAACAGGCTGTAACGTCTGCAGCAGGTAAACAGACTGTAACGTCTGCAGCAGGTAAACAGGCTGTAACGTCTGCAGCAGGTAAACAGACTGTAACGTCTGCAGCAGGTAAACAGACTGTAACGTCTGCAGCAGGTAAACAGACTGTAACGTCTGCAGTAGGTAAACAGGCTGTAACGTCTGCAGTAGGTAAACAGGCTGTAACGTCTGCAGCAGGTAAACAGACTGTAACGTCTGCAGCAGGTAAACAGGCTGTAACGTCTGCAGCAGGTAAACAGGCTGTAACGTCTGCAGCAGGTAAACAGGCTGTAACGTCTGCAGCAGGTAAACAGGCTGTAACGTCTGCAGCAGGTAAACAGACTGTAACGTCTGCAGCAGGTAAACAGACTGTAACGTCTGCAGCAGGTAAACAGACTGTAACGTCTGCAGCAGGTAAACAGGCTGTAACGCCTGCAGGTAAACAGACTGTAACGTCTGCAGCAGGTAAACAGACTGTAACGTCTGCAGCAGGTAAACAGGCTGTAACGTCTGCAGCAGGTAAACAGACTGTAACGTCTGCAGCAGGTAAACAGACTGTAACGTCTGCAGCAGGTAAACAGACTGTGACGTCTGCAGCAGGTAAGCATCTACAGACTGATTTGAGACATAAACAAAGCTGAGTGTCTAAATGTCGACTGTACTATGTTTAAACTTTATCTTTGATTTTTCTTTCCAAAATAAAACACAGGAAGTTGACTCATCGACTATTTCCTGCTGTCGACCAAGTCAGTTACAATGACGACAAAGCTGGATTCTTTCTACCGACGCCCACACAAGTGTTCCCACTCATCAATCTTCTCATCAGACCGAATCAGATCCAAACAAGCCGTGAATTATCAGCAGTATCCACGGCAACGCCTCTGATTGTCTTTTCCGGGGGCAACAAGGAATCACTGGACTGGAGTGACAGTTCAGCAGAGGAACATCAAAGCTACTCACTGGCTTGTCAAACCCTAACCCAAAGATGGCGTCCATCAAACCTCCAGTCTTTTGGCATCAAATTGTCCGTGTCAAGTCTGCGGTGTGAACTCATCAGCTCTGAACATGTAAGAAGATCTGTTAGAGATAAAGCCCCCCCCCTCCTCTTCTGCTCAAACCTTTGCTATGATTAGATTAGAGGTAAGAAAAACCCAATCAATACACGGATCTGAGCTGCTGTGGCCCATTAGGCCTCATTAATAATTCACTGTGAGGGGAAAAGTAATCAGAGCTCATAGTTAGAAACCTTCGCCATCATTCTGTACACTCACGTGTTTACGTCCATCTCTGACGCAGACAGGTGAGGACACGCCCTTTACCTGCACTGTCAACGGACGTGTTGTGTCCTCTTCACCGGCTGATACTCGGTGACAGAAGAGGATGATGGGAGATAAAGAAACAGCAAAAAGGAAGTGGATTAAAGAGCCAAGCTGCAACAAGCCTCCTGAGCGCCACAAAGACAGAAACTCCGGAGGAGGTCGTCCACCTGTCCACACCTGACTTATTCCCTCAGTCAACATTTACAGGTATTCTTCCACACGGCAGGATGTTCATTTAGTAAAGCATAGACCTGCTTAGAGTTAAATGGACCAGAAAGAGGGGAGAGGTTAGGGGCGGGGTGAAACATTTTCTTTTTCAGTGTTTAGTTTCACTTCAAGACACCTTAAGAAGTTGAGTTTTTAACACTTTGCACTGTCTTAACCTCTCTCTCCTCTGTAGCTCCACCCCCCAGTCCTTATATGGTCACTTCTGGCTGCAGAAAAAAACTAAATGGAATATTTGTCCTTTGCAGCCCGCTTGTTTTGCGTTGTTTTAGATAATCGTGTTCTTGGGCACCAGAGGCCTGAAGAAAACACAGAAAAAACCCCCCAAATATCCAGATGTCCTCCAGGCCTGTAGGGGGAGCTAAGTGGAGCTGGATTCTGCAGAAACATAGTTTATGAGAGTCGGGGATGACATGCAGCAAAAGGGCACAGGTCGGATTCAAACCGGAGACTTTAGTTGAACAATAAAGACAATGCTGGGAGTTTAAAATCCTGCAGTTCCTGGAGTGTCCACTAGAGGCAGGCTGCAGAAGTACAGGAAGTCACATACACACCCATTCAAAAGGCCTCTTTTTACTGCCTGTCAACAATCCCCATGAATAAAAACACTGATTGGGAACAGTGGAAGGTTTGAACTGACAGGAGAGAAACATTGAAAGCTGCTTCATATTCATATTCAGAGTCTGTTTATAGAATCTCACGTGTCGCTCTGCTTATAACGAACAAACACCTGAGTGTGTTTAACGAGCCGCTCTGTCCTCAGAGGATGAAAACATGTCCGCCCGCTTGCTGTGCAATCCCCCAGCGTCACGGTTATCAGACCATCAAACAGTGTGTGAATCCACAGAGCAGGGGGGGAGGGGGGGGGTTCTGTCAGATCAAACGGGACCTGATGGAGACCCTCGTGTGGGTGCGCTCTCTTTCATTCTCACAGCTCTGAGTTTATTTCTGACTCTGCAAACAGCTGCTGCTTCTTGCACTTATTAAAGTCAAGACAGTGATTCATGAGGGCGGAGCCACTCGGGTGTTGCTGCTACGAGACGCCAGACTTCATTCAGAAAAAACACAGATTGAGCCTGACAGGACTCAGGAATCATCAAAACCCTCGACGGCCTGAAAGACGTGTTTAATATTTCAGCTTGTTCAGATTCCCTCACGGCTCGCTGAGTTTGTCAAAACAGCCCTCACAGCTACTCTCCACATTTCTAGTGTCAATAAATACAATCTCAGCTTTTACTGAAAACGTCTCTGACGTCAGAAAACATCTTAACAACCTCCTGCTCCTGTGTGTGTTTACAGGGGAATTTAAATCCAGGCGTACGGCGAGCTGGAGGGAGACAGTGAGTCACTGTGTTTCTGTGTTTTATTACATTCACCTTCTGGGCCACCGTACTATGCAACAACACACACACACTTAATCACCTGTCCTATGAGTAACAAGGAGAGGAATCTAAACAGTCGTGAGTGTCTAATGAGTCGTCGCTGCAGGACTTCCTGTCTGATTTCAATTAGAGAACGAGTCACGGAGCTCGAGTCTACCTGAGCAGACAATTTACTTTACACAAGATCAGGATGAGACAAACTACGGAGGCTGATTAGGGACAGAAAAGAGAAACTCATAATTACATGTGAAAACTGTTAACAGGAAGAAAAAAAAATAATGAAATTAAGTTGAAAAAATATTTAGTGGAAATTTTATTTTGTTTTTCTCTTGAGGTGCATAATGGATGAAAATAATCTTCCTCATTATTTATTCCTCAGTTTTGGCCCTAGTCAGCTTCCGTATAATTCTCACAGATGAAGAGCATCTGTGAAAGAAATTCCTGTGTTCTTTTTGATCATTGTCTCATTAATTCTTCTTTTAAATTAATATTTTTAGACACTTTTAGTCTGAACTTTAACTTTTAAAACAGGATCATTTTTTTTAAATGTTTTTTTTAATATCATACATCTTGGTATTCTCTAAATGTTTGGTGCAGAGTGCATTTGTGTTACGCATGGTGAATAACCCCCCTCTGTGCCAAATCAGTGTGTGAGTGCTCGTGCGTAATGCGCAAATGTGTGGCCTCATTTCTCTGCGCCCACCTCTCCCCTCTTTGTCCAATCAGAGTGCAGAGATTTTCAGAGCAGCCAGGAAAGACCTCTCCTGGCTCGCATCTCCCAGAGATTCCGTCCTTTTTCTTTTTTTTTTTTTTAATCTCCCTCTCTCTCCTTCTCCCTCACTCTCCCGCACAGCCCCGCACAGCACCGCACCACCGTCTCCGCGGACTCCTGACGCCGCTGCAGCATCACCGGTGACGGTGAGCGGACTCCTCGGACCCTCAGACTGACAGCAGCTCACCGTAAGTCCAAGTTAATTAGTCGCTTTTCATTAATTGTCTTATTTTAAGTCTGAGTTGACATTTACAGCGTCTTCCTTCCAAGTCAAAACTCCATTTGGAAATCTGCCTATTTAAGAGTTGTTCACTCTACCTTGTAAACACGGAGCTCAATTAAGACCACACAAACACATTATCACAAACAAAACACACTGATAAATTCGGCGTGATTTTTGAGTTAAATACTGCTGTTCTGTTTCTCTAATAACAACTTAGTTAACGCGCTAGCGCTGCTTTCTAAAAGGCGAGCGGGTGAATTCAGGTGGAGGAAAACTGATGGGTTTGTGGTGGTATTATTTGATCTACAGCTGCAGAGGCTTCTGTTTCTATGCCGAATTGAAGGCTCATTACACTTGAACTTGAAATATATTTTAATTAAATTATATTGTTTGTTGTTCCTGCGTAGGGCTGAGTTTTCTGTAATTAGCAGGTTATTCAATGACGTTCGGCGTGAGTTTCTCAAAGCGCAGCGAGCACGACTCCTGGAATATCTGCTGCACATCACAAAATCCTGAAAAATCTAGATTCATAAGAAAACAATGTAATAATCTGAGTTCTGTTTAACTCATGTGTTTACATGTTTTAATGTTAAGACCTTGTGAGAAAGCAGCACTTTGTGTGTCAGGGAGACAATATTTAATGTCCTGATTTGAAAGGAGAAACAAGATTAAAAGTTGACTTTTTATGTAATATAATTTTAATGAAATAAAATAAATATATACAAATAATTTTATATATATATATATATATATATATATATATATATATATATTAATTAGATTATTTTTATAAAAATGTATAAATATATATAAAAATAATCAAATATATATTAGATTATTTTTTTATATTTATTTTATTTAATTAAAATTATATTACATAAAAAGTCAACTTTTAATCTTGTTTCTCCTTTCAAATCAGGACATTAAATATTTTTTTAGAATTTTTTGGGGGGGTTGAAAAGATGACCCAGAGGTCCCAAACTTGACTCAAACCTGCTTCTTCTCGACGTGTTGAAGGACAATAACGACAGAAAAAAATGTTGGTAATGAAATGTTTCTCAGCTCTTGTTGAGCTCAAGTGGAGCAAAAATAACAACTACTATGAGTTTATAAAGTCCTTACTGGTGTAGTTTCACTCTCTCTGTGTTTCTTTATGTCTAGTGATTCTGTTTTAAGTGCTGAGTCAGCGTTACAGGCTGCAATTAAACCAGGTCTCGAAACGGGCCGGCCTGCAGAAACGTCTGGGCCCCTGAAAGACCCGGTGGATGGTCGACCTCCGAGGATCTGATTCAAATCAACAAATGCACATTTGATCAGCACTGTTAGCGAGCAGGCTAGCATTAGCTCCCATCAGCCTCTGCTGTTAGTCAACAACGTCCGAGCCAGCTCCCTCCTTTTCTTTCCTTTCCAGCGTCCCGGGCGCGCTTGATTCATTTTAAGAAGAGAGGCGACATTTTACAGAAGCATAAAAAAAAAAATCAATTTGATGTTTTTTGCCGCACGCTCAACATCTTCACCTTCAGATAACTGCGTGGACTTCTAACCAAATGGGGCCCCGCGCTCCCCGTGACACACCGTGTTTGTCATCCCCGTGGCTCTGCTTCCTGTTTCTGCAGGAAAATCCTCCGCAGCGTGTTTTCATGACATCACTGATGGAAGAAGCGTCAGGCCCCCCCCCGCTCGTTTGTTTTCTCTTCCCCCGGCTCTGGTGTGAGTTTCTCGCGGTGACAGTCGGCCTCGCCTTAATGGATGCTGCGTGTGAAAATCCATCAGAAGCCCACGAGGCAGCGTCAGAGTGACTTTGATATAAACGACGCTGCTGGACTTTACACACACACACACACACACACACACACAGATCTGAACAAGCAACAACGCTGCGAGGAAGCTGCATCGCTACGCCCTCTTTGCTTTTTTTTAACACCGAACACAAAGTTTGCAGTTTGTTCCCTCCAAAAAATCTCTGATTTACTGAAGTGGCGTTCGTGTGTTGAGAGCTCAGAATCCACAGCCCTCTCCTTTCCCGATGTCCTCCCCGTGTTATTGCAACCAGAAATGAATTAATTCAGAACGCTGCAGGGCTGCCAGGCTGGTAGGAGAGGGTTTATGGAAGAGGGACTTGAAGCTGCTGGAGTTTTTGCTTTGGTTATTGGGGGAACGATGGCGTGATTTCCAGATCATGCTCTTCTTCTTCTTCTTCTTCTTCTTCTTGGAGAGCGCCGTATCACACAGAGGTCATTGAAAGCTCCGCGGTGTCACGGTCACGGATCAGCCGAGGGGGGAGGGAACAAAACGCCCCCGGGCTGCGGCTGAACGCCCCCCCCCTCTCTCTCTCTGTAAATTCATTTGTGCTGCGATTACTTCTGGCCTCTGCGCGGCTTCGCCTCGACTCGCCGCAGGCTCGCTCGCGTCTCCCACTTAGCCTGCGCGCACGGAAATAGAAGTAAGAAGGCGGAGGAGAGGATCATGTTCTCTTCACGCACGAGTGTTTAAAATCAGTGAGTGTGACTCAAACTGAGGCGGGATGAAGGAGGACACACAGTTTTACTCCCACTGAGATTCGTTGTGACATTTTTAGATTCTTTTAATTATAATTCAATAATAATTAATCATTTTTAACCATCATAAATGTTGGATAGAAACCGAGAGCGTCTCGGTGACAGATGTGGAAGTCTAAAAGGATCAAACGTTCGGTTTTGGACTTCACCTCAGGTCGAGCGTCGGAGCATTTTTCAGACGTCTGAACCCTCTTTTACTCTGTTGTTCTTTCAAAATAAGAGTCTCGGGAAAAAAAGCTGCCAAAGCCACAAGACTGCTTTGTTAAAAATCGTTGGGCTTTCATTTAGCTGTTGGCTCTGATCCATGAGGATGTTTAAGTTTGACCCCTAAAGCACAAAACCTCTCCTCTTTTATCTTAATGACAGCCGTATCCCGCGGCGACGGCTGGACAGAGCGAGAGGGAGCGTCCTTATTTCATGATGGCGGTGAGCGGTGGTTTCAGTTCGTCGTTGAGCTCGTTAAAAGAAGCTGAGTCGTTGTTTCATCCTTCATGAAGAGACGAGTCAGCGGGAGATTCCGGGATGTCGATCGGATTGTGAAATTCTCTTCTTCTTCTTCTTCTTCTTCTTCTTCTTCTCGGCTTTAACCTCCTCCGCTCTTTAATCTCCTCTGAGTGAGACACCAGCTGATGAGACACATCGAGCGCCTGACTTGGTGAATCTCTTCGCCCCTTCGTCGATACTCGGCCTGACTTCTTGCCGCGTCAGATTCTGAGACGCTGACGGGCCTTCTTCCCAGAATCCTCCTCTGCACTCAGCGATATCTGACTTCCTGTGCGGCGTCGCTCCGAGCCTCAGCTTCTTGAATATTTCATCTCTCTCCTCTCGAGGCTCTTTTAGACCGCCTTGTGTCGTCCGTCGTGATGCCTTCAGGCTCGGGTGTGGAGGCTTGTTTGGTTTTTTTGATCACAGAGAAATGTGTGTTTATGATTTCACACCTGTGATAAGAGAGCACAGATCTGGACTTGTGTGATCAGTGAGTGAGTCCGGAGATTTAAAGAAAAGAAAACAGGAGCAAGCTGCAGCGTTGAGTCCTAAACTTGGAGATTCATTCGAGACACTTTTTCAAGTTCAAATCGTGACTCAGATAAAAACGAGACGAGCAAAGACGGGTAAGATTATCTGGGATGTGTTTTTTTTTTTCTTCTTCTGTTGGCTTGTTGAATAAACCGGACGGGCTGGAGGATGACGACTTCACGACGAGCAGAGGACTCATGTCTGGGCCTGACTCCCTTTTTTTCTCTGTGACTCAGAACGGTCCTGCAAGGCCAGCTGATCTGCGTCTGCTTCACGATGGAGGACGAGTCTAAAAAAAATCCTCCTCGTTTATGACAGGCTGCGTGACGTTCTCCTTCGAGGCTCTTACAGATGAAGAACACTGAATGCATCACGGACATGTTTCAGGCCTGCAGCAGGAAGTGATGATGTTTCAGCGTCTGCATTAAAAAACGACTCTGAGATGAAGTCACCTTGTCTCCCTGCAGCAGCACCCAGGGGTCAGTCCCCCCCCCCCCCGTCACAGCGTGGCCCCCGTCTGACAACCCCCCCCCCCCCCCTCTAAAAAGCAGTGATGAGATCTTTTCTGACGTCGCTCCAAACGCATCATTAGATTTGAGATTTAAAATGTGATTTAAGTCAGAAAACGACGATTTGGAGGAACGATCCCGAACGCCGGCGTGTGTAAGCTGCCTCTCGTGCGGTCGTCCTGTCAGGAGCGATCTTTCTGTAAGAAATCGGGGTCAGCTCTGCGGCGAGTGACAGCGTCCTCGGTTTACCCCCCCTTTAGCTTGTTCCGCGTCCACGTGGGGACGTCGGCCTCCGGGCTGCGGCTGCATGAGCTCGACGCCGAGGTCGAATCAGGTCGGCGCGTCTGCGTTGATGGATCCTCCAGGAAGCTGTCATATCCCAGCCGACTGTGAACGCACCGGGACGCTGAGAAAGTGATTAAAGAAGATAAAAACAAACTTGCTGAGACTGCATGACCTTTGACCTCTGCGTTAGGAGCGAAGGTCACCGGTGCATGCGTTTGTGTTTTTACGACCTGTGATGTCATTTTCAGCTGGAAAAACAGAGAATAATAAAACCTGGAGTGAGACTCATCTTCAGGTTTGATGTGTGTGCGTGTGTGTGTTGTTCAGTGTCATCGAAGGTCATACGCGTGTGACCCTTTCCCGCAGCAGAGTGCCCCCCCGGGGGGCCTCCGTGCTCAGGTTTCACCTCGATGTCAATACAGCAGGCAAGTGAGGAGTGAGAGTGGGAGGGTAAATGACATGCTGTTAGTGTGTGTGTGTGTGTGTGTGTGTGTGTGTGTGTGTGTGTGTGTGTGTGACTGACGTCTCACCGCACAGGAAGAGACAGCCAATCGAACGGCCCCTGTGCCGCCGTAATTCAACAACACTCGGGGGACTCGTTCGGTCGAGATAAAAGCTCCGACACGAGACCCGAGGAGGCCGATAAGGATGCTTTTATTTTGAAGGGAACGCTCAGAGAAGAGAAGGTTCTCTTGATTCTACAAACTGATGAACGAAAGAAATGTCTCCCTTCTTCACCTTCTTCTTTTTTTTTCTTTCTTTTTTTTTTTTAAACAGAGAGTGCAAAAGGAAGAAATAGGTGTACTGTCCCTTTAAGAAAAGTTGCAGCGCTTCATGTCCTGGCGTAGAAAGGTGAAGGAGTCATAAAGGTGACGCTAACACGCAGAAGCAGGAACACACACACACCCCTGCAAGGTCTGAATAACACCTCCTCTGCGGCTTCCTGTGTGTGTGTGTGTGTGTGTGTGTGTGTGTGTGGGTGTGTGTGTGTGTGTGTGCGTGCACGCTCTCCTCGCTGCAGGTTCTCTCTCCCCTGTCCTGATGAGATGCGGCGGGATCCTCACATTGACCCTGGAGGGGCTTTAAACTGCTGACTTCCTGTTTCTCGCCATCCTCGCTCGTCCTTGTCAGACCCCTTCGCTCGCCCATCCTCCCCTTCTCTCTCTCTCTCTCTGCAAAATATGTAAATGTAGGAAAGTAGGCTGCAGACATCCCCCCCTCCCCGTGTTCCTCCTCGTCTGTTGGTGATTTTGAAATAGAGAAAGAGATCGTACGTCTCTTCTTCTCCGTCTCTCTCACGTTTTGATTTCCTGACGCTGACGGCGAACGCCGCTCAGAGATTCACGAACAAGGCGTCTGAATTTACTCAAGCACGTTGTTTTTTTGTTTTTTTTAAACCTGCAGAAGATAAAATTGTCCCCCCCTTTTTTTTTTTCAGGTCTTTTAAGGTCGACGTGTCTTAAACATTTAAGCTGCTTTTACTTTGAAAATCTTTGTTTTAAACGGTCTCTGAGGTCACTGTACAAACGCTCCAGACTCCATTCATAAAAGCAGTCGTGGATTGCAGTTTCGTTCTCACACACACACACATACACACACACACACACACACACACACACACACACTCGAGCATCGAGCTCCGGTGCCTTGCTGAAGGACACATCAGCCCTGCTCAGGAAGTGAGTATTTTGGGTGATTTTTTTGAGACAGGACGGTGGTGAGTCAGAAATCAGAGAGAGAGAGAGAGAGAGAGAGAGAGCAGGGAGGGGCGTGCGACTAAAGGAGCCACAGGTTGGACTTGAGTATGTGATGAAGGTGAGGGAGAGCCGAGGATGAAAGGAGGGGAGGCTTGTTCACTCTGATCCTTCAGTTTGGAGATGTGAAGTAGAAGAGCTCCCCCTGCAGGCCGCTCGCTGTCATCACACCTCTCACTGTGAACGCCACTCTCTCCGTCTCGCAGGTTTAATAAGAATAACAAAACAGCCTCTCTCAGGTCGTGACCTCTGACCTCCATCAGGGACTTATCACCTTCAGCCTCAGGATTCAGGAAGTGAACCAATCACAAGCAGAGATGAGACTGAACGAGCCGCTCTGATTGGATGTGAGACAGTTCGGATGCGTCTCTCCTGGTCAGATAAAACTCAAACATGAAAAGTGACTGTCTTTGTCTTTGTGTCCTTTCAGAGTCCTCGCTCGCAGACGCTCTCCTGGCGACGGCGCTCGGAAAACAGGTCAGTTCACTTTTCCCGCCTCTGCAAAGAGTACAAAAACGAGACACTACATTTCCCATCATGCAACTTTCACTCCATGAACGACTTGCAACCACCTGAAGGCGACATTTCCCTTCGTCCTGATGTTGAACGATTATTTACATGATTATTATTTAGATGGAATAAATGATTCATGAGGTGTCTCTCACTGTTCAAACATGTATAAACAGCACCACCTTGTGGGCTGAATTCAACATTACACCTCGAGCGCCTGTTCGTCCTTTGATTGCTCCTTTTTTGTTGTGGAGTTATGAGGTTGAGTTTTTTAGTTTTAATGCACGTTTGTCACGTCGTCTGTAAAGTTACAATCAACTTTGACCTGAGGGGGGTCCAGAGGGGGGTCCAGAGGGGGGCCAGGGGTGGCGTTGGCCCCCCTTGAATTCTAATTGTCCACCCCACAATCCTTCACTATGATTGGCTGTTCTCCTTGCCAGAGGGTGGGACTTGTGTTGAACTCTGGATGTACGTATTATTTCGAGTCTTTGAAGAGTTCAGCTTAGAAGATTTTATATTCTTATAAGTTGATGTGATTGGTGCAGACAGGACAGGTAAATAAATGCTTTTTAATTTTGTGTATATTATTTATATATATTACCTCTATATGCGGCAGAGCAGGTCTCTACGTTTGTTTTTATTTGTTTGTGTCACCTGTACCCGCCTTTATTTTGAAAGGATCCCTCGGGGTGGGAGAGGCTCAGGTCTGAGGGTGAGACGCACATCCGTCAGCAGCTTTTATTTTGAAAGGATCTTGTCTGCTCAGGTGTGTGTGTTCGCATGTTCCCCCCTGTGTCGACTTGGATTATTTAAATAATGTGAGTCGGGTGCAGTTCCTCTGAACGGCCACCAGGGGTCAGTGCTGCCTTTGAGCTCCAGTTCACACCTTCACATAGATGTGATTTTTGATTTGAAATATCCAGATGAGGTGGAGACAGTACAGAAAGTCTGACCTCTGACATGGGATATATTGATTATTGATTATTGATTTGATGTTATTAATTCGGCTAAAGCAACACGATGGATAAACATTTCAAAGGTCATTTTTTGTGTTTTTTTTAAAGACTCCATCAGAGCCCAGAGATGGATTTAAAAAAAGGAGAGAGAGGAGGGAGGAGACGATCAGCCTGTTTACCACGCTGAGCCGCTCTCTGCTCCTCCTCCTCCTCCTCCTCCTCCTCCTCCTCCTCCCTCCTCTGTTCAAAGTTACACACACACGCTCGCTCGTCGGTGTTTAGTGCCGGAGCCTGCAGGCGAGCTGAAGGGGGTGAATTATCCGCTCGCCGTCCGCCGTCATGACTCTGCTGCCCGACGTCTCTCGCTCGGCGGCCGCGTACAGCTGTCTGATCCGCCGCCGCTTCAAGAGGAGGAGGAAGAAACGCTCCGAGCGCAGAGGTACTCCTGCACCCGGCGGGGCGAGAGAGAGAGAGAGAGAGAGAGTGTGCTGCAGGGACAGAGGTTGTTCCGTCCTCACTTTGAGTTCGAGGCTCCCGTGTTTTTAGATTTTCTGTTGATTTGTTGGGAAAAAGGACGGACGCATCCTCGGGTAACTTTCTGACCCACTTTAAAGAGGAGAGAGAGAAAAGAGAGAGAGAGAGAGAGAGAGAGAGGATTTAAAGTGTCAATGATGCAAGATTGAAAACTTAATATTAATATATTAAAGTCTTTGTTCTGATTGGGGGAGCAGAAAACATCCAAATCCTTCATTTACCTGAAAACATTAAAAAAATACATCAAATGTTAGAGTTTTAAATTTAACATTTAAATGAACATTTATAAACATGGGCGTTTTTTTTTTTTTTGGGGGGGGGGGGGGGGGGGGGGGGGGGGTTTGCACGTGGAGGAGGAGCCCGCCGTCGCCCCCCGCTAAGCGGCGTGTTGTGAGATGAACCGAGGTGTGAGTTTAATCTACTGGGAGCAAAAGTGAATTTTCAGACGACGCTATAAGCCGATGTGCTCCGTGAGGCGAGGACGCCATGCTTGCTGCTGCCGCCGCCGCCACTCAGGGACGTGTGTGTGTGTGTGTGTGTGTGTGTGTGTGTGTGTGTGTGTGTGTGTGTGAGCGCTTTAAAGATCTGTGTCTGTCTGCTCTGTGATGTGGAGGAGCTGATACAGACCCCTCCTCCCCCTGAAGCTCTGCTGATAACCCCCCTCTGAAACCGTCTCTCACACACACACACACACACACACACACACACACACACACACACACACACACACACACACACACACACACACACTGACGCCTCCTGTTGAACTAACATTGACTTTTAATTGAAGCTCAGGTGAGATCTGTATCTCGTCTCCTCCCCAGGTTTCCTCAGATGATTAAATCAGGACGTGTGACAGACGATCGTGGCGTCCGTCGCTAATAAAGACAGACGTGTTTACACGAGTTCAACTCACCTGTCAGGTGTCACAGCGTCACGTCATCAGGACGGAGCTGAGACGTTAAAGGAAAAGCAAAATAATCTCATTCTGCAGCAAATACTTTTTCAATTTGTTAAAGGAGGAGTCAAACCTTCAAACGTGGCCCCTCCTCCTGCAGAAGCTCCGCCCCCTGCAGGACGGAGCGTCATCCTCCTGGTGTTTCTCCTCACTCTGATTCGATTTTCTCTTCTTCGCTGCGACGTCCACGTCCGTCATATTCACCGCTTAGAGTCTCCTCCAATCACTGAGCTGTGTCGCACCTGCTGCGCTCTCATTGGCTGGAGGAAAACGCACCAGCTCCGCCCAGAAACGTCCCCGAGTCAACCAGAAGAGTGAAATCGAGTCTCTGCAGACACAGTCACACATGTACGGAGGCCCAGAAGGGACAAATAGAGCGGCGTCACTTTATGATTGTATTTTATTTTGAAGGCACAAGCTGCTTCCTCAGAGTAACAGTTTATTCCCCCCCTCGCCTCCCTCTTCTCCTGGCACTCTCTCTCATCTTCATTTAACGCTAGCACAGGTAGCCCGCGTCTCCTGGGCCTGAAAATTGCTGCTGACTTCCTCGTGAGCGCTCTGGGACTGAGACGAGGGGAACTGGTTTTAAAGTGGTGCTGAACTGCAGTTCCTCCAGTGTCCACTAGAGTCTGTCTCCTGCAGTGAGTCAGTCTCCATAGAGCTCTATGTTAAAATGTCCAACTTTACAGCTGCAGTTCCTCCAGTGTCCACTAGAGTCTGTCTCCTGCAGTGAGTCAGTCTCCATAGAGCTCTATGTTAAAATGTCCAACATTACAGCTGCAGTTCCTCCAGTGTCCACTAGAGTCTGTCTCCTGCAGTGAGTCAGTCCCCATAGAGCTCTATGTTAAAATAAACATGTTTACAGCCTGCTACAAAAACAGTTTGAGTCTCCACAACTCATCTTTATACACTTTAGAGGTATGACGAACTCGGGGGCGTGGCCTCTGCCAGGTGTTTGACCTTTAACCTCTGGGCTGTTGGAGCCGAGTTGTTAGATCTGCACACATGGAGGCAGGTCGGTCGTGATATTTTTTTCCTTTTCCTGAGCTTATGTCGTTTTTTTTCTTCTTTTTCCTAAGAACTCAGAAGTTCAGTCTTGAGATATCCCCCCCCGCCCGCCCGCCCCCCCCACCCCTCGCCCACGCTGACCTTCCTCCATCTTCCTTTCTCTGCATCAGCGGCCTCGCCGTTCACAACAGATGGTTATCTCCGCTCACCTCGGGCCTCGCCAGGGCCGAGTCCTCCGCTATCTCCCCCGAGAGCGCGCTCGGGGCTGATGTTGAATTTCACACCCGACGGCCTCGGGATTAGAGAGAGCGGGAGCTGATGGAGTGACGGGCAGGTGGAGGAGGAGCCGTCTGAGTGTTTGTCTGCACGCTGTCGTTTACTTCAGGTACCCGATGTGGCTCTGAAAAACACCCGTGCAGTTTGTTGATCCTGTTTTCGGGAAGTTCAGGTTGGTTCTGTCTCCACGATTGGAAAGAAACTTGAGTAAACAGAGTAAGAACAACATTTTGTTGCCACTGAAGTCGAGAAAATGAAGCGGTCCGAGTCGTCTGAAGGACACTCGGAGGCTTCACACGTCTCTCTCACTCTCACCGCCTCTCTGTGAAATCTTTATGACGGCTTTAATTTGCTGCGCGGCCGGGCGGTCGCTGCAGGGGCCGAGCGGCGCTGTATCAATTCAGCACGCTAATGTGACTCACTTAACCAACAGGGGCATCCATGCAGACCATCACCCCGCCCCCCTTCGCCCCCCCACCCTCACAGAGACATTTGTGCTACCATTGAAGCCGCTGTGGCGTCCTCTCTGCTGGGGGGGGGGCGACAGAGACGAGCCGGTCCGTCTTGAAGGTGAAGCAATTAAGAGGATTTTCAGTTTGCACGCTGCAGAGGACACACACACACACACACACACACACACACACAGAGGGGGAAGGATTTCATAGAGCTCTACAGACGAGCGCGGGAAGCACTTAAGACGAAGAATCAAGGTCACCCGAGGTCAAGAAGGGACGTTTCATTCTGAGCAGTGTGAGGCTTGAAAATAAGAAATAAAATAATTGTATTGTCTTGTATCCGTTCTCTGAATACACCATATTTACGTCCCAGTTAGAGTGAGATAGATCATAAACCAAAAAGGGGGTTTAAGGGGCGGGGCTTCCTGGGTGAGAGGTGAAAAGGCCGCCAAAAACAAACGTCAAATAAACGGGCTTAAAATCTGCAAAACCAACGCGCTAAACGGAAACCTGAAAACAGCCGGTAATCAGAAGAGCAGCATGTTGAGGGTTCGAATCCCTTTAAATGTTCCTTTAGGGTTCCTAAAGACGGATGCTAACAGGTTCCTGTGTGGCTCGCTGTCTTCACCTCCTGCTGCGATTGAATCTGGGTTTTTTTTTCCCTCCCGACTCCGTCAGACAGATGTTCTGATCTGATTGTCTTTGTAATATGTTTCAAATGTCACGTCACCGTCCCGCCTGGCAGCGTGCGAGAGAGAGAGAGTGATTCTAAAGGAGACGCTTCGCCCGCTTAATAAGCTTTTCCCTTTTTGTACCTTCAGAGCCGAAAAGGTCAGGCAATTATCTCGTCGAGTTGAGGAAAAAGTTTCGCGGGAATGTCTTAATTTCGTGATCACGGGGCGAAATGTCAGCTTTTGAGTTTCATTTAAATTCTGATCCGACAGCGAACGTCGTGTTTTTCTTCTTCAATAAGACGATAAAAAACACTTCCTGGTTCACGCGTCCAGGTTTCTCCTCCCTGTCCTCCATCTCATCCCCGTGGACGTGTCACACCTCGCTCCGTCAGGGTCCAACTCCCGCTCGTCTCACAAATGTCATTTCATGGCGACAAAATGGAGTCTGTGTGCGAGGGGGAGAAGCGCGTCGCCGCCGGCCGTGTTTCTGTCAGAGTTGCACGTGTGTTTTTTTTCTGCTTCTCTTCGGCATCGATCCGTCTGCATTAGAGTCCATGATGTTTGCAGCTGGCTTTTTTCTCTCTCTCTCCACCTCTGATTGTAACTCGCCCCCCCCCCCAAGCGCCTGAAATCCATTTATCCCCGTCTGCTCACTCACCTCTGATGTCCAGCTTCAGTGCTTGTTGACAGGGGTCTCCTGATGGAGGTCTAACACCCCCGCAGGTTCTGTGTCCAACATGTCTAAACAGTGTTTTAATTTATGTCCTACCGCCCCCAGAAGGCACAGACTTAACACGACGGATTGATTTCTCGTGCTTTAGCCTTTTAACAACGAATGATTCTCGAAGCCTGCCACCAGTTTTCACATTGATTTTGTTTCCAGGCGACAAATATCAATACAAACCCCCCCCCCCCGCCCCCCCCAAAAAACCATCTACTTACAGGGCAGTGTTTTAATTTGTTGCAAAGTTTCTTCAAGGGGAAGTCGTTATTTACAAACAGGAAGTGCACCCTGTAGGACTCATTCGTTCCTCTTATTTTGTGACTTGTGGGAGGAGTTTACGTTGTTGCACTCTGGCGCCCCCCGAAGGCGTCTGGGTGCAACTGCACTGTCGTTAAGACTCGAGTGGTGCTGCTAGCTCCTCCCCTTCTTAGCCGGACCGTGCTTTTGTTGGGTGGAGAAGTTAGCAAAGATGTGGTGAGAAGGCGAGGAACCCCATCGACGTTCAGTTTGGTTTCCACCGTCCAAAGTTGGGAAAAGCACGATCCAAACCATCCTGCTTTTTTGCTAACTTTCTGTCGAGCGTGCCGATCTGACAAAAAGGGGCGGAGCCAGACACACTGCAGTCTTTGACCTTGCCGGTTTAACGTGTACCCCAAGACAGGAAGTTAGCATTTATACTTCCCTCCGTTTTGCTCCAGTTGTTATCTGCTATTTCACTCCTCCGCACATGTGCAGAAGTGACGTCAACAAATTGAAGAGAAAATTAGATTTCTTTGAGGATAAAGAGCGGGGCAGGAATGGAAAGTGGCGTGTGCGACTGTGTGTGTCTCGCGGAGTCCATCAGACGGGGGAGAGGACAAAATGAATAAATCTCTTTTCTACTCCCCTCTGGTCCAAACAAATCCAGAATCTAAAGTTAGAAGGAGGACATACTGGCTGCAGGAAATCCTCTTAAACATTTAAACACACGACACAAGTCGACGTTGAAGTCTTCCATTCAGCCAGAATCGGACGCTTTGTTTGCCCACAGTAAATCTTTGTTTTCTTTCTGTCTGCTTTGTGCCGCCACGTCGAGTGTGAGCTTTCGGGTGATTCACTGTTGAACACGAAGTTCACAGCTACAAGTGAGCGAACCTCAATTAGACCCCCAGAAAACAGCTAATCAGCTTTTCCTCCGGAGGGAGAGCGGCGTGAAACGAGCAGCCGATGGGATTGACGGGGGGAAAAGACTCGGAGGGTATAATCGGCGCTCTGTGTGCAGATACGGCCCCCTGCCCCGCCGCCACTCAGCTGTGTGGCTCCGAACATTAGAAATGACAATGTTATCAAGACGCGGCGTTGTGTGAGCCGGCTGGAAGGAGAGCAGGGCTTAAGGTTCCCTTTTTTTCTCTCCAGATAACGGAGGAAGAAAATTAACTCAGAGGAAGTCAAACGTCAACAAATGTAGTTATCAGGGCGACTTGTGACAGACACGGAAACTTCTGGAGGGTTTTGGAAATTGTCCCGTGCGCGTTGAGAAACCATATTTTCTGTGACTGAACAAAGAACGTCTGAATCTTTAATTCACATCAAACAGAAGAAAACTGAATCCATGCCTCTGTTTGTGTTTCATCTCCAGCTTTGAGGAAATCGCTGTCCGTGGTGCTGAAACAGGAGTCGGGTTACTTCCTCCTTTTTTAAACTCTTCCTGAATAAAAAGTACACCAGCTGCAGATTTCATTCTTTTTACAATAGAAAGCTGAAACTTCTGCCTTTTATATCATCACACTGTGTGTTTAATGACAAGGTCATAATATGATAAGAAGTGTGAGAGAAATTGGCAAAATCGCCAGCGACAGATTTTTAAAAGTTTTTAAACTCAGTTATTTTAATGTGTTTCATAGCGGCTGTGCTCGGCGTAGATTTATTTTGATGTTTGAATTTTTTATTCCTCGGCACGTCCTGCTGCTCTCCTCTATCTGTCCTCACATGTGGGTGAAAATCTCTTTGGGGATTGAGGTCAGAGTCTCCTGAAATGTGAGAGGGATGAAGTGAAGCAGGTGTGAGCGATCAGCTGACCGGAGGAGTGAGCGAGTCGTCCGAACACACGGACGCGTAATTATCTCCTCACTTCGTCCGTCTTCGCTTTGTTTATTTGAGTCGAGTGACGGCGAGCTGACTGACGGCCTCCTGATAAGAGCGGAGAAATAATGACAGCTCCCGTGCTCCTTATCGGCCCAGATGAGTCCACGTGCGTGACAGGAGGCGCACAGGGAGGAGGAGGTTAGAAGAGATTTAGGAGGTGTTCAGGGAGCAGAGTTGAATCTGTTCTCAACATCAGTAAAAACCTGCTGCTGTCTCTTTAAGCACACCCTCCCCTCATGCCTACTGTCTTCTGATTGGCCAGCTCTCTGGAAGCCTCTTTGGGGGGGCAGAACACTGCGGGGCTGCCAGGGGAAAAACCTGCTGCTGTCTCTTTAAGCACACCCTCCCCTCATGCCTACTGTCTTCTGATTGGCCAGCTCCCTGGAAGCCTCTTTGGGGGGGCAGAACGCTGCAGGGCTGCCAGGGGAAAAACCTGCTGCTGTCTCTTTAAGCACACCCTTCCCTCATGCCTACTGTCTTCTGATTGGCCAGCTCTCTGGAAGCCTCTTTGGGGGGGCAGAACGCTGCGGGGCTGCCAGGGGAGAGTCTGTGTCAGAGGTTTCTCGTCTGGTGAAACTCTCCGAGAAGGTTTGAGACAGTCTTTTGGTTTGATTAAAAGACACTTTGATGTCACGTTGTTGTGAAATGCTTCGACATGAAAGCGTAATTATCTGTGACAGAGTGGCTGAGTGTAAAAAAGCTTTGATCGCTCTTGTCAGGGACAAATATCTGATCCATCTTCTCAAACAAAGTCGGACATGTTCTCAGGACTTTAAACGTCTCCTCTTTGAAGGCGGCGTCCCCAACTGAACTTTGTCTTCTTTGTGTGTTTCCTTCAGGTCGAGTTGGAGCTCGGGTACCTCGAAACCTGCTCTCCGGGGAGGCGGACGAAGAAGAAACCATGTGAGTCTGTTCTTCCATCTTTATGTCGCCGTTTACAGAATCACCTTGGAGTGAGGATGAATGATTTCATGCATGGAGGTAAAAAAAAAAAAAAAAAACTGCTTGGATGTTTTTCTGCCTGACTCTCCTTGAAGACACGGTTTGTTTCTTTCTGCCCGTTCAGGAGTTCAGATCATGGTTAAGTCCCGGGGTCAGTGTGTATCTCCTGATAGCTCAGTCCATTCTGATGGCTTGTCCCCTTAATCCCAGCAGAAAAGCTCCCTGAAGCCCACAGAGAGCCCCATAATGATTTATAACCCCTGTTTATTTTCCACCTTAAAAGTGTCCTGACCCAGGATGAACCCAGGTCTGTTTGTTCTGTGGGTAAAACATCAATACAGCGAGGAGAAGAGGGGCAAGATGTTGCAGAGAAAAGTCAATGAACTGATTTTGGATGTAAAATCTGATCAAAGAGAACGCTGGTTTGGTTTGAGAAGTCATGAATCTTTAAATAAGGCAACGATTGCAAACTATTCCAGCCCTGAAGCTTGTCGACGGAGCCTCTTTAAATGTGTTTATTTCAATTCAGGCAGTGGTCGTCTTTAACGGCCAAAAAACAAACGCCCGAAAGATTTTTCCAAAGGAGAACCGAGCTGCAAATTCAAAACAAAACCAACAGCAAAAAAAAAAAAAAAAAAAAAATCAAACGAACGTAGACGTAGAAAACGCATGCAACAGAAAAACGAATCCAGAAGAGCTCCAGGCCTGTAGGGGGCGCCAACGGTTTTAGTCAGGCGGAGTAAAAAGCTGATGTCCGCTCCTTTCACTCAAAGCAGCCCCCCCCTTCCCTCCCCAAAAATAAAACAACTGCAGTTCCTCAAGGGTCCACTCGAGGCTGCAGGTATTAAGGTGAAGAGTTGTGCATATATTTGCATAATTAGGGGCGTGGCCAGGTTGACTGACAGGTGGGCGTGTTGCAGCCGGTTCCACTCAAAGTTTGAGTCATGGTTTCCAGTCTTCAAACAGACATTGACGGATTCAAAAACCAATGGGAGACGTCCCATTTTTTAAAACCGTACATGTTGGCACCCCAGCTGGATTAGACCAAAACCCGCTCCCCCCCCCCCCCCCCCCCCCCCCGAGCCTCCAGAGACGGGTGCTAACATCTGAAACCACTCTCTCCCGTTTCTGTAGCCCGCAGATCTCGTGGCAAACGTTGGTGGCCAAACATTCCCGGCTTGAGTCCCCCCTTTTTAGGACTCTTTCTTTGCTTGTACATCAGAGCAGAGTCTCACCATGCCGGCTGTAGCTTTGGCTCTTATTGGCCACCGTAGTAATCCTGTCCGTGTTTTGAGTAACAGAAAGCAGCAGGGAGAAAACACGGATTATGTCGGGACAGTTTAGCGTAGCGTTCAAGGTTGTCCAAAGACTTTGGGCTCAAATCTACGCGAACAGGACCGACCTTCAAATCGGAGCAGAACCATTCAGAACCTCAGAGTTTTGACTTTGCAGATTTCTCGCCTCTTTCCGCTCCGAAGAGGAGTTTCTGCTTGAGCTGCGTGCGGATGTTTCTGCACGCCGACAACAATAACAGAGCGTCCCTTCCTCCCGGCAGACCGTTAATCAGCTCGCTCTGTTGTAGCTCGGGGGGGGGGGGGGTGGGGGGGGTTTATCATCCATTGTGTTTGAGTCCCGTCCTTGTTTTCTTCTTCTACAGTCGTCGGCTCACTGTACACTGAGTGGTTTTTACAGTTCATATGAGGAGGAATAACTCCAAACTGAATCCACCTGTGAGTCATTTGATTACATCTGAAAGCCTTCTAACCTCCTGATGGATCGTCTTTAGGAGCTTTTCTGTCTGAATCTGCACATTTGATGTCCTAATCTCTCTGATGCTTTCCTTCAGGCTCGGTTGAAAAAAAAAAAAAAAACAGAATTATTTTGGGAAATCATTCTTTGCAGCCTTTTTCCTTTCTGTCCGAGCCAAGCTCTCTAAAAACCTGCCTTTTTGTGTCCTGAGCACCCAAAGGAGTAACCTCTGGAGCTTTTGCTGGAGGATGTTATAAATGGAAATTTACATTAAGTTCCATCAGCTTTGTTAACCGGCTCGGGTGATTTGTGTTCCAACTGCAAAGAGATAGAACAAGTAGATGGGAGACTTGAGACTAGAGGAGTTTGAAGTTTAGGCATCATTTGCTTTTTTGTTAGTCCTAGTCTTGAGTCGTAGATGAATGAATATCTAAAGATGAAACCTGCAGCAGTATCTCGTGCAGCCTCCCAGGTATCCATGAAGGAACACACATCACTTGTTCAGTTTGCAAAGAGAGATAAAGGAATCTCTAAATTTTACATTTACAAGATCCTGCAACGAAGGCGTTGTGAGTTACTCTCTCTGGGCACCGCAGGTTCGTGCAGCACAGATGTTAAAGAAAACCGCAACGTGGACAACCTCTTCTCCAAAGAGGGGGTCACGGCGGAGGCTGCTCGGCTCCCCAACGGGAGCGCCGGGGGCGGGCGGAAGCGTCCCCTCGAGGAGGGCAACAACAGGCACGCGCACTCAAAGTATCGGCCCAAGAAGCGCAAGAAAGCCCCGGGGCCCGTCCTGCCGAAGAACGCCCTCATGCAGCTCAACGAGATCAAACCGGGCCTCCAGTACAAGCTGCTGTCTCAGACCGGACCGGTCCACGCCCCCGTCTTCGTCATGACCGTGGAGGTCAACGGGCAGCTCTTCGAAGGATCCGGTCCCACCAAGAAGAAAGCGAAGCTGAGCGCAGCGGAGAAAGCTCTGAGATCGTTTGTCCAGTTTCCCAACGCCTCGGAGGCCCACATGGCGATGGGCCGGACTCTGTCGGTCCACACAGACTTCACCTCGGACCAGGCCGACTTCCCCGACATGCTCTTCAACGCCTTCGAGACTTCCGCCCCTGTGGATGACCCCTTTTACCTCACGCCGAACGGTAACGGTTCGTTCTGCTCGCTGGGAGTCGAGTACCCCTTACTCCCCTCCCCGACCCCGAACCTGCCCCAGCCCCCCTTACCTCCACCCCCCTCCCCCTTCATGTCCCCAACCAGCGGCAAGAACCCCATCATGATCCTGAACGAGCTGCGGCCAGGCCTCAAGTACGACTTTGTGTCGGAGAGCGGGGAGAGCCACGCAAAGAACTTTGTGATGTCGGTGAGGGTGGACGCTCGGACCTTTCAGGGCTCGGGGAGGAACAAGAAGCTGGCGAAGGCTCGGGCCGCACAGGCCGCTCTGTCCGCTCTGTTCAACATGCAGCTGGACCAGGCGCCATCCAAACAACCCATCCCCCGAGAGGGACTGCAGCTCCACCTGCCACAGGTGAGGACATTTCACCTTTCGGTCACGTCCTGTTTGAAAATAGAATCGTTGCTGCAGAAACCAGTTTAGAGCGAAGTGATTTGTCCTTTCAGGAGTAATAAATGTTTAATTCCTTTTATTATTTTACTTAAAGAGCCGTTAAAGATTTAGTTTTCATCATCTTTAATTTCAGCCCTGAAAGTAAAAACCTCCAGGACTCAAACTAAAATGTTTACTAACGCCTGCAGTTCCTCCACTGTCCACTAGAGTCTGCCAGGGGACACTTTAGCTAATTCACTCGCTGACCTTTAACCTCTGGGTTTGTGCTGTTGGCGCCTTTTGAGGTTGGGTTTTTTTTACGTAGATTTTAACGCAAAAAAAAAAGTGCAAACATTTTTAAGGTCTTTGGGAAGAGACTCACTTTAGCATTTTCGCTTTAGCATTTTCACTTTAGCATTTTCACTCTCATCTCAGGAAGTTTACGGTCTCTGTGGTGGTTCAGGGCCCCCCCCCCCCCCCCCCCCCTCGTGACCCACCTGACAGAGTCTGAGACGGAGAAGCCTCAGGATCGTCGAACACACACCCGAGAACGCATTTAGACGGGAGCTAATCCCCGCCTGTAATCCCCCGCGCGCCGCTAACAAAGCCGCTATCTTAATGAACATCTCGCTTCGAGTGCTTCTCAAACACCGGGTTCATTATCGCCGCCTCTCGAGTCGCTCACTGAGCAGTCAGCGGAGCGTAGATCTGACTGTTTTAAGCTGCTCGCCTGTCATTCACACCACGCCGGATTTTTTAATTGAAATATTCAGAAAGAGTTTCCGAGCTGATAAGAAGCTTTCACTCGTTTTTTTTTACTGCACTGGTGCCGTTTTGTTCGTCGTTTTTTTCCCCCGACATCTTTCTCTTTGCACAGAACATCAACAAAGGACACAAAGCGATGCGTTCCTCGGGCGTCCATGTTTCTGAAACAACAGGTGGACGTTAAAGCCAAGCAGCTTTGTTAAATCGTTAAATAAAATATATTAATATTCATGTTCAGAGGATGAAAGAAGCATTTAAATTCAACGACAGGAAGTAACCACGGGAGAATTGTCCGATACGGGAAAGGAGAGGAAGCAGGAAGAACTCTGAGACCCCGCCCCCTTCACCCGATCTTTTCATTCACATATTAAATATAACTGGACTCAGTTTGTCTAAACAGGAATTCAGGAAAATAAAGTTGCAAATAATCGGTCAATGTTTTTTTTTTTTTTTTTTTTTTTTCACATTTCTCCGTCAGGTCCTCGCGGACGCCGTCTCCCGCCTGGTTGTCGACAAGTTCAGCGAGCTGACAGAGAACTTCACGTCTCCGCACGCCAGACGGAAAGTGCTGGCCGGCGTCGTCATGACAACGGGTAAACCCCAATTCCTCCTTGGGGGAGGGGGGGGGGTTTGAAGTCTCGGCTTCTGAGGCAGCTGCAGGGTTTTATTCCCCCCCCCCCCGTGATTCCTAAAGTCGTTTTTTTTTTTCCGGCACAGGTACGGATGTGAAGGAGGCGGAGGTGATCTGCGTCTCCACGGGGACAAAGTGCATCAACGGCGAGTACATGAGCGACCGAGGTTTCGCTCTGAACGACTGTCACGCTGAGATCGTGGCTCGCCGCTCGCTCATCCGGTTCCTGTACTCACAGCTGGAGCACTTCCTCAGGTGAGAGCCGACGGGCTTTTTTACCCTCGGCGTCGGAGTTGCACGTTACTCCTTTAAACGTGACCTCGTGAAGTTTTTACTTTCTGAATCTTAGTCGAAAAAAATCTGCATATTTTGAAGACGGTTGAGGCGAGAAGTTGCATGTCGTTCGTCCGCAGTAACCATGACGACGAGCACGAGAAGTCCATCTTCAGCCGCTGCGAAAACAGACGAGGATTCCAGCTGAAAGAAAACGTCCAGTTCCACCTTTACATCAGCACGTCGCCGTGCGGAGACGCCCGGATCTTCTCCCCTCACGAGGCCGGGATGGAAGGTGAGAGGAGGAGACGTTAAGAGACGTGATTGGAAAAGAAAGACGAGGATGACTCTGTGTGTGTGTGTGTGTGTGTGTGTCCTCAGATCAGGGAGACAGACACCCGAACAGGAAAGCTCGTGGACAGCTCCGCACTAAGATCGAGTCCGGCGAAGGAACCATCCCGGTCCGGTCCAGTAACACCATCCAGACGTGGGACGGAGTCCTGCAGGGCGAGAGGCTGCTCACCATGTCCTGCAGTGACAAGATCGCCAGGTTTGTGTCCAGCTTTCATGTCAACCTTGTCTCTCTTTCTGAAGGTCATGCGCTCCAAACGAATTATCACATTTAAAAGAAAACCCTGCCGCAGAGTTTACATCCCTCCGTGTGTGTAAATAAACCAGTATTATCTGTAATTTAGCTTTTCGCACAAGCTGAAGTTTCCCTCTTCAGCGTTGTCGGACGCAGCGCCGCAGAGCCACTCCACGCCTGAAGGGTGTTTTGGAGCCGAGCAGCAGGACTCCTGATGATTATGTGCATGTGTGAAGAGGCTGAATTATGAGAGCAATCACTCGGTCAGGTGTCGCGGCGCCCGCCGAGCTCTGATTAGCCCGTCTGATGAACCTGCGGGAGGTCGCCGCGAGCTCTGGACTCCTCTGAGCTCCAATCAGACGACGTTTCTGAGAGAGCGATCTCAGGCAGGGTGGATGTTTGCAGATTTTAACGTCTGTCGTTTGAAAACACGACTAGAAGATCTCAGTCTGTACATCTTGTGTGTGTGTGTGTGTGTGTGTGTGTGTGCTCAGGTGGAACGTGGTGGGCTTTCAGGGCTCTCTGATGAGCTACTTCACCGAGCCGCTCTACTTCTCCAGCATCATCCTGGGCAGCCTGTACCACGCGGACCACCTATCCAGAGCCATGTACCAGAGGATCACCGAGATCGAGGACCTGCCGCCGTCCTTCAGCCTCAACAAACCCCTGCTGAGCGGTGAGAAACACACAAACAAACACTCGAACGACGCTGAAGTCATGACGGTGTCTGCAGCCTCTGAATCTGCACAAAGAGAAAACATCCGGTTCGGCCTCTGTGGGTCTGATGACTCTGTGTCCCGCCAGGAATCAGCAACGCGGAGGCTCGTCAGCCGGGAAAAGCTCCGAACTTCAGCGTGAACTGGGTGGTGGGCGATCAGGGTCTGGAGGTGATCAACGCCACCACGGGGAAGGACGACCTCGGTCGACCTTCCCGACTCTGTAAACACGCTCTGTACAGTCACTGGATGCGCCTGCACTGCAAGGTAACCCTTTAGATCTCGAGTCCACAGACTCACACGGAGTGATCCAGAATCCTTTTAGTCTCGGCAACACCTGAAAATGAGATTGTTGTTCATGTGGCATCTTACAGAAGGTTAAAAGTAGTTCGACCACGGGTCACATGTCTGTGTTTCGTCTCTGCAGCTGTCGTCCTCCCTGCGGATCAGGACGTCGAGGCCCAGCAGCTACCACGAAGCCAAGCAGGCAGCAGCAGAGTACCACACCTCCAAGCAGAGCCTGTTCAGAGCTTTTCACAAAGCCGGCCTCGGAGCCTGGGTGAAGAAACCCATCGAGCAGGACCAGTTCGCTCCCAACACCTGAGACTAACCTTTTCCTGCTGCTGCTCCTGCTGCACGCTGCTGCTGCACGCTGCTGCTGCACGTTGTTGCTGCTGCACGCTGCTGCTGCACGTTGTTGCTGCTGCACGCTGCTGCTGCTGCACGGTGTTGCTGCTGCTGCTGCACGTTGTTGCTGCTGCTGCACGTTGTTGCTGCTGCTGCTGCTGCTGCTGCAGCACGCTGCTGCTGCTGCTGCACGCTGCTGCTGCTGCACGTTGTTGCTGCTGCTGCACGTTGTTGCTGCTGCTGCTGCTGCTGCAGCACGCTGCTGCTGCACGCTGCTGCTGCACACGGCTGCTGCTGCACGCTGCTGCACGCTGCAGCACGCTGCTGCTGCTGCTGCTGCAGCACGCTGCTGCTGCTGCAGCACGCTGCTGCTGCTGCAGCACGCTGCTGCTGCTGCACGCTGCTGCACGCTGCAGCACGCTGCTGCTGCTGCACGCTGCAGCACGCTGCTGCTGCTGCACGCTGCTGCTGCTGCACGCTGCTGTTGCACGCTGCTGTTGCACGCTGCTGTTGCACGCTGCTGTTGCTGCTGCTGCTGCTGTTGCACGCTGCTGCTGCAAGCTGCTGTTGCACGCCGCTGCATGTTGCTGCTGCACGCTGCTGCTGTTGCACGCCGCTGCTGCTGCCGCTGCTGCTGCTGCTGCACGCTGCTGCTGCTGCTGCTGCACGCTGCTGCTGCACGCTGCTGCTGCTGCACGTTGTTGCTGCTGCTGCTGCACGCTGCTGCTGCACGCTGCTGCTGCTGCACGCTGCTGCTGCTGCTGCTGCTGTTGCAGGAATTCAGACTTTCTGTAAGTGTTTGTGTCTGGACTAACTTCTCTGGATCGTCTCAGGCTGAATTCAGACGTCTGAATCAGTGGACTGAAACACATTTCCAAAATCATTCTTAAAACCTCCTTCTTCCTCTCAGCCAGCACTAAAATAAACATTCAGTTATGCAACTTTATACAGAGACTGATGTACAAAGAGACTTTGAGAACTTGTAAAGAGTAGACGACTTCACGTTGCATGTCTGATGAATTTACATCTTCACGACGTCTGCGAGATGAAAGATTCGTTTCAGATCTCAGACACTTCTTCTACCTGGACGACTAAAAAAAAAACCGGAGCGACACTTAAATATATCCCGACACGAACGAGACGAGAGAACTTTATGCAAAGGGAGCGGAAGGCGTCAACGTGGAGATCGTCAGATGACTTTTCCTTTTTTGTTTCTGTTCAGGCCAGTGAAAAAAATCACCAAAGATGAAGCCAGCTGTCACGTTTTTATTCCTCATCTCTCACTCTTTGTGATTCTGTTCCAACATCCTGTTTTATGTTCGATGAACCAAACTGACATCGTCTGTCATCCTGTGACACATCATGTGTTTCTTCTGGATGTAAAAAACCTCAAACACACACTCACACACACACACACACACAGGGTAAATGTAACATATCTAATGTATTTATTTATTTCCATGATGTATTTTAAGAGCATGTGCAGACCGGCTCCTTCTCCTCTGAACTTTATAAAAACATTTGTGCTTGAATCTTTCCTGGAGTGTGATCCGGACTCTGTGGCCTGATGCATGAGCTCCACCTGTAAAGCATGAAAAATATGACACCTGTAGAAACCGTGTCAACGCACAGAGATACAGATTGAATAAAAAAAAAAAAATGACCACACAGATTTGAGATGTTTTTTCGTTTTTTTGGTGGATTAGTTTAAACTTTAAACCAAAGCAGCCGAAAATGCAAAATCGGAAACCTCTCAAAGCCCCCCCCCCCATCTGACAGCAGTCACTGCTTAGTGATGTTTTGAAAACCAAAGTTTGTCAATGAAGGTCAACAAGAGGAATCCGGCCTCCCTAACTGATTCTCTCTTCGGGCCCCGAGAGACGCAGGAATTCGCGGCTGAGTCAGCCATCATAAAGGAGGAGACTCGTCCTTCTCCTCCTCACTCTTGTCCTCCTTCTCCTCCTCCAGCTTTATTTCTTAAACTTCCTGCCTCAGTAAAAGTATCACATTATCAAAACATCTTCCGCCGAGTGAAACGCCGGCCTCTCTCTCTTTGTCGTTGTTGACATAAAAATCGGAGCAGGCTCCCGTTTATCTGCCCACATCTAAAGCTGTCCTCTGGGGCCGTCTTGCACACTTTTACCTTTGAGTCCTATCAGCCACGCTGCACCTGTGCAACATGAGAGAGTCTGATAATCTCACTCTGGATCAGCTGTCTTCTCTGCATCACCAGGGGGACAGCCCATCATCAACCCCCTTTTCTCCCCCTTTAAAATGATGGCCCTCTCTCTATAAGAGCAGGCGCTCCCGGCTCTGAACCGAGGCGAAGTTTAGAGATGATTGGAGGCGATAGAATCTCAGTGTAAGTGAGAGAAAAGAGCTCTTCATACTCCATTCGCTCCACTCGATCTAAAAGTGACATTCCTGCACTCCCGAGAAAATCCTCGTATTTCCTTTTGCTATTTTGTAAAACTTGAAGAATTAATCCGCTAACTCCTCCAATTTATATCTAACGTCATTGTTCTGACTCCTTGTGTGAGATCCGTGAGTCATCACGTCACTCTTTGCTGTTAAAACAGGTCGATGAATAAACCCAGACTCCTTCTCCGTGAGTTTGATGACTTTCTCTTTTTCTTATATTTGAGCTGATTTCAGCAGATCTCCCATCCACATCCCTCTCTCCCTCTCTCTCTCTCTCTCTCTCTCTCTCCCTCTCCCTCTCTCTCTCTTTCTCTCTCTCTCTCTGTACCGCTGGGTAGCGGAGGTCATCCATCCATCAGGAAGTCTCCTCATTAGTCCCACCTCACCCGGCTCACCCGCCTCCCTCCGGATATCAGAGCCCATTAGAGGCTTAATGGTGCCCTGTGTGAGGCTTATGTTTCGACCGCCCGTCTGTTCCCTCTTCAGGTTCGACCACAAAGATGACATCGTAGTCAAACGTTTATGACATCAGGGTGTTATTCTTCAAATTTACATATACATATATTGATTTCTGTTTAGATTGTTTATCTCACGTGAAAATGTGATCAGATCAGATGGGAGGTGGGGTTACACCCTGGACTGTTCACCAGCCAATCACAGGGCAGACATATACACCTATATACACATTCACACCTGTGGGAAATTCAGAGTCAGCAGGTAACCTAATGAGCATGTGTTTGGACTCCACACAGGCTCCTGTCAGACGGGAATTCAAACCAGCAACCTGCTCACTGCATCGTCACACCATTTTTAGTAAATGATGTAGTGTTAACGGCTTAAAGGTCAAATTAAACTTGAATAATTCAAACAAATATGATATCAAATGAAAGTTGTTTAACCTCACATCTCAATGCTACAGCGCCACCTCGGGATCGAAGGAAAACATGTTTTTTTTATTTTATAATCATCAGACAACTTTTCTAACTTTCGATGTTGCATTCTTTGCTGCAGAGTAAAAAAGAGAAAAAGAAGAACGAAGTAATAAATATTCATTAAATCTCTGCACATTCATTAACCGCTGCTTCTTAATTAATCCTGTTGCCAGTCGATGTAAAACCCAGTGCATGAGCTCCATCAAACTGTGAAAATCTATCACTACAGTCTTTATTCAGGTGATATATCACAATTCAGTCAGACATTAGTAATCAATAATAGGAGGATCGAAGTGGTTCATATTAAAATCGATGTTTTCAGGGGGAGGATGGTATGGGCTCCGCTCCCTTATGATGTCATCACCTGCTGTAAATTACAGGTTTATCATAGGTGGGACCTTCGAGTCTGTGCAGGAGCTGAATTTTGATTTCTGTTTATTTTGTTAAATTATTTCTTTAAGCAAAGTTCAGATTTTTTTTTTTATTATTTGAATTGGAAATTTAATTCACCTTTAGTAATCTATTACAAATCAAGTTTAAAAAAAAAGTTCTTAACACCCTGTGTGGGTTCATTTTTTTTAATACAAGTCAAATGAGATTTTAACTGTGGTGGAACATTTCTGCCCCCTTGTGGTCACTTGTTTTAACTACAGAAACAGATTCATCTAGACTTTAAAATAAATTATCAGCACTTAAAATAAATTTAAAGTCTTTGAAGTTTTCATGAATTGTTACATGTTCATAACTAGTGGTTTCCTTTTACATGAAATGTTAAATTTAGATTTCATGTTTTCTCATCACTGCCTGCGTGGATATGCTGTCCTCTGCACAGCGATTGGTCAAGAGAGACACATTCCCTCCTCCGATTGGCTGAATGTGATTACGTCAGGGCGCACTTATTTGAAATACGGAAGTGGATTTAAAAAAAACCCATAACGATCCGTAATTTGACAGTTGCAGTGTTTAACTGAGAAAACAAACTCCAGGAACTTACTGGGTAACTTATTCCGGTTTTGTTGACGGTTAAACATCTTTTACAGTGACGTTTTAACCGCTCACGTCAAGTTGTTGCGACTAAAGCTAAAAATAAGCTAAATGCTAACTTTCTGTTCCCTTAAAGAAAAGGGTCTGTTTGATGTTAAATCAATAAAATAATTGTGCCGAATTGTACCAAACGATAACTTTATTATTTTTTCATGTTTATTACGCAGTTAGTGACTTTGATTCGTAGTTTTCTGCTCGGTTTCTTTAAATGATGTTTTTTTAAATGGAGTTCGGCGCAGGCTGTAGCTGCTGCCGCCTGTGTGTCACGGAGAAGCGTTAAATTTGACTAAACATGAAGATCCATTTATTGTTACTGTGATCATATACAGACAACTTTTTATTGCCGAATTATCTAGAACAGCCTTAAAATTCAAAATGCACGTTAGTGTTTTTTATTTGTGATTATTTGTGTTGCGCTGCACGTATTCTTTAAATTGACGGATTTTTAAACGGGATTCGGCGCAAGGAACTTTATCTTCTTCTTTCTCTTGCAGGGGGCTGAAATGATGGATCAGGTGAGTAAGCATGCACACGTACAGTGCAGGTATGTAGTAGACAGCTGGTGTGTGTGGGGGGTGTGTGGGGGGGGGGGGGGTGCTGTGAAAGCTGCAGAAACCTGATCACCAGTTGCACCTCACTGAAGGAAGGCACTCACTAGTGATGCTTTAGAGGAGTTAAGAATGGACCTGCAGAGTGAGACATCTCAATGTCTTCAAGCTAAGAGTGCAACTTTTGTTTATCTGTGGACTTTCAGGCAGTTTCAGGTAGAGCTCACGTTGTTCTGTGATGATTATAAGTTTGAGAGTCTCCTATTTATTCTGTCTGTTTGTCCTGCAGCAGGAGCAGGTAGAGTGGGACGACGTGAACAAACTCCTGCAGCATCATGGCTTTAAAGCGATGTACTTCACGGACCCGGTGGAGAATAAGAACCTCAACGGTGAGTCTTTAATTCGTTTTTCTAAATATGTTGGATCGTTTGTTCAAATTTGCAGAATGGTGCAGAAAATTAAAATCCCATTTTTTTCATTTGGAAATAAAAACAATCTTTATTTGTGCATTTAATGCATGCAGGTTTTTTTGCTCCTGTCCATGTCCATGGACTGTGTGATATAAATGACATTTTTTATGTCTTAGATCTGGTTCTGCTGGACAAGAAGTCCGCGGTTGAGATGAGACAGACTCTGAGGACGATGCTCACCGACTCGGAGAGACGACAGACTCTCATCCAGGAGCTCATCAAGACCAATAACCAGCTCAAGTGAGACAAACATCCCACGAGTAGAATATAAAACCACCCCGATGCTTCACCTTCCTGCAACAGCTCATCAATCACGATAACTTTAACGCTCAAAAATATTCAGAGAGTCGCTGGAGTTTCTGATCGTAGGATTCTATTGAACCTGCCTTCACGGTGTTACTCGGACTCTGAAGAAAAGAGATGCTCATAGTTTTAGAGGTCAAACGATTAGCTCACATTTAAGCCTGCAGCCATAGTTTGAACCTGACAAACATTTATGTCTGAAGGTCTTTTAAAGCTTCTGGCGTTTCTTTGTTTTTTTCTCCGATGTGAAAACTGAGAGTTTAAATGTACTAATGTTTAAACATGCCTGCAGTGTGTGTGTGTGTGTGTGTGTGTGTTTAATAATGTATATGCCGAGTGTGTCGACCACCTGTCCTCCTGCCTCCTGACGAGTGTCACACAGACGCGCCTGAGTGCAGGTATGAAGACTCAGCCTGATGATAGAGAAACGAACTGAGGCTCACATTTCTCCTTTACACAAATACTGAAACCACCAGTGAGATCTGAAGGTAAAGACAGCATCTGATTGGCTCCAGTAGATCTTTAGCGTCATGATGAGAAACTGTGATCCTCAGCTGACATTTCAACGCGAGGAAGATGAATTTTTTTTAACCATAAAACGGCTCCAAAGGTACCAGAACCCATTTAAAAAAAACTGAAATTTGGCGGGAGTTTGTAGTCTCCCGCCAAATCGACTTGTTTCATCTACGAGTTTCGTAAACCAGGTTTGAAAATGTCGCGTCCCCCCCACAGAGAGGACGTCCAGGAGCACATGAGTCGCGCGGCTCAGCAGTCTCAGAGGGTCTCGGAGCTGGAGGGGCTTCTGGAAATGGTGAAGACCAGAGTCCAGGACCTGGAGGACCGCTGCATCGGGAAGGCCGTCCGACAGCAGAGCCGCAGTCAGCAGCTGCAGCAGGACAGACAGGAAGCTCTGGAAGCACAGGTCTGCGTCCACTTCAAACATGTGGAGACAAACTCAGGCTGTCGAAAAACTTTTTGATACCTCGTTTTTCCAAACTATTGAATTTCATATTTGATCATATTTTTACCTGACACTGTTTCCATTGTTTTAGTATCTATAGTTTAAAAAAAGACTACAAAATAAGACCAGTGGTTTTTCAGGCTTTTTATGCTCGTGAGTGTTTTCTGACTCCGCCTCCTCCTCAGATGCTGCGTCACTCTCTGGAGCAGAAGCTGGGCAGGCAGAAGGAGGAAACGGCTCAGCTGCAGAGGAAACTTTATTTCACCATCAAAGAAGAGGAGCGACGACTGGCTCGTCAGAAGCAGACCTTCCAGCTCGTCTGCGACAAAGTCGGCCGGCAGGAGTCTCCAACGGAGCAGCAGTAAGAACGACAGAGGACCGAGTGTAGACCCCTGTGGGACACCATCAGTAAAAATAGAAGATCCATCCACATGCACATTTTGCATCCTCATCTTGTTTGATTAAAAACATTTTTGCAATTTCACCAGTGTGCAGGAGATTGTAGTTTATTGATGTCTGAGGAAATAGATTTTTTTTTTTTAAGCTGATTTTCAAATAACGCAGATTAATTCGAGTTCTCTGCCTGCAGGGTTTTGGAAGTGATCGACTTCTACGAGACTAAAATGAGTCGGCTGCTGGGCGAGCTCAGGTATTCCCACTAACGATAATATCTCACCTGCTTTTAACGATTTAAACGCCCCCCCAAAATAAATCTGACGTTCTTACCCCCCCTCGCAGGTCTCTTAAAGGAGATCCAGAAGCTTCTGAAGTCACCCGTGACGTGACGACCAGCAAAGCGTCCAGCCATGTGACCAAAACGTTCAAAACCATTCTCAAGGTGAACTCACAGCTTCGTCTTGCTTTTAGATGAATCTGCTTTTTTAAAACAGCCGACGACACGTTGTCTTGATCTCGTCACAGGCGTACCAGGAGCAGCAGAGAGGGAGCAAAAGTCAGATCGAGGAGCTGAAGAAGGAGGTGGAGCGTTTAAAACAAGAGCTGGAGACGAGGTGTGTGTGTGTTTAGGTCAGGTCAGCTGACTCACTGCAGGAGAAGGACTCTAGTGGACAGTAAAGGAACTGCAGCGGACTCTCTTGCTGATTTTGTGTTTCTCTGCGTAGGCCCACCCTCAAAGACGTCAAGTTCTACAAACACAAAGCGCGTCGGCTGGAGATGTTACAAAAACACAATCACGCGAGGTGAGATGCGGTGCGTTCAAGTGCAAACACAGAATCACGTAAACAAGAGTGCTTTTGATCTGATTTGACTTAATTGCAGGTTTCCTGAAGAGGACAGCAGAGACGTGTGTTCCAAGTATCACAAGGTCGTCCTGTCCTCATCTTTTCTGCAGGTCACTTTTAGTTGTTTCCTGAAATTCACTTTTTATCTTGACACCAAAAACTCTGATTTTCAGTTATTGGACGAGATCAGAACGATAACAACCAATCCCAGAGCTCCCCTGCGGCTCCACAGGCAGAAAGCCTCCAGCGCTGGTTCGGAGTCGGCTGAGTTTCAGACTCTCGTTCCCACGCTGGAGGTCTGGGCTCAGCAGCTCCACCTACTGACGGTAAACGACACCTGCATGCAAAAAGTATTTTTTCATATTTGATAGATAGATACTTTATTGATCCCGAGGGAAATTCAGGATTATATATATTTGAGTCCTGAGAGAGGTTGGACTGTACCATGTGTCTGTGTTTGCAGGACCTGCAGCAGAGTTTAAGTAAACTGACGGCCAGACTGACGCCGTGGCAGACGTCCGATGGAGGTCGTCACGCCGCAGACACGGTGAAGGTGGAGGACATGATGCTGCAGGTGGACACCATGCTGGAGAACACGTCCACCGACGACGAGAAGGTACGACGCTTTTACCGTGTTTACACACGCGCGTGCTCGAACGAGTCTTTTAACCTGCGTTGTCGTGGGGGTCGCTCAGGTCCTCAGGAGTCCGACTCGCTTCACTCTGGGCTCCATGGTGTCTCACTTCCAGAACTTGTTTGACGTGAGCTCCCTCAGCGGAGTTTACCCGCGTATGAACGAGCTCTACACCCGCCTGGGAGAGATGACCAACGCCATGAGGAACCTGAGAGACGTCCTGGGACTAGGTGACCTTTTGAAGCATCACCCTTTATTTCTAGAAGGTCTAGAAGGCTGTAGTAAAACAGGATGTCGATTTTCTGTTTTCCAGAAAGCAAAGCTCCTCCTGCTCAGGTGGTGCACCAGGTCTCCAGACTGGCGTCCTGCTCCGAGCTCACAGCCGGGCTCCATAATCTGCTGGGAGAGGACGACATCGACAGGTTTTTTTAAAAACAGAACACACACACAAACATTTAGTTTTGAATATCCTGCCGGAGCGTCTCCAGGACGACCGTAACTGTTTTTGTTTTGTTTTTGTTTACCAGCATCGTCGTCAAAGTGAAGGAACACAACGAGTTCTTCCCGGCTTTCCACGCCCTCATCCTGGACATTTTAGACTCTTTAGGTAAATCAAAACAAACGGCCAGAGAGGTGTTCTTTTTGTCATCATGTGTGTGATATCTGTTTGACATTTTTATTATTAGAAACACATCGACTCTGATGATAAGTTAAAATCATGTTATTCCTCACTGAGCTGTCGTGTTTGTTTCAGGTGTGAGTCACCTGGACGACATCCTTCCTGCTCTGAAAGATTTCAAACAAACAGCTGAGTGAACTGAAGTGTGTGTGTGTGTGTGTTTTAAAGGATTGTAGAGAGTGATCTTTGTTTTTAATAAAAACTAAATATTTACAAGTGGTTTCCTGAGAGTATACGAATAATAGTCTGGTGTTTAGTAAACTCCAGCAGGTGGGCGTCGTCTAAAGAAATTGGAAAGGTGGGGAAAACACTTATTTTGTGCTAGAATTCAAAATGGGTTTTAAACGACATGATGCGACTTGTATTTGTTGAAGTGAGATGACAATGATTAATTGATCACCTGGGTGACTCAGGTGGGCGTCGGCCTGTTCAGTCCCAAACAATACAGTTAAATTAATGTTAATCCCGTTTACGTGACAGTGATGATCACTTTTATAATTAACAGTAATTAAAATGTTCGGCCTCAACAGATAAGTGTGAAATAAAAATATTAAAACTGAAAAAAATTACGTTTTTCAAGGAAGACTAACAAAATGCACGTAGATGGAAAAGTTAACCAAACAAATTAAATACTTAAATAGATTAATAAAATCTTAAAAACAAAGGGTATGTTTGAGAGGAAGACAAATTATGAAATTCTGAACTCATGATCCCGTTAAAAAAAAGTATTTTTCTTAGTTTTTCACTAATAAATAAATAAATAGGACTTCGTCAAGTTTTGAGCTAAACTATTCTCAAACAGGTGACGTCATTCTAAAGCAGCTTAAACAGTTTTTATTTACGACCACTATTATGGAGTCTGATGTATAAGATTTAAAATAAATTATTATTAAGACGTAAAATATCAAATCAACATCTTTACACGTTTAAAGTCAAAAAGACTAATCTTTTAGTGGTTTAGCTCCCCCCCTTCTCCCGCGGAGTTGAATGGTACAGTCCAATGGATCTCGGTTGCTAGGAGGCAGAGAACGCCTCGAGCATAGAAATGAGACACGTAGATAAACTCTGCGTCACGGTAGCGTTCCCTCAGTATGGCTAACGGATCTACTTTCTTCGTTTCTTTGTGGATGGATTAGTGAGCGTGTTGACACCGGGGAAAACTCTCCGTGAGCGTTAATACGAGTTAAAGAAATGGCGTTGGAGTGCTCCCAGGACGCGGTTCTGGACTTTCTGAAGGAGAGAGGCGGGAAAGTGAAGAACTCCGAGCTGATAGAGCACTTCCGGTCCGTTTTCCCGGAGGATCCACAGAAGAAGGCGGCCGTCCGGAACCGGTTCAAAATGTACGTGGACACCGTTGCCTACGTGAAAACGGAGGACGGAGTGAAGTGTGTGTGCGTGAAGAAGAAGTTCCGAGGGTCCGTGAACGCCGCAGAGAGCGTCTCTGCAGCGCCGCACGTGCGAGACTGCGTCCAGGTGAGCGGTGATGACGCGGCGGCCCCGCGCGCACCTGCTGGATCAGGTTACGGAAGTGAGAGCCAGGCGAAACTTCTTCCGCGTGTTTCCTCACCTGAAAACAGTCTACTACCTGACAGAGCAGAGAGTGAGGGATCTGCGTGTGTTTCTGAGGACGTGAAGGGCAGCTCAGGTGAGATGGGGAACAGAGGAAGTGTTCACAGGAAGGAGTCCACGAGGCAGCGGGCTGAAAAAACACAAGACATACCGGAAATATCAGTAATCGAGGCTTCACCTCTACCTGCCGAGGGAACGATGTTCAACCTGCCCGGGCCTGCAGAGACCGCTCCCACAGCACAGGTCGACCCAGCAGGCCAGGTGGAGGTGGAGGAGGAGGAGGATGATGCATCCAGTCTGTCAGGCAGTGAGGGGAACAGCTCCCCTAAAGGCAGCAGGAAGCATTTCATCCAGGTGATGATAAGCTCCTCCCCCCAGGTGAGGCGCAGCGTGGTGTTCTCAGGCTCCGGCCATCTTTCCTGCACGAGCAACAGCGACTCCGCCTCCTTGATTTCAGGTCCGGACGACGACCGCTCGTCTGTGACTCTCGACCCGCTGGAGCACGAGTGGATGCTGTGCGCGTCCGACTGCGAGTGGAGCGGCTTGTCGTCGCTCCTCGCCGCAGAGCCGAGCCTCGTCCTCAGGAAGGACTTCATAACCGGGTTCACCTGCCTGCACTGGGCCGCCAAGCGAGGGAAGCCCGAGCTCATCGCCATGCTCATTAACTTCGCCAAGCAGCACAATGTTCCCGTCAGCGTGGACGCTCGCTCCAACACGGGGTACACGCCGCTGCATGTGGCCGCCATGCACAACCACATGGAGGTGGTGAAGCTGCTGGTGGGGGCGTACGGCGCCGACGTGGAGATCAGGGACTACAGCGGGAGAAAGGCGTGCCAGTACCTCACCAACGGCGCCAGCGTGGACATCCGCGACATCATCGGAGCGTACGACTCGCGCTCGGGATCGGAGAGCCGGACGCGCGGCGAGGGAGCGCGGTGGCGCTTCTCCAAGGTCCTCCAGACCAACCTGAAGCCGCTCAGGCTGCGTCAGCTCGAGGACGCCGACCGCGTCGACGGCGAGGATCCGCCGGCCAGGCAGAAGCCGCTCCGCAGGAAGTCGTCGCTCAGCAGGATGAAGCCCAGGCTGCAGAGGCTCCGCGACAGGACTTCACAGATCCTGCACAGCACGTCGTTCAGGGACCACGACGAGCTGGAGGCGTCCGCGAGGGCGTCCTTCAGGTCCAGACCGAAGACGCATTTCTTTGGGTTAGAGCTGAACTGACGCGGGGCCAAGGAGGCGGGGCCAAGGAGGCTGTAGACACTCTCTCCAAACAAGCCAAACTACATTTAGAAAAAAACACAGATTTGACCTTTGACCTTCTGAATGCAGTCTGGTGTGTTTGTCTCAGACATTTTTAAAGGAGTGAATAATGACTTCTAGAAACTGGACTTTTAGAAACTTTTTATTTTTTATTTTTTTTTTTTAGAACAGATCCTGAATCTTTATCCGGGTCTTTTAAAATGTTTCTAAGACGTTCCTGAAATCCTGATTTATACGCAGAACGTTCACTTGTTTCGCACTTAAATTCGCTCACGATGCTCCAACATGTTTCTCTGCTCTTCTTCACTTCACATTTTCACCTTTTTTTTTTTTTTTTTAAACTAATTAAAACACCTAAAATAAATTTGTCACCACGAGCTCTCGCATGTGAGTCGGTTCATGTTGTTGATAATCGAGTACACGAGGAGGAGCGTGAGACCCTGAACTCGCTCTTTGTTCGAGGGATGAAAGTATTAAAAGGTGACGTCACTCGGCGTGTTGCTCGGCAGGATTACGAGTTGATCCCCGAGCACTCGGGCTTCACGTCAGAATGTGGAGTTATTGCACAACCCGGAGCTGTCGGCTCGAGTTAAACGTGCTCGCCTCGAAGGAATGTGGAGGTCGCAAAGCAGCGGGCTTTGTTTTTCTTTTAAAGGAGCAAGTGCGTAACTCTGACATCTGGTGTTTAAAATGGGTACTGCAGCCCAGATTAAAAACACTGCAGAAGGGGAGAGAGAGGGAACACTTTGACTTTCAATCAGCCAATATTTGTGTTTGGAAAGTTAAAGTAAGGCTGGGCGATTTGGACCACAATATATATCTCAATATTTTTTCCGTGTAACCACGATATTCGATTATATGTCGATATTTTCTTCTGTTAAAAATTAACACACAAAAAAAATCAGCTCTGAGTCAAATCAACATGTCAGAAGTCACTTTTATTCACAGCTGCATAATAACATGAAATATTACAAAATAAATGAGCTGCTGAAGCTCCAGAGAAGATGCTGAGAACAGGCGGACTTTGCTGCCACCTCATGGACGACCGCAGTAACTGCGTCTTTATTTGAGTTTAAGGCTTTCTGATCGAAAGTTTCAGACTTTTTTTATTTTTTTTTTTTCGTTTTAGAGAGAAAAACATTTTGTGAAATTGTGAGAACAGACGTCGGCAGAGTCCGTGCAACTCTTGAACGCCCCTCTGAAGGGTCACATTCATGTCATTTACACCGACGTGTGTGTGTGTGTGTGTGTGTGTTCTAACAGTCTATTAATACACGCTGACTGTATAATGTTCTGCACACACGCACAGGTTCAATGCACACATGAAGGCTTCCCTTACAGCTCGACACGAACATGTGCGAAAGAAAAAGTGCGATACAAAACTTTATTTAAATCCAGCGTGACACAACAAACACTTAAACACTCGTCGTGCTTCGTTTTTAAAGGAGCGATACGTAACTCTGACCCCTAGTGTTTAAAACGGGTGAAATATTGTGAGGGCGACTTTAAAAACCAGCGTTTTTATTTTTTTAACGATCTGCAAAAAAAAATTCAAACATTCCTGTGATCGTATTCCTTTCTTTTATTTTCTTCTCTCTCTCGATCAGAATTCAAACGTAACTGATTCTATAAAAAAAGTGTAAACGATTCGTGTTCCCTGTTTGATGTCTGAGCACCAAAATGTTTGATAAAATTATTGTTTTTAATTTGCAAAACTTGCACGTGCAATTTAAGCAGCGAGCAGGAGTCTGAGAGCTTCAGGACTTGATGACTATTAAAACAAATTTAAAAAATAAAAAAAAAGTGGCACCGGAAATCAGAGAGCTTCCGTTTACGTGGATGCAGAAAGTGGGCGGAGTCTAAGAGGTGCAGAACGTCTGAGAGATCAAAAGGAGCGACGTCGGGGCGTGTGAAGGTGTTAACTGGCGCCCACGATGAACTTGTGAAGGTCTGCGTCCACAGTGTTTCTCCTTCAGGAGGGGAGCAGACGAACCCACCGCAGAGTTCATGAAGCTTCAGCACTGCAGCCGAGGTTTGTATGGATTGCGTGACGGCCTCGTACAGCGCAGCTTTGGCACCGACCTTGTTTCTATATTGAATTTCAAACTATGCCGGACGCACCTGTTCCTGACTCAGTCCTGCAACCTCTGCAAGCACCCATGTGACAGCAGTCTGACAATTTGATTTCTATCAATTTAAAACATAAGATATCATAGACCGTCTATCAGAAGTACCTGCACCCTCTGAGTCGTCTGAAATCCTGCGTTCTTTCTCGTCTCCAGCAGGGGGCGACACCACCAAGTAGAATAAGATGCCTTCTCAGTTTTATCGTCTCAATCTGTAGGGTCAAATCTTCTTCTCTGGCTTGATGTTCATTTAGCCAATTATAGGTCATGTTCAGAGTGATAAAAAGGGGGAGGAGTTAGGGCGTCTCAAGTCGTTACCATGACAATCTGAAACACATGCTGTTTTTTTAGTGGTTTGTCTCATTCACAGACTGAGGGAAATCCTGTTTGAGCCTCTGAATGTAGATTTGTTTCTGAAGCGCTGATGACTCAGAAGGAAGTGACCATATTTGGAAAAGAGGGGCGGAGCCGTGTGGATTCTTTATCCCTCCCCTACCTAAATATTCCACAAAGTTCCTTTTAATAAAACAGGTAAGCTCGTCTGTCCTCTCAAACAATCATCAATTCACAAACCATTTGTCCTCATTCTTTTTTTTTTTTATATTTTCTGTCGAGCTTTCAGGACGCACAGGACAACCGACGTGACCAGCAGGACTCCAGCGATTATCCCAATCCGAACCCAGGGCAGAGAGTTGGACGTCGGCGCCGCTGAGGTGGACAGATGAACGAGAGAGAGAACACGTTAAGTCCCGCGTGATTTCACATTCAAACGAGAGTTGGGAGAAATATGGTTTGAATTATGATCCAATCACAGACATCGTGATTAAACATCAGGTCATGTTTCGGCGGAGTTTTAACAAGACCGTTGTTGCCACGGCAACGCTCCTAAATTTCAATAAACACAAAACCTTAAAAATACGTTTTTTTTGGACGCTCACCTTCACCGTCACGTGACGTCACCGTCTCCTGAAGGGCCGCCATTGTCTGCGCCTCTGTTGTGACAACACGAGCGTCATTACACTGACATGACATCACAGGGTACGGTGGCCCCGAAAGCTCAAATGACGAAAAATCATGCAAAAGGGATAAAGCAAAGTAAGAAAAACTCGGATTTTTAAAAACAGCAGCGTGCAGAAACATGCGAACCAAATACTGAAAACCTTGAGCAAAGCTTTCGGGAAGCTACAGACTGATCAGGTCATCCACATGGATCATTTTTCATTATCCGATTGGGATAATTTACCGACCTCAATGACCAACATTCAGCAGCTTGTAGCGAAGGGTTGCTTAGAAGGCAGAAAGGTTTGCAGGGTAGTTTTTTTATGAAGCTCATACAAAATGGCGGTTACGTTGTTAAGTGTCGTCTTCTCGGGTGAATTCGGGCGTGGTTCACCTTTTGTTGGTTGTGTGTTCACGTCCAGAACATGAGGTGTCGGTTCCGATGAGGATGTTGCGAGATCCCACCAGGGAGAGGTTTCTGTATGTTCTGTGACTGAGGATGAAATGAAAGGTAAAGAACAAAATGTCTTCAAAGCAATTTACAAATGAATTTCAACTGCAGCTCATTTCCTGACGCATGAAGGTTCCACCTCCAAAACCGGACCCCCACAGAACCCCAAGTATCGCCCACAGGTCGCTGACCTGCGTCGCTCACACGGAGATCCTAACGGAGCTACTTCCTGTCTGTACCCACCGTACGGCTTCATGTGTCCCGGTTTCCACCGTGGGCAACTTAAAGCGGACACGTGAGTGTTTGCAGAACGCAGCGTATTCACTGGCTGGTCATTTTTTTTGTTTTTGTTTCAAAACCTGGACCGGGACCGTTCTAAACCGGGACTGTTCTAAACCGGGACATGTCAGTGTTTTAGAGATATGTTTGGGGACTTGGGACAACGGAGCTTGAAAATGGGACGTATGGTCACCAAAAATGCTGTAGAAACGTCTTGGTTGTGGAGCTTTAATCAGACCGTTGTTGCCGCGGCAACCCTCCTAAATTTAATCCTTTAAACGAACACGTTCCTTCAAAAATAAGTTTTTTTGGACGCTCACCTTCGCCGTCACGTGACGTCACCGTCTCCTGAAGGGCCGCCGTTGTCTGCGCCTCTGTTGTGACAACACAAGCGTCATTACACTGACGTGACATCTGCTAGAACGTTCCCTCGACACAAAAACAACTAAAAGAGGAAAAAAACAACAACCTGGATACCTTTAATGAATGACTCCTGCACGGACAGATTGATCCTGTTGGGTGACCCCGGCCTGGGCGACTTGGAGTACCTGAAGGTATAAACAATGACATCACTGTGTGCAAACTGAACTTTGCATGCACGCTGACTTTCCACGTAAAAGGACACGCAGCACAAGTCTCCCATAAAACTGACCCGGTTTGATACCAGCAGCGGTACACTCCGTTGTCGCCGAGCCGTGCGGAGCTGATCTTCAGATGAAACTCATCCAAAGTATCCCGAAGGATTTCAAAACGAGGAGAGCCGGCAGCGTCGTGGAAACTCTGGAACAGAAAGGACAACGACAGAGCAGGTGGTGCTTATCACCTCTCTGGATGAAGTTTGAAGAAATGTGAGACGGAAGCAGGACTGTAACGAGATTTATGGAAAAATTAATGTACATTTAGTTGGCTAAACACTGAAGCTTCGGTGTCCACCACATGGCATCCTGCATGAGCGTCCACTCCAGAGAGCTCTTTTCCACCAAGCAGTTCAGTTTGGTACGGTAAACCCTGATCTCGCCTCGGTTCTCACAACCTTAGCTGGTAGGCAAACACTTGAACTATAACGATTCTCTCAGCCAATCAAAGGACGGGCGATGTGTTTAGCTCCACCCTTTAGGAATGGATCGATATGCTTGGCAAAAAAAAAGGACGTCATTTGGAGCCCCGATCTGTAAATGCTCTCACATGCATGTAAAGTATAGTCCAAAGTCGAGGAGTACCACGTCTAAGGGGTATCCGTCCTTGGTCCACCCAGCCTGCAGACTGCTGAGGTTCTGATTCCAGGAGAGCGACAGGTAACACTTCAGAGTCACTGTCTCACCTACAGAACACAGCAGGTCGTCCTCGACGGGCGGCTCTTCACGGAGGAGACACATAAACAGGAGGAGCAGACAGATTCATGAATACCGTGCACTTCATCCGTACAGTCTCAGGTGTGCGTCAGTGAGTTTTGGGAATCCTCTGAGCGAGAATGAACAAATGTTTATGCTCAGGATTAATGCAGATCAGTCTCACCGTTCACTGTGAGCCAAACTGTGGACACGATCGCTTGTCTTTTCCCCTCCCAGATGCACTGATACGTCCCTGAGTCCCCCAGCCTGGTGCGCTTAAGGTCCAGAGACCAGTCTCCTCGGCGGAACTGCGCCTCTGTTGGCAACTCCACCTCAGGATGGATCTGAGAAAGAAAAAAAAAAAAACCCCCACTGTCAATCAAAACTGTCCTGATGTTGGATCCGAGACCCTCAAACAACAATCAGCTTTGTTTAATTTCAAATTATAAATAGTTCCTAACCTTAATAAACGCCCACTCGCTTTCATCCTCTATTGACAGAATCGCCATCTTCTCCCCCATACTCGTCTCCCAGCTGATGATCCCTTTCTCCCTCAGGTAGGCGGAGCCATTACAGGGCAAGCTGGCCGACCCGCCGTACTCCACCTTGAGGTCCAAAGTCTGAACATCAGGGACGGCTGCAGAAAGAATAGCAGAGCTTAAAAATGTCCATGTGTCTGTAAGACAACATAATGCAGTTCCTTCAGTGTCCACTAGAGTCTGTCTCCTGCAGTGAGTCAGTCTCCATAGAGCTCTATGTTAAAATGTCCATGTTTACAGCTGCAGTTCCTCCAGTGTCCACGAGAGTCTGTCTCCTGCAGTGAGTCAGTCTCCATAGAGCTCTATGTTAAAATGTCCATGTTTATAGCTGCAGTTCCTCCAGTGTCCACTAGAGTCTGTCTCCTGCAGTGAGTCAGTCTCCATAGAGCTCTATGTTAAAATGTCCATGTTTATAGCTGCAGTTCCTCCAGTGTCCACTAGAGTCCGTCTCCTGCAGTGAGTCAGTCTCCATAGAGCTCTACGTTAAAATGTCCAACTTTACAGCTGCAGTTCCTCCAGTGTCCACTAGAGTCTGTCTCCTGCAGTGAGTCAGTCTCCATAGAGCTCTATGTTAAAATGTCCAACTTTACAGCTGCAGTTCCTCCAGTGTCCACTAGAGTCTGTCTCCTGCAGTGAGTCAGTCTCCATAGAGCTCTATGTTAAAATGTCCAACTTTACAGCTGCAGTTCCTCCAGTGTCCACTAGAGTCTGTCTCCTGCAGTGAGTCAGTCTCCATAGAGCTCTATGTTAAAATGTCCAACTTTACAGCTGCAGTTCCTCCAGTGTCCACTAGAGTCCGTCTCCTGCAGTGAGTCAGTCTCCATAGAGCTCTACGTTAAAATGTCCAACTTTACAGCTGCAGTTCCTCCAGCGTCCACTAGAGTCCGTCTCCTGCAGTGAGTCAGTCTCCATAGAGCTCTATGTTAAAATGTACAACTTTACAGCTGCAGTTCCTCCAGCGTCCACTAGAGTCTGTCTCCTGCAGTGAGTCAGTCTCCATAGAGCTCTATGTTAAAATGTCCAACTTTACAGCTGCAGTTCCTCCAGTGTCCACTAGAGTCTGTCTCCTGCAGTGAGTCAGTCTCCATAGAGCTCTATGTTAAAATGTCCAACTTTACAGCTGCAGTTCCTCCAGTGTCCACTAGAGTCTGTCTCCTGCAGTGAGTCAGTCTCCATAGAGCTCTATGTTAAAATGTCCAACTTTACAGCTGCAGTTCCTCCAGTGTCCACTAGAGTCTGTCTCCTGCAGTGAGTCAGTCTCCATAGAGCTCTATGTTAAAATGTCCAACTTTACAGCTGCAGTTCCTCCAGTGTCCACTAGAGTCTGTCTCCTGCAGTGAGTCAGTCTCCATAGAGCTCTATGTTAAAATGTCCAACTTTACAGCTGCAGTTCCTCCAGTGTCCACTAGAGTCTGTCTCCTGCCCCCTCAAGACTCAGGTATGATTGAGACGGTGACGAGCACTCACCTGCACTCACCTGTCCTCTCTGCAGACAGACAAACATCAGCAGGACACACAGGGGAGACATTGTGACCTCTCCTCTGCTCCTCCAGGACTGACCAAGAAATGATGCGTTCAGGTTCCAGACTGGGAAGTGCAGAAGTGTTCACATTAACAGCTGGTCATAAACTGCGTATAACAGGTTAGACGCGGTCTTTGCATCAAAACCAACTAAACTCTCTTCTCTTTTTTCGTTACCCTTCTCTCGAAGTTCCAAGTGTACCAATCGACGCTTAGGGGCCGAGCTCGACACAGTAGTCACGTTAAAGTCAGTGCATAGCTCCGCCCATGGATGACCTCGAAGGTGCTGACCTCTGCTGGACGTCCATTTGCTGAATTTATTGGCGTGCTAAACAGCTGAACCCTGATCTGATCTGATACTTGTTAGACCGGGGGGGGGGGGGGTCTAGCAAGTATCAGATCAGGGTTCAGCATACCAAACTGTACTGAACCAAACCGGACCGCTTGTTGGAAACGAGTCCTGATAGGCCGCTCCTGTCCGGGTCACGTCCAAACATTCGGTACCTTTACTTTTCCGATGTGATTCTACCGGTTGAAGATTCATCTCGCCACTCATCAAAACTTTTTGTTTTTCAAAATGTACATTTGTCTCACCCTTTAAAACTTTGGTTTGCCCCCTCAGGGCCACCGTAGGAGCCATACTTCCTCTTGAGCTGTGGTAAAAAACCTCAGGCCCACCCAGGTGCATTTTGGTCCTCTACCTGCCTCCAACTTAAATAACCTTAGCTGCCCAGTCCAAGGTGTTACCCAAAATAAATTCTAAATAAATAAAAACGTATAAAAAATTAAATAAACACACCACCCAGCTACTAATTAACTGAATCCAAAACCTAATTAACAATCAGTGAATTAACAGTAATCATGAGCTGCTCATCAGAGTTTAAGGTGGATTTAAGGTCGTACTTTTGTATGTTCGGAAAAACAAACCAATCTTTATTTTTTTTATCACTTTGTCATTTCAAAAAGGTTTTTAAAATAATAATATTTAAAGTAAAGTAAACTTCTCTGAAATCTGAAGCAGGTAAATCTTTCAAACTTCTCCACATAAATAATTCAAACATAAACTTTCCTCACCGTTCAAAGAATCCTCTGCGCTCTCTGTGAGTTAAATGAACCGGAGATGTCTCCGGCCTCCTCTCCAGTTACATACACACTGACGTTAAATCATAACCTACAGAATGCTGCCTTCAAGAGCGGTGGGAAATACCTAAACTGGCTTTGGTAATCACAGCCTCTCACTAACTGAAGCTGCTAAAATAAAAATAATTATCCGAGAAGTGTTGTGAAATGAGCCAAGTATGAAAACAGAAAACAGCAGAGATATCCCAGAACATGAAAATATAAATTAATCCTAATGAATAAAATTTTAATATCTGGATCAAAAGAGTGTAACCAAGGGTGTGTATGATTCATGTACCTGGGAAAATATAAAATAAAGAAGTACGGAGTCTTTGTAGAGTTGAACATTCGTCTGCTCCTTTATTGCCGCACACGGCGGGAGAACCCCGCACGGGTCCTGAACCACACACTTCCGTTCCTTGAAACCTTTCAAAATAAGAGCTGCCGATACAGGCTGTTTTAGCAGGTAACTCAAATAACACAATAACATAGCTTACAAGAGTTTAAATAATGTAATTATTTAACCAATAATTTGAATAAATAAACAGGATAGACAAAGTTAGGGTTAATCTTTTTTTTTTTTTTTTTTTTTTGATTGAATGTTTCGACCACTGTAGATTTTTCTTGAAATGATCTCGTTGGCTCGGGGTAAACAAAGCTGAAGATGATTTTATATCTGGTTTATATGTAGAGGAGCTGCCACAGAGCCGTGCTGCCTTCAGGGTCAGCCCCACCTTGTGAAGTTCTGGTGATGCATTCAGGCTCTGTGGAGCATCTGTAGGAGGAACATTTTATCTTTAAATCAAAGCGTTAAGACATCAGCAGAATGTAGTCATGAACTCTTCACCTCAAACACACTGAACAAGCCGACACGTGACTCAGACTATTTGTTGTTTATCCCTTAATCCAAACATTTTATGTAGTATAAGAAACAGGTTTAAAATTGATTAAAGTTGATTTAAAAAGCCAATGAAAAGGCTCACATTAAAATTGTATGTTATGTATCCATTGTATGACAATTTATGCTGACATTATTGTTTTATAAATATAAAATCATAATTCTGGGGGATTTCACAGATTTATCTTAAAATGATCATGATGCGTTTGACGTCTTGTTGAAATGTGATAATGAACCTGCCTGACAAAATGTTTTTAAAACCTCCTGATTTTGAAAGATGATGTTTCAATCAGTTTAACTTATTTTTTTTAACGTTTTTAAACCATTTACTTTGTTAAATTTGCATAAATCATAATAATTCCAAATGAAAGTAAAATAATCTGTGTGAATGTGATTAGAAAATAAACTTGAATGTGTTTTTTGACTTAAATATGGAAAGAATGAAACATTATTCCGATCATTTTTATTCTTGTTTATGTTCACGTGCGTTGTCAATAAATCAAGCTGACGTATTTCCGGTGCGTAGTTTACTTTCGCTTTCAGGAGTTGACGCAGTTGTGATGCATTTACCTGTCAGAAGAAGATTTATTTGGCTCATTTGAATAATTAACTATTAATGAGTCTCCTGTCGTTTGGTCAGGACTTTGTTTGTTTGAAAATATTTTGATCTGTTGATTAAATTGTTTGTTTTAAAAAAAAAAAAAAAAAAACATTTTTCCGCCATGTTGGATTTGGAGAGTAAACATTGAAATAAGAGAAGGAGACGGAAGAAGAGTGACAGATGAGCTCGTGAGGACCAGAAAGCAGAGGAGGCGGAGATCAGCTGCAGCGGACCCGCAGGATGAGTCCCTGAACTCGGCTTCACTGTGACAAGAGTCGCCTCTGGAGGTAAAGTTTCCTTTTTTTAGAGTAAATGTTTACGAGATAGTCCGGAAGTGTTTTGATTGTCTCTTTGTTTTTAGGAGTGTGGATTCATGTAGCTGTGTCTTTATGTTTTCATCTTGTGGGTTTAACTTCAGCAGCAGCAATCCACCCATCCAAGGTTATTAATACAGCTTTTCCCTTTTCGGGGTCAGAGGTCAGGTTACCACATGTCCAGTAAAATACAGAATTGTGCTTTATTTCAAACTTAAATGTTGCGTCCTGTTTTGAGTCCATAATGGGACGTGGTTTGTCCTGGCCTTGAACCCGGCTTGTTCCCATTTCCTTATAGCAGCTTCAGATAAGAACAATGAGTTTCATTGGATGAGATGAAGTCACAGGAGCCAGCAGGAAACTGTCTACTGCCTCTGATACTCCACACCAAGCACCACTGAAACCTGAGACTGAAATGTCAGGGCTGCTTAACAGTGAAACTGTATACTGTAAATCAGTGGTGTCCAAACTTTTTTTCTTGCGGGCCAAAATTGTCGCTTTAGAATCGCTCACGGGCCACAGGATTTTTTTGTTTGTTTTTTTTAAATATTGGAAGGAACTTTTTGTATTTTGACCTCTTCAAAAAATTATGTAAATACACAATAACTAACTGCAGTGGGAAACTGTTGTGTTGTAATTTTTTGGAAAGAATAGTCAGGCTTTTATAGGTCTCCCTCGCTAACATGAAAAAGAAAAAAAAGAACGAAATATGCCATCTGATGAGGCCTGGGGCCAAAATCTTCTGATTCTTCGATTTGAAGTCAAGGGCCACAAACAATCCACTCAAGGGCCACAAATGGCCCCCGGGCCGCACTTTGGACACCCCTGGTGTAAAGTAAACTGTTGTACTTCATATATGTTCTCCAAAGTTTTTGAAGATGGGTGAATTTAGCCAAATCTGTATTCACACTATGCTCTGGGCGATATATCATCAATGCAACATAAAGATATCGACAACATATTGAAAAGGTCATTCATGATTTCCTGAGAAAAAAAATACAAAAAAGAGAAAACAATTAAAAAAATTCCTTTATTCAATTAAAAATCTGTCTCTTATAGCTCTTATATCTCTTATATCTCTCTTAAAGCTTACAGCACTCAGTGAATGAATGCATGCTAAGGTAATAACTTTATATGAAATAAGCTTGTAGTTTTATTAGCAGGTAGTAAGCATTTGCTGAAGTCTTGTTTTATCCATTTAATTGACAATATGTATAAGGTGTTGATTGTCATTTATCAATATCTTGTGTAAGGTGTTTTTTTTTTTTTTTAAATTTTAAACAACACCTAGCTGCAGTTTGGGGATGTCCCGTGACTGACTGGAGGACATTATCATACAAAAGTGATTTATTCTCTAAAAGATCTGTTGACAGGTCTGCAGTCGTTCAGCGTGGTGGCATTTATCTCTCTGTCTGTGACCCGTACACATTTACACGGTGACTTTAATCCCTTTTCTTTAACAAAGGACTCAGGTTTCGTTTTTTGCAGATTGTCCCTTTGTTAGCTTTGCAGAAGTTTAACTCTTTCGCTTGAAAAGTGAAGAAATAGGAAGTTTGCAAAGTTCACCTTAAACGGACGCGTCTCTGAAAACCACCTGAGGAAATAGTTAAAAAAAAAAAAAAAAAAAAACTGATGCATGAAATACAAACATATTCAGATGCTAAGCAGACCAGTCATGAAGGACATGTGATCAGGGGATTTTCTGTGTCCCTCTGTTCACCCTCCTGCAGCTTCAGGACGCCATCTAGTGGACTGAATAGAACAGCAGCTGTGTGCCAGGGACCAGCAGCATGAATCGGAGTGAGCACCGAGACAAGGAGGAGGAAGGAGCCCGGCCCTGTTTGTGTGAGGAACATGAAGCTCACAGGTGAGGCCTGGATCTTTACCTGCTCCTGATTCAAATCACTCCTCCATCACTATTCTCTCACTCTGAGCTCTGTGTGTGTGTGTTCTGTTACAGACCAGACTCTGCTGGACCTGAACCCAGCTGTGTGTCCTTCAAGAGCGACTCGTCAAAGGAAAACTTTTACGAGTTTGAACGAGAACGTTGCTCCAAAAAAAGCAAAAGCCGACTAAAAGAGAAGTACGTCTCCCTCTGCGTTAAACGTGTTGTTGCTGTGATGATACAAAATGTTCTTATTGATCACTGAATTTCCCTCCCTGCTGCTCTTCCTCTCTAACAGGATTCATGGGAGACCAGAACCTAGCTGTGTGTCCTGCAGGAGTGCAGAGTCCATGGACTCGCCTTTACAATTTAACGGACAATGCGTGCTTGAACTGGGGTAAGTCAACCATTAAGGTCATGTTTACATGTTGTTTTTTGTTGTTGTTGTTTTTTAAAGTTCGGCTTTGTTGATAAAAGCACTGTGAACACAGACCTGCAAAAAATGTCTGAAAGTGTCAACAACAATGTTGTGTCTGGGTCAACTGATTAGATTTTTTTTATTTTATTTTATTGTTTTATTTTGAACATGTGAAGAAAACAACAAAATAATAATTATAAGAAAATATCGACAAAATATTAAAAAAATTAACATGTCCGAAATGGAGTAGTAGTAAAACATCAGCTGTTTTCCTCCAAACATTTAAGCTAGGGCTAATCCCTGGAAAATGGGAAATCTTCGAGTTGATGGTCTTATTATGACCTTGTGATTGATTTTATAGCCTTAAATGTTCATATTTCTTGCTACATTTCCTCCCTTTTGGGGTCTTCTTCTCTGACAGGATTAATCAGAGGGCAGACCCTGAACCTGAACACAGCTGTGTGACCATGGTGAGCAGGTGTGCACAATCCATGGATTCACGTCTGCAATTTAATGGACAAAGAAATGGACAAAGAAAGGGGTCAGTCCACGTTTGTTTTCTCACACAATGAATGGCGGTCATTACGACGTCAGACCCTGAGAGAATTTAGTCGACGGGCAGCCTCGCTGGAGCCAGCAACATTTTCTCCCTCGGCCTCCCCAAGAGACCGAGGGACGGTATCTTCATGCTAACTTACTGTTCACGTTATGTGGCAGAGGGTCCTTAAAGACAAAGCACCATTAGTTAGTCTAATTTGCTGCTAAACCCAACTCCCCAACAATAACCCTTTAAACTACAGTATCAAGTGAAAGAAACCAAAGATCTTACAGTAAGATCTTCTTAGTGTGCTTTTAATAACTTGGAAAGCTCAAACTTCAAGGGGGATTTTTGCCCAAGTGGTCTTTCCCTCTGTTGAACAGACGTAGCAGGATACGGGACTCTGAAACTGAAGCTAGATTTGTGTATTTAAAGAGTGACCACTATTATAACTTAACAATGTTTATGTGTCCAAAACAAAAGTACAAGGTGAGAAAAGAAAGTTATCCTCAGTGTTGAAATTTGGATTTTTAACCTCAAATCTTCCCTGGTGGTCTTCGACTCTTTCTAACAGGATTAATGATGGAGAACCTGGATGCACAGTTTCTCCAAGTAGCTGCGCGTCTTTCAGCAGTGACCAATCCATGGAGCCGCCAATAGCCTTTGAAGTCCAAAGTGCAGAGACGGAAAGAAAGAAGTGAGTTGGTTTAAAGCCTCCAGGTCCAGTTGGTTGACATGTCCATGAGGTTTATTTAGTCTATCAGAAACCTCAGAAGGCGTGTGCAGAGGTCTGTGATTCTCCAAGAGGGATTTTGTTGGTTGCAGTTATTTGATATTTCAAACCGTAGCTATAAAGCAGACACGTTGCAAAGTTAATAAGAAGAAATGTTTGCATTGATTTGAAGGGACAAAGAGAGGACGTCCTGATCCAGACAGGTCCAGTCCTTTATCTCGAGTAGTAGTACACATGTTGATGCGCCCAGGTGTTCAGAGTCCTGCTGTTTGGACCAGTTTTTGACACATCCTACAGCGATTGCTTGCATGGCGGATTAAGAAGTGCGCGAAGACTAACTTCAGCTAAGACCCGTTGAAAGATCTTTAAGAACGGTGGGATCGTCATAATCAATGTTTAATCAAGATGTCCTTTACCTCATGCTGACGTCTGAGTGGACGAACAACACCTGAGTATGTCTTGATGATTCCCTCACAGAGTCAACCAGCAGAGCTCAGACGCTCCCAGTTGTCATCCGTCCCAGCGGCCTCAAACAGGCTTGGACTCCATATTTACGGTGTGTACATGTCCAACGACTACTTCTACAATTATTCCATATTAAAAAAAGTCTCTGCGATGTGCTTCAAAGATCAGTGGGTTGTTAAGCTCTACCTTTTGTTTTCATGACTTTTATTTGTGTCTTTGGGTTTTATTTCTTCAGCTGCTGGAGAAGAAAATTGTCACCTTTATCGAGAAGGAATTGAAAAACATCCAGAAGGTTCTGAGTTCAGATTACCGTGAACAGGTGAAGAGTGCGATGGAGGACAAGAAGGTGCTAGATGATGAAGAGGCTGAGCAGGAGAAGATCTGCAAAGAGGCCATGCTAAAGATGATAGTTGGCTTCCTGAGGATAATGAAGGAAAATGAGCTGGCTGACTGTCTGCAGAGCTGTAAGAGGAAACATGTAGAATACGTCTTCTTTTGTGTTATCAAGCTGTTGTCAGGTTTTCATTTTTATCAATCTGTGAATTCTGTTTTTCATTCAGGCCACACTGTTCCACCTCATCAGCAAAAACTTAAATGGAGCTTAAAGAAGAAGTTCCAGTGTGTGTTTGAGGGGATTGCTAAAGCGGGAGCGCACACACTTCTGAACGAGATCTACACGGAGCTCTTCATCACAGAGGGAGGGGCCGGAGAGGTCAACGAGGAACACGAGGTCAGACAGATTGAAACAGCATCCAGGAGACCAGATAGACCAGAGAGGACCATCAGACAAGAAGACATCTTTCAAGCTGTAGCTGGAAAAGATAGACCAATCAGAAGAGTGATGACAAAGGGAGTGGCTGGCATCGGGAAAACAGTCTTAACACAGAAGTTCACTCTGGACTGGGCTGAAGACAAAGCCAACCAGGACATCCAGTTCACATTTCCATTCACTTTCAGAGAGCTGAATGTGCTGAAAGAGAAAAAGTTCAGCTTGGTGGAACTTGTTCATCACTTCTTTCCTGAAATCAAAGAAGCAGGAATCTGCAGGTTTGAAGAGTTCCAGGTGGTGTTCATCTTTGACGGTCTGGATGAGTGTCGACTTCCTCTGGACTTTAAAAACAACCAGACCCTGACTGATGTCACAGAGTCCACCTCAGTGGATGTGCTGCTGACAAACCTCATCAGGGGGAAACTGCTTCCCTCTGCTCGCCTCTGGATAACCACACGACCTGCAGCTGCCAATCAGATCCCTCCTGACTGTGTTGACATGGTGACAGAGGTCAGAGGGTTCAACGACCCACAGAAGGACGAGTACTTCAGGAAGAGATTCAAAGATAAGAAACAGGCAGGAAGGATCATCTCCCACATCAAGACATCCCGAAGCCTCCACATCATGTGCCACATCCCGGTCTTCTGCTGGATCACTGCTACAGTTCTGGAGGATGTGCTGAAAGAAGAAGAGGGAGGGGAGATGCCGAAGACCCTGACTGAGCTATACATCCACTTCCTGGTGGTTCAGTCCAAAGTGAAGAACCTCAAGTATGATGGAGGAGCTGAGACAGATCCACACTGGAGTCCAGAGAGCAGGAAGATGATTGAGTCTCTGGGAAAACTGGCTTTTGAGCAGCTGCAGGAGGGAAACCTGATCTTCTACGAATCCGACCTGACCCACTGTGGCATCGACATCGAAAAAGCCTCAGTGTACTCAGGAGTGTTCACACAGATCTTCATCGAGGAGAAAGGACTGTACCAGAGCAAGGTGTTCTGCTTCGTCCATCTGAGCGTTCAGGAGTTTCTGGCTGCTCTTCATGTCCATCTGACCTTCATCAACTCTGGAGACAATCTGATCTCAGTCACACCATCACCCTCCCAGTCGTCTGAAACAACAAATGAGGCAACTGTAGAGACACAGTTCTACGTGAGTGCCGTGGACGAAGCATGCAAGAGTCCCAATGGACACCTGGACTTGTTCTTGCGCTTCCTCCTGGGACTTTCCCTTCAGTCCAATCAGACTCTGCTACGAGGTTTGCTGAAAAAGACAGACAATTGCGAACAGACAAATCAAGAAACATCCAGGTACATCAAAGACAAGATTGAGGAGGCTCCTTCTGTAGAGAAAAGCATCAACCTGTTCCACTGTCTGAATGAACTTAAGGACCGTTCTCTAGTGGAGCACATGCAGCAGTTCCTGAGATCAGGGAGTCTGTCCACCGAGAAGCTGTCTCCTGCTCAGTGGTCGGCTCTGGTCTTCATCTTGCTGTCGTCAGAAAATGATCTGGAGGAATTTGACTTGAGGAAATACTCAGCCTCAGAGGAGGCTCTTCTGAGGCTGCTCCCAGTTGTAAAGGCCACCAAGAAAGCTGTGTAAGATGGCTTTTTCCATCATAAACGTTTATGCCAATTCTTGCAGGAAGAAACAACAAATAACAATATTACTTGTGTTTTACGATTTTCTCTCCAGGCTTAGTGGGTGTAATCTCTCGGAAAGAAGCTGTGAAGCTCTGTGCTCAGTTTTGACCAACCAGTCCTCAAACCTGAAGGAACTGAACCTCAGTAACAATGACCTGCGGGACTCGGGAGTGAAGCTGTTTTTGGCTGGACTGGCGAGTCCACACTGTACACTGGAAACTCTCAGGTCAAGATACTTTTTAACCCATTCAATTAAGGGCAACTTGAAATGTGATTTTGAAGTTCTGGAAAAGACCTATCAAGGAATCAGAAAAGATTCCTTGGAGGACACCTGCTAATCAACCCCACAAAGTCCCAATCCAGTGGTCTTTGCTGGAAGGCAATGGGATGCTGTCGCCAAGTTCTAGGATTTTGGGTCTCGCTTAAGAGTGAAGGTTAACTGGATTGTAAGAGCACTTGACGAATTAGTGCAGTTTTTGCTGTCATGCTACTGTCATGGTGAGGGAAGTCACTCTGAAGGCACATCTTAAAATTTGACAGTTGATCTACTGTATGTTCCGACAACCACCAATGGTCATGGGTCTGGGTTTGGTCTTCAAGGAAGGGTATGAGTACTCTGGGGTTCATGAGTTGGATTAAAACAGATCCAAACATGGATTTGTGCAGCTTCAGCAGCGATGTAAGCATTGTACTGAACCAGGAGTTTTCCAGGCAGGTCCAAATAGGAGGGAACCATGGGGAAGGGTCTGAGATGCTGGAGGGATTAAAGATGGATCTGGATCTCAAAAGATTTGTGTTTTGCCGTTAGCCTGATCATCCTATCTGCCATATCTGCGTTGTTTGCAGGTTGTCAGGCTGTCTGATCTCACAGGACGGTTGTTCCTCTCTGGCCTCAGCTCTGAGTTCCAACCCCTCCCATCTCAGAGAGCTGGACCTGAGCTACAACCACCTGGGTGAGTCAGGAGCAAAACTGCTTTCGGCTGGACTGAGGGATCCAAACACCAAACTGGAAACTCTCAGGTATGAGAAGCCTGCTGGGGCCTTAAACAATTTGTTGCAAAAATAAATTGGACCATTTTCTTTCTTGGGCTGAAGGTGGGATGGGGATGGGGGTGTGTATAGTTTTGGAATCAGATGATTGGCCAATGGGTAGAGAGTGGATGAGATGGACACGTTGCCACATTTACCAGTATATCTGAGTCTGTTTTTTTAAACATGTAATGAATTTATGTACTTGAGAGTGATGATAACCGCCAATCCTTTTAGGGTGCAGCCTGATGGAATCCAATGGTTGAAGCCAGGTTTGAGAAAGTGTAAGTATGATTAATCCAGAAACTGGGATATCACTCGCACAAACCTCCTATTGTCTTGAGTCTTCATTAAACAGTTAATCAGGAATAACGACTGCTGTATTTTTCTCTCTAACAGATGAATGCAAAGTCACACTTGACTCAAACACAGTGAACAAAAACATCAAGCTGTCCGACAACAACAGCAGGGCATCGTATGTGGAGAAGGATCAGTCCCATCCTGATCATCCAGACCGGTTTGACCGGTGCCCTCAGCTCCTGAGTACAAACGGGATGAAGGGTCGCGCCTACTGGGAAGTGGATTGGACAGGAAGATGTTCCATATCAGTGGCTTACAGGGAGATCGGCAGGAAAGGAGACAGTGAAAACTGTGTTTTCGGAGAGAACGAACTGTCCTGGAGGCTGATATGCTCTGATGGCGGTCGTTACTATGTCTGGCACAACAACAAAAGAACATCCATCTACTCATTGTCCTCCCCCTCGGACCCTAACAGGGTAGCAGTGTATGTGGACTGTCCTGCTGGCACTCTGTCATTTTACAGAGTTTCATCTGACACGCTGATCCACCTCTACACCTTCAGCTCGACGTTCACTGAACCCGTTTACCCCGGTTTTGGGTTCGGGTTCTTGGCTGGTTCCTCTGTGTCTTTGCACTCTGTGGAAGAGGGAGAGCCACTTACTGCTCAGTAGATCAGTTGAGCTTGAATGGGATCACATTGCAATCCATCTTTGAGGTCATTTTGATTAATTCAACAACAAAAATATCTTAAACTGATTGATGCCATTTTGCATTTACAAAATAAACTCCTCCTACTTCCAGTCTTTTTAAAGTTGGGGTAGATACCTCAAGTGAACTAGTAAGAGAATAAGTAAGCTATATTTCGAAGGTATCCAAGCAGAAAACTGTGAAATACGCCCTTAAAATTTTATTAAGAGCGTTCCTCACTGTTGCTAGGTTTTTAGCAGCAGCAGCTCGAGACCTGGAGATTGTACCGTTTTAAAATGAGTCGAGGTGAAAACGGATTAGTTTTGCTTCCTTCAACGTGGTAGACAAAGTTAATGTCGCTGTAACTCCTGCCTTTTTTTTAATTTTAGTTGGGGTATACCGGTTTAGTGTTCCAAACATTGGACAATTTTTCACCTGAGGGAGCTGCGTACGCGATGACAAATGAAAGCGTTAAACAGCAGCCTTCGTGAATATTCTCACATGGATCAGTTCTTCCAACAGTAGCGTATGTGGTGTTATACTGTATATGCTTGTCAGCTGCAGACTCTTAACACCTGAAGACAGCACTTGAATGTCTCCAGTTGGCCCAGGCTGATGGTCAACCAATCAGTGAGTCTGTCCTGAGGCTAAAACTGATAACGAGTTGTGACATTGGAAACGGGGTGGGACGGCGATGCCCAGGTCCGGAAGGGTCACGATGTGGTTCTTGGTATTTCAGTCAATAAACTTCATCTAGTTCCTGCTGCTTTCATATTGGTTCAGTTAAGTTATACTCTTTTTTTTAATTATTTATCCTGCTGAGTATTAACTTCCAGCTTTCCCCTTTTACATTGTTTTTTTTTTACAGTGTATGATGTGGTCTGGTATTTAAATAGCATGTCCTGTGTTGTGATTTTTACAGTGTATGTCCTGATTCCTACGCCGTAAGTTTGAGTTGTGATTCCTTACTGTGAACACCCGGGGAAAGTAAACATTCATACTTCCTGAACCAATTACGTAAATATTAAACTTGTGATAATGTGACATAGAAACTTTAAAACGCATATGTGAGATATTAGCGCCCTCTGGTGGTCAGAGGATGTCACAGCTGCTCTCTATTACACTGTTTATACAACGCAATTTTTTACATAAACCATTTTAGTTGATTAGATCAAAACTAATTATTACGTCATGATTATGGTGAATGTAAAATAGTGCTGTAGTGACACACTTTGACCACTGGAGGGAACTTAGTAATTTTCTTTTCTTTTAGAAATAAGTATTTATTCAGTATTCAGTTTGTTAAAATTTCACTGATGAACATTGGTGCTCAAATAATGTGAATTAAGTCCCTGAGAGTTTTGTTTTTCTTATTGTCAGATTTGTAGTTTCTTACAGTGACCACTAGTGAGCAGTGATTCTTGTAATTTTGTCTTTCAGTCACGTCAATAGATTAATTTGCAGTACCAGTGTTTGTAATGAAGACCGCACAGATTGTATGTGTTTATAAGCCTTCAATAAATAATAAACTAAATTAAAGTTTTTTGTATTTTAACTGTTAAGGAGATCATATCAGATCTCTTTGAACACAGCAGCGTGCTGTCTCAGACTGCGGGTTTGTTTGTGGTGTTTTCCGCCTGACAGGAAGTGTGTCATTCTTACAGACTTGATGTGTCAGACCTGCTGTCAGCAGAGTTTATAAATGATGAAAGGTCCTTTTTTTTTAAGATGAACTTTGTTCTCAGAGATGGGGGCGTGTCCAAAGAGATGGTCAAGAGTGACCTTGAAATCTGATTGGCCAACTCAAAGAACAATTCTTTAGGTCTTTCCTGTTTGTGTACTCAAACCCATCAGTGGTCCCAATCACCCCCCAGTCACTTGAGCCTGGACACGGCCCAGCTCAGATATTAAAATGATCTGTTTATGAAGGTAAAGTGAAGCGTCATGTTGAAACTGAAACTGCTCATTGAAGCTTTGAGCTCCATTCATGTTCTCAGAAACAGGCGGGGTTCAGAGTCACACACACTCACACTCACACACGCACGATGGTTAAAACCTCCTGGGCTAATTTTCACTTTCAGATCCTGAATGATGCAGATTTTATTTCTCATTCCAACGTCTCCAGACGAGAAAGGTAAAATACCAATTTTCTGTTCTTTGAGGTTCAAGGTTCTTTATTTGTCAAATATGCTCCATGTTAAACATACAGCACAGATGAAATTGCATTCCCCCCCCCAGTGCAAACCTGCAGTGCATAAAAGAGCACTAAAGAAAAAACTAGCAATACTGTACAACAAATAACTTAACTAAAGACATTTGGACAACAAATAACGAACAACAGACAATCGACAGACAAGGCACTTGTGAGTGTTTCGCTTTGAGGTAGAATGTGGATGAATTACTATGAGGTAGATAAATTACAGTATTAACAATATAAACAGAGTGCAGATTAAAACACGAAGTTAAAGTGAGCTCTCAATTGAGCTCTCAATACAAGCGGCTGTTATAATTTGCACTACATAACTACTACAACTAAATAACAGTCATTTGCAGTTTATTCATCATGTGAGCTTAACTTAACATGTCTTAACTTGTTTTTCTGGATACAGTTAGAGGGTGGAGCTCCTCAGTCAGGTGCTGTTTCCTGTAATCAGTTCTGGTTTTTAGTGCGTCAGCGAGAGTCATCTCTACTACATCTACACTCTTTGAACCAACTGTAAGTTTTTATTTATCCTCACTCATTTCACCTTTCCTTTATTGCTCTGAATATTTGCACTAAATATTATGGGGCTAGAATTGTAGCCATTTACACACACACACACACACACACAGAACTCTGTATGCGCACACACAACAGACACAAAGTGAGAAGCACATTTTTAAATGTTTTGCTCAAAGTCTACCCCCATAAAATTTTGTTTCATTTTAGAGTTTTTAAAAAGTTTGCACACTGATGTTGTGTCTTTCTAATTTTCCAGGTTCTTTATTTCTTGTTTACAGACTTTTTTAACAAATCAGACGGATAGTTTAGATTTATGTTCCTTGGGGAAATTATTTAGTGATAAATTTGGACAAATTTAAAGGACCGACATGTAGAGAGTGAGACGATGACGCTCTGTTCCTCTGTTATCCGACATGAAGGAAACATGCTGTGTTGAAGCTTCTCTGACAACAATGCAACAGCCAGTATGTCCTCCTTCTAACATTAGATTTTTTTTTGATTCACCATCGCCATCTAGTGGACTGATTAGAACAACTGCTATGTGCAAAATTAATCTGACATAAAAGCCAATAACATCATGTGTGTTTCCTCTGCAGGTCAGAGTGTGTGTGTGAGTGAGCTGAACCAGCAGCATGAATCGGTGTGAGCACCGAGACAAGGAGGAGGAAGGAGCCCGGCCCTGTTTGTGTGAGGAACATGAAGCTCACAGGTGAGGCCTGGATCTTTACCTGCTCCTGATTCAAATCACTCCTCCATCACTATTCTCTCACTCTGAGCTCTGTGTGTGTGTGTTCTGTTACAGACCGGACTCTGCTGGACCTGAACCCAGCTGTGTGTCCTTCAAGAGCGACTCGTCAAAGGAAAACTTTTACGAGTTTGAACGAGAACGTTGCTCCAAAAAAAGCAAAAGCCGAGGAAAAGAGAAGTACGTCTCCCTCTGCGTTAAACGTGTTGTTGCTGTGATGATACAAAATGTTCTTATTTATCACTGAATTTCCCTCCCTGCTGCTCTTCCTCTCTAACAGGATTCAAGAGAGCCCAGACTCTGCTGGACCCAGACCTGAACCCAGCTGTATGTCCTTTAAGAGTGAAACTTCAAAGCAGCACTATGTTGACTTCAAACATCCATCGAAAAAACACACAGAGAGAGAAAGGTAAGATGCTCTCGGTGTTTAAAGGAAGGATGTGTGACTTTTTGACCCAGCAGATGGCGTCCGTACAAACTGCTGTTTGGCCACACCCCCTCCTTACTGAAGCCTCCAGCGACACACCTACAACCCCCTCTCCACTCCAGTTTGAACGAAGGAGTTGAGCTAAAGTGGCGGACAGATCTGCCCTTGGCTCGAGCTGCAGTCACCTCTGTCCTGCATTGTTTGTGTTAGCATGCTAATGTTAGCGCTCTATAGCTAGCTGGTAGCGTCATGTAAACTGACACAGAAATGAGCGTGACCTAAAACCTGTTCATCCAAATAAACAGTGAGTATGTTCTTCTTCTTCTTGACTAAAACAGCTTTTATACACAAGGGGAGGAGCCGGCCGTCCCGTCCATGTAAACACAGCTCTAACAACAACACAGCCAGCAGGACTCCAGCTTCTCCCTCAGTGTAGACAGTCAGGACTCAGAGACACATTTACACAGAAGAGAGACTGGATTCAGGATATGTTCAGGGTTAACTTGTCGCACATTCTTCTTTTAAACAATGACGAATATTACAATCTTTATACGTTCATATTTCCCATATGGACATGTAAAGAGTTAGAGAAACACTTTTTTTATAGGGGCAAACTATCTGATTTAATTATGCTGATTCCTCCACAGAGTCGACCTGGAGATCTCAGATGTTCCCAACATTCAGTCTGCGCAGCATGAAACTCACCTGGACTCCATATTTATGGTCTGTACATCTTCATGCTGCACTTTAAACCAGTGGATTTTCTGTCTTTACACCTGGAACTGATGTTTGGTGCCATATTTTGTGTTAATAGTATTGATTATCTTCTAGCTGCTGGAGGAGGAAATCCTCACTTTTGTCAAGCAGGAGCTCAGGATGAGTTACAAGCGTCTGATTTCTGGTCACCCAAGACAGGATGAGGAGTTGAATGGTGATGATAAAGAGAAAAGAGGGAGCAGGAAGGCATTTCTGAAAATCATAGTGGACTTCCTGAGGAGAATGAAGCAGGAGGAGCTGGCTGACCGTCTGCAGAGCAGTAAGAGGATTTCTTTAAAGATTTACCATATAAATTAAAAGAGCCACCATCATTGTCAGTGAATGACAATGATATTAATATGATGATCATTGGTTGAAATTAAATCGTAAACTACTGTTTCTTGTCTTAGTTGAACGTTTAGGACCTCCTGCTTCAGATTGTCAGCGCAGACTTAAATCTAACCTGAAGGAGAAGTTCCAGTGTGTGTTTGAGGGGATTACTAAAGCAGGAAACCCAACCCTTCTGAACCAGATCTACACAGAGCTCTTCATCACAGAGGGAGGGACTGGAGAGGTCAACGAGGAACACGAGGTCAGACAGATTGAAACAGCATCCAGGAGACCAGACAGAGCAGAAACAACCATCAGACAAGAAGACATCTTTAAAGCCTCACCTGGAAGAGATGAACCAATCAGAAGAGTGATGACAAAGGGAGTGGCTGGCATCGGGAAAACAGTCTTAACACAGAAGTTCACTCTGGACTGGGCTGAAGACAAAGCCAACCAGGACATACACTTCACATTTCCATTCACTTTCAGAGAGCTGAATGTGCTGAAAGAGAAAAAGTTCAGCTTGGTGGAACTTGTTCATCACTTCTTTCCTGAAACCAAAGAAGCAGGAATCTGCAGGTCTGAAGAGTTCCAGGTGGTGTTCATCTTTGACGGTCTGGATGAGTGTCGACTTCCTCTGGACTTTAAAAACAACCAGACCCTGACTGATGTCACAGAGTCCACCTCAGTGGATGTGCTGCTGACAAACCTCATCAGGGGGAAACTGCTTCCCTCTGCTCGCCTCTGGATAACCACACGACCTGCAGCTGCCAATCAGATCCCTCCTGAGTGTGTTGACATGGTGACAGAGGTCAGAGGGTTCAACGACCCTCAGAAGGACGAGTACTTCAGGAAGAGATTCAGAGATAAGAAACAGGCAGGAAGGATCATCTCCCACATCAAGACATCCAGAAGCCTCCACATCATGTGCCACATCCCAGTCTTCTGCTGGATCACTGCTACAGTTCTGGAGGATGTGCTGAAGACCAGAGAGAAAGGAGAGATGCCCAAGACCCTGACTGAGATGTACATTTTCCTCCTGGTGGTCCAGTCCAAACGGAGAAGCATCAAGTATGATGGAGAAGATGAGACTGATGGAGAAATGGTATGGAGTGAAATGATGAAGTCTCTGGGAAAACTGGCCTTCGAACAGCTGCAGAAGGGAAATATGATCTTCTATGAATCTGACCTGACAGAGTGTGGCATCGATGTCGGAGCAGCATCACTGTACTCAGGAGTGTTCACACAGATCTTTAAAGAAGAGAGAGGACTGTACCAGGACAAGGTGTTCTGCTTCATCCATCTGAGCGTTCAGGAGTTTCTGGCTGCTCTTCATGTCCATCTGACCTTCATCAACTCTGGAGTCAATCTGATGTCTGAAGAACCATCAACCTCCCATGAAACCTCGGAGACTCAGTTCTACCAGAGTGCTGTGGACAAGGCCTTAGAAAGCACAAATGGGCACCTGGACTTGTTCCTGCGCTTCCTCCTGGGTCTGTCAATGCAGACCAACCAAGCTCTCCTCAACCTGCCGGTGGTATCACAGAGACTATCACAGAGTATTCAGGATGTTGTCCAGCACATCAAGGAGAAAATTGGAGAGACCCTTCATCCAGAAAGAAGCATCAACCTGTTCCACTGTCTGAATGAACTGAATGACCATTCTCTGGTGAAGCAGATCCAACACTTCCTCAGCTCAGGAAAGCTTTGTAAAGAGAAGCTGTCTCCTGCTCAGTGGTCAGCTCTGGCCTTCATCTTGCTGTCTTCAGAAAAAGATCTGGATGAATTTGACCTGAAGAAATACTCTGCTTCAGAGGAGGCTCTTCTGAGGCTGCTGCCAGTGATCAAAGCCTCCAACAAAGCTCTGTAAGCTGCAAAACATTACATACTGAAAATCCTATTTCCAGCAGATCAGAAGGTATACTTACTCCTTAACCTCATTTCATCCCTCCAGACTAAGAGACTGTAACCTCTCTGAAAGAAGCTGTGAAGCTCTGTCTTCAGTCCTCAGCTCCAAGTCTTCCAGTCTGAGAGAGTTGGACCTGAGTAACAACGACCTGCAGGATGCAGGTGTTAATATGTTGTCTGTTGCATTAGAGAGCCCAAACTGTGCACTGGAAACGCTTGGGTAAGCAGTGTTTCCAATTTAAATAATAACCTTGGCTGAGGTGTTCTTTACCTACTAATTTTAAGGCTTAAATCCCTCTAACTCTGTCAGATGATTTGAGATGGGTGCAGATCCTATTAGTTTGACCCTTCTTGTTATAGGCCTTCTGTGTCATTTTTTCACAGTCCCTCCAGAGAGAGGTGTCTAGAAGCATCAGAATCTGATTCTCAACTCTTTTGCATGTGCAAGCTTTGCTAACAATGTAAAATATCTAGCCTAGCTTGTGTGTGAATTCTCCTCAAACAATCCAGCACTGTACCGCATCCAAAGACTTACAGGTGCTTCCTCTTGTTCTTGAAACTTCAATTGCCCCCCCAAAAAACAGTTTGTGGAATTCAAATCGATACCTGTGTATTTGTTGTTCATATTAAAATGTTTGTTATTATTTAAATTGCTTTCTTGACAGGCTGAATGGCTGTAACCTCTCAGGGAGAAGCTGTGATGCACTGGCCTCGGTTCTCAAATCAAAGTCCTCTAATCTGAGGGAGCTGCACCTGGGTAACAACAACCTGCTGGATTCAGGGGTGAAGATTCTGTCTGCTGGACTACAAAGTCCGGATTGTACTCTGGAAACTCTAAGGTCAGGGGCTCGTTTTATATGACTCTATTCTCCTACACGACAATGTCACTGAAGTTTAAACAAGATTTTGAATAGGGAATGTGACACACAGTGACAATGATTTTTCAGAGTGTGTTGTTTTGTGCTTTCAGGCTGTCAGGCTGTCTGGTCACTGAGGAAGGCTGTGCTTCTCTGGCTTCAGCTCTGAGCTTCAACCCCTCCCATCTCAGAGAGCTGGACCTGAGCTACAACCATCCAGGAAGGTCAGGGATCAAGCTGCTTTCTGCTAGACTGGAGGATCCACAATGTGGTCTTGACACTCTTGGGTAAGAAAAAGGCCAGGTGTAGAGCAACAAAATTAGGTTTCATCTCGTCGTTGATGCAAAACAAATAAATCTGAGGCAACATTAAGTCATTAAGTGAAGGGACATTTAGAATTTATCTGAGGCAGAAAATGGTCTTAGGTGTCCATGCATGCAACCAACTTTGTACCTTCATAGCTTTTCTCTTCATATCTGGGGTTTGTTTATGTCACACGTTGATCCTGTTTAAGCAGAATTTGATGATCTGCCCCATTTTATCCTCTCAGGTTGGAGCCTGGTGGAGTCCAGTGTTTAAGGCCAGGTCTGAAGAAGTGTAAGTAGGTTTCGAGTTTGCTTCATTCATTCATATCTCTGGATGTATTTCAAACAAGTCAATAACCAGAATATGGATGTATGACTGCTGCGTTTTTTTCTTGTTCTCTCCACCAGATTCCTGCGAGCTCACAGTTGACACAAACTCCGTAAACAGGAGGATCAAAATGTCTGACGACAACAGGAGGTTTACACTTGTGAAAGAGAACCAGTCATATCCTGATCATCCAGACAGGTTTGACTTCTGGTGTTTCCAGCTGCTGTGTAGAGAAGGTCTGACTGGTTGTTGTTACTGGGAGGCGGAGTGGAGGGGCGGAGTTAAGATATGCATGTCTTACAGACGAATCCGCAGGAGGGGAAAGAGTGAAGAGTGTTTGTTTGGAGCCACTGATCTGTCCTGGACTTTGAGCTGCTCCGATGGTTGCTACTCTGTTTGGCACAATAACAGAAAAACATCTCTCTCTCCCTCTTCCTCATCGTCCTCCCCGTCTCACAGAGTGGGAGTATATGTGGACTGTCCTGCTGGTACTCTGTCTTTCTTCAAAGTCTCCCCCGACACACTGATCCACCTGTACACCTTCAACACCACATTCACTGAACCTCTTTATCCTGGGGTCGGGTTCTGGTCCTGGGCCAGCCCTGGTTCCTCAGTGTCTTTGTGTTCTTTATAGGACAATCTTTTTCAGCAGTTTGAAAAGCCTCCAATAACTACATTGTATCCACTCCTAAATGCACCTGCTGCGCTGTCATTGGCTGTTCCATGTCAACCAAAATAAACCAGAACAGTAAAGTCCAGTCAGAGTTGCAGAGACCTTGACTCTGTATTTTATTTTGTAGGAAGATGCTGCTAACTCTATGTTCAACTTCTTGCCTTTTTCCAAAGTCCAGGCTAAAAACTAAAGGGGACAGGACCTCTGCTGTCAGAGCACCCAGAGTCAGTCCCTTGTTTGACATCTCTTCTTGAGACATTATTTTACAAAAAGGCTTTTACTCTGTGATTTTATTTTTACTTTATCTGTCAGATTTTATTGTCGGTTGGTTTACTTTATTGTCTCTCTGCTTTTATTGTCTGTTGTATAAAGCACTTTGTGACTTGTATAGAAAAGTGCTATACAAATAAAGTATTATTATTTTGAACTTCATGCAGCTCCTGCTAACAGCGTCTCTAAAATAATGCATCACTGACAGATTAATGATTAATGCAGAGCTGGTTGTGTCTGGTTGAGTTCTGTTCCTGTGTGCAGGATCACTTGATGACCTTTGTTCTCTCCATTTCGCTCCAGCTGAAGGTAATTTCACATCTTAAGTACGTTTTCTTGGTTAACACAAGCTGTAGGTAGATTAAGGAGGGTAGAACTGACAACAATCTGCCGATAATTGAAGAAACGGAGAAAAGGATGCAGAAATTGAGTCAGATGATTGTCAGTTTATGATGAGAGAGCAGGGATAAATTAAAAATTAACTGATCCAGAGGACTTTGAAACAGCACATGAAGAATAGAAGATGGAGAAAAAGCAGTGGCACAAATGTGTGACCCACGTTAAATAATTGTCTATAATTATGAGATAAAAGCCGTAAATCGATTCAAGATTGTTTCGCTAAGTTTAAAAAAAAAAAAAAACTCGGCATTGCAGCTGGTTGACGAGACATATTTTCCGAGGCGCGCTCTTCGTCCGCTGGTGGGTGTGCTTGTTTTTCACAGTCCATTTATGGCGCTTCAGTCTCTCCGTGTATGTGTGCGCGCATCGGGGGGCAGGAACTCCGTCACGCGAGATAGAGGAAGAGAAGAATTGAAAACACGCGACCACAGAGACCGAAATCTCAACACGTCATGTAAATAAGATAAATAACATAGTACTTTTAGATTATTAAGAAAGGGCAGACAAACGGCTGATGAAAGTGGAATAAAGACATTTCCTCTGCCACTAAAAAGACGAGTTTCCTCCAGGTCAGTGTGGTTCTTGTGATGCTGAAACAGTGTAGTGTGAAATCTGATATTTAGACACCTCAAATTGTTGTTTCAAAGGAGCTGCTTTGTAACACAGACTCTCTGAGACTCACTGAGTCTGTGTTACAGATGACAAAATGAAACATTTTGGATTTAAGTATGAGTCCACGTTTCAAAATGGCAGCAGCTGCTTGTCCAAAATAGCTAAAATCACGACTTTATTCTAGTTAAACAAAGAAATTGAACCCCAAATCTCATATTTTTAATCCCTAATGTGGCCCTAATGTGCTCCTTACGATTATGATTGTTCATGAATACTTTTAAACTAGTTTTGAAAAGGACAATGAAATAACAAAACTTTTAAATTATTACTGGAACGAGTCGTAAAAAATACTGTTTGACAAATTGTGTTCTGTGTGAATTAATCTGCCCAGCAGCTTGTTGAGTACCTAAAGAGATTCTGTCTGTTATCATTTATTGCACATTATGCCTTCAATCAATTAATCCTTGATCATTTTTCTCCTGTGAAATGTAAGTATTTAAAGGCTTTAGTGGCATCTGTTGATACATTTAGAGTGGAAATGTGTGACATCTAACAACACTGTTAGGATTCTACGAGTTTTATTTGACCAAGATATATCCTTTAACTCTCATAAAACAAATTTCAAGGACAGCTTATTTTCACCTTGGTAATATCTCTAAGATCAGACAGATCCTGTCACAAAATGATGCTGAAAAATTAGTTCATGCATTTGTTACCTCCAGGTTGGATTACTGTAATTCTATTTTAGCAGGGTGCTATGGTAAATCTCTAAAGACCCTCCAACTCGTCCAAAACGCTGCAGCTCGTGTTCTTACTAGAACTAGGAAAAGGGACCACATTACTCCTGTATTGGCTTCTCTCCATTGGCTCCCTATAAAATCTAGAATAGAATTTAAAATCATTCTGCTCACCTACAAAGCTCTAAACGGTCAGACACCATCGTATCTTAAAGAGTTAATTGTTAGTAAGGGCATATTGCAAAAATCTGGGAATAAATTCCTTACCAATAGATTTCTTCACAAACATGTTCATAAAGGTGTCTTATAACACATAAAAAAACATTTAAATCCAACTCCCATAGGAAAATCCGTGAGAGCGGCTCAAAGTCGGGGTACCTGGAATAGTACTTTATTGGTACGATATACTTATTGGTGAAAACTTGAAAATGTTAACCTTTGCTTTTGGTAGCTTGTGAGGGGTCAAACTAGGGGTTCTTTAGGATTCTGAATCCATTGCAAACATTTGTTTTCCAAAAAATCCATTCCTTGGTGGAGAAATGGCCACGCCCACTTTTACATGTAAATTTACAGTAGCTCTATATGTTGATTTTAATACTCGAATACTAGTTAAAAAATATACTACACCACATTGCTTAATGTATTAGGGGTCCAGGTCTGAGCTTTCTTCACACTCTACTGTTCTTAAAGTGGGGACTGAGACCCCCTGGGGGCTTGTGAGACACTGAGAGGGGGGTCGCGGGGTTGAAACTGTACCTCCAACAGATAGAGGGTGAAGCCGCAAAGCAACCTTACCAGGCCTATATCAAAACCTGGGACTGGAAGGATTAGCAGAGTCTTTTGAACCTCAGTGACTATTGATGGGTGGGAGGAGTTTATGGTTGGTTCAAACACAGGACCCAATGGCTCCTGAGGAGCTTTAATTGTATGGAGAAAGGTGTTGAATGTATCTTGGCATGCAGAAATGGTAAAGGTACAGTGTGCAAGAACTGTATCAATGATGATGTAGAGCAGAGGTTACCATACATTTCAGCTTTGGACCCCCACAATAACTGTGCTAGAGACCGGGGAACCCCACTGTCTCTATTTCAGCAGAGTAATGTAAGAAATGCTGTATAATAATATAATGTATAAACAGTAAGACTGTGTGGACATTCACAATTTCCTTAACAGACGCTCAGATTATGTAGGTGTCAAATGTCATTCATAGGGAGCAGCAGACACCTGCATTGTTTCACTTATGGGAAGCAGAAATTATATTGCCCCTGTTAACCATTTTTGAACCATTAGTTAAAATTCAACTAATATTTGAATGGGGTTTTTTCCACCATGATGGGTAAGATATGAAATTTTAGATCATTCAACTTTTGTATTTGGTGATGTAAAGCATCTTGCGACCCCCCTCTCAGTGTCTCACAAGCCCCCAGGGGGTCTCAGTCCCCACTTTAAGAACAGTAGAGTGTGAAGAAAGCTCAGACCTGGACCCCTAGTACATGAAGCAATGTGGTGCAGTATATTTTTAACTAGTATTCAAGATATTAAAATCAACATATAGAGCTACTGTAAATTTACATGTAAAAGTGGGCGTGGCCATTTCTCCACCAAGGAGTGGATTTTTTGGAAAACAAATGTTTGCAATGGATTCAGAATCCTAAAGAACCCCTAGTTTGACCCCTCACAAGCTACCAAAAGCAAAGGTTAATATTTTCAAGTTTTCACCAATAAGTATATAGTACCAATAAAGAACTATTCCAGGTACCCCGACTTTGAGCCGCTCTCACGGATTTTCCTATGGGAGTTGGATTTAAATGTTTTTTTACGTGTTATAAGACACCTTTATGAACACGTTTATGAAGAAATCTATTGGTAAGGAATTGATTCCCAGATTGTCCAAATACCTGATAAAATACCCTTACTATGTACTGTACTATCCGACAAGAACATTACGTTCCCAGAATGCAGGCCTGCTCGTGGTGCCTATAGTCTCAGAAATAAACTAGAATATTAATGGAAGCTTCAATGAGCAACAGGGAGACCTTGTCACCATCCAGAAGACTGGTAGGAGAATTTCAGCTGCTGATATCATCTTCCGGTCTGACTGAATATAACCGACTGATGTGTGGTGTTTGTGTTTCCTCTGCAGGTTAGAGTAGGTGTGCGAGCTGAACCAGCAAAATGAATCGGTGTGAGCACCGAGACGAGGAGGAAGAGGAGGGAGCCGCTACCTATAAAACACGTCTGTGTGAGGAACATGAAGCTCACAGGTGAGACCTGGACCTTTACCTGCTCGTGATTCAAATCACTGCTCCATCATAATTCTCACTCTGAGCTCTGTTTGTGTTCTATTAAAGACCAGACTCTGCTGGACCTGAACCTGAACCTAAACCCAGCTGTGTGTCCTTGAAGAGCGCCCGGTCAACTGATCGCTTCATTGACTTTAAACAGCAGAAAACGTCTTCTGCAGAGAGGTATGTGAGGTTAAGTTAACCTCTAACCTCTCGGAGAATGTTTGCTTGTTCTGAAGTTCAGCTGGTGTTTATCTCTTTATCTAACAGCATCCATGAGGGAGCAGCACTCGATTATTCTGGACCTGAACACAGCTGTTTGTCCTTGAAGAGCGACCGGTCAACTGATCGCTTCATTGACTTTAAACAGCAGAAAATCTCCTCTGCCGAGAGGTACAGTAATTCAGAAAATAAGATTAACGTCCAATGAGAATTCATAATCTGTCCCTGCTGAAGAGCTGTGGTTTGCTCTGATGTTTCCAGGTTTTATGTAGTTAGTGTTGTTGGGGTAGTGGTGATGGTGATTGAGCTGGACTCAATCAGTCAAATAAGCTAATGAACCAGCACAGTAATCTGTAAACTGTAAAGAAATGCAGACTTTCCTGTGCGATCATCAGAACAACTGACACTTTAATCACAGAGCTGAAAACTCAAATGAAATTCTTAAATGGATCCTTTTACCTCAGAAACCATTACTGTCTATTTGGGAGTTCATTCTTCAGGATTCCTCCACAGAGTCCACCAGCAGAGCTCAGAGGTTCCCATTGATCAGTCCACCCAGGAGCATCAGACACACCTGGACCCCTTATTTAAGGTCTGTACATTCAACTACTACCTTTACTTAACAATAATCTCATTACTGCACCTTTAAGACCAGAGGATTGTCGGTCCGTCCAACGCAGGTCTAATTTTTCCTTCCCTGGTTTGAGTCTTACTTTGTCCCTCTGAAAACGTTCTCCTGCAGCTGCTGGAGGAGAACATAGCCGCTTTTGTGAAGAACGAACTAAAAAGGATCCAGAAGGTTCTGACTTCAGAATACTCAGAGAGTCAGAGGGAGGGAAAGGAGGTGTTATATGGTGAGGGCAGAGAACAATGGAGGAGCAGCAGGAAGGCATTTCTGAAGATCACAGTGGACTTCCTGAGGAGGATGAAGCAGGAGGAGCTGGCTGACCGTCTGCAGAGCAGTAAGAGGATTCATGCAACTGTCTTATATATTATACACACTTTAGCTATGATAGCATTGATGTTGTGAGTGACATTTGTAATTGCATGAAAATGGCACTTGCAATGGATTCAGGATTTGAACACCTTGTGTCAGAGGCAAGAAATAAGAGAAGGCATAAGAATCCCAAACAGCTTTGATAATGGCCAGATTGCGATGGTTGGTGACAAGGTCAGAGCATCTCAGAAATGACGGGTCTTTTGGGATATTTCAATTAAGCAATTCAAAAAAACTTTGAATTCCAACCAAAGTGGTCCAGATTGGTAGCAAAGACTAGCCGTAATGTTTGCACAGAAGAGAGACAGCAGCAAAAAGCTAGAGCTAGAAAAGTTAAAGAACAATGCAGCTCAGTTTCCCTTGTATAGACGTATGAGTTGATGGGTGCCTTTGTCCTGGGGATATGGTGGCACCAAGGTTACCTAGACCTCAGGTAATCATGATGTAACCAAACCCAAACCTAGAGTAGTTGGAAGCGCGACTCGAGGCCATCAACGTTTTGTATGGCGGATTGTTATTTGTTCCAGATTGATCAAACTTGTGTGACAAGTTATTGTTCCAGACCAGGAAAACCTACTTTGGAATGATGTGTAGACTCTTTTGGCATGATAGGGTGTCCTGCCACATTGCAGAAAATAGTTCAGGAATTGTTTAGGACAGTACTTAGGATGGCAATACCTTGGCAAAGAGTTCAAGGTATTGCCTTCCCCTGAACATTTCCAAAATCTCAAACTGATGGTGCTGGTGATTTTAATGTTGGGCTGACTCACCGACCGGCATTATTTGTTGTTTCTTTAATCAGGACCTGCTTCAGATTGTCAGCGCAGACTTAAATCGAACATGAAGGACAAATTCCAATGTGTGTTTGAGGGGATTACTAAAGCAGGAAACCCAACCCTTCTGAATGAGATCTACACAGAGCTCTTCATCACAGAGGGAGGGACTGGAGAGGTCAACGAGGAACACGAGGTCAGACAGATTGAAACAGCATCCAGGAGACGAGACAGAGCAGAAACAACCATCAGACAAGAAGACATCTTTAAAGCTGTAGCTGGAAAAGATAGACCAATCAGAAGAGTGATGACGAAGGGAGTGGCTGGCATCGGGAAAACAGTCTTAACACAGAAGTTCACTCTGGACTGGGCTGAAGACAAAGCCAACCAGGACATACACTTCACATTTCCATTCACTTTCAGAGAGCTGAATGTGCTGAAAGAGAAAAAGTTCAGCTTGATGGAACTTGTTCATCACTTCTTTCCTGAAACCAAAGAAGCAGGAATCTGCAGGTCTGAAGAGTTCCAGGTCGTGTTCATCTTTGACGGTCTGGATGAGTGTCGACTTCCTCTGGACTTTAAAAACAACCAGACCCTGACTGATGCCACAGAGTCCACCTCAGTGGATGTGCTGCTGACAAACCTCATCAGGGGGAAACTGCTTCCCTCTGCTCGCCTCTGGATAACCACACGACCTGCAGCAGCCAATCAGATCCCTCCTGACTGTGTTGACATGGTGACAGAGGTCAGAGGGTTCAACGACCCTCAGAAGGAGGTTTACTTCAGGAAGAGATTCAAAGATAAGAAACAGGCAGGAAGGATCATCTCCCACATCAAGACATCCAGAAGCCTCCACATCATGTGCCACATCCCGGTCTTCTGCTGGATCACTGCTACAGTTCTGGAGGATGTGCTGAAGACCAGAGAGGGAGGAGAGCTGCCCAAGACCCTGACTGAGATGTACATCTACTTTCTGGTGGTCCAGTCCAAAGTGAAGAACATCAAGTATGATGGAGGAGCTGAGACAGATCCACACTGGAGTCCAGAGAGCAGGAAGATGATTGAGTCTCTGGGAAAACTGGCTTTTGAGCAGCTGCAGAAGGGAAACCTGATCTTCTATGAGTCAGACCTGACAGAGTGTGGCATCGACATCGAAAAAGCCTCAGTGTACTCAGGAGTGTTCACACAGATCTTTAAAGAGGAGAGAGGACTGTACCAGAGCAAGGTGTTCTGCTTCGTCCATCTGAGCGTTCAGGAGTTTCTGGCTGCTCTTCATGTCCATCTCACGTTCACCAACTCTGGAGTCAATCTGATATCAGAAGAACCATCAACCTCCCATGAAACCTCGGTGACTCAGTTCTACCAGAGTGCTGTGGACAAAGTCTGCCAGAGTCTAAATGGACATCTCGACTTGTTCCTGCGCTTCCTCCTGGGACTTTCACTGGAGACCAATCAAGATCTCCTACGGGGCCTGCTGACATCAACCCAAAGAAACCTGCAAAACAATCAGGATATAGTCCAGTATATTAAAGATAAAAGTGAAGAGACCCTTCATCCAGAAAGAAGCATCAACCTGTTCCACTGTCTGAATGAACTAAATGACCATTCTCTAGTGAAGCAGATCCAACACTTCCTCAGCTCAGGGCGACTCTGCAGAGAGAAGCTGTCTCCTGCTCAGTGGTCGGCTGTGGTCTTCATCTTACTGTCATCAGAAAAAGATCTGGATGAATTTGACCTGAAAAAGTACTCTGCTTCAGAGGAGGCTCTTCTGAGGCTGCTGCCTGTGATCAAAGCTTCAAACAAAGCTCTGTAAGAACATATTTTAAATACACCCTACCTTACCAACAGGAAAAGAAAATAATCACCACTGTTACTTTTGTTTTTACGACAATTTTTCTCCAGACTCAGTGGCTGTAACCTTACTGAAAGAAGCTGTGAAGCTCTGTCCTCAGTCCTAAGCTCCCAGTCCTCTCGTCTCAGAGAGTTGGACCTGAGTAACAATGACCTGCAGGACTTAGGAGTGAAGCTGCTGTCTACTGGACTGGGGAGTCCAAACTGTTTCCTGGAAACTCTCAGGTCAGAGGAAGTTACGGTTCTTAGTCATTATTGCTATTATTATTATTATTATTATTATTATGCTATTATTGCTATAGCACTGCCACTAGATCCTATCCTGTCTGCTATCATTTCCGTTCTGTGATTCCAGTCTGTCAAGCTGTCTGATCACAGAGGAAGGCTGTGCCTCTCTGGCATCAGCTCTGAGTGCCAACCCCTCCCACCTGAGAGAGCTGGACCTGAGCTACAACCACCCAGGAGACTCGGGAGGGAAGCTACTGTCCGCTGGACTGGAGGATCCGCTCTGGGAGCTGGACACTCTCAGGTATAAAGAGACCTACTTCTTTATGCCTCTTGTTCACATTAAGAGACGGGTGTGAAAGGACAGTTGGGGTTATATGCATGATTTCAGTGAAAGAGGATGTGACCTCTTTTCCTTCCAGGGTGGAGCCTGCTGGAGTCAAATGGTTGAGAAAAGGTCTGAGGAAGTGTAAGTATGAAAATCAAGAGCTTACTGAGACTTTATTCATTCAGTCTCTGATGTCAAACTGTCAATCAATGACCCACTGATCAATGTAAGACTATATCCATGTTGTTTTTTTGTTTTTTTTCCATTAGACTCCTGTAAACTTGAAATCAACACAAACACAGTGAACAGCACGATCCAACTGTCTGACAACAACAGGAAGATGATGCGTGTGGAAGAGGATCAGTCTTACCCCGATCACCCAGACAGGTTTGACGAGTGGCCTTTGCTGCTGTGTAGAAATGGTCTGACTGGTCGCTGTTACTGGGAGGTTGAGTGGACAGGGAATGTTCATATATCTGTGAGTTACATAGGAATTAGGAGGAAAGGAAAAGGGGAAGACTGTGAATTTGGAGCTAACGACCACTCCTGGAGCCTGTTTCACTCGGACCGAACCTACACTGTCTTTCACAATAACATGAGAACATCAATCGTGTCCCCGTTCTCTGCCTCTGACAGACTAGCAGTGTATGTGGACTGTCCCGCCGGCACGCTGTCATTTTATAAGCTCTCCTCTGACACACTGATCCACCTCCACACCTTCAACACCACATTCACTGAACCTCTTTATCCTGGGTTTGGCTGCTGGGATAAGTGTCGTTCCTCCATCTCTTTGTGTCCTCTGTAGGAGGTCAAGTTTGGTCTACAGGTCAGCAGTTGTTTCCAATGTTGGTGTTGCAAGCCGCCAAAAGGGTGACTTAAGAAGCCTTCCAGAAAAATAAGGACAAAACCATTTTAAACAATTTAAAATGTATATATTATCTGTTGTTGTAAAAATAGTGATCAAAAGCAGTTTGGATGCAAACAGTACTCCGGATTGAAGTCGGACTCACGGCTCCTTTCCTGAATATCCTTCCTCTCTCTCTCACTGGAGTTTCCTGCCCTTTCCAAAACTGGAGGCAAAGATCAATGAAGTTTGCGTGAGTCATTAACTTGCGTTTCTCTCAATTGCAAAAGTTGTTCCACAGGGGTCAGTTCTGGCTCCTATTATATTTAGTACACAGATGGTTGGTCTTCTTCGGCACAGAGTCGTGATAAACATGTTTATTTATTGGACGGCATCTTATAAAACATCTCCAGAGGGACTGCTTATCAACAAGCAAGGCAGGCAACTGCTTAGGGTCCCCGACCATTAGGGGGGCCTCAGGGGACTGACTAAATTGTGGCCCTCCAGTTGATTTTTGCCCAACAGACTCTGGAATAGAAATTTAACATCTCTGCTGATCTGGACCATTGCTCCCAACCAAACTCACTCTATTGACGTCTGACGCTTCGAGTCGTGCAGGTTTTCTTTGAACATGGAAAATCTGTGTTTCGCTTTTTTTGCTCCAATAATGTGGTATAATTCACAACACAGTCTGAAGATGGACACTCGTGTTGAGAACAATGATCGTCACCCAGGGGCTTTTACTGAGAATCATCCTGACCGGTCTTTGTTGTTTTTATTTCTTGCTCTTCTTTGTAACTCAACCTGGCTGTAAAACAAAGGAAACATCAATGAGGCTGAAATAAAGGTTTGGAAAGAGACATGTTCCTTCTGTCTGTTTTAAAAACATGTCAATGTCAACTTTTACTTTTCTCTCCGAGTTCAGGATGATTTTAAGAAAAAACGAAAAGAGACAGACGTCCATTCAGGTCGTAAAGGTCAGAGGTCAGCTCAGCCATGTGGAGGGGAGGTGTGAGAGAGAGAAAAGGTTTAAAAACCCTCAAAACCCCCCAAACAGACGCAGCTGAAACTTCTAGAAACTTTCACATCAGGTCTGCGGATCTACAGATCAGGTGAGCATGTTTCCTTTTCGTAGCGTCACTGAAAAGAGTCGAGTGTAAAAGGTGCTGTTTGGCGTTTAGAAAAGTGTTTTTATGCACTGTTCATTTCTCTAAATGTCTGTTGTAGTCGAGACCACGCCAACAGAGACCAAGACAGATCCGAGACCCGAGCGCTCGGAGACAGAGACGAGACCAAGACATTTAGGGATCAAGACCGTGTCAGGATCGAGACCAAGACAAAGAAATTTAGGTCACGAGACCAAGACCATAAACACCTGTGTCACTGACTTAGGCCGTAACACACTGGGAAGATTGCGTCCGAAGTAAAGGGGGTAAAAAGTTGTTCTTTTAGATGGAGGGGTTTTCCTTCTAATCTCAGGATCAGTGCTGGTCTTGATGGTCTTGGTTTAAAATCCAGAGTCAGCCCAGTCTGAGGCCAAGATAAAAATGCTTCAGATTCCATGATGAGACAAAGACCTTCAGAAAAGTTGATTTTGAAAGGACTTTTGTCTTTTCTACAAACAGAAGAATCTTCAGTGAAACAGTCCGACGAGGTTTTTAATCTTCCTCTGTGATCTTTGTGTCCTCAGAGGAGCTGAAACATGACAAAGTGTTTTCTGCTGAGCGTCTTCGTCCTCCTGATGCTGATTCCTGCAGGTAAATAAAACTTCCAACTTTTCATTCTGGATGTTTGCAGCCACATCAAAGATGCCCGGGGTCAATGTCAATGTCAAATGTTTTGATGAGTCAGCAGTTTTGATTGGATGAAGGATCAGAGTTATTCACAATAAGGCGTGTAGCTGAGCTGATTGACAGGTGGGCGCCGTGTAACGGTTTGTCAGGAGGCTTAAAACCCGCCTCAGCTCTCAGCCTGATCCGAGGAGCGATGACCGAGGAGACACGAGAGCTGACTTCACAGAAGTCTTTTCACTGACAGACACGCCCCCTTCTCGTATATCACTCACTGATTGGACGCTGCAGAGGATCAGACTTCAGTTTAATACGGGAGAAAAGAGGGACATTAAAAAGAGGCTAAACGGAGCGTGGGACATTTAAACAGATGATGAACATCAGTGAGTTTGTAAAGAGTCGCTCTGTGATGAGCTGGGATTAAAAAGAGTCTGATGAAGAGGAGTCCGTTTTATATTCTCACTTATTTATCTTCTGAACGTTTCATCATTTAGATTCTAATCAATCATTTTCAGTATCCTGACACATGAATATCTGTGTTTATAAAATACAGAGGTTGTTGTCTAAATACAGGCTAGGTTCAGTCCAAACTGTTTAATAATAATCAATAATTATAGACAATTCAAAATGAAAACTTTTAGTCAGTAGAAACTGTCCTTTTGGTTTGAAACAGACTGCAGGTTGTTCTTCAGGTAAAGACACTAAACACTGTAACTGTGTGTGTTTGATTAGAAATAATACAGTGTGTGTTTGTGTGTGTGTGTGTGTTTGATGAGAAATAATACAGTGTGTGTGTTTGATTAGTAATAATACAGTGTGTGTGTTTGATTAGTAATAATACAATGCGTGTTTGTGTGGACATAAACAGCTGTTTGTCTGATTGACAGCTAAACGTGATCAGCTGATGTCGCGTCATGTGACGCTGTCGAGGAAACGACGTCTCATGTGTCTTAAAGCTGATTTCCTCGGTCCTCTCTCCTCGGCTTCGTTTCCTCCGTGCATCTCTGGTGGGCGGGGCTAAGACGCAAGTGGAGGAGAGAACTCGGAGGACACTCGGTGCAAATAAGGGACTTGGGATTGAGCCCAGATCAAAGAGCTGGCCAGGACCTTCTGGGCTCACTTCCCCTCTGCAGACCGACTCGGTTACGGAGCCCACGAACCGGACGAGTAGATGGACGATGGCAAAAAAGACCAGACCTAAACCTAAAAAATTCAGAAATGAGATTGAGATTTTTTTTCTCTAAATATATAATAAATGATCAGATAAAATAGATTAAAAAAAAGTGGTGTAGTTATTCCGTCTGACCACAGGAGGGCAGTAAACATGTTTTCTTTTCCAGTGTTGGCGAATAAGCGGTTCAATAATCCAAATATAATGTGGGTTGTAGTTACTGACAATGACCACAGGAAGGCAGTGATCATCACAGCTTCTGTGTATCTGTCTGTATTAGTTTGGTTAGTAAATAAAGTGTCACGATGTTTCAGTTTTTCGACCCATAAAGAGACATCATGCAGTTCATCTTCTAACCACAAGAGGGCACCAACTCCTCATGAAGCTCTGAGAAACTCAATAAATAAAAGACTTCTGAAGTGTTTATTTTTTATGATTTGGACAAAAGACCAAAATAACAAATACGTTTAATAATTTAAATACAAATAAATGTTTCAATAATACATTAACATGTACAGTACGGGTAAAAAGCCACAGGTGCTGAGCACATAGGTCTGTTAAAGATTCTGTGTACTAAGACTCAGGACGAAGGGGAGGTAGGGGGTTCAGAGGGGTCTTTGAGGGGGGGGGGGCTTTTGTTTAATTATTACATAAACCATGTACCATGGGTGCCCGAGCCTTCAGCTGCTCGGCACCCAGACTTACTTTTGCATCATCACCTGCCAAGCAGCGCAAGATGACGTAACGAAATGGGCGTGGTTTGTAAACAAATCATAACAATCATATAGGGAGGCTCCTTGAAGGAAAGTTATCGCACCTGATGCTTCAAGGCACTTCCTTGTTTATCTCCTCACGCAAGGACGTTGGCACGCGAGCTTTTCCTCTCCGTTAAAGTTTAAGCCCTTTAACTTCATATTTAATCTGTTTGAGTTTGAAGACGGCGGGAATATTCAGAAAGGATAGAAACTCTCTGGGAGTGGAAGAAGAAATCGTCGCCGTCACCTGTTCAGGTGAGTTAAAGCGGCTCAATCAGTGGAGAAAAACATGCTGCGTTCATGTGATGTCGGGCGCGTCGGAAAAACGAGACTCCGAGTTGTAAAATACTCAAATACCTGCTCGAGTCAATACAACAACTTGGAGTCAGTACCAAGCGAACTACCCCTCTTGGATTAATAAAGTATTTCTGATTATGTTTCTGAATAAAGTGCCAGACTTAACGTCAGACTCGTCATCACCTGCGGGGGTTTAATCTGTTAACGTACTTTTTTTTAGTAATTCATGTCGGCCTATCGCACAACTTTTAACAGTAATATTTCACTGATCCTCTTTGTAGCATCAACACCTCTTTGTGTTGTGTTTTTCCCCCCACCTACCACATTAAGACTTTTAGAACTGAAATCAACGACCATCCGAGCAGCACGTGAACGCAGCATCTGTCAGATTCCCCAAATTAGTTAGTTTTTTGAAGGTTTGAACATTTAATTGATTACACCTCAAACTGAATGTTGCGTGACAGGAAGCAATAACACTGGCTCTAAGTCTGTGGGCGTAAACTGTGATAAGTCGTCATTGAACGGTGACTCATAGACACAGCATGTTCCCTGGCCTTCAGGGTGCTGACTAGACTTCTCCTATTCTATTTTAAGAGGTTTCACAAGTTTCATGTGTAAAAAAAATATAATAAATAAATAGCATAAATAAAAAATTGTGCAAACACACTTTGGTCAAGAAAAACTTTTAATTGAACCATTTCAGAAACATTTAGAGCCCGACCGATAAATCGGCCAATAACAGCATATCAATAACGATAGTCATCAATGAAAAAACATTTCATTTGACTTAATTGAATTTCCTGAAGTTCCTGGTTTGAATCCCTGTCTGACAGGAGCCTCTCTGTGTGGAGTGTGCATGTTCTCCCTGTGCAAAAACATTAAGCAAAAGACAAAACAAAAACTTACTTAATAAATCCAAAACGAGGAACAGATAGAATCATAGCACATGCGACAAACGACAGAAGACACCTACAAAAGACAATGATCCGACAAGAGGGTAAGAACACAGAGAGACTAAAGAGACATGGTCAGACACAGGTGAGACGAATTAAGACAGGTGAGGAACATCAGGGTAATCAAGACAGGCGGGAAACACAAGGAACAAAGAACACGAGACCAGAACACTAAAAGACAAGTATAAAGTAAAACCCAACACTGACACCACCAAAACCAGATCTACAAAATAAAACAGGAAACACTAAAAACTAGACTTAAAACACAAGACAGGAAACAAACTTACAGACAACAGGTAAACACTAAAGAACAAAGCGACCACACCAGGAATCACATACAAGCAACACAGGAAATGATGCAGAACACTAAAGATAAAAAACTAAAACGAGACAAAACACAGAACCAAACAAAACCACGACAGCATGACTCGGCGTTTTGAACAAGTCATTCAAATATTTCTCTGTGAGTTTGAAAGCATGAGGAGGAATCTCCCATCATTTTACAACTCATCACATCCTCATTTCTATTTTTATTTTGTAGCTTTCATCATGATGATATAGAAGCCACACTGACGAAATGCTTTATTTATATCACACATTATTACTAACTGTTATGTTTACCTTCAGCTGCATGATGGTGATCTTTTATTCATCATGATTAATGGTGTTGTTATCAGGTGTGAGGTTCACCCTGCATTACATTTATTTTTGAGGATTACGAATTAAAATCATTCCAGAGAAATGTAAACTTTTTTTTTCTCCACATCCAAACAGGAAGTAGTAACAACTTTCAGGTTTTTCAGAGTAAAAGTTTTAACCGGAAGTGTAAAGAGTTGGACTTTTGCCTCCTTTGTTTTACGATAGGATAGGATTTAACTTTATTGATTCCCAAAGTGGAAATTCGGGCGTTACAGCAGCAGCAGTGCAGAATCAAAAACAAAAAGTCAAAAATCGAATAAAATAATAACATAAACATAAATACAATCCAGGTCGTAAGTGGGGGATATATACAGAGGACTATAGTGTGGTGGACTCAGCAGGACAATGAAAAAGATAGTAATAATACTGTGCAGTGAATGGCACGTTAAAGTGATCAGTGAAGAATTTTTAAAGTGACATTTGTGATGTAAAGAGGGTTATGTAAACAGTATTGACAGTTATAAGTTACAAGTATAATAAATATAGTGCAGTTTTTGACTTTACGCGTTCATTGTGTGTTTTGTTGTTTGTCCAACAGGAATATTGATCTGTGAGTCCACAAGGATCCAACACTGCACCACACTTAATGAAGAGACAAGTTCCGCTAATAAACATGTAAGCTAACGCGACAGTGGGTGTCTCACAGTGCAGCCGTGTTTTATGTACACTCACTAATTTATTTACGGTCATTTAGGATCTACCAAAGACCAGACTCCCCTGATCCTGACCCCAGACCTGATCCAAGCTGCGAGTCCATCAGTAGTAACATGTCCATGTCTGATCCAATCCAGCTTCCAAAGGCCCCCTGTGGTCCAGAGCACAGGTGATGTTTTTACGAATAGACACGTCTCTGTCCTTCAGAGTCACAGAAAAAAAACGGCGTGCTAAATGTCTGCGGGATCTTTAAGTGTGATGATTCAACTTTGTTTATCTCTTTAAACAGGATCCTAAAGAAACTAGAGTCAACAAAATCTGGATCTGGATCTGAACCTGGATCTGAACCTGGATCAGAGGCGGGCTGTGTGTGCTTCCGAGACAACGAGTCGAAGGCTGAGCCTATAGCGTTTAAGGACAGGGTCTCCCTTTTGGAAGAGTAAGTAATCAATGAAGTTTTGCAGAATCGTGACAGAAATATGAATTGTATGTTTATATAAGAAGTTTTATTTTTATTTTTATTGGCTTTAAGCATTTAATCTCCATGAAAAACATGCACAAATGTTTTATAATAACAAAGAAATATAAATAAATGAAAAAAAATCTTTGGGCTGAAATATTATCCTTTAAATGTCTGAACAAGCCCAATTAAAACGTTTCAAACAATTCAAAAACTGAAGTTCCAGCATGTCATTCAAGTGCTAAAAAAATAAAGCCGATGTTGAAGTGTAAAATCCTGCAGTTCCTGGAGTGTCCACTAGAGGCTGCTGCAGAATCACAGGAAGTACAAAAAGCCTGTTTTTACAGCAGACATGAAGACATGATGTTTACAGCCTGCTTCAAGAAACCAAATAGGTGTGATTGGCTCATGTCTCCATCCACACACACTGTATGGTTTGTTTCTAATAGTATCATCACCTGATCTCATACTTTGTGGTTCCTCCACAGAGTTGACCGGCAGAGCTCAGATGTTCCCAGCGGTCAATCTGCCCATCAGCAGCAAACACACCTGGACTCCATATTTATGGTCTGTTCACACAGCAACTATGAATCTATCTGTTTTGTTTCTAATAATCTCCATGTTGCACTTCATAGAGCACATGGTCATCTGTCCGTCCAACATAGAATCAAAATCAAAAATCAAATTTTGTTCCAGATGTTGGAGGAGAAGATGATCACTTTTGTGAAAAATGAGCTGAAGAATCTCCGGAGAGTTCTGAGTCCAGACGACGCAGAGATCTCAGAGAGTCCGCCCGAGGATGAGCATTTAAAGGACGGCGAGGATAAAGAGCAGAGGAGGAGGATCAGGGAAGCATTTCTGAAGATGACCGTGGACTTCATGAGGAGGATGAAGCAGGAGGAGCTGGCTGACCTTCTGCAGAGCAGTAAGAAGATTTATGGTTTAACATGCTAACATTTATTAATAGACTACAGACAAATCGCTCTTCTTGAGGAGGACTTACAGTCCATGTGCAACAATTACCAGCCTCTTCTTTTTCAAAAAGTTATGCCCTAATTTTTCTCGGGATCAAATCAGATCCCACATTGAATCCAATCCCGTCTAGTTCCTTGAAAAGAAAGAGTTAAGTTTACAATGGAGACCAGAAATCAAGAAATACTGATAGAAAATCAGTGTCCATCAGTCTTCACTCTCTCAGGTGGAAACAGGAAGTGTGTGTTACCATGGTTTCTCAGTGGCATCTTGGGGGAACAGCTTATTATTAATGTAGCTAATGCATTCTGTAAAGATGTCGATTTTCTCTTGTAAATTATATTAGTGTAGACTTCAGATGGAGCCCACATTCTTTATTGTAATTTATAATTTAATGTTTAGTTAATTTATTGTAACATCAAAGAACAGGTTGTCTTAAATGAAAGCACAGACAAGGAGACTACAAATGAACATCACGGCAGCAAAACGTTCATTTTTTGTTGCAGCCTAAATTAAGTTTTACAAAAGACATCAAAAGTAGAACAATGAGTTTTCTGCAATCAATCAATCAATCAATCATTATTTGTATAGCATCAATTCATAACAGATGTTTTCTCGAGACACTTTACAAAAAGCAGGTAAAGGACCTTACTGTTTGTCTGTTAACATTAACAAAAGAGCAGGTAACAAGACCATGCTCATTGTTATGTTTACATAAAGCAGGTAAAGGACCTTACTGATGGCTATATTACAAGAGCCCAGCTGAATCCGTCATAGCGTGGCAAGAAAAAACTTCCTTTTAACAGGCAGAAATCTTCAGCAGACCCGGATCATGACGGAACAGCCATCTGCTAAACTGTGCTGGGCTTGAAAATGGGATGGGGGAGATGGTACAAGATTCAGAAAGAAGGATAGGATAGGATGGGGGGACGGGTGAATGTTTGGGCAGGCCATCCTCATCAACAGTCCTGAGGAACCTAAGAGAGCTCAGGAGCTCCCAGAAAAAAGGAGAGGTTAGTAACTTCAATATAAAAATAGTGACAAGCAATAATAAGACATGATAAAACATGCAATATGATTTAATATTTAATATTCTTTAGTTTTTGCAACAGTCCCTTTAGATGTAAAACACAATCAAATACGAAGTTGCTAACATCTGTATGATGATATTAAATGTCGATCTTAGTTGGAGCAGTGTTTGTATAGGTCGCTTCTTCCGAGACAACCAGACGCAACAGGCGTTACACGTGATCATCAAGTCGGCAGACTCACTGGCGGAGAGTTTTATGGCCCACTACCACTCCCCGCTAAAAGGTTTGGGATGGACTTAATATGGCGGACCCTCAGTGGGTTGGGTGTAGTGGATGGTTTGAAAAAGACCCTGTGTCACGTTTTTCTTCTTTGTTGAATTTATTAGCAGGGTACACTATGTCGCACTGATATGACGTCACGCTATTACGTAACTTGAGTTGCTATCTGCATCCGGCTTACACATCGCAAACCACATAGGGCATGGTTGGTTGTGAAAAGGCACAAACAGGATCAGGCCTTACTGAGCCAAACCGTACCAAACTGACCCATATCGGACCGCTTGGTGGAAACATGGCAACTCTTTGAAGAACTATAAAATTCCTCCACAATGCTTATGAGGCATCCTTAAATCCACACATCTTACTGACCCTTGTGGCCCCTTCAGAGCATTTCCCCTTTAGTCCTTGTGATCTAGTTGAGTGTCTACACCAAACCAGGAAAGTTTGGTGAAGTAACACTCCATTGTCTAACACGTTGGGCTAGTTTGACCTGAGCTGTTTTCAAATTTAGCATTCTTAGACTATTTCAGGACCAAATTTAAAGCATTGTTACTTTAAATATTCTGTAACTTGTTGGCTTCTTTTGTTAAAGAGACTACAAAGAACTCCTAATGAATGCCATCCTTGCAAGCTTAGTATTTTGCCAGAATAGGTAATTATTTTGTCTTACTTGTATTTTCAGAATCTCCTGCCATGTGCCAACTCAATGTCAAATCTAATCTGAAGAAGAAGTTTCAGTTTGTGTTTGAGGGGATTGCTAAAGCAGGAAACCCAACTCTTCTGAACCAGATCTACACAGACCTCTACGTCACAGAGGGAGGGACCGGAGAGGTCAATAATGAACATGAAGTTAGACAGATTGAAACAACATCCAAGAAAGTTGTCAAATTGGAAACCAAAATCAGATGTGAAGACATCTATAAACCCTCATCTGAAAGAAATACACAAATTAGAAGAGTGATGACAAAGGGAGTGGCTGGCATCGGGAAAACGGTGTTAACACAGAAGTTCACTCTGGACTGGGCTGAAGACAAAGCCAACCAGGACATCCAGTTCACATTTCCATTCACTTTCAGAGAGCTGAATGTGCTGAAAGAGAAAACGTTCAGCTTGGTGGAACTTGTTCATCACTTCTTTCCTGAAACCAAAGAAGCAGGAATCTGCAGGTTTGAAGAGTTCCAGGTGGTGTTCATCTTTGACGGTCTGGATGAGTGTCGACTTCCTCTGGACTTTAAAAACAACCAGACCCTGACTGATGTCACAGAGTCCACCTCAGTGGATGTGCTGCTGACAAACCTCATCAGGGGGAAACTGCTTCCCTCTGCTCGCCTCTGGATAACCACACGACCTGCAGCAGCCAATCAGATCCCTCCTGAGTGTGTTGACATGGTGACAGAAGTCAGAGGGTTCAACGACCCTCAGAAGGAGGAGTACTTCAGGAAGAGATTCAAAGATAAGAAACAGGCAGGAAGGATCATCTCCCACATCAAGACATCCCGAAGCCTCCACATCATGTGCCACATCCCAGTCTTCTGCTGGATCACTGCTACAGTTCTGGAGGATGTGCTGAAAGAAGAAGAGGGAGGGGAGATGCCGAAGACCCTGACTGAGCTATACATCCACTTCCTGGTGGTTCAGTCCAAAGTGAAGAACCTCAAGTATGATGGAGGAGCTGAGACAGATCCACACTGGAGTCCAGAGAGCAAGACGATGATTGAGTCTCTGGGAAAACTGGCTTTTGAGCAGCTGCAGGAGGGAAACCTGATCTTCTACGAATCCGACCTGACCCACTGTGGCATCGACATCGAAAAAGCCTCAGTGTACTCAGGAGTGTTCACACAGATCTTCATAGAGGAGAAAGGACTGTACCAGAGCAAGGTGTTCTGCTTCGTCCATCTGAGCGTTCAGGAGTTTCTGGCTGCTCTTCATGTCCATCTCACGTTCACCAACTCTGGAGACAATCTGATCTCAGTCACACCATCACCCTCCCAGTCGTCTGAAACAACAAATGAGGCAACTGTAGAGACCCAGTTCTACGTGAGTGCCGTGGACGAAGCATGCAAGAGTCCCAATGGACACCTGGACTTGTTCTTGCGCTTCCTCCTGGGACTTTCCCTTCAGTCCAATCAGACTCTGCTACGAGGTTTGCTGAAAAAGACAGACAACTGCGAACAGACAAATCAAGAAACATCCAGGTACATCAAAGACAAGATTGAGGAGGCTCCTTCTGTAGAGAAAAGCATCAACCTGTTCCACTGTCTGAATGAACTTAAGGACCGTTCTCTAGTGGAGCACATGCAGCAGTTCCTGAGATCAGGGAGTCTGTCCACCGAGAAGCTGTCTCCTGCTCAGTGGTCGGCTCTGGTCTTCATCTTGCTGTCGTCAGAAAGTGATCTGGAGGAATTTGACTTGAGGAAATACTCAGCCTCAGAGGAGGCTCTTCTAAGGCTGCTCCCAGTTGTAAAGGCCACCAAGAAAGCTGTGTAAGATGGCTTTTTCCATCATAAACGTTTATGCCAATTCTTGCAGGAAGAAACAACAAATAAAAATATCACTTGTGTTTTACTATTTTCTCTCCAGGCTTAGTGGGTGTAATCTCTCGGAAAGAAGCTGTGAAGCTCTGTGCTCAGTTTTGACCAACCAGTCCTCAAACCTGAAAGAACTGAACCTCAGTAACAATGACCTGCGGGACTCGGGAGTGAAGCTGTTTTCGGCTGGACTGGCGAGTCCACACTGTACACTGGAAACTCTCAGGTCAAGATACGTTTTTAACCCATTCAATTAAGGGCAACTTGAAATATGATTTTGAAGTTCTGGAAAAGACCTATCAAGGAATCAGAAAAGATTCCTTGGAGGACACCTGCTAATCAACCCCACAAAGTCCCAATCCAGTGGTCTCTGCTGGAAGGCAATGGGATGCTGTCGCCAAGTTCTAGGATTTTGGGTCTTGTTTAAGGTTAAATGGATTGTAAGAGCACTTGACGAATTAGAGCAGTGTTTGCAGTCAAGCTACTGTCATGGTGAGGGAAGTCACTCTGAAGGCACATCTTAAAATTTGACAGTTTATCTACTGTATGTTCCGACAACCGCCAATGGTCATGGGTCCGGGTTTGGTCTTCAAGGAAGGGTATGAGTACTCTGGGGTTCATGAGTTGGATTAAAACAGATCCAAACATGGATTTGTGCAGCTTCAGCAGCGATGTAAGCATTGTACTGAACCAGGAGTTTTCCAGGCATGTCCAAATAGGAGGGAACCATGGGGAAGGGTCTGAGATGCTGGAGGGATTAAAGATGGATCTGGATCTCAAAAGATTTGTGTTTTGCCGTTAGCCTGATCATCCTATCTGCCATATCTGCGTTGTTTGCAGGTTGTCAGGCTGTCTGATCTCACAGGACGGTTGTTCCTCTCTGGCCTCAGCTCTGAGTTCCAACCCCTCCCATCTCAGAGAGCTGGACCTGAGCTACAACCACCTGGGTGAGTCAGGAGCAAAACTGCTTTCGGCTGGACTGAGGGATCCAAACACCAAACTGGAAACTCTCAGGTATGAGAAGCCTGCTGTGGCCTTAAACAATTTGTTGCAAAAATAAATTGGACCATTTTCTTTCTTGGGCTGAAGGTGGGATGGGGGTGTGTATAGTTTTGGAATCAGATGATTGGCCAATGGGTAGAGAGTGGATGAGATGGACACGTTGCCACATTTACCAGTATATCTGAGTCTGTTTTTAAAAATATGTAATGAATTTATGTACTTGAGAGTGATGATAACTGCCAATCCTTTTAGGGTGCAGCCTGATGGAATCCAATGGTTGAAGCCAGGTTTGAGAAAGTGTAAGTATGATTCATCCAGAAACTGGGATATCACTCGCACAAACCTCCTATTGTCTTGAGTCTTCATCAAACAGTTAATCAGGAATAACGACTGCTGTATTTTTCTCTCCAACAGATGAATGCAAAGTCACACTTGACTCAAACACAGTGAACAAAAACATCAAGCTGTCCGACAACAACAGCAGGGCATCGTATGTGGAGAAGGATCAGTCCCATCCTGATCATCCAGACCGGTTTGACCGGTGCCCTCAGCTCCTGAGTACAAACGGTATGAAGGGTCGTGCCTACTGGGAAGTGGATTGGACAGGAAGATGTTCCATATCAGTGGCTTACAGGGAGATCGGCAGGAAAGGAGACAGTGAAAACTGTGTTTTCGGAGAGAACGAACTGTCCTGGAGGCTGATATGCTCTGATGGCGGTCGTTACTATGTCTGGCACAACAACAAAAGAACATCCATCTACTCATTGTCCTCCCCCTCGGACCCTAACAGGGTAGCAGTGTATGTGGACTGTCCTGCTGGCACTCTGTCATTTTACAGAGTTTCATCTGACACGCTGATCCACCTCTACACTTTCAGCTCGACGTTCACTGAACCCGTTTACCCCGGTTTTGGGTTCGGGTTCTTGGCTGGTTCCTCTGTATCTTTGCACTCTGTGGAAGAGGGAGAGCCACTTACTGCTCATTAGATCAGTTGAGCTTGAATGGGATCACATTGCAATCCAGCTTTGAGGTCATTTTGATTAATTCAACAACAAAAATATCTTAAACTGATTGATGCCATTTTGCATTTACAAAATAAACTCCTCCTACTTCCAGTCTTTTTAAAGTTGGGGTAGATACCTCAAGTGAACTAGTAAGAGAATAAGTAAGCTATATTTCGATAGTATCCAAGCAGAAAACTGTGAAATACGCCCTTAAAATCTTATTAAGAGCGTTCCTCACTGTTGCTAGGTTTTTAGCAGCAGCAGCTCGAGACCTGGAGATTGTACCGTTTTAAAATGAGTCGAGGTGCAAGATATAAATGTGCGAGAAAACGGATTAGTTTTGCTTCCTTCAATGTGGTAGACAAAGTTAATCAATGTAACTCCTGCCTTTTTTTATTTTAGTTGGGGTATACCGGTTTAGTGTTCCAAACATCGGACAATTTTTCACCTGAGGGAGCTGCGTACGCGATGACAAATGAAAGCGTTAAACAGCAGCCTTCGTGAATATTCTCACATGGATCAGTTCTTCCAACAGTAGCGTATGTGGTGTTATACTGTATATGCTTGTCAGCTGCAGACTCTTAACACCTGAAGACAGCACTTGAATGTCTCCAGTTGGCCCAGGCTGATGGTCAACCAATCAGTGAGTCTGTCCTGAGGCTAAAACTGATAACGAGTTGTGACATTGGAAACTGGGTGGGACGGCGATGCCCAGGTCCGGAAGGGTCACGCTGTGGTTCTTGGTATTTCAGTCAATAAACTTCATCTAGTTCCTGCTGCTTTCATATTGGTTCAGTTAAGTTATACTCTTTTTTTTTTTATTATTTATCCTGTTGAGTATTAACTTCCAGCTTTCCCCTTTTACATTGTTTTTTTTTTTTACAGTGTATGATGTGGTCTGGTATTTAAATAGCATGTCCTGTGTTGTGATTTTTACAGTGTATGTCCTGATTCCGACGCCGTAAGTTTTAGTTGTGATTCCTTACTGTGAACACCCGGGGGAAGTAAACATTCATACTTCCTGAACCAATTACGTAAATATTAAACTTGTGATTATGTGGCATAGTAACTTTAAAACGTGTATGTGAGATATTGGCGCCCTCTGGTGGTCAGAATATGTCACAGCTGCTCTCTATTACACTGTTTATACGATGCAAATTTTTAAATAAACCATTTTAGTTGATTAGATCCAAACTAATTATTACGTCATGATTATGGTGAATGTAAAATAGTGCTGTAGTGACACACTTTGACCACTGGAGGGAACTTAGTAATTTTCTTTTCGTTTAGAAATAAGTATTTATTCAGTATTCAGTTTGTTAAAATTTCACTGATGAACATTGGTGCTCAAATAATGTGAAATAAGTCCCTGAGAGTATTGTTTTTCTTATTGTCAGATTTGTAGTTTCTTACAGTGACCACTAGTGAGCAGTGATCCTTGTAATTTTGTCTTTCAGTCACGTCAATAGATTAATTTGCAGTACCAGTGTTTGTAATGAAGACCGCACAGATTGTATGTGTTTATAAGCCTTCAATAAATAATAAACTAAATTAAAGTTTTTTGTGATTTAACTGTTAAGGAGATCATATCAGATCTCTTTGAACACAGCAGCGTGCTGTCTCAGACTGCGGGTTTGTTTGTGGTGTTTTCCGCCTGACAGGAAGTGTGTCATTCTTACAGACTTGATGTGTCAGACCTGCTGTCAGCAGAGTTTATAAATGGTGAAAGGTCCTTTTTTTTTAAGATGAACTTTGTTCTCAGAGATGGGGGCGTGTCCAAAGGGATGGTCAAGAGTGACATAGGACCCCCCTTGTTCCTTCTGTCTGTTTTAAAAGCATGTCAATGTCAACTTTTACTTTTCTCTCCGAGTTCAGGATGATTTTAAGAAAAAACGAAAAGAGACAGACGTCCATTCAGGTCGTAAAGGTCAGAGGTCAGCTCAGCCATGTGGAGGGGAGGTGTGAGAGAGGGAAAAGGTTTAAAAACCCTCAAAACCCCCAAAACAGACGCAGCTGAAACTTCCAGAAACTTTCACATCAGGTCTGCGGATCTACAGATCAGGTGAGCATGTTTCCTTTCGTAGCGTCACTGAAAAGAGTCGAGTGTAAAAGGTGCTGTTTGGCGTTTAGAAAGTGTTTTTATGGACCGTTCATTTCTCTAAATGTCTGTTGTAGTCGAGACCACGCCAACAGAGACCAAGACAGATCTGAGACCAGAGCACTCTGAGACAGAGACGAGACCAAGACATTTAGGGATCAAGACCGTGTCAGGATCGAGACCAAGACAAAGAAATTTAGGTCACGAGACCAAGACCATGAACACCTGTGTCACTGACTTAGGCCGTAACACACTGGGAAGATTGCGTCCGAAGTAAAGGGGGTAAAAAGTTGTTCTTTTAGATGGAGGGGTTTTCCTTCTAATCTCAGGATCAGTGCTGGTCTTGATGGTCTTGGTTTAAAATCCAGAGTCAGCCCAGTCTGAGGCCAAGATAAAAATGCTTCAGATTCCATGATGAGACAAAGACCTTCAGAAAAGTTGATTTTGAGAGGACTTTTGTCTTTTCTACAAACAGAAGAATCTTCAGTGAAACAGTCCGACGAGGTTTTTAATCTTCCTCTGTGATCTTTGTGTCCTCAGAGGAGCTGAAACATGACAAAGTGTTTTCTGCTGAGCGTCTTCGTCCTCCTGATGCTGATTCCTGCAGGTAAATAAAACTTCCAACTTTTCATTCTGGATGTTTGCAGCCACATCAAAGATGCCCGGGGTCAATGTCAATGTCAAATGTTTTGATGAGTCAGCAGTTTTGATTGGATGAAGGATCAGAGTTATTCACAATAAGGCGTGTAGCTGAGCTGATTGACAGGTGGGCGCCGTGTAACGGTTTGTCAGGAGGCTTAAAACCCGCCTCAGCTCTCAGCCTGATCCGAGGAGCGATGACCGAGGAGACACGAGAGCTGACTTCACAGAAGTCTTTTCACTGACAGACACGCCCCCTTCTCGTATATCACTCACTGATTGGACGCTGCAGAGGATCAGACTTCAGTTTAATACGGGAGAAAAGAGGGACATTAAAAAGAGGCTAAACGGAGCGTGGGACATTTAAACAGATGATGAACATCAGTGAGTTTGTAAAGAGTCGCTCTGTGATGAGCTGGGATTAAAAAGAGTCTGATGAAGAGGAGTCCGTTTTATATTCTCACTTATTTATCTTCTGAACGTTTCATCATTTAGATTCTAATCAATCATTTTCAGTATCCTGACACATGAATATCTGTGTTTATAAAATACAGAGGTTGTTGTCTAAATACAGGCTAGGTTCAGTCCAAACTGATTAATAATAATCAATCATTATAGACAATTCAAAATGAAATCTTTTAGTCAGTAGAAACTGTCCTTTTGGTTATGAGTAGACTGCAGGTTGTTCTTCAGGTAAAGACACTAAACACTGTAACTGTGTGTGTTTGATTAGTAATAACACAGTGCGTGTTTGTGTGGACATAAACAGCTGTTCGGCTGATTGACAGCTGAACGTGATCAGCTGATGTCGCGTCATGTGACGCTGTCGAGGAAACGACGTCTCATGAGTCTTAAAGCTGATTTCCTCGGTCCTCTCTCCTCGGCTTCGAAGAGCTTGATGCAGTCATTGGTCGCCTCTCTCTGAACAAAGCTCCTGGTTCAGACGGTCTTACAGGAAACTTTTACAGATACTTCTGGGAAGATATTAAAATGTTGCTGCATCAGGTTTTCTCCGAAATCTTTGAAACATGTTTACTTCCACCCACAATGAGACGAGGGATAATCGTCTCAATCCCAAAGCCCAACAAAGACCCCAGACTTATAGAAAACAGGAGACCTATTACTCTCAGAAACTCAGACTACAAACTACTAACCTACATCTTCAATACTCGTCTTCAAACAGGGATCTCAGATCTTGTTTCAGAAACACAATCAGGTTTTTTAAAAGGCAGATCAATCCACAACAATATAAGGCTGGTATTAGACATTATTGAATATCGAAACTTAATTGAAGATGACGGATTTATTTTGTTCCTAGACTTTTACAAGGCCTTTGATTCAGTAGAACACTCTTTTATCTTGTCGGTACTTGAACATTTTGGCTTTGAATCTAAATTTAGAAATCTTATTAAAGGTTTATATCAGGATATCAGCAGCTGTGTCATATTATCTAAAGGCACTACTCCTAGCTTTAAGGTTAAGGTAGGTATCCCTCAAGGTTGCCCAATTTCACCATATTTATTTATATTAGCTACTGAAATGTTAGCAATTCACATCAAAAATTGTAGTGACATTAAAAAGTTAAATGTATTGGGTACAGATATTATTATCAGCCAATTAGCGGATGATACTACAATTTTTCTAAAAAATAGACATCAAATTCCACTAGCTATTGAAAAAGTAAAACAATTCTCCAATGCTTCTGGGTTAACTTTAAACCTGCGAAAATGCGAAATATTTGCAATACATGAAACAATACTTCAGGATATTTGTAACATTCCAATCAAGTCAGAAATCAAATATTTGGGAATTCACCTTACAAAAGACCAAAAAATAAGTCAATCATTGAATGTAGAAAACAAACTAAAAGAATGTAAAGCAAAGTTGAGTTTATGGCTCCAAAGAGATTTATCAATTCTTGGTCGAATTTATTTAACGAAAATGGAAAGCTTGTCCAGATGTATTTACCCAACTTACTCTATTGCTATCCCAAACAAATTAATTAAATCAATAAACCAGATCAATATGAATTTCATTTGGAGGAACAAAGCACACTATATGAAGAAAAGTAGTATGGTTAAAGACTTTAGGGATGGAGGCCTGAAAGTTATTGATTTTGACTGTCTTAATGGAACTTTAAAAATAAACTGGATAAAAGCCTGGATCCAACATAGTAACTCCTTCTGGTTTTGTATTCCAAATCATTTATTTAATAAAATTGGAGGGTTAAAATTTCTTCTTGTCACAGATTTTGACATCAACAAACTTCCTATTTCTTTATCAGAGTTCCATAAACAAATATTATTGTATTGGAAATTGTTATATGTCCATAACTTCTCACCCCACTCCACTGTACTCTGGAATAATAGATATGTACTATACAGAAAGAAATCTTTGTTTTTTGAAGATTGGTTTAGAAAAGGTATTTGGTCCCTGGTTGACTTGATGGATGACAATGGTCACTTATTAAACTATGATCAATTCTGCACAAAACATAACTTCAACCCAATGAAAGCTGATTTTGATAAGCTACAAAAAGCACTTCCTCAAGAATTTGTCTTCCTGACGAAAAATATAATGACACATCAGACTATTCAACCGCGTTTGGCTCCACTTTCAATTCAAGGTGTCTTAATATGGGATAAAAAGTGTAATAATTCTTTCATAAGAAAATCATTCACGGACAAATCATTCCCAGGAAAGCAAAACAAAAATAACATCTTGAATAAATTTGATGAAGGTTCTGTTGGCAAACTAAGATCCTTGTATCTCAAACTACCTTTACCCCCTAAAACTAAAGAAATACATTTCAAAATCATGAATGACATCTACCCATCCAAAGAATTACTCAGGTTACGCTTCAATATTGAAGATAACATCTGTTCATTCTGCAAAAGTGACATAGAAACCACGGACCATATCTTTTTCTCATGTGATGTGACTCATACATTTTGGGTTGAGATCCATAAATGGATCGCAAAGGGAATATCGTCACGTCTACCTTCCATCTCCAGAGATGATATTACATTTGGAATCTCAAACAATACAAATGAGGAACTTTGTCTTAATTTGATTCTGTGTATGGCAAAATTCTTTATTCACAAGAGTAGATTTTTAAAGTCATCCCCCAATTTTGTCTCTTTTCTGAATGATCTCAAACTTTATCTCAAGTCCTTAAAACTAATTAATGGAAAAAAAGCAAAAATGATATACGATGTTTTGAAAAACTTTCCCAAAGTATTAGACAACTAACATTACATACCCTTGTATATTTCATTTACTATTTATTTCTCCTTAATTTCCTTTTTCTTCTCAGTTCAGACCTCATTTATTATTTCTTAAGATTGTCATTTATTTTCTCTATTTTGAAATGAAGTGCTGGATATTGACGTTGCAATTTTGATGTGCTTGTTTTCTACGTTTGTACTGAAAGAAACGTTCAATAAAGTTTTTGAATGAAAAAAAAAAAAAAAAATAAAAAAATAAAAAAATAAAAAAATAAATAAAAAAAAAATAAAGCTGATTTCCTCGGTCCTCTCTCCTCGGCTTCGTTTCCTCCGTGCATCTCTGGTGGGCGGGGCTAAGACGCAAGTGGAGGAGAGAACTCGGAGGACACTCGGTGCAAATAAGGGACTTGGGATTGAGCCCAGATCAAAGAGCTGGCCAGGACCTTCTGGGCTCACTTCCCCTCTGCAGACCGACTCGGTTACGGAGCCCACGAACCGGACGAGTAGATGGACGATGGCAAAAAAGACCAGACCTAAACCTAAAAAATTCTGAAATGAGATTGAGATTTTTTTTCTCTAAATATATAATAAATGATCAGATAAAATAGATTAAAAAAAAGTGGTGTAGTTATTCCGTCTGACCACAGGAGGGCAGTAAACATGTTTTCTTTTCCAGTGTTGGCGAATAAGCGGTTTAATAATCCAAATATAATGTGGGTTGTAGTTACTGACAGTGACCACAGGAAGGCAGTGATCATCACAGCTTCTGTGTATCTGTCTTTATTAGTTTGGTTAGTAAATAAAGTGTCACGATGTTTCAGTTTTTCTACCCATAAAGAGACATCATGCAGTTCATCTTCTAACCACAAGAGGGCACCAACTCATGAAGCTCTGAGAAACTCAATAAATAAAAGACTTCTGAAGTGTTTATTTTTATGATTTGGACAAAAGACCAAAGCAGACCAAGATAACGTTTAACAATTTAAATACAAATAAATGTTTCAATAATACATTAACATGTACAGTACGGGTAAAAAGCCACAGGTGCTGAGCACATAGGTCTGTTAAAGACTCAACGTACTGAGGACAAAGTAGAGGTAGGGGGTTCAAAGGGGTCTTTGGGGGGGGGGGGGGGGGGGGGGGGTTGTTTAATTATTACATAAACCATGTACCATGGGTGCCCGAGCCTTCAGCTGCTCGGCACCCAGACTTACTTTTGCATCATCACCTGCCAAGCAGCGCAAGATGACGTAACGAAATGGGCGTGGTTTGTAAACAAATCATAACAATCATATAGGGAGGCTCCTTGAAGGAAAGTTATCGCACCTGATGCTTCAAGGCACTTCCTTGTTTATCTCCTCACGCAAGGACGTTGGCACGCGAGCTTTTCCTCTCCGTTAAAGTTTAAGCCCTTTAACTTCATATTTAATCTGTTTGAGTTTGAAGACGGCGGGAATATTCAGAAAGGATAGAAACTCTCTGGGAGTGGAAGAAGAAATCGTCGCCGTCACCTGTTCAGGTGAGTTAAAGCGGCTCAATCAGTGGAGAAAAACATGCTGCGTTCATGTGATGTCGGGCGCGTCGGAAAAACGAGACTCCGAGTTGTAAAATACTCAAATACCTGCTCGAGTCAATACAACAACTTGGAGTCAGTACCAAGCGAACTACCCCTCTTGGATTAATAAAGTATTTCTGATTATGTTTCTGAATAAAGTGCCAGACTTAACGTCAGACTCGTCATCACCTGCGGGGGTTTAATCTGTTAACGTACTTTTTTTTAGTAATTCATGTCGGCCTATCGCACAACTTTTAACAGTAATATTTCACTGATCCTCTTTGTAGCATCAACACCTATTTGTGTTGTGTTCCCCCCCACCTACCACATCAAGACTTTTAGAAATGAAATCAACGACCATCGGAGCAGCACGTGAACGCAGCATCTGTCAGATTCCCCAAATTAGTTAGTTTTTTGAAGGTTTGAACATTTAATTGATTACATCTCAAACTGAATGTTGCGTGACAGGAAGCAATAACACTGGCTCTAAGTCTGTGGGCGTAAACTGTGATAAGTCGTCATTGAACGGTGACTCATAGACACAGCATGTTCCCTGGTCCTAAGGGTGCTGACAGACTTCTCCTATTCTATTTTAAGAGGTTTCACAAGTTTCATGTGTAAAAAAAATATAATAAATAAATAGCATAAATAAAAAATTGTGCAAAAACACTCTGGTCAAGAAAAACTTTTAATTGAACTATTTCAGAAACATTTAGAGCCCGACCGATAAATCGGCCAATAACAGCATATCAATAACGATAGTCATCAATGAAAAAACATTTCATTTGACTTAATTGAATTTCCTGAAGTTCCTGGTTTGAATCCCTGTCTGACAGGAGCCTCTCTGTGTGGAGTGTGCATGTTCTCCCTGTGCAAAAACATTAAGCAAAAGACAAAACAAAAACTTACTTAATAAATCCAAAACGAGGAACAGATAGAATCATAGCACATGCGACAAACGACAGAAGACACCTACAAAAGACAATGATCCGACAAGAGGGTAAGAACACAGAGAGACTAAAGAGACATGGTCAGACACAGGTGAGACGAATTAAGACAGGTGAGGAACATCAGGGTAATCAAGACAGGCGGGAAACACAAGGAACAAAGAACACGAGACCAGAACACTAAAAGACAAGTATAAAGTAAAACCCAACACTTCCACCACCAAAACCAGATCTACAAAATAAAACAGGAAACACTAAAAACTAGACTTAAAACATAACCCAGGAAACAAACTTACAGACAACAGGTAAACACTAAAGAACAAAGCGACCACACCAGGAATCACATACAAGCAACACAGGAAACGATGCAGAACACTAAGGATAAAAAACTAAAACGAGACAAAACACAGAACCAAACAAAACCACGACAGCATGACTCGGCGTTTTGAACAAGTCATTCAAATATTTCTCTGTGAGTTTGAAAGCATGAGGAGGAATCTCCCATCATTTTACAACTCATCACATCCTCATTTCTATTTTTATTTTGTAGCTTTCATCATGATGATATAGAAACCACACTGACGAAATGCTTTATTTATATCACACATTATTACTAACTGTTATGTTTACCTTCAGCTGCATGATGGTGATCTTTTATTCATCATGATTAATGGTGTTGTTATCAGGTGTGAGGTTCACCCTGCATTACATTTATTTTTGAGGATTACAAATTAAAATCATTCCAGAGAAATGTAAACTTTTTTTTCTCCACATCCAAACAGGAAGTAGTAACAACTTTCAGGTTTTTCAGAGTAAAAGTTTTAACCGGAAGTGTAAAGAGTTGGACTTTTGCCTCCTTTGTTTTACGATAGGATAGGATTTAACTTTCTTGATTCCCAAAGTGGAAATTCGGGTGTTACAGCAGCAGCAGTGCAGAATCAAAAACAAAAAATCAAATCAAATAATAACATAAACATAAATACAATCCAGGTCGTAAGTGGGGGATATATACAGAGGACTATAGTGTGGTGGACTCAGCAGGACAATGAAAAAGATAGTAATAATACTGTGCAGTGAATGGCACGTTAAAGTGATCAGTGAAGAATTTTTAAAGTGACATTTGTGATGTAAAGAGGGTTATGTAAACAGTATTGACAGTTATAAGTTACAAGTATAATAAATATAGTGCAGTTTTTGACTTTACGCGTTCATTGTGTGTTTTGTTGTTTGTCCAACAGGAATATTGATCTGTGAGTCCACAAGGATCCAACACTGCACCACACTTAATGAAGAGACAAGTTCCGCTAATAAACATGTAAGCTAACGCGACAGTGGGTGTCTCACAGTGCAGCCGTGTTTTATGTACACTCACTAATTTATTTACGGTCATTTAGGATCTACCAAAGACCAGACTCCCCTGATCCTGACCCCAGACCTGATCCAAGCTGCGAGTCCATCAGTAGTAACATGTCCATGTCTGATCCAATCCAGCTTCCAAAGGCCCCCTGTGGTCCAGAGCACAGGTGATGTTTTTACGAATAGACACGTCTCTGTCCTTCAGAGTCACAGAAAAAAAACGGCGTGCTAAATGTCTGCGGGATCTTTAAGTGTGATGATTCAACTTTGTTTATCTCTTTAAACAGGATCCTAAAGAAACTAGAGTCAACAAAATCTGGATCTGGATCTGAACCTGGATCTGAACCTGGATCAGAGGCGGGCTGTGTGTGCTTCCGAGACAACGAGTCGAAGGCTGAGCCTATAGCGTTTAAGGACAGGGTCTCCCTTTTGGAAGAGTAAGTAATCAATGAAGTTTTGCAGAATCGTGACAGAAATATGAATTGTATGTTTATATAAGAAGTTTTATTTTTATTTTGATTGGCTTTAAACATTTAATCTCCATGAAAAACATGCACACATGTTTTATAATAACAAAGAAATATAAATAAATGAAAAAAAATCTTTGGGCTGAAATATTATCCTTTAAATGTCTGAACAAGCCCAATTAAAACGTTTCAAACAATTCAAAAACTGAAGTTCCAGCATGTCATTCAAGTGCTAAAAAAATAAAGCCGATGTTGAAGTGTAAAATCCTGCAGTTCCTGGAGTGTCCACTAGAGGCTGCTGCAGAATCACAGGAAGTACAAAAAGCCTGTTTTTACAGCAGACATGAAGACATGATGTTTACAGCCTGCTTCAAGAAACCAAACAGGTGTGATTGGCTCATGTCTCCATCCACACACACTGTATGGTTTGTTTCTAATAGTATCATCACCTGATCTCATACTTTGTGGTTCCTCCACAGAGTTGACCGGCAGAGCTCAGATGTTCCCAGCGGTCAATCTGCCCATCAGCAGCAAACACACCTGGACTCCATATTTATGGTCTGTTCACACAGCAACTATGAATCTATCTGTTTTGTTTCTAATAATCTCCATGTTGCACTTCATAGAGCACATGGTCATCTGTCCGTCCAACATAGATCTGATGATTGGTTCAAAATTTGTTCCAGATGTTGGAGGAGAAGATGATCACTTTTGTGAAAAATGAGCTGAAGAATCTCCGGAGAGTTCTGAGTCCAGACGACGCAGAGATCTCAGAGAGTCCGCCCGAGGATGAGCATTTAAAGGACGGCGAGGATAAAGAGCAGAGGAGGAGGATCAGGGAAGCATTTCTGAAGATGACCGTGGACTTCATGAGGAGGATGAAGCAGGAGGAGCTGGCTGACCTTCTGCAGAGCAGTAAGAGGATTTATGGTTTAACATGCTAACATTTATTAATAGACTACAGACAAATCGCTCTTCTTGAGGAGGACTTACAGTCCATGTGCAACAATTACCAGCCTCTTCTTTTTCAAAAAGTTATGCCCTAATTTTTCTCGGGATCAAATCAGATCCCACATTGAATCCAATCCTGTCTAGTTCCTTGAAAAGAAAGAGTTAAGTTTACAATGGAGACCAGAAATCAAGAAATACTGATAGAAAATCAGTGTCCATCAGTCTTCACTCCCTCAGGTGGAAACAGGAAGTGTGTGTTACCATAGTTTCTCAGTGGCATCTTGGGGGAACAGCTTATTATTAATGTAGCTAATGCATTCTGTAAAGATGTAGATTTTCTCTTGTAAATATTAGTGTAGACTTCAGATGGAGCCCACATTCTTTATTGTAATTTATAATTTAATGTTTAGTTAATTTATTGTAACATCAAAGAACAGGTTGTCTTAAATGAAAGCACAGACAAGGAGACTACAAATGAACATCACGGCAGCAAAACGTTCATTTTTTGTTGCAGCCTAAATTAAGTTTTACAAAAGACATCAAAAGTAGAACAATGAGTTTTCTGCAATCAATCAATCAATCAATCATTATTTGTATAGCATCAATTCATAACAGATGTTTTCTCGAGACACTTTACAAAAAGCAGGTAAAGGACCTTACTGTTTGTCTGTTAACATTAACAAAAGAGCAGGTAACAAGACCATGCTCATTGTTATGTTTACATAAAGCAGGTAAAGGACCTTACTGATGGCTATATTACAAGAGCCCAGCTGAATCCGTCATAGCGTGGCAAGAAAAAACTTCCTTTTAACAGGCAGAAATCTTCAGCAGACCCGGATCATGACGGAACAGCCATCTGCTAAACTGTGCTGGGCTTGAAAATGGGATGGGGGAGATGGTACAAGATTCAGAAAGAAGGATAGGATAGGATGGGGGGACGGGTGAATGTTTGGGCAGGCCATCCTCATCAACAGTCCTGAGGAACCTAAGAGAGCTCAGGAGCTCCCAGAAAAAAGGAGAGGTTAGTAACTTCAATATAAAAATAGTGACAAGCAGTAATAAGACATGATAAGACATGCAATATGATTTAATATTTAATATTCTTTAGTTTTTGCAACAGTCCCTTTAGATGTAAAACACAATCAAATACGAAGTTGCTAACATCTGTATGATGATATTAAATGTCGATCTTAGTTGGAGCAGTGTTTGTATATGTGGCTTCTTCCGAGACAACCAGACGCAACAGGCGTTACACGTGATCATCAAGTCGGCAGACTCACTGGCGGAGAGTTTTATGGCCCACTACCACTCCCCGCTAAAAGGTTTGGGATGGACTTAATATGGCGGACCCTCAGTGGGTTGGGTGTAGTGGATGGTTTGAAAAAGACCCTGTGTCACGTTTTTCTTCTTTGTTGAATTTATTAGCAGGGTACACTATGTCGCACTGATATGACGTCACGCTATTACGTAACTTGAGTTGCTATCTGCATCCGGCTTACACATCGCAAACCACATAGGGCATGGTTGGTTGTGAAAAGGCACAAACAGGATCAGGCCTTACTGAGCCAAACCGTACCAAACTGACCCATATCGGACCGCTTGGTGGAAACATGGCAACTCTTTGAAGAACTATAAAATTCCTCCACAATGCTTATGAGGCATCCTTGAATCCACACATCTTACTGACCCTTGTGGCCCCTTCAGAGCATTTCCCCTTTAGTCCTTGTGATCTAGTTGAGTGTCTACACCAAACCAGGAAAGTTTGGTGAAGTAACACTCCATTGTCTAACACGTTGGGCTAGTTTGACCAGAGCTGTTTTCAAATTTAGCATTCTTAGACTATTTCAGGACCAAATTTAAAGCATTGTTACTTTAAATATTCTGTAACTTGTTGGCTTCTTTTGTTAAAGAGAGACTACAAAGAACTCCTAATGAATGCCATCCTTGCAAGTTTAATATTTTGCCAGAATAGGTAATTATTTTGTCTTACTTGTATTTTCAGAATCTCCTGCCATGTGCCAACTCAATGTCAAATCTAATCTGAAGAAGAAGTTTCAGTTTGTGTTTGAGGGGATCGCTAAAGCAGGAAACCCAACTCTTCTGAACCAGATCTACACAGACCTCTACGTCACAGAGGGAGGAACCGGAGAGGTCAATAATGAACATGAAGTTAGACAGATTGAAACAACATCCAAGAAAGTTGTCAAATTGGAAACCAAAATCAGATGTGAAGACATCTATAAACCCTCATCTGAAAGAAATACACAAATTAGAAGAGTGATGACAAAGGGAGTGGCTGGCATCGGGAAAACGGTGTTAACACAGAAGTTCACTCTGGACTGGGCTGAAGACAGAACCAACCAGGACATACACTTCACATTTCCATTCACTTTCAGAGAGCTGAATGTGCTGAAAGAGAAAAAGTTCAGCTTGGTGGAACTTGTTCATCACTTCTTTCCTGAAACCAAAGAAGCAGGAATCTGCAGGTTTGAAGAGTTCCAGGTCGTGTTCATCTTTGACGGTCTGGATGAGTGTCGACTTCCTCTGGACTTTAAAAACAACCAGACCCTGACTGATGCCACAGAGTCCACCTCAGTGGATGTGCTGCTGACAAACCTCATCAGGGGGACACTGCTTCCCTCTGCTCGCCTCTGGATAACCACACGACCTGCAGCTGCCAATCAGATCCCCCCTGACTGTGTTGACATGGTGACAGAGGTCAGAGGGTTCAACGACCCTCAGAAGGAGGAGTACTTCAGGAAGAGATTCAAAGATAAGAAACAGGCAGGAAGGATCATCTCCCACATCAAGACATCCCGAAGCCTCCACATCATGTGCCACATCCCAGTCTTCTGCTGGATCACTGCCACAGTTCTGGAGGATGTGCTGAAAGAAGAAGAGGGAGGGGAGATGCCCAAGACCCTGACTGAGCTGTACATCCACTTCCTGGTGGTTCAGTCCAAAGTGAAGAACCTCAAGTATGATGGAGGAGCTGAGACAGATCCACACTGGAGTCCAGAGAGCAAGACGATGATTGAGTCTCTGGGAAAACTGGCTTTTGAGCAGCTGCAGGAGGGAAACCTGATCTTCTACGAATCCGACCTGACCCACTGTGGCATCGACATCGAAAAAGCCTCAGTGTACTCAGGAGTGTTCACACAGATCTTCATAGAGGAGAGAGGACTGTACCAGAGCAAGGTGTTCTGCTTCGTCCATCTGAGCGTTCAGGAGTTTCTGGCTGCTCTTCATGTCCATCTGACCTTCACCAACTCTGGAGACAATCTGATCTCAGTCACACCATCACCCTCCCAGTCGTCTGAAACAAGAAATGAGGCAACTGTAGAGACCCAGTTCTACGTGAGTGCCGTGGACGAAGCATGCAAGAGTCCCAATGGACACCTGGACTTGTTCTTGCGCTTCCTCCTGGGACTTTCCCTTCAGTCCAATCAGACTCTGCTACGAGGTTTGCTGAAAAAGACAGACAATTGCGAACAGACAAATCAAGAAACATCCAGGTACATCAAAGACAAGATTGAGGAGGCTCCTTCTGTAGAGAAAAGCATCAACCTGTTCCACTGTCTGAATGAACTTAAAGACCGTTCTCTAGTGGAGCACATGCAGCAGTTCCTGAGATCAGGGAGTCTGTCCACCGAGAAGCTGTCTCCTGCTCAGTGGTCGGCTCTGGTCTTCATCTTACTGTCGTCAGAAAATGATCTGGAGGAATTTGACTTGAGGAAATACTCAGCCTCAGAGGAGGCTCTTCTAAGGCTGCTCCCAGTTGTAAAGGCCACCAAGAAAGCTGTGTAAGATGGCTTTTTCCATCATAACGTTTATGCCAATTCTTGCAGGAAGAAACGACAAATAACAATATCACTTGTGTTTTACTATTTTCTCTCCAGGCTTAGTGGGTGTAATCTCTCGGAAAGAAGCTGTGAAGCTCTGTGCTCAGTTTTGACCAACCAGTCCTCAAACCTGAAGGAACTGAACCTCAGTAACAATGACCTGCGGGACTCGGGAGTGAAGCTGTTTTCTGCTGGACTGGCGAGTCCACACTGTACACTGGAAACTCTCAGGTCAAGATACGTTTTTAACCCATTCAATTAAGGGCAACTTGAAATGTGATTTTGAAGTTCTGGAAAAGACCTATCAAGGAATCAGAAAAGATTCCTTGGAGGACACCTGCTAATCAACCCCACAAAGTCCCAAGCCAGTGGTCTTTGCTGGAAGGCAATGGGATGCTGTCGCCAAGTTCTAGGATTTTGGGTCTTGCTTAAGAGTGAAGGTTAAATGGATTGTAAGAGCACTTGACGAATTAGTGCAGTGTTTGCTGTCATGCTACTGTCATGGTGAGGGAAGTCACTCTGAAGGCACATCTTAAAATTTGACAGTTGATCTACTGTATGTTCCGACAACCACCAATGGTCATGGGTCTGGGTTTGGTCTTCAAGGAAGGGTATGAGTACTCTGGGGTTCATGAGTTGGATTAAAACAGATCCAAACATGGATTTGTGCAGCTTCAGCAGCGATGTAAGCATTGTACTGAACCAGGAGTTTTCCAGGCAGGTCCAAATAGGAGGAAACCATGGGGAAGGGTCTGAGATGCTGGAGGGATTAAAGATGGATCTGGATCTCAAAAGATTTGTGTTTTGCCGTTAGCCTGATCATCCTATCTGCCATATCTGCGTTGTTTGCAGGTTGTCAGGCTGTCTGATCTCACAGGACGGTTGTTCCTCTCTGGCCTCAGCTCTGAGTTCCAACCCCTCCCATCTCAGAGAGCTGGACCTGAGCTACAACCACCTGGGTGAGTCGGGAGCAAAACTGCTTTCGGCTGGACTGAGGGATCCAAACACCAAACTGGAAACTCTCAGGTATGAGAAGCCCGCTGTGGCCTTAAACAATTTGTTGCAAAAATAAATTGGACCATTTTCTTTCTTGGGCTGAAGGTGGGATGGGGATGGGGGTGTGTATAGTTTTGGAAACAGATGATTGGCCAATGGGTAGAGAGTGGATGAGATGGACACGTTGCCACATTTACCAATCGATCTGAGTCTTTTTTTTAAATATGTAATGAATTTATGTACTTGAGAGTGATGATGACCGCCAATCCTTTTAGGGTGCAGCCTGATGGAATCCAATGGTTGAAGCCAGGTTTGAGAAAGTGTAAGTATGATTCATCCAGAAACTGGGATATCACTCGCACAAACCTCCTATTGTCTTGAGTCTTCATTAAACAGTTAATCAGGAATAACGACTGCTGTATTTTTCTCTCTAACAGATGAATGCAAAGTCACACTTGACTCAAACACAGTGAACAAAAACATCAAGCTGTCCGACAACAACGGCAGGGCATCGTATGTGGAGAAGGATCAGTCCCATCCTGATCATCCAGACCGGTTTGACCGGTGCCCTCAGCTCCTGAGTACAAACGGTATGAAGGGTCGCGCCTACTGGGAAGTGGATTGGACAGGAAGATGTTCCATATCAGTGGCTTACAGGGAGATCGGCAGGAAAGGAGACAGTGAAAACTGTGTTTTCGGAGAGAACGAACTGTCCTGGAGGCTGATATGCTCTGATGGCGGTCGTTACTATGTCTGGCACAACAACAAAAGAACATCCATCTACTCATTGTCCTCCCCCTCGGACCCTAACAGGGTAGCAGTGTATGTGGACTGTCCTGCTGGCACTCTGTCATTTTACAGAGTTTCATCTGACACGCTGATCCACCTCTACACCTTCAGCTCGACGTTCACTGAACCCGTTTACCCCGGTTTTGGGTTCGGGTTCTTGGCTGGTTCCTCTGTGTCTTTGCACTCTGTGGAAGAGGGAGAGCCACTTATTGCTCAGTAGATCAGTTGAGCTTGAATGGGATCACATTGCAATCCATCTTTGAGGTCATTTTGATTAATTCAACAACAAAATGTGTCAAAAATATCTTAAACTGATTGATGCAATTTTGCATTTACAAAATAAACTCCTCCTACTTCCAGTCTTTTTAAAGTTGGGGTAGATACCTCAAGTGAACTAGTAAGAGAATAAGTAAGCTATATTTCGATAGTATCCAAGCAGAAAACTGTGAAATACGCCCTTAAAATCTTATTAAGAGCGTTCCTCACTGTTGCTAGGTTTTTAGCAGCAGCAGCTCGAGACCTGGAGATTGTACCGTTTTAAAATGAGTCGAGGTGAAAACGGATTAGTTTTGCTTCCTTCAATGTGGTAGACAAAGTTAATCAATGTAATGTAATTTAGTTGGGGTATACCAGTTTAGTGTTCCAAACATTGGACAATTTTTCACCTGAGGGAGCTGCGTACGCGATGACAAATGAAAGCGTTAAACAGCAGCCTTCGTGAATATTCTCACATGGATCAGTTCTTCCAACAGTAGCGTATGTGGTGTTATACTGTGTATGCTTGTCAGCTGCAGACTCTAACACCTGAAGACAGCACTTGAATGTCTCCAGTTGGCCCAGGCTGATGGTCAACCAATCAGTGAGTCTGTCCTGAGGCTAAAACTGATAACGAGTTGTGACATTGGAAACGGGGTGGGACGGCGATGCCCAGGTCCGGAAGGGTCACGCTGTGGTTCTTGGTATTTCAGTCAATAAACTTCATCTAGTTCCTGCTGCTTTCATATTGGTTCAGTTAAGTTATACTCTTTTTTTATTATTTATCCTGCTGAGTATTAACTTCCAGCTTTCCCCTTCTACGTTGTTTTTTTTTTTACAGTGTATGATGTGGTCTGGTATTTAAATAGCATGTCCTGTGTTGTGATTTTTACAGTGTATGTCCTGATTCCTACGCCGTAAGTTTTAGTTGTGATTCCTTACTGTGAACACCCGGGGGAAGTAAACATTCATACTTCCTGAACCAATTACATAAATATTAAACTTGTGATAATGTGACATAGAAACTTTAAAACGCATTCGTGAGATATTGGCGCCCTCTGGTGGTCAGAAGATGTCACAGCTGCTCTCTATTACACTGTTTGTACGACGCACATTTTTAAATAAACCATTTTAGTTGATTAGATGAAAACTAATTATTACGTCATGATTATGGTGAATGTAAAATAGTGCTGTAGTGACACACTTTGACCACTGGAGGGAACTTATTAATTTTCTTTTCGTTTAGAAATAAGTATTTATTCAGTTTGTTAAAATTTCACTGATGAACATTGGTGCTCAAATAATGTGAAATAAGTCCCTGAGAGTTTTGTTTTTCTTATTGTCAGATTTGTAGTTTCTTACAGTGACCACTAGTGAGCAGTGATCCTTGTAATTTTGTCTTTCAGTCACGTCAATAGATTAATTTGCAGTACCAGTGTTTGTAATGAAGACCGCACAGATTGTATGTGTTTATAAGCCTTCAATAAATAATAAACTAAATTAAAGTTTTTTGTGATTTAACTGTTAAGGAGATCATATCAGATCTCTTTGAACACAGCAGCGTGCTGTCTCAGACTGCGGGTTTGTTTGTGGTGTTTTCCGCCTGACAGGAAGTGTGTCATTCTTACAGACTTGATGTGTCAGACCTGCTGTCAGCAGAGTTTGTAAATGATGAAAGGTCCTTTTTTTTTAAGATGAACTTTGTTCTCAGAGATGGGGGCGTGTCCAAAGGGATGGTCAAGAGTGACATAGGACCCCCCTTGTTCCTTCTGTCTGTTTTAAAAGCATGTCAATGTCAACTTTTACTTTTCTCTCCGAGTTCAGGATGATTTTAAGAAAAAACGAAAAGAGACAGACGTCCATTCAGGTCGTAAAGGTCAGAGGTCAGCTCAGCCATGTGGAGGGGAGGTGTGAGAGAGGGAAAAGGTTTAAAAACCCTCAAAACCCCCAAAACAGACGCAGCTGAAACTTCCAGAAACTTTCACATCAGGTCTGCAGATTTACAGATCAGGTGAGCATGTTTCCTTTTCGTAGCGTCACTGAAAAGAGTCGAGTGTAAAAGGTGCTGTTTGGCGTTTAGAAAGTGTTTTTATGCACCGTTCATTTCTCTAAATGTCTGTTGTAGTCGAGACCACGCCAACAGAGACCAAGACAGATCCGAGACCCGAGCGCTCGGAGACAGAGACGAGACCAAGACATTTAGGGATCAAGACCGTGTCAGGATCGAGACCAAGACAAAGACATTTAGGTCCCGAGACCAAGACCATGAACACCTGTGTCACTGACTTAGGCCGTAACACACTGGGAAGATTGCGTCCGAAGTAAAGGGGGTAAAAAGTTGTTCTTTTAGATGGAGGGGTTTTCCTTCTAATCTCAGGATCAGTGCTGGTCTTGATGGTCTTGGTTTAAAATCCAGAGTCAGCCCAGTCTGAGGCCAAGATAAAAATGCTTCAGATTCCATGATGGGACAAAGACCTTCAGAAAAGTTGATCTCGAGGACTACAGCACTACTAATTATTACAAAGTTCCTGTTCGGCGTATGGAGAAAAATAACGAGTGGTAATAAAATGAAGGAATTTTGTCTTTTCTACAAACAGAAGAATCTTCAGTGAAACAGTCCGACGAGGTTTTTAATCTTCCTCTGTGATCTTTGTGTCCTCAGAGGAGCTGAAACATGACAAAGTGTTTTCTGCTGAGCGTCTTCGTCCTCCTGATGCTGATTCCTGCAGGTAAATAAAACTTCCAACTTTTCATTCTGGATGTTTGCAGCCACATCAAAGATGCCCGGGGTCAAATTCACTCAAAACCAAAGAGAACTGTAACCACTGATTGTTTTTCCTCAGTGTTACTTCATACTGACTATTTAGTTTGTTTTGTTTTTGTCATGTTAGAATATCTGAAAAATAATACCCGTTGAGCCTGAGAGGTCAAACTTAAAGCAACAAGGTCAGACAAGAAAAAAAAGCTGTTCTCTTGTTTTCCTCACCTGCTCGTTACTTTCGAGGATCTGTGCTGAAAATGACGAAACAGCGAGGAAAACAGAAAAACCTTCCTTCCTCTTCTTTCTGTGAAACACTCAGGAGGAGGTCTCACTGTGACAGATTTTCTAAAGACAGAATTCCTCCAACGCAGTGTTTTGCAAAATGATGTTACAGCTGCAGTTCCTGGAGTGTCCACTAGAGGCTGGCTGCAGCAGCACAGGAAGTCACATACACACCCATTCAAACAGCCTGTTTTTACAGCAGACATGAACATGTTTACAGCCTGCTTCAAAAAACCAAATAGGTGTGATTAGCTCATGTCTCCATCCACACACACTGTACGGGGGGGGGATGTTTTGATGACTCAGCAGTTCTGATTGGATGAAGGATCAGAGTTATTCACAATAAGGCGTGTAGCTGAGCTGATTGACAGGTGGGCGCCGTGTAACGGTTTGTCAGGAGGCTTAAAACCCACCTCAGCTCTCTGCCTGTCGTTAGCTTGATTCAAAGTTAGCATGAGACAGCATTTCCAGCACGGAGACCGCCATCCATGGGACTCCAGCGCCCCCTGCAGGGACACACGGGGGACTCCAGCGCCCCCTGCAGGGACAGATTGGTTATGTCACTCATCAATATACCGTCTGTGGTTTGTTCGTTACAGTATTCTGTTTTGTTTCAGGGGCTCCAGAGGATGCAGGCGATGCAGGTGAAGGTGAGTGACAGTGGCATCTTTCTGACTTTTACCTGCATGTACATTTCTCAACCTAACAAACAACCTGTCCCTTTAAATTTATGTTTCTATTTTTTTCTCCCCCAGCAGGCGGGAAACAGAAGCGCAGTATCCCAAACTGGGCGATGACCTCTGACGACTTCTTCGGCTGGGTGGAGGAGCTCCGGAAACACGCTGGCTACGACCAGATCGAAGAGCTGGCCAGGACCTTCTGGGCTCACTTCCCCTCTGCAGACCGACTCGGTTACGGAGCCCACGAACCGGACGAGTAGATGGACGATAACAAGAAAGACCAGACTTACTCGAAGAAAGAAAAGAACAACAAGATGGCCAATAAATCAATCAATTAAAAGTTTCAGAAATAAGATTTTTTTTCTCTAAATAAATGATAAGATAAAAACACATTGTTAAAAGTGCTGTAGTTATTCCGTCTGGCCACAGGAGGGCAGTAAACATGATTTTCTTTTTCATGTGTTGACCAATAAGCGGTTTAATAATCCAAATATAATGTGGGTTGTAGTTACTGACAGTGACCACAGGAAGGCAGTGATCATCACAGCTTCTGTGTATCTGTCTTTATTAGTTTGGTTAGTAAATAAAGTGTCACGATATTTCAGTTTTTCAAACCCATAAAGAGACATCATGCAGTTCATCTTCTAACCACAAGAGGGCACCAACTCCTCATGAAGCTCTGAGAAACTCAATAAATAAAAGACTTCTGAAGTGTTTATTTTTATGATTTGGACAAAAGACCAAAATAACAAATACGTTTAATAATTTAAATACAAATAAATGTTTCAATAATACATTAACATGTACAGTACGGGTAAAAGGCCACAGGGGCTGAGCACGTAGTTCTGTTAAAGATTCTGTGTACTAAGACTCAGGACGAAGGGGAGGTAGGAGGTTCAGAGGGGTCTTTGAGCTGCAGCGTTATAAAACCTTTCGTTTAATTATTACATATGCAAACAGAAATTGTTTTTGGCCAAAAAAAAAAAGAAAAAATATGAACAGAATAAAAATGTGTATTATATATATATATATATATATATATATATATATATATATATATATATATACATACATAATATTATGTATTTGTATGTATTATGTAGTACCTGTTATGTACTGTTATTTAAATATTATTATGTATTTGTAATACTACAAATACATAATACAACTATATATACAGTATATATACAGTATATATATATATATATATATATATATATATATGTATATGTATGTATATGTATGTATGTATGTATGTATATATGTGTGTGTGTGTGTATATATATATATATATATAGCCACAATTGACTTTTATTTGAATTATTTGTTTTAACATTTTTGGGACTTCTGGGCCTCTGTAGATGGTAAAATTGTGTATATTGAAGGTGAGTTCAGGTGTTATACCTGAGAATTTATTTATTTATTTACAAACAACTCACACGATTCAGGAGTTAATTATCTTCTTTAATCTCATCTTTGTGTTGTGATATTTAGTCTGAGGTCAACACAATGTGTACATAACACAGAAATGACCCCACTGTTTGTTTGTTTGTGACGTCAGAACTCCGATAAAATCAACAGATGAATATTTGCAACATGAGAACTAATACTTTAGGACACATTGTCTTACTTTTGCATCACCTGCCAAGCAGCGCATGATGACGTAACGAGATGGGCGTGGTGTGTGAGCAACAAAACCATAACAACCATATAGGGAAGTTCCTGGATGGAAAGTTATCGCACGTGACGCCTCGAGGCGCTTCCTTGTTTATCTCCTCACGCAAAGGACGCAAGGACGCTGGCACCTTGGCACGCGAATCTTTTTCTCTCCGGTAAAGTTTAAGCCCTTTAACGACTTCATATTTAATCTGTTTGAGTTTGAAGACGGCGGGAATATTCAGAAAAAAGGATAGAAACTCTCTGGCGTCGCAGTCACCTGTTCAGGTGAGTTAAACCGGCTCAATCAGTGGAGAAAAACATGCTGCATTCATGTGATGTCGGGTGCATCGGAAAAACGAGACTCCGAGTTCTAAAACACGCAATACGCAGCACTTTTTTTAGTAATTCATGTCGGCCTATTGCACAACTTTTAACAGTAATATTTCACTGATCCTCTTTGTAGCATCAACACCTCTTTGTGTTGTGTTTTTCCCCCCACCTACCACATTAAGACTTTTAGAACTGAAATCAACGACCGTCCGAGTAGCACGTGAACGCAGCATCTGTCAGATTCCCAAAATTAGTTAGTTTTTTGAGGGTTTGAACATTTAATTGATTACATCTCAAACTGAATGTTGTGTTTTTTTGTGTGACAGGAAGCAATAACACTGGCTCTAAGTCTGTGGGCGTAAACTGTGATAAGTTGTTATTGAATGGTGACTCATAGACACAGCATGTTCCCCGGCCTTCAGGGTGTTGACAGACTTCTCCTATTCTATTTCAAGAGGTTTCACAACTTTCATGTGTAAAAAAAAAAAAAATAGCTTAAATAAAAATGTGTGCAACCACACTCTGGTCAAGAAAAATAACTTTCAATTGAACTATTTCAGGAAGTTTAGAAAAAAAGGAAAAATCAAAATGATCCCTTTTAATTAAAACAGTTAGAGCCCGATCGATTAACCGGCCAGCCGATAGTATCGGCCAATAACAGCATATCAATAATGATAGTGTTATGACTCAATTTAGTCATCAGTAAAACAACATTTCATTTGACTTAATTTAATGACACTTGGGGCTGCGTTGTGGTTCATGTTGTTTCCTCACAGAGTTCCTGGTTTGAATCCCTGTCTGACAGGAGCCTCTCTGTGTGGATTCTGTCCAGATACTCGGTCCTTCTCCCACAGTCCAAACACATGCTCGTTGCCCATAGGTGTAAACGTGAGAGTCAAAGGTTACCTGCTCACCTCTGGAGGCATGACTCGAAGCATGATTCAAATGCTTCTCCGTCAGTGTGAAAGAACGAGGGGGGGAATCTCCATCATTTCACAACTCATCACATCTTCATTTCTATTCTCGTTTTTGTAGCTTTCATTATGAAATACCTCCTGACAGAGAAGCCACACTGACGAAATGCTTTATTTATATCACACATTATTACTAACTGTTATGTTTACCTTCAGCTCCATGATGGTGACCTTTTATTCATCATCATTAATGGTGTTGTTGTTGTTATCCGGTGTGAGGTTCACCCTGCATTACATCTGTTTTAGAGGATTACAAATTAAAATGATTACAGAGAAATGTGAACTTTTTTTTTCTCCACATCCAAACAGGAAGCAGCAACAACTGTCAGGTTTTTCAGACTAAAAGTTTTAACCTGAGGTCTTAAGAGTTGGACTTTTGCATCGTTTGTTTTGCGCGTTCATTGTGTGTTTTGTTTGTCCAACAGGAATGTTGATCTGTGAGTCCACAAGGATCCAACATGATTGTGTCACAAGTTCCGCTAATAAACATGTAAGTTAACGCGACAGTGGGTGTCTCACAGTGCAGCCGTGTTTTATGTACACTCACTCATTTATTTTTGGTCATTTAGGATCTACCCCAGACCTGATCCAAGATGCGAGTCCTGCAGGAGTAACATGTCCATGTCTGATCCAATCCAGTTTCAGAAGGCCCCCTGTGGTCCAGAGCACAGGTGATGTTTCCACAGATGAAATGTCAACCTGGTTTTAGATCATTAATGTATCACATGAAACAAACCTATCCTGTTTCTTTTCTCTTTGTTTATAAGTTGTATAAGTGCAGATTTTCTCTTCACTTGACCAACAATGATGTCAAAAGAAACCCGGGTTCATGATTTCCTCATATTAATCTGTTCTTCAGAGTCACAGAAAAAATAAACGGCGTGCTAAATGTCTGCGGGATTTTTCAGGGTGATGAATCAACTTTGTTTATCTCTTTATACAGGATCCTAAAGAAACCAGAGTCAACAAAACCTGGATCTGGATCTGAACCTGGATCTGAACCTGGATCTGAACCTGAACCTGGATCTGAACCTGGATCAGAGGCGGGCTGTGAGTGCTTCCGAGACAACGAGTCAAAGGCTGAGCCTATAGCGTTTAAGGACAGGGTCTCCCTTTTGGAAGAGTAAGTAATCAATGAAGTTTTGCAGAATCGTGACAGAAATACAATATTTATATTCACTTTAAATTTCTAAATATGTATATATTTGAAGTTTTAGTTTTATTTTAAACGGCATTAAACATTTAATCTCCATGAAAAACATGCACATATGTTTTATAATAACAAATAAATATAAATGTAAAAAAAATGTATCATAAAAAAATCATTAAAAAAATCTTTGTGCCAAAATATTGTTCTTTTTAAATATCTGAACATGTTTCAACCCTTAAACTCAATGCCCAATTAAAACGTTTCAAACAATTCAAAAACTGAAGTTCCAGCATGTCATTCAAGTACTGAAAAATAAAGCCGATGTTGAAGTGTAAAATCCTGCAGTTCCTGGAGTGTCCACTAGAGGCTGCTACAGAATCGCAGGAAGTCACATACAAAAAGCCTGTTTTTACAGCAGACATGAAGACATGATGTTTACAGCCTGCTTCAAGAAACCAAATAGGTGTGATTGGCTCATGTCTCCATCCACACACACTGTATGGTTTGTTTCTAATAGTATCATCACCTGATCTCATACTTTGTGGTTCCTCCACAGAGTTGACCGGCAGAGCTCAGATGTTCCCAGCGGTCAATCTGCCCATCAGCAGCAAACACACCTGGACTCCATATTTATGGTCTGTTCACACAGCAACTATGAATCTATCTGTTTTGTTTCTAATAATCTCCATGCTGCACTTCATAGAGCACATGGTCATCTGTCCGTCCAACATAGATCTGATGATTGGTTCAAAATTTGTTCCAGATGTTGGAGGAGAAGATGATCACTTTTGTGAAAAATGAGCTGAAGAATCTCCGGAGAGTTCTGAGTCCAGACGACGCAGAGATCTCAGAGAGTCCGCCCGAGGATGAGCATTTAAAGGACGGCGAGGATAAAGAGCAGAGGAGGAGGATCAGGGAAGCATTTCTGAAGATGACCGTGGACTTCATGAGGAGGATGAAGCAGGAGGAGCTGGCTGACCTTCTGCAGAGCAGTAAGAAGATTTATGGTTTAACATTTATTATAAAAGTCATGCCCTAATTTTGCTCAGGATCAAATCAGATCCCACATTGAATCCAATCCTGTCTATTTCCTTGAAACGAAAGAGGGACTACCTCTCCAAAATCAACTTTTAGTTTACAATGGAGACCAGAAACAGGTGTTAAACCAAGACATACTGATTGAAAACCAGTGTCCATCTTTGAAGTGAAATAATCCACAGAGAATCTGAACACTATTCACTGTCCTTTTTGCCTGCAAAGCCCCGTTTCCCACCAAACAGTTTGTTTGCTTTTTCTCGGTAAGGCACGTATTTTGTGGCGTTTCTAGATAGATAGATAGATAGATAGATACTTTATTGATCCCGAGGGAAATTCAAGACATCCAGTAGCAGTATACAGACAGGCAGGACACAAGACATTAGTTACAATACACACCCGCTGTCCCCCCTCCCCTCTGTATACAATAATCCCCCAAACAAGATTTAGGAGCCCCTATGTGACAAAGAGTAAATATAATTACAAGTTAAACCTGTGCAGTTAGCATTAGCATTAGACTTAAAACTTATATAGCATAATGTACATAACCTGTAACGGAGAGAAAAACATGTGCTGGTTAAAAGAGACCTGTAAACAGTTAAAGGACCTTAGAAACAAAGTGCTGACCTTCTAGAAACTAGTTCCATGTGCATGTACAGAGGTGTTTGAGGTAGTGCCAGAGGTGTGAGTACAGTCGTTAAACAGTCAATGCAGGGATGCAGACTGGGCCATTAAAGTGCTCAGCAACATAAAGGAGCAGTGATTAGCATTAAGTGTCCAAAAAAATAAGGTGAAACCAGGAGTGATTAGGGTGATTGTCATTAAAGTACCCAACTATTGAGGAGCAGATTAGCATTAAGTGTCAAAGCCAATAGAGTGAAACTTGACCTAGTTAGGGTAAAGGACAAGCACAACCCTATTGGTCTTTGTTTACTGTGTCACATTTTCGTCTTTCTTGAATTTCTTAGCACACTGTGTCGCGCTAATACGTAATTGAAGTGGCTATCTGCATCCGGCTTACACGTCACAAACCAAATAGGGCACGGTTGGTTGTGAAAAGGCACAAACAGGACTACCAAATACCAAACTGCACCAAACTGACCCATACCGGTCTGCTTGGTGGAAACATGGAAACTCTTTGAAGAACTATAAAATTCCTCCAAAATGCCTACGAGGCATCAGATTTAGCATTCTTAAATTATAGAACAATTTCAGGACCAAATTTAAAACATTACTTTAAATATTCTGTAACTTGTTGGCTTCTTTTGTTAAAGAGATACTACAAAGAACTCCTAATGAATGCCATCCGTGCAAGTTTAGTATTTTGCCAGAATAGGTCATTATTTTTGTCTTACTTGTATTTTCAGAATCTCCTGCCATGTGCCAACTCAATGTCAAATCTAATCTGAAGAAGAAGTTTCAGTTTGTGTTTGAGGGGATCGCTAAAGCAGGAAACCCAACTCTTCTGAACCAGATCTACACAGACCTCTACGTCACAGAGGGAGGAACCGGAGAGGTCAATAATGAACATGAAGTTAGACAGATTGAAACAACATCCAAGAAAGTTGTAAAATTGGAAACCAAAATCAGATGTGAAGACATCTATAAACCCTCATCTGAAAGAAATACACAAATTAGAAGAGTGATGACAAAGGGAGTGGCTGGCATCGGGAAAACGGTGTTAACACAGAAGTTCACTCTGGACTGGGCTGAAGACAAAGCCAACCAGGACATCCAGTTCACATTTCCATTCACTTTCAGAGAGCTGAATGTGCTGAAAGAGAAAAAGTTCAGCTTGGTGGAACTTGTTCATCACTTCTTTCCTGAAACCAAAGAAGCAGGAATCTGCAGGTTTGAAGAGTTCCAGGTGGTGTTCATCTTTGACGGTCTGGATGAGTGTCGACTTCCTCTGGACTTTAAAAACAACCAGACCCTGACTGATGTCACAGAGTCCACCTCAGTGGATGTGCTGCTGACAAACCTCATCAGGGGGACACTGCTTCCCTCTGCTCGCCTCTGGATAACCACACGACCTGCAGCTGCCAATCAGATCCCTCCTGACTGTGTTGACATGGTGACAGAGGTCAGAGGGTTCAACGACCCTCAGAAGGACGAGTACTTCAGGAAGAGATTCAGAGATGAAAAACTAGCCAACAGGATCATCTCCCACATCAAGACATCCCGAAGCCTCCACATCATGTGCCACATCCCAGTCTTCTGCTGGATCACTGCTACAGTTCTGGAGGACGTTTTGAAAGCCAAAGATGGAGGAGAGCTGCCGAAGACCCTAACTGAGATGTACATCTACTTTCTGGTGGTCCAGTCCAAACGGAGGAACATGAAGTATGATGGAGGAGATACAGATTCACACTGGAACAAAAAGAGCAGGGAGATGATTGAGTCTCTGGGAAAACTGGCCTTCGAACAGCTGCAGAAAGGAAATATAACCTTTGATGAATCTGACCTGACAGAGTGTGGCATCGATATCAAAGCAGCATCACTGTACTCAGGAGTGTTCACACAGATCTTTAAAGAAGAAAAAGGACTTTACCGGGACAAGGTGTTCTGCTTCATCCATCTGAGCGTTCAGGAGTTTCTGGCTGCTCTTCATGTCCACCTGACCTTCATCAACTCTGGAGTCAATCTGATGTCTGAAGAACCATCAACTTCCCATGAATCAACAATGACAAAATTCTACCAGAGTGCTGTGGACAAGGCCTTCAAGAGTCCAAATGGACATCTGGACTTGTTCCTCCGCTTTCTTTTGGGTCTTTCGCTGCAGACCAATCAGACTCTCCTGAGAGGTCTGCTGACTCAGACAGGAAGTAGTTCACAGACCGATCGGGACAAAGTCCAGTACATCAAGGAGAAGATTGAAGAGAACCCCAGTCCAGAAAAAAGCATCAACCTGTTCCACTGTCTGAACGAGCTTAAGGACCATTCTCTGGTGGAGGAGATCCAGCAGTACCTTAGATCTGGTAGCCTTGCCACTGACCAGCTCTCTTCCGCTCAGTGGTCGGCTCTGGTCTTCATCTTGCTATCATCAGAAAAAGATCTGGACGTGTTCGACCTGAAGAAGTACTCTGCTTCAGAGGAGGCTCTTCTGAGGCTGCTGCCTGTGGTCAAAGCATCCAAGAAAGTCTTGTAAGTGTGGATATCTTTTTTTGGTTTACACATGTTGAAGACTAGAAAAAGCACTATACAAGTTGAAGTCTATTTACCAACAATTAAAATGCACATATTTTTTTTATATTGTTCCTCTCCAGACTGAGTGGCTGTAACCTATCTGAAAGAAGCTGTGAAGCTATGTCTTCAGTCCTCAGCTCCAAGTCATCCAGTCTAAGAGAGCTGGAGCTGAGTAATAACGACCTGCGGGATTCGGGTGTGAAGATGCTGTTAACCGGCTTGGAGAGTCCAAACTGCGCACTGGAAACTCTGAGGTTAGATACGATCTTTAGGTATTGCATGATGACAAATTAAACTACAGGTCTTTAAAGATTCTATTTAAATTATTGTGCATGTAAAACCTTTTAAGTTCTCTAACTTTGTAAGTGAAGACATGAGTCATCTGGTTGAACATCATCCATGACTTAATAGTGGTTCCCCAGCAGCCAATCCTAAACAACCTCCACAAAACAACACAAAGACAGTCTTAGACTTCTCTGAGGTCTAGAAACCACAAGAAGACCTGAAATAGGGAGATATATGGTAAAATACCAGTCAGTGTTCTAGCTACACAGATGATATGATTATACATCGCTAAATTAGTCAGATGGCCAACCACCAAGAGTCTGGAACCGCTCAGGTTTTTCCCTGTTAAAAGATTTTCCTTGCCTGCTGCTGAAAAGACGACGTTCTTGAATTGTTTTTTTGTTGCAGTTATGAGATGTCGGGCCATGTTAGGATATAGATAGTCATTCTTTATTGTCGTATCTGCGTTATTTGCAGGTTGTCGGGATGTCTGATCACGGAGGAAGGCTGTGCATCTCTGGCCTCAGCTCTGAGCTCCAACCTCTCCCATCTCAGAGAGCTGGACCTGAGCTACAACAATCCAGGAGACTCCGGAGTGAAGCGTCTGTCCGCTGTGCTGGAGGATCCCCAATGGAGTCTGGACACTGCCACGTATGTAAACACGCTCTCAATGATTATGAAGCAGACAGAAGAGTTACGTTTTCTGACTTTGTTTGGTTAACCCATCCTGACTTCTCTCTTTGATTGTTTTTCAGATTTAACCCCAGCGGGGTAGAGTGGTTGACACCTGGTTTGAGGAAGTGTAAGTATTGTTTGGATTCACAAAATTAAACTCTTAGTTGTTCTTATAAGCAGATTGAAACCATCAAACCAAACCTTCTTGTCCTTCCTTCAGATTTCTGTGAACTCACACTAGATCCCAACACGGCCCACAAATTCCTCAAACTGTCTGATGACAACAGAAAGGTGAATGATCTGAGAAAAGAGCACCCGTATCCTGATCACACAGAGAGATTCAACTACTGGCCTCAGGTGCTGTGTGAACAGGGTTTGACTGGCCGCTGTTACTGGGAGGTTGAGTGGGAAGGAAAGGTTTACATCGCAGTGAGTTACAAAGGCATTGCAAGAAAAGGAGACAGCGATGGCTCTAAGTTTGGAGGGAACGATCAATCCTGGAGTCTGACCTGCACTGACGGAGGATACAACGCCTGGCACGACAACAGCGGAACACTCATCCCGCTTCCCTCCTCCGCCGTCTCGCACAGAGTGGGAGTCTACGTGGACTGTCCGGCTGGGACTGTGTCATTTTACAGAGTCTCCGCTGACACCCTGACCCACCTCCACACCTTTAACACCACAATTACGGCACCTCTTTATGCCGGGTTTGGTTACGGGGTCAAGTTTAATGCTTCGGCTCATCTGTGCAAACTTTAGACCATCTGTAAGAGTAACAACTTCCAGACTGTTTTGGACCAAGTTGGATGAGTTTTTTTTTACAGTTTTGGCTGATAAAATTAGATGTTTTCTATGGAGTTGCAACCAAAGTGTTTGCTGCTAGCTGCTAGCTTTTGCACTTAAAAAAAACAAACAAACTACATGTTCTGACATTCATTGCCAGTTCTCTCCAAAGTCTCTAAACACCTCCGTCCAGGATCCGCCCGACTGCTAAACATTTTAAGCTGCTGTTTGGCATCAGTGTTATTTTATGCAAAAGTGTGCAAGACTGTTTCCAGCTAATGGATCAGGATTTTTAAGTGGTCTGGTTTTGCTCCTTTCAGACTGTAAGAGACTACAACATAATTGGGTGGGGACAAAGATCTGGCCAAACGGTGTTGTCTCCACTGAAATGATTTAACTGTTACCCAATGAGTTAACCTGTTCTCTTTGTAAGTCTGTGTTGGACTGTTTTCAGGAGTTGATTGCTTCTTTAAAAGCTACTGGTGCATTCAGCTGAGCAAAATGACCTGGAAGTGTGTAAGCGGCAACCATGATAAGGGCATTTCAAATTCTCTAAAAGCTCCAGAAAAATGTGCCAGGGCTTCCGCCTTTACGGCCGTCCGTTCATCATTGATGTTCAGATGAAGACAAACGATGACTGACAATAGACGAAAATCATGTAAGTTACTAGTAGCCTATTTTCCTTTTTATTTAAATTCCAGCCTTGTGATAATTAGGACTGTTTCCCCCTCTGCCTACATATTTCCTAAACTTCATGACATTTTCCCTCGGGTTCAAGTAAAGAGGATATCGAAAGGAGGGAGAATTTCGCCTTTGCTGGCCGGCTATATAATGGCAGATATGCTTGGAAGAAACTTAAAACCCCCGGCAGAATTTAAAGGACTTCAGCATTTAGAAAACATCTGGCACACAGCTGTACTTCCTGTGTACTAGTTTGGTATTTATTTAAGAGATGTTCTTTATTTGTAAAAATATTTATTTTCTTATTGTGTGGTCCTTTATTAGTGAAGCCTTAGGTTGCCTTAATGATGAAGAGGGTCAAAACGACAGCTGAAATGTTGAGATGTTCATTTTAAATGGAGTGCCCAGTGTCAGTCAGACTGAGTAACTGTATCACTTGATATCGATGCAATAAGTTGAATGAACATTAATTAAACTGTATTTTTGTATTGAAAGCTCCTGTAAGTTCAGTATGAAATGAATCTGAAGTTATGCATGCTTATTTGTAAAGTATAAAACATAATTAAAATAAATGTGGACAATAATTACTTCCTTTTTTTCATCTTTCGCCTACATCCGCATATGTCACATAAAACACTAATTGTGTTTAAACATATCGTTCTGAAGCAAAAACCAACCACACAACACACTCACTGACACTTCCACACTGCCTCTGCCTAAAACACTCAGCACACTCTCAAACTGTGTCATCAACTCCATGGCTGCAAACGGTGATCACAAACTGCTGTTGATAACACGTCAACAATGCTACCCCCTCCCCCACCCCCCAAAAAACAACATGCATACCCATGTCAAAAAAATGCAAAAAAACATGTTGAAATGATAAAAAAAACAAGAAAAAAAACAATATACATACCTGTCAAAAAAAACAAAAAAAACCCCCAAACATATATACCTATGTCAAAAAATGAAAAAAACAACATACATGTCGAAAAACAAACAAACAACATACATACCTAATATCGGAATAATGAAGAAAACAACAACATACATACCCTTGTTAAAAAAAATGCAAAAAACATCATACATACCTCTGTTGAAAAAAAAAACAAACATACATAACCATGTCAAAAAAATGCAAAAATAAAACATACATACCCATGTCGAAATAATAAAAAAAAACATCCATACCCTTGTCGAAAAAATGCAAAAAACAACATACATACCCATGTGGAAAAAAAACCCAAAACAACATATATACCCATGTACAAAAAATAAACATGAATACGCATGTCGAAAAAATTAAAAAACATACATACCTGTCGAAAAATGCAAAAAAACAACATCCATACCTATGTCGAAAAAACATAATACATATGTTGAAAACAAGAACATTAAAAAAAGATAATAAAAAAACATCCATACATGTAAAAAAAAAACACCATACATACCCATGTCAAAAAAAATGCAATAAAACAACATATATACCCGTGTCGAAAAAATAAAAAGAAACAACATATATACCCATGTCCAAAAAAAAAACATCCATACCTATGTCGAAAAAACAACACACATACCTATGTCGAAAAAAAGAACATCCATACATATGTCAAAAAATAAAAAAACATGTCCAAAAAAATTAAAAAACAACATCCATACCCATGTCAAAAAAATGCAAAAAAATACAAAAAAACAACATACATACCCATGTTGAAAAAATAAAGAAAACATACATACCTACGTAAAAAAAACAACAATATACATACCTAATATCGGAATAATGAAGAAAAAAAATACATACATACCCTTGTCAAAAAAATGCAAAAAAACAACATACATACCCATGACGAAATAATAAAAAAAAACCCATCCATACCTGTCGGAAAAATGCAAAAAAAAAACAACAGACATACCCTTGTCGAAAAAAGGCAAAAAACAACATACATACCCATGTGGAAAAAAAACCAAAACAACATAGATACCCATGTCCAAAAAATAAACAACATGAATACGCATGTCCAAAAAATAAAAAAACATAATACATATGTTGAAAAAAAAACAACAAAAAAACAACATACATACCCATCTCAAAAAAATGCAAAAAAACATACATACCCATGTCGAAATAATAATAATAAAAAAAACAACAAATATACCTATGTCAAAAAATGAAAGAAAACACACATACCTAATATCGGAATAATGAAAAAACTAAAACATACAAACCTAATATCAAAATAATGAAGAAAAAAAAAACATACATACCTCTGTTGAAAAAAATAAAAAAACCTACATACATACCCATGTCGAAAAAATGCAAAAAAACAACATACATACCTATGTCGAAAAAATAAAAAGAAACAACATATACACCCATGTCCCAAAAAAAAGAAAATCCATACATAACTCAAAAAATACAAAAACATGTCGAAATGATAAAAAAAAAACATCCATACCCATGTCAAAAAAATGCAAAAAACAACATACATACCCATGTGGAAAAAACAAAACAAAACAACATATATACCCATGTCCAAAAAATAAACAATATGAATACGCATGTCGAAAAAATAAAAAAACATACATACCTATCGAAAAATGCAAAAAAACAACATACATACCCATGTTGAAAAAATAAAGAAAACAACATACATACCTATGTCAAAAAAAAACAACATACATACCTATGTCAAAAAAAACCCAACATACATACCCATGTCGAAATCATAAAAAAAAAAAATCCATACCCATGTCAAAAAAATGCAAAAAACAACATACATAACCATGTGGAAAAAACAAAACAAAACAACATATATACCCATGTCCAAAAAATAAACAATATGAATACGCATGTCGAAAAAATAAAAAAACATACATACCTATGTCGAAAAAGTGAAAAAAAAAACATACATACCTATGTTGAAAAAAGTGAAAAAAACAACATACATACCTATGTCGAAAAAGTGAAAAAACGACATACATACCTATGTCGAAAAAAAAGAAAACGCCATTCATTTCTATGTCGAAAAAAGTGAAAAAAACGACATACATACCTATGTCGAAAAAAGAGAAAAAACGCCATACTTACCTATGTCGAAAAAAGTGAAAAAACGCCATACTTACCTATGTCGAAAAAGTGAAAAAAACAACATACATACCTATGTTGAAAAAAGTGAAAAAAACGACATACATACCTATGTCGAAAAAAAAAAAAACGCCATCCATTTCTGTCGAAAAAAGTGAAAAAAATGACATACATACCTATGTCGAAAAAAGTGAAAAAACGCCATACTTACCTATGTCGAAAAAGTGAAAAAAACAACATACATACCTATGTCGAAAAAAGTGAAAAAAACGCCATACATATCTATGTCGAAAAACTTAAAAAAACACATACATACCTATTAGTAAGGGTATTTTATCAGATATTTGGCCAATCTGGGAATAAATTCCTTACCAATAGATTTCTTCACAAATGTGTTCATAAAGGTGTCTTATAACACATAAAAAAACATTTAATTCCAACTCCCATAGGAAAATCCGTGAGAGCAGCTCAAAGTCGGGGTACCTGGAATAGTACTTTCTTGGTACTATGTACTTATTGGTGAAAATGTGAAAATGTTAACCTTTGCTTTTGGTAGCTTGTGAGGGGTCAAACTAGGGGTTCTTTAGGATTCTGAATCCATTGCAAACATTTGTTTTCAAAAAAATCCATTCCTTGGTGGAGAAATGGCCACGCCCACTTTTACATGTAAATTTACAATAGCTCTATATGTTGATTTTAATATCTCGAATACTAGTTAAAAAATATACTGCATCACATTGCTTAATGTATTAGGGGTCCGGGTCTGAGTTTTCTTCACACTCTACTGTTCTTAAAGTGGGGATTGGGACCCCCTGGGGGCTTATGAGACACTGAGAGGGGGCTCGCGAGATGTTTTCCATCACCAAATACAAAAGTTGAATGATCTAAAATTTCATATCTTACCCATTATGGTGGAAAAAAAAAACCATTCAAATATTAGTTTAATTTTAACTAATGGTTCAAAAATGGTTAACAGTGGCAAAGTAATTTATGCTTCCCATAAGTGAAACAATGCAGGTGTCTGCTGCTCCCTATGAATGACATTTGACACCTACATAAACTGAGTGTCTGTTAAGGAAATTCTGAATGTCCACACAGTCCTACTGTTTATACATTATATTATTATACAGCATTTCTTACATTACTCTGTTGAAATAGAGACAGTGGGGTTCCCCGGTCTCTAGCACAGTTATTGTGGGGGTCCAAAGCTGAAATGTATGGTAACCTCTGCTCTACATCATCATTGATACAGTTCTTGCACGTTGTACCTTTACCATTTCTGCATGCCAAGATACATTCGACACCTTTCTCCATACAATTAAAGATCCTCAGGAGCCATTGGGTCCTGTGTTTGAACCACCTTATAACCATAAACTCCTCCCACCCATCAATAGTCACTGAGGTCCAAAAGACTCTGCTAAACCTTTCAGTCCCAGGTTTTGATATAGGCTTGGAAAGTTTGCTTTGCAGCTTCACCCTCTGTTGGAGTTACAGTTTCGAGTTAGATTAACTCAACCACCGCCTTCCATAAGAACCTGTATCAAACCAGACACACTGACACCAGGTATAGAGTAACAGATGGTACATGATATGTGTACTGGAAAATGTGGATACCAGTTCTTTAATGGCTATAGTAACTTGCAAAATGTTCACTGTTAAAACCAAGAACTCCTGTTTTAATCAACAGATTTGAGCAGATATGGTACGTTTATCACCAAGTGCAAAACACCTGGTGCATTTATGCAACAACCTCTAATGTTGAAAAATTAAGCCGATGTGAAAGTGTCAAATCTTGCAGTACGTTGAGTGTCCACTAGAGGCTGGCTGCAGCGGCACAGGAAGTCACATACACACCCATTCAAAAAGCCTGTTTTTACAGCAGACATGAACATGTTTACAGCCTGCTTCAAAAAACCAAATAGGTGTGATTAGCTCATGCCTCCATCCACACACATTGTACGGGGGGTGAATGTTTTGATGACTCATCAGTTTTGATTGGATGAAGGATAAGAGTTATTCACAATAAGGCGTGTAGCTGACCTGATTGATAGGCAGGCGTGGTGTAGCTGGTGTCAAAATGCTCAAAACCTGCCTCAGCTCCAGCTCTTAGCCTGTCGTTAGGTTGACTAAAAGTTAGGTTAACTCAAAGTTAGGTTGAGACAGGATTTTGAGCATAGAAACGATCGGCTTCCAAAACCCCCTGCAGTAACAGATAGGTGATATGACGTCACTGAGGCTTCTGCCATTCATATTTACAGCCTATAGTAACAACACACGCAGAGACACAGGACCACAGTGATCCAGAGCTAAATTTGCAGGTACACTCACACTATTAGATTACTGCTTAGAAACTCGGAGACGAGCAGACAGTTTGTAAAAAATAGTATGTTGTTGTGTTTTGATGCGTGTTTCTAAGGGAACCTTATAAATATGCTGTTTTCTATATAATAGATGCTTCTTTGTTGTGCTTATTAAGATCTTATCTAAACAGATATCTGATTCGAAAAATGCAAACTCAAATTATAAAAGTCACCTTGTATGGTTTTGGTCAGGCTCAGCCCATAAACAAAGTTAAAAGGACAGGCTGGGCTCAGAGAGAACCTGCATTGGCTCAGGTCAGTGGGGCATAGTGTAAGCTAAATGACAAAGGTACAGTGTGCAAGAACTGTATCAATGATGATGTAGAGCAGAGGTTACCATACATTTCAGCTTTGGACCCCCACAATAACTGAGCTAGAGACCGGGGAACCCCACTGTCTCTATTTCAACAGAGTAATGTAAGAAATGCTGTATAATAATATAATGTATAAACAATAGGACTGTGTGGACATTCAGAATTTCCTTAACAGACACTCAGTTTATGTAGGTGTCAAATGTCATTCATAGGGAGCAGCAGACACCTGCATTGTTTCACTTATGGGAAGCATAAATTACTTTGCCACTGTTAACCATTTTTGAACCATTAGTTAAAATTAAACTAATATTTGAATGGGTTTTTTTTCCACCATAATGGGTAAGATATGAAATTTTAGATCATTCAACTTTTGTATTTGGTGATGGAAAACATCTAGCAGCCCCCCTCTCAGTGTCTCATAAGCCCCCAGGGGGTATATTTTTTAACTAGTATTCGAGATATTAAAATCAACATATAGAGCTATTGTAAATTTACATGTAAAAGTGGGCGTGGCCATTTCTCCACCAAGGAATGGATTTTTTTGAAAACAAATGTTTGCAATGGATTCAGAATCCTAAAGAACCCCTAGTTTGACCCCTCACAAGCTACCAAAAGCAAAGGTTAACGTTTTCAAATTTTCACCAATAAGTATATAGTACCAATAAAGTACTATTCCAGGTACCCCGACTTTGAGCTGCTCTCACGGATTTTCCTATTGGAGTTGGAATTAAATGTTTTTTTATGTGTTATAAGACACCTTTATGAACACGTTTGTGAAGAAATCTATTGGTAAGGAATTTATTCCCAGATTTTTGCAATATGCCCTTACTATATGTCGAAAAAAGTGAAAAAAACGACATACATACCTATGTCGAAAAAAGTGAAAAAACGCCATACTTACCTATGTCGAAAAAGTGAAAAAAACAACATACATACCTATGTCGAAAAAAGTGAAAAAACGACATACATATCTATGTCGAAAAACTTAAAAAAACACATGCATACCTATGTCGAAAAAGTGAAAAAAACAACATACATACCGATGTCGAAAAAATTAAAAAACGACATGCATACCTATGTCGAAAAAAGTGAAAAAACACATACATACCTATGTCGAAAAAAGTGAAAAAAACAACATACATACCTATGTCGAAAAAAGTGAAAAAACGCCATACATACCTATGTCGAAAAAGTGAAAAAACGACATACATACCTATGTCGAAAAAAAAGAAAACGCCATTCATTTCTATGTCGAAAAAAGTGAAAAAAACGACATACATACCTATGTCGAAAAAAGAGAAAAAACGCCATACTTACCTATGTCGAAAAAAGTGAAAAAACGCCATACTTACCTATGTCGAAAAAGTGAAAAAAACAACATACATACCTATGTTGAAAAAAGTGAAAAAAACGACATACATACCTATGTCGAAAAAAAAAAAAACGCCATCCATTTCTGTCGAAAAAAGTGAAAAAAATGACATACATACCTATGTCGAAAAAAGTGAAAAAACGCCATACTTACCTATGTCGAAAAAGTGAAAAAAACAACATACATACCTATGTCGAAAAAATTAAAAAACGACATGCATACCTATGTCGAAAAAAGTGAAAAAAACGACATACATATCTATGTCGAAAAACTTAAAAAAACACATACATACCTATGTCGAAAAAAGTGAAAAAAACGACATACATACCTATGTCGAAAAAAGTGAAAAAACGCCATACTTACCTATGTCGAAAAAGTGAAAAAAACAACATACATACCTATGTCGAAAAAAGTGACAAAACGCCATACTTACCTATGTCGAAAAAGTGAAAAAAACGACATACATACCTGTGTCGAAAAACATAAAAAAACGACATACATACCTATGTCGAAAAAGTGAAAAAAACAACATACATACCTATGTCGAAAAAAGTGAAAAAACGGCATACATACCTATGTCGAAAAAGTGAAAAAACGCCATACTTACCTATGTCGAAAAAGTGAAAAAACGCCATACTTACCTATGTCGAAAAAGTGAAAAAAACAACATACATACCTATGTTGAAAAAAGTGAAAAAAACATCATACATACCTATGTCGAAAAAAAAAGAAAACGCCATCCATTTCTGTCGAAAAAAGTGAAAAAAATGACATACATACCTATGTCGAAAAAAGTGAAAGAAACGACATACATACCTATGTCGAAAAAAGTGAAAAAACGCCATACTTACCTATTTCGAAAAAGTGAAAAAACGACATACATACCTATGTCGAAAAAAAAGAAAACGCCAATCATTTCTATGTCGAAAAAAGTGAAAAAAATGACATACTTACCTATGTCGAAAAAGTGAAAAAAACAACATACATACCTATGGCGAAAAATTGAAAAAAACGACATACATACCTATGTCGAAAAACTTAAAAAAACACATACATACCTATGTCGAAAAAAGTGAAAAAAACGACATACATACCTATGTCGAAAAAAGTGAAAAAACGCCATACTTACCTATGTCGAAAAAGTGAAAAAACGACATACATACCTATGTCGAAAAAAAAGAAAACGCCATTCATTTCTATGTCGAAAAAAGAGAAAAAACGCCATACTTACCTATGTTGAAAAAGTGAAAAAAACGCCATACTTACCTATGTCGAAAAAGTGAAAAAAACAACATACATACCTATGTTGAAAAAAGTGAAAAAAACGACATACATACCTATGTCGAAAAAAAAAGAAAACGCCATCCATTTCTGTCGAAAAAAGTGAAAAAAATGACATACATACCTATGTCGAAAAAAGTGAAAAAACGCCATACTTACCTATGTCGAAAAAGTGAAAAAAACAACATACATACCTATGTCGAAAAAATTAAAAAACGACATGCATACCTATGTCGAAAAAAGTGAAAAAAACGACATACATATCTATGTCGAAAAACTTAAAAAAACACATGCATACCTATGTCGAAAAAAAAGAAAACGCCATTCAAACCTATGTCGAAAGAAGTGAAAAAACGCCATACTTACCTATGTCGAAAAAGTGAAAAAAACGACATACATACCTATGTCGAAAAAAGAGAAAAAACGCCATACTTACCTATGTCGAAAAAGTGAAAAAAACGACATACTTACCTATGTCGAAAAAGTAAAAAAAAACAACATACAAACCGATGTCGAAAAATTGAAAAAAACGACATACATACCTATGTCGAAAAACTTAAAAAAACACATACATACCTATGTCGAAAAAAGTGAAAAAAACGACATACATACCTATGTCGAAAAAAGTGAAAAAACGCCATACTTACCTATGTCGAAAAAGTGAAAAAACGACATACATACCTATGTCGAAAAAAAAGAAAACGCCATTCATTTCTATGTCGAAAAAAGTGAAAAAAACGACATACATACCTATGTCGAAAAAAGAGAAAAAATGCCATACTATGTCGAAAAAGTGAAAAAAACGACATACATACCTGTGTCGAAAAAAATAAAAAAACGACATACATACCTGTCGAAAAAGTGAAAAAAACAACATACATACCTATGTCGAAAAAAGTGAAAAAACGGCATACATACCTATGTCGAAAAAATAAAAAAACGACATACATACCTGTGTCGAAAAAAGTGAAAAAACGCCATACTTACCTATGTCGAAAAAGTGAAAAAATGACATACATACCTATGTCGAAAAATGTGAAAAAAACGACATACATACCTATGTCGAAAAAAGTGAAAAAACGCCATACTTACCTATGTCGAAAAAAAAAGAAAACGCCATCCATTTCTGTCGAAAAAAGTGAAAAAAATGACATACATACCTATGTCGAAAAAAGTGAAAAAACGCCATACTTACCTATGTCGAAAAAGTGAAAAAAACTACATACATACCTATGTCGAAAAAATTAAAAAACGACATGCATACCTATGTCGAAAAAAGTGAATAAAACGACATACATATCTATGTCGAAAAACTTAAAAAAACACATACATACCTATGTCGAAAAAAGTGAAAAAAACGACATACATACCTATGTCGAAAAAAGTGAAAAAACGACATACTTACCTATGTCGAAAAAAGTGAAAAAAACGACATACATACCTGTGTCGAAAAAAATAAAAAAACAACATACATACCTATGTCGAAAAAGTGAAAAAAACAACATACATACCTATGTCGAAAAAAGTGAAAAAACGCCATACATACCTATGTCGAAAAAGTGAAAAAACGCCATACTTACCTATGTCGAAAAAGTGAAAAAAACAACATACATACCTATGTTGAAAAAAGTGAAAAAAACAACATACATACCTATGTCGAAAAAAAAAGAAAACGCCATCCATTTCTGTCGAAAAAAGTGAAAAAAATGACATACATACCTATGTCGAAAAAAGTGAAAGAAACGACATACATACCTATGTCGAAAAAAGTGAAAAAACGCCATACTTACCTATTTCGAAAAAGTGAAAAAACGACATACATACCTATGTCGAAAAAAAAGAAAACGCCAATCATTTCTATGTCGAAAAAAGTGAAAAAAATGACATACTTACCTATGTCGAAAAAGTGAAAAAAACAACATACATACCTATGGCGAAAAATTGAAAAAAACGACATACATACCTATGTCGAAAAACTTAAAAAAACACATACATACCTATGTCGAAAAAAGTGAAAAAAACGACATACATACCTATGTCGAAAAAAGTGAAAAAACGCCATACTTACCTATGTCGAAAAAGTGAAAAAACGACATACATACCTATGTCGAAAAAAAAGAAAACGTCATTCATTTCTATGTCGAAAAAAGAGAAAAAACGCCATACTTACCTATGTTGAAAAAGTGAAAAAAACGCCATACTTACCTATGTCGAAAAAGTGAAAAAAACAACATACATACCTATGTTGAAAAAAGTGAAAAAAACGACATACATACCTATGTCGAAAAAAAAAGAAAACGCCATCCATTTCTGTCGAAAAAAGTGAAAAAAATGACATACATACCTGTCGAAAAAAGTGAAAAAACGCCATACTTACCTATGTCGAAAAAGTGAAAAAAACAACATACATACCTATGTCGAAAAAATTAAAAAACGACATGCATACCTATGTCGAAAAAAGTGAAAAAAACGACATACATATCTATGTCGAAAAACTTAAAAAAACACATGCATACCTATGTCGAAAAAAAAGAAAACGCCATTCAAACCTATGTCGAAAGAAGTGAAAAAACGCCATACTTACCTGTCGAAAAAGTGAAAAAAACAACATACATACCTATGTCGAAAAAATGAAAAAAACGACATACTTACTTATGTCGAAAAAGTGAAAAAACGACATACATACCTATGTCGAAAAAAAAGAAAACGCCAATCATTTCTGTCGAAAAAAGTGAAAAAAACGACATACATACCTATGTCGAAAAAAGAGAAAAAACGCCATACTTACCTATGTCGAAAAAGTGAAAAAAACGACATACTTACCTATGTCGAAAAAGTAAAAAAAAACAACATACAAACCGATGTCGAAAAATTGAAAAAAACGACATACATACCTATGTCGAAAAACTTAAAAAAACACATACATACCTATGTCGAAAAAAGTGAAAAAAACGACATACATACCTATGTCGAAAAAAGTGAAAAAACGCCATACTTACCTATGTCGAAAAAAGTGAAAAAAACGACATACATACCTATGTCGAAAAAAGAGAAAAAATGCCATACTATGTCGAAAAAGTGAAAAAAACGACATACATACCTGTGTCGAAAAAAATAAAAAAACGACATACATACCTGTCGAAAAAGTGAAAAAAACAACATACATACCTATGTCGAAAAAAGTGAAAAAACGGCATACATACCTATGTCGAAAAAATAAAAAAACGACATACATACCTGTGTCGAAAAAAGTGAAAAAACGCCATACTTACCTATGTCGAAAAAGTGAAAAAATGACATACATACCTATGTCGAAAAATGTGAAAAAAACGACAAACATACCTATGTCGAAAAATTGAAAAAAACGACATACATACCTATGTCGAAAAAATGAAAAAAACGACATGCATACCTATGTCGAAAAAAGTGAAAAAACGCCATACTTACCTATGTCGAAAAAGTGAAAAAACGACATACATACCTATGTCGAAAAAGTGAAAAAACGACATACATACCTATGTCGAAAAAAAAGAAAACGCCATTCATTTCTATGTCGAAAAAAGTGAAAAAAACGACATACATACCTATGTCGAAAAAAGAGAAAAAACGCCATACTTACCTATGTCGAAAAAAGTGAAAAAACGCCATACTTACCTATGTCGAAAAAGTGAAAAAAACAAAATACATACCTATGTTGAAAAAGTGAAAAAAACGACATACATACCTATGTCGAAAAAAAAAAAAACGCCATCCATTTCTGTCGAAAAAAGTGAAAAAAATGACATACATACCTATGTCGAAAAAAGTGAAAAAACGCCATACTTACCTATGTCGAAAAAGTGAAAAGAACAACATACATACCTATGTCGAAAAAATTAAAAAACGACATGCATACCTATGTCGAAAAAAGTGAAAAAAACGACATACATATCTATGTCGAAAAACTTAAAAAAACACATACATACCTATGTCGAAAAAAGTGAAAAAAACGACATACATACCTATGTCGAAAAAAGTGACAAAACGCCATACTTACCTATGTCGAAAAAGTGAAAAAAACGACATACATACCTGTGTCGAAAAAAAAAAAAAACGACATACATACCTATGTCGAAAAAGTGAAAAAAACAACATACATACCTATGTCGAAAAAAGTGAAAAAACGGCATACATACCTATGTCGAAAAAGTGAAAAAACGCCATACTTACCTATGTTGAAAAAGTGAAAAAAACGCCATACTTACCTATGTCGAAAAAGTGAAAAAAACAACATACATACCTATGTTGAAAAAAGTGAAAAAAACGACATACATACCTATGTCGAAAAAAAAAGAAAACGCCATCCATTTCTGTCGAAAAAAGTGAAAAAAATGACATACATACCTATGTCGAAAAAAGTGAAAAAACGCCATACTTACCTATGTCGAAAAAGTGAAAAAAACAACATACATACCTATGTCGAAAAAATTAAAAAACGACATGCATACCTATGTCGAAAAAAGTGAAAAAAACGACATACATCTATGTCGAAAAACTTAAAAAAACACATGCATACCTATGTCGAAAAAAAAGAAAACGCCATTCAAACCTATGTCGAAAGAAGTGAAAAAACGCCATACTTACCTATGTCGAAAAAGTGAAAAAAACAACATACATACCTATGTCGAAAAAATGAAAAAAACGACATACTTACTTATGTCGAAAAAGTGAAAAAACAACATACATACCTATGTCGAAAAAAAAGAAAACGCCAATCATTTCTGTCGAAAAAAGTGAAAAAAACGACATACATACCTATGTCGAAAAAAGAGAAAAAACGCCATACTTACCTATGTCGAAAAAGTGAAAAAAATGACATACTTACCTATGTCGAAAAAGTAAAAAAAAACAACATACAAACCGATGTCGAAAAATTGAAAAAAACGACATACATACCTATGTCGAAAAACTTAAAAAAACACATACATACCTATGTCGAAAAAAGTGAAAAAAACGACATACATACCTATGTCGAAAAAAGTGAAAAAACGCCATACTTACCTATGGCGAAAAAGTGAAAAAACGACATACATACCTATGTCGAAAAAAAAGAAAACGCCATTCATTTCTATGTCGAAAAAAGTGAAAAAAACGACATACATACCTATGTCGAAAAAAGAGAAAAAATGCCATACTTGCCTATGTCGAAAAAGTGAAAAAAACGACATACATACCTGTGTCGAAAAAAAAAGAAAACGCCATCCATTTCTGTCGAAAAAAGTGGAAAAAATGACATACATAACTATGTCGAAAAAATTAAAAAACGACATGCATACCTATGTCGAAAAAAGTGAAAAAAACAACATACATATCTATGTCGAAAAACTTAAAAAAACACATACATACCTATGTCGAAAAAAGTGAAAAAACGCCATACTTACCTATGTCGAAAAAGTGAAAAGAACAACATACATACCTATGTCGAAAAAATTAAAAAACGACATGCATACCTATGTCGAAAAAAGTGAAAAAAACGACATACATATCTATGTCGAAAAACTTAAAAAAACACATACATACCTATGTCGAAAAAAGTGAAAAAAACGACATACATACCTATGTCGAAAAAAGTGACAAAACGCCATACTTACCTATGTCGAAAAAGTGAAAAAAACGACATACATACCTGTGTCGAAAAAAAAAAAAAACGACATACATACCTATGTCGAAAAAGTGAAAAAAACAACATACATACCTATGTCGAAAAAAGTGAAAAAACGGCATACATACCTATGTCGAAAAAGTGAAAAAACGCCATACTTACCTATGTTGAAAAAGTGAAAAAAACGCCATACTTACCTATGTCGAAAAAGTGAAAAAAACAACATACATACCTATGTTGAAAAAAGTGAAAAAAACGACATACATACCTATGTCGAAAAAAAAAGAAAACGCCATCCATTTCTGTCGAAAAAAGTGAAAAAAATGACATACATACCTATGTCGAAAAAAGTGAAAAAACGCCATACTTACCTATGTCGAAAAAGTGAAAAAAACAACATACATACCTATGTCGAAAAAATTAAAAAACGACATGCATACCTATGTCGAAAAAAGTGAAAAAAACGACATACATCTATGTCGAAAAACTTAAAAAAACACATGCATACCTATGTCGAAAAAAAAGAAAACGCCATTCAAACCTATGTCGAAAGAAGTGAAAAAACGCCATACTTACCTATGTCGAAAAAGTGAAAAAAACAACATACATACCTATGTCGAAAAAATGAAAAAAACGACATACTTACTTATGTCGAAAAAGTGAAAAAACAACATACATACCTATGTCGAAAAAAAAGAAAACGCCAATCATTTCTGTCGAAAAAAGTGAAAAAAACGACATACATACCTATGTCGAAAAAAGAGAAAAAACGCCATACTTACCTATGTCGAAAAAGTGAAAAAAATGACATACTTACCTATGTCGAAAAAGTAAAAAAAAACAACATACAAACCGATGTCGAAAAATTGAAAAAAACGACATACATACCTATGTCGAAAAACTTAAAAAAACACATACATACCTATGTCGAAAAAAGTGAAAAAAACGACATACATACCTATGTCGAAAAAAGTGAAAAAACGCCATACTTACCTATGGCGAAAAAGTGAAAAAACGACATACATACCTATGTCGAAAAAAAAGAAAACGCCATTCATTTCTATGTCGAAAAAAGTGAAAAAAACGACATACATACCTATGTCGAAAAAAGAGAAAAAATGCCATACTTGCCTATGTCGAAAAAGTGAAAAAAACGACATACATACCTGTGTCGAAAAAAAAAGAAAACGCCATCCATTTCTGTCGAAAAAAGTGGAAAAAATGACATACATAACTATGTCGAAAAAATTAAAAAACGACATGCATACCTATGTCGAAAAAAGTGAAAAAAACAACATACATATCTATGTCGAAAAACTTAAAAAAACACATACATACCTATGTCGAAAAAAGTGAAAAAAACGACATACATACCTATGTCGAAAAAAGTGAAAAAACGCCATACTTACCGATGTCGAAAAAGTGAAAAAAACAACATACATACCTATGTCGAAAAAAGTGAAAAAAACGACATACATACTTATGTCGAAAAAAAAAGAAAACGCCATCCATTTCTGTCGAAAAAAGTGAAAAAAACGACATACATACCTATGTCGAAAAAAGTGAAAAAACGCCATACTTACCTATGTCGAAAAAGTGAAAAAAACGACATACATACCTATGTCGAAAAAAGTGAAAAAACGCCATACTTACCTATGTCGAAAAAAAAAGAAAACGCCATCCATTTCTGTCGAAAAAAGTGAAAAAAATGACATACATACCTATGTCGAAAAAATTAAAAAACGACATGCATACCTATGTCGAAAAATGTGAAAAAAACGACAAACATACCTATGTCGAAAAATTGAAAAAAACGACATACATACCTATGTCGAAAAAAGTGAAAAAAACGACATACATACCTATGTCGAAAAAAAAAGAAAAGGCCATCCATTTCTGTCGAAAAAAGTGAAAAAAATGACATACATACCTATGTCGAAAAAAGTGAAAAAACGCCATACTTACCTATGTCGAAAAAGTGAAAAAAACGACATATATACCTACGTCGAAAAAAGTGACAAAACGCCATACTTACCCATGTCGAAAAAAGTGAAAAAAACGACATATATACCTATGTCGAAAAAAGTGAAAAAACGCCATACTTACCTATGTCGAAAAAGTGAAATAAACGACATACATACCTGTGTCGAAAAAAATAAAAAACGACATGCATACCTATGTCGAAAAAAGTGAAAAAACGCCATACTTACCTATGTCGAAAAAGTGAAAAAAACAACATACATACCTATGTCGAAAGAATTAAAAAACGACATGCATACCTATGTCGAAAAAAGTGAAAAAAACAACATACATATCTATGTCGAAAAACTTAAAAAAACACATACATACCTATGTCGAAAAAAGTGAAAAAAACGACATACATACCTATGTCGAAAAAAGTGAAAAAACGCCATACTTACCGATGTCGAAAAAGTGAAAAAAACAACATACATACCTATGTCGAAAAAAGTGAAAAAAACGACATATATACCTATGTCGAAAAAAGTGAAAAAACGCCATACTTACCTATGTCGAAAAAGTGAAAAAAACGACATACATACCTGTGTCGAAAAAAATAAAAAAACGACATACATACCTATGTCGAAAAAGTGAAAAAAACAACATACATACCTATGTCGAAAAAAGTGAAAAAACGGCATACATACCTATGTCGAAAAAATAAAAAAACGACATACATACCTATGTCGAAAAAAGTGAAAAAACGCCATACTTACCTATGTCGAAAAAAGTGAAAAAATGACATACATACCTATGTCGAAAAATGTGAAAAAAACGACAAACATACCTATGTCGAAAAATTGAAAAAAACGACATACATACCTATGTCGAAAAAAGTGAAAAAAACGACATACATACCTATGTCGAAAAAAAAAGAAAAGGCCATCCATTTCTGTCGAAAAAAGTGAAAAAAATGACATACATACCTATGTCGAAAAAAGTGAAATAACGCCATACTTACCTATGTCGAAAAAGTGAAAAAAACGACATATATACCTACGTCGAAAAAAGTGACAAAACGCCATACTTACCTATGTCGAAAAAAGTGAAAAAAACGACATATATACCTGTCGAAAAAAGTGAAAAAACGCCATACTTACCTATGTCGAAAAAGTGAAATAAACGACATACATACCTGTGTCTAAAAAAATAAAAAACGACATGCATACCTATGTCGAAAAAAGTGAAAAAACGCCATACTTACCTATGTCGAAAAAGTGAAAAAAACAACATACATACCTATGTCGAAAGAATTAAAAAACGACATGCATACCTATGTCGAAAAAAGTGAAAAAAACAACATACATATCTATGTCGAAAAACTTAAAAAAACACATACATACCTATGTCGAAAAAAGTGAAAAAAACGACATACATACCTATGTCGAAAAAAGTGAAAAAACGCCATACTTACCGATGTCGAAAAAGTGAAAAAAACAACATACATACCTATGTCGAAAAAAGTGAAAAAAACGACATATATACCTATGTCGAAAAAAGTGAAAAAAACGCCATACTTACCTATGTCGAAAAAGTGAAAAAAACGACATACATACCTGTGTCGAAAAAAATAAAAAAACGACATACATACCTATGTCGAAAAAGTGAAAAAAACAACATACATACCTATGTCGAAAAAAGTGAAAAAACGGCATACATACCTATGTCGAAAAAATAAAAAAACGACATACATACCTATGTCGAAAAAAGTGAAAAAACGCCATACTTACCTATGTCGAAAAAAGTGAAAAAATGACATACATACCTATGTCGAAAAATGTGAAAAAAACGACAAACATACCTATGTCGAAAAATTGAAAAAAACGACATACATACCTATGTCGAAAAAAGTGAAAAAAACGACATACATACCTATGTCGAAAAAAAAAGAAAAGGCCATCCATTTCTGTCGGAAAAAGTGAAAAAAACGACATACATACCTGTGTCGAAAAAAATAAAAAAACGACATACATACCTATGTCGAAAAAGTGAAAAAAACAACATACATACCTATGTTGAAAAAAGTGAAAAAAACGACATACATACCTATGTCGAAAAAAGTGAAAAAAATGACATACATACCTATGTCGAAAAAAGTGAAAAAACGCCATACTTACCTATGTCGAAAAAGTGAAAAAAACAACATACATACCTATGTTGAAAAAAGTGGAAAAAACCACATACATACCTATGTCGAAAAAAAAAGAAAACGCCATCCATTTCTGTCGAAAAAGTGAAAAAAACAACATACATACCTATGTCGGAAAAAGTGAAAAAACGGCATACATACCTATGTCGAAAAAATAAAAAAACGACATACATACCTATGTCGAAAAAAGTGAAAAAACGACATACATATCTATGTCGAAAAACTTAAAAAAACACATGCATACCTATGTCGAAAAAAGTGAAAAAAACGACATACATACCTATGTCGAAAAAAGTGAAAAAACGCCATACTTACCTATGTCGAAAAAGTGAAAAAAACGACATACATACCTATGTCGAAAAAAGTGAAAAAACGCCATACTTACCTATGTCGAAAAAAAAAGAAAACGCCATCCATTTCTGTCGAAAAAAGTGAAAAAAATGACATACATACCTATGTCGAAAAAAGTGAAAAAACGGCATACATACCTATGTCGAAAAAATAAAAAAACGACATACATACCTATGTCGAAAAAAGTGAAAAAACGCCATACTTACCTATGTCGGAAAAAGTGAAAAAATGACATACATACCTATGTCGAAAAATGTGAAAAAAACGACAAACATACCTATGTCGAAAAATTGAAAAAGACGCCATACTTACCTATGTCGAAAAAGTGAAAAAAACAACATACATACCTATGTAAAAAAAAAATAACATACATACCTATGTCAAAAAAAACCCCAACATACATACCTATGTAAAAAAAAACGACATACATACCTATGTCGAAAAAAGTGAAAAAAACGACATACATACCTATGTCGAAAAAAGTGAAAAAACGCCATACTTACCAATGTCGAAAAAAGTGAAAAAAACGACATACATACCTATGTCGAAAAAAGTGAAAAAAACAACATACATACCTATATCGAATAATTGAAAAAAACGACATACATACCTATGTCGAAAAAAAAAGAAAACGCCATTCATACCTATGTCGAAAAAAGTGAAAAAACGCCATACTTACCTATGTCGAAAAAGTGAAAAAAAAAACATACATACCTATGTCGAAAAACTTAAAAAAACGACATACATACCTATGTCGAAAAAAAAAGAAAACGCCATCCATTTCTGTCGAAAAAAGTGAAAAAAATGACATACATACCTATGTCGAAAAAAGTGAAAAAACGACATACATATCTATATCGAAAAACTTAAAAAAACACATGCATACCTATGTCGAAAAAAGTGAAAAAAACGACATACATACCTATGTCGAAAAAAAGTGAAAAAACGCCATACTTACCTATGTCGAAAAAGTGAAAAAAACGACATACATACCTATGTCGAAAAAAGTGAAAAAACGCCATACTTACCTATGTCGAAAAAAAAAGAAAACGCCATCCATTTCTGTCGAAAAAAGTGAAAAAAATGACATACATACCTATGTCGAAAAAAGTGAAAAAACGCCATACTTACCTATGTCGAAAAACTTAAAAAAACAACATACATACCTATGTCGAAAAAAGTGAAAAAAACGACATACTTACCGATGTCGAAAAAGTGAAAAAAACAACATACATACCTATGTCGAAAAAAGTGAAAAAAACGACATATATACCTATGTCGAAAAAAGTGAAAAAACGCCATACTTACCTATGTCGAAAAAGTGAAAAAAACGACATACATACCTGTGTCGAAAAAAATAAAAAAACGACATACATACCTATGTCGAAAAAGTGAAAAAAACAACATACATACCTATGTCGAAAAAAGTGAAAAAACGGCATACATACCTATGTCGAAAAAATAAAAAAACGACATACATACCTATGTCGAAAAAAGTGAAAAAACGCCATACTTACCTATGTCGAAAAAAGTGAAAAAATGACATACATACCTATGTCGAAAAATGTGAAAAAAACGACAAACATACCTATGTCGAAAAATTGAAAAAAACGACATACATACCTATGTCGAAAAAAGTGAAAAAAACGACATACATACCTATGTCGAAAAAAAAAGAAAAGGCCATCCATTTCTGTCGAAAAAAGTGAAAAAAATGACATACATACCTATGCCGAAAAAAGTGAAAAAACGCCATACTTACCTATGTCGAAAAAGTGAAAAAAACGACATATATACCTACGTCGAAAAAAGTGACAAAACGCCATACTTACCTATGTCGAAAAAAGTGAAAAAAACGACATATATACCTGTCGAAAAAAGTGAAAAAACGCCATACTTACCTATGTCGAAAAAGTGAAATAAACGACATACATACCTGTGTCTAAAAAAATAAAAAACGACATGCATACCTATGTCGAAAAAAGTGAAAAAACGCCATACTTACCTATGTCGAAAAAGTGAAAAAAACAACATACATACCTATGTCGAAAGAATTAAAAAACGACATGCATACCTATGTCGAAAAAAGTGAAAAAAACAACATACATATCTATGTCGAAAAACTTAAAAAAACACATACATACCTATGTCGAAAAAAGTGAAAAAAACGACATACATACCTATGTCGAAAAAAGTGAAAAAACGCCATACTTACCGATGTCGAAAAAGTGAAAAAAACAACATACATACCTATGTCGAAAAAAGTGAAAAAAACGACATATATACCTATGTCGAAAAAAGTGAAAAAACGCCATACTTACCTATGTCGAAAAAGTGAAAAAAACGACATACATACCTGTGTCGAAAAAAATAAAAAAACGACATACATACCTATGTCGAAAAAGTGAAAAAAACAACATACATACCTATGTCGAAAAAAGTGAAAAAACGGCATACATACCTATGTCGAAAAAATAAAAAAACGACATACATACCTATGTCGAAAAAAGTGAAAAAACGCCATACTTACCTATGTCGAAAAAAGTGAGAAAATGACATACATACCTATGTCGAAAAATGTGAAAAAAACGACAAACATACCTATGTCGAAAAATTGAAAAAAACGACATACATACCTATGTCGAAAAAAGTGAAAAAAACGACATACATACCTATGTCGAAAAAAAAAGAAAAGGCCATCCATTTCTGTCGGAAAAAGTGAAAAAAACGACATACATACCTGTGTCGAAAAAAATAAAAAAACGACATACATACCTATGTCGAAAAAGTGAAAAAAACAACATACATACCTATGTTGAAAAAAGTGAAAAAAACGACATACATACCTATGTCGAAAAAAGTGAAAAAAACGACATACATACCTATGTCGAAAAAAGTGAAAAAACGCCATACTTACCTATGTCGAAAAAGTGAAAAAAACAACATACATACCTATGTTGAAAAAAGTGGAAAAAACCACATACATACCTATGTCGAAAAAAAAAGAAAACTCCATCCATTTCTGTCGAAAAAAGTGAAAAAAATGACATACATACCTATGTCGAAAAAAGTGAAAAAACGACATACATATCTATGTCGAAAAACTTAAAAAAACACATGCATACCTATGTCGAAAAAAGTGAAAAAAACGACATACATACCTATGTCGAAAAAAGTGAAAAAACGCCATACTTACCTATGTCGAAAAAGTGAAAAAAACGACATACATACCTATGTCGAAAAAAGTGAAAAAACGCCATACTTACCTATGTCGAAAAAAAAAGAAAACGCCATCCATTTCTGTCGAAAAAAGTGAAAAAAATGACATACATACCTATGTCGAAAAAAGTGAAAAAACGCCATACTTACCTATGTCGAAAAAGTGAAAAAAACAACATACATACCTATGTCGAAAAAATTAAAAAACGACATGCATACCTATGTCGAAAAAAGTGAATAAAACGACATACATATCTATGTCGAAAAACTTAAAAAAACACATACATACCTATGTCGAAAAAAGTGAAAAAAACGACATACATACCTATGTCGAAAAAAGTGAAAAAACGACATACTTACCTATGTCGAAAAAAGTGAAAAAAACGACATACATACCTGTGTCGAAAAAAATAAAAAAACGACATACATACCTATGTCGAAAAAGTGAAAAAAACAACATACATACCTATGTCGAAAAAAGTGAAAAAACGGCATACATACCTATGTCGAAAAAATAAAAAAACGACATACATACCTATGTCGAAAAAAGTGAAAAAACGCCATACTTACCTATGTCGAAAAAAGTGAGAAAATGACATACATACCTATGTCGAAAAATGTGAAAAAAACGACAAACATACCTATGTCGAAAAATTGAAAAAAACGACATACATACCTATGTCGAAAAAAGTGAAAAAAACGACATACATACCTATGTCGAAAAAAAAAGAAAAGGCCATCCATTTCTGTCGGAAAAAGTGAAAAAAACGACATACATACCTGTGTCGAAAAAAATAAAAAAACGACATACATACCTATGTCGAAAAAGTGAAAAAAACAACATACATACCTATGTTGAAAAAAGTGAAAAAAACGACATACATACCTATGTCGAAAAAAGTGAAAAAAACGACATACATACCTATGTCGAAAAAAGTGAAAAAACGCCATACTTACCTATGTCGAAAAAGTGAAAAAAACAACATACATACCTATGTTGAAAAAAGTGGAAAAAACCACATACATACCTATGTCGAAAAAAAAAGAAAACTCCATCCATTTCTGTCGAAAAAAGTGAAAAAAATGACATACATACCTATGTCGAAAAAAGTGAAAAAACGACATACATATCTATGTCGAAAAACTTAAAAAAACACATGCATACCTATGTCGAAAAAAGTGAAAAAAACGACATACATACCTATGTCGAAAAAAGTGAAAAAACGCCATACTTACCTATGTCGAAAAAGTGAAAAAAACGACATACATACCTATGTCGAAAAAAGTGAAAAAACGCCATACTTACCTATGTCGAAAAAAAAAGAAAACGCCATCCATTTCTGTCGAAAAAAGTGAAAAAAATGACATACATACCTATGTCGAAAAAAGTGAAAAAACGCCATACTTACCTATGTCGAAAAAGTGAAAAAAACAACATACATACCTATGTCGAAAAAATTAAAAAACGACATGCATACCTATGTCGAAAAAAGTGAATAAAACGACATACATATCTATGTCGAAAAACTTAAAAAAACACATACATACCTATGTCGAAAAAAGTGAAAAAAACGACATACATACCTATGTCGAAAAAAGTGAAAAAACGACATACTTACCTATGTCGAAAAAAGTGAAAAAAACGACATACATACCTGTGTCGAAAAAAATAAAAAAACGACATACATACCTATGTCGAAAAAGTGAAAAAAACAACATACATACCTATGTCGAAAAAAGTGAAAAAACGGCATACATACCTATGTCGAAAAAATAAAAAAACGACATACATACCTATGTCGAAAAAAGTGAAAAAACGCCATACTTACCTATGTCGAAAAAAGTGAAAAAATGACATACATACCTATGTCGAAAAATGTGAAAAAAACGACAAACATACCTATGTCGAAAAATTGAAAAAGACGACATACATACCTATGTCGAAAAAAGTGAAAAAAACGACATACATACCTATGTCGAAAAAAAAAGAAAACGCCATCCATTTCTGTCGAAAAAAGTGAAAAAAATGACATACATACCTATGTCGAAAAAAGTGAAAAAACGCCATACTTACCTATGTCGAAAAAGTGAAAAAAACAACATACATACCTATGTAAAAAAAAAATAACATACATACCTATGTCAAAAAAAACCCCAACATACATACCTATGTAAAAAAAAACAACATACATACCTATGTCGAAAAAAGTGAAAAAAACAACATACATACCTATGTCGAAAAAGTGAAAAAACGGCATACATACCTATGTCGAAAAAATAAAAAAACGACATACATACCTATGTCGAAAAAAGTGAAAAAACGCCATACTTACCTATGTCGAAAAAAGTGAAAAAACGACATACATATCTATGTCGAAAAACTTAAAAAAACACATGCATACCTATGTCGAAAAAAGTGAAAAAAACGACATACAAACCTATGTCGAAAAAAGTGAAAAAACGCCATACTTACCTATGTCGAAAAAAGTGAAAAAACGACATACATATCTATGTCGAAAAACTTAAAAAAACACATGCATACCTATGTCGAAAAAAGTGACAAAAACGACATACATACCTATGTCGAAAAAAGTGAAAAAACGCCATACTTACCTATGTCGAAAAAGTGAAAAAAACGATATACATACCTATGTCAAAAAAAGTGAAAAAACGCCATACTTACCTATGTCGAAAAAAAAAGAAAACGCCATCCATTTCTGTCGAAAAAAGTGAAAAAAATGACATACATACCTATGTCGAAAAAAGTGAAAAAACGGCATACATACCTATGTCGAAAAAATAAAAAAACGACATACATACCTATGTCGAAAAAAGTGAAAAAATGCCATACTTACCTATGTCGAAAAAGTGAAAAAAACAACATACATACCTATGTCGAAAAAATTAAAAAACGACATGCATACCTATGTCGAAAAAAGTGAAAAAACGCCATACTTACCTATGTCGAAAAAGTGAAAAAAACAACATACATACCTATGTCGAAAAAATTAAAAAACGACATGCATACCTATGTCGAAAAAAGTGAATAAAACGACATACATATCTGTCGAAAAATTTAAAAAAACACATACATACCTATGTCGAAAAAAGTGAAAAAAACGACATACATACCTATGTCGAAAAAAGTGAAAAAAACGACATATATACCTATGTCGAAAAAAGTGAAAAAACGCCATACTTACCTATGTCGAAAAAGTGAAAAAAACGACATACATACCTGTGTCGAAAAAAATAAAAAAACGACATACATACCTATGTCGAAAAAGTGAAAAAAACAACATACATACCTATGTCGAAAAAAGTGAAAAAACGCCATACTTACCTATGTCGAAAAAAGTGAAAAAACGACATACATATCTATGTCGAAAAACTTAAAAAAACACATGCATACCTATGTCGAAAAAAGTGAAAAAAACGACATACATACCTATGTCGAAAAAAGTGAAAAAACGCCATACTTACCTATGTCGAAAAAGTGAAAAAAACGACATACATACCTATGTCGAAAAAAGTGAAAAAACGCCATACTTACCTATGTCGAAAAAAAAAGAAAACGCCATCCATTTCTGTCGAAAAAAGTGAAAAAAATGACATACATACCTATGTCGAAAAAAGTGAAAAAACGGCATACATACCTATGTCGAAAAAATAAAAAAACGACATACATACCTATGTCGAAAAAAGTAAAAAAACGCCATACTTACCTATGTCGGAAAAAGTGAAAAAATGACATACATACCTATGTCGAAAAATGTGAAAAAAACGACAAACATACCTATGTCGAAAAATTGAAAAAGACGCCATACTTACCTATGTCGAAAAAGTGAAAAAAACAACATACATACCTATGTAAAAAAAAAATAACATACATACCTATGTCAAAAAAAACCCCAACATACATACCTATGTAAAAAAAAACGACATACATACCTATGTCGAAAAAAGTGAAAAAAACGACATACATACCTATGTCGAAAAAAGTGAAAAAACGCCATACTTACCAATGTCGAAAAAAGTGAAAAAAACAACATACATACCTATATCGAATAATTGAAAAAAACGACATACATACCTATGTCGAAAAAAAAAGAAAACGCCATTCATACCTATGTCGAAAAAAGTGAAAAAACGCCATACTTACCTATGTCGAAAAAGTGAAAAAAACAACATACATACCTATGTCGAAAAACTTAAAAAAACGACATACTTACCTATGTCGAAAAAAAAAGAAAACGCCATCCATTTCTGTCGAAAAAAGTGAAAAAAACGACATACATACCTATGTCGAAAAAAGTGAAAAAACGCCATACTTACCTATGTCGAAAAAGTGAAAAAAACGACATACATACCTATGTCGAAAAAAGTGAAAAAACGCCATACTTACCTATGTCGAAAAAGTGAAAAAAACGACATACATACCTATGTCGAAAAAAGTGAAAAAACGCCATACTTACCTATGTCGAAAAAAGTGAAAAAATGACATACATACCTATGTCGAAAAATGTGAAAAAAACGACAAACATACCTATGTCGAAAAATTGAAAAAGACGACATACATACCTATGTCGAAAAAAGTGAAAAAAACGACATACATACCTATGTCGAAAAAAAAAGAAAACGCCATCCATTTCTGTCGAAAAAAGTGAAAAAAATGACATACATACCTATGTCGAAAAAAGTGAAAAAACGCCATACTTACCTATGTCGAAAAAGTGAAAAAAACAACATACATACCTATGTAAAAAAAAAATAACATACATACCTATGTCAAAAAAAACCCCAACATACATACCTATGTAAAAAAAAACAACATACATACCTATGTCGAAAAAAGTGAAAAAAACAACATACATACCTATGTCGAAAAAGTGAAAAAACGGCATACATACCTATGTCGAAAAAATAAAAAAACGACATACATACCTATGTCGAAAAAAGTGAAAAAACGCCATACTTACCTATGTCGAAAAAAGTGAAAAAACGACATACATATCTATGTCGAAAAACTTAAAAAAACACATGCATACCTATGTCGAAAAAAGTGAAAAAAACGACATACAAACCTATGTCGAAAAAAGTGAAAAAACGCCATACTTACCTATGTCGAAAAAAGTGAAAAAACGACATACATATCTATGTCGAAAAACTTAAAAAAACACATGCATACCTATGTCGAAAAAAGTGACAAAAACGACATACATACCTATGTCGAAAAAAGTGAAAAAACGCCATACTTACCTATGTCGAAAAAGTGAAAAAAACGATATACATACCTATGTCAAAAAAAGTGAAAAAACGCCATACTTACCTATGTCGAAAAAAAAAGAAAACGCCATCCATTTCTGTCGAAAAAAGTGAAAAAAATGACATACATACCTATGTCGAAAAAAGTGAAAAAACGGCATACATACCTATGTCGAAAAAATAAAAAAACGACATACATACCTATGTCGAAAAAAGTGAAAAAATGCCATACTTACCTATGTCGAAAAAGTGAAAAAAACAACATACATACCTATGTCGAAAAAATTAAAAAACGACATGCATACCTATGTCGAAAAAAGTGAAAAAACGCCATACTTACCTATGTCGAAAAAGTGAAAAAAACAACATACATACCTATGTCGAAAAAATTAAAAAACGACATGCATACCTATGTCGAAAAAAGTGAATAAAACGACATACATATCTGTCGAAAAATTTAAAAAAACACATACATACCTATGTCGAAAAAAGTGAAAAAAACGACATACATACCTATGTCGAAAAAAGTGAAAAAAACGACATATATACCTATGTCGAAAAAAGTGAAAAAACGCCATACTTACCTATGTCGAAAAAGTGAAAAAAACGACATACATACCTGTGTCGAAAAAAATAAAAAAACGACATACATACCTATGTCGAAAAAGTGAAAAAAACAACATACATACCTATGTCGAAAAAAGTGAAAAAACGCCATACTTACCTATGTCGAAAAAAGTGAAAAAACGACATACATATCTATGTCGAAAAACTTAAAAAAACACATGCATACCTATGTCGAAAAAAGTGAAAAAAACGACATACATACCTATGTCGAAAAAAGTGAAAAAACGCCATACTTACCTATGTCGAAAAAGTGAAAAAAACGACATACATACCTATGTCGAAAAAAGTGAAAAAACGCCATACTTACCTATGTCGAAAAAAAAAGAAAACGCCATCCATTTCTGTCGAAAAAAGTGAAAAAAATGACATACATACCTATGTCGAAAAAAGTGAAAAAACGGCATACATACCTATGTCGAAAAAATAAAAAAACGACATACATACCTATGTCGAAAAAAGTAAAAAAACGCCATACTTACCTATGTCGGAAAAAGTGAAAAAATGACATACATACCTATGTCGAAAAATGTGAAAAAAACGACAAACATACCTATGTCGAAAAATTGAAAAAGACGCCATACTTACCTATGTCGAAAAAGTGAAAAAAACAACATACATACCTATGTAAAAAAAAAATAACATACATACCTATGTCAAAAAAAACCCCAACATACATACCTATGTAAAAAAAAACGACATACATACCTATGTCGAAAAAAGTGAAAAAAACGACATACATACCTATGTCGAAAAAAGTGAAAAAACGCCATACTTACCAATGTCGAAAAAAGTGAAAAAAACAACATACATACCTATATCGAATAATTGAAAAAAACGACATACATACCTATGTCGAAAAAAAAAGAAAACGCCATTCATACCTATGTCGAAAAAAGTGAAAAAACGCCATACTTACCTATGTCGAAAAAGTGAAAAAAACAACATACATACCTATGTCGAAAAACTTAAAAAAACGACATACTTACCTATGTCGAAAAAAAAAGAAAACGCCATCCATTTCTGTCGAAAAAAGTGAAAAAAACGACATACATACCTATGTCGAAAAAAGTGAAAAAACGCCATACTTACCTATGTCGAAAAAGTGAAAAAAACGACATACATACCTATGTCGAAAAAAGTGAAAAAACGACATGCATACCTATGTCGAAAAAAGTGAATAAAACGACATACATATCTATGTCGAAAAACTTAAAAAAACACATACATACCTATGTCGAAAAAAGTGAAAAAAACGACATACATACCTATGTCGAAAAAAGTGAAAAAACGACATACTTACCTATGTCGAAAAAAGTGAAAAAAACGACATACATACCTGTGTCGAAAAAAATAAAAAAACGACATACATACCTATGTCGAAAAAGTGAAAAAAACAACATACATACCTATGTCGAAAAAAGTGAAAAAACGGCATACATACCTATGTCGAAAAAATAAAAAAACGACATACATACCTATGTCGAAAAAAGTGAAAAAACGCCATACTTACCTATGTCGAAAAAAGTGAAAAAATGACATACATACCTATGTCGAAAAATGTGAAAAAAACGACAAACATACCTATGTCGAAAAATTGAAAAAGACGACATACATACCTATGTCGAAAAAAGTGAAAAAAACGACATACATACCTATGTCGAAAAAAAAAGAAAACGCCATCCATTTCTGTCGAAAAAAGTGAAAAAAATGACATACATACCTATGTCGAAAAAAGTGAAAAAACGCCATACTTACCTATGTCGAAAAAGTGAAAAAAACAACATACATACCTATGTAAAAAAAAAATAACATACATACCTATGTCAAAAAAAACCCAACATACATACCTATGTAAAAAAAAACAACATACATACCTATGTCGAAAAAAGTGAAAAAAACAACATACATACCTATGTCGAAAAAGTGAAAAAACGGCATACATACCTATGTCGAAAAAATAAAAAAACGCCATACATACCTATGTCGAAAAAAGTGAAAAAACGCCATACTTACCTATGTCGAAAAAAGTGAAAAAACGACATACATATCTATGTCGAAAAACTTAAAAAAACACATGCATACCTATGTCGAAAAAAGTGAAAAAAACGACATACAAACCTATGTCGAAAAAAGTGAAAAAACGCCATACTTACCTATGTCGAAAAAAGTGAAAAAACGACATACATATCTATGTCGAAAAACTTAAAAAAACACATGCATACCTATGTCGAAAAAAGTGACAAAAACGACATACATACCTATGTCGAAAAAAGTGAAAAAACGCCATACTTACCTATGTCGAAAAAGTGAAAAAAACGACATACATACCTATGTCAAAAAAAGTGAAAAAACGCCATACTTACCTATGTCGAAAAAAAAAGAAAACGCCATCCATTTCTGTCGAAAAAAGTGAAAAAAATGACATACATACCTATGTCGAAAAAAGTGAAAAAACGGCATACATACCTATGTCGAAAAAATAAAAAAACGACATACATACCTATGTCGAAAAAAGTGAAAAAATGCCATACTTACCTATGTCGAAAAAGTGAAAAAAACAACATACATACCTATGTCGAAAAAATTAAAAAACGACATGCATACCTATGTCGAAAAAAGTGAAAAAACGCCATACTTACCTATGTCGAAAAAGTGAAAAAAACAACATACATACCTATGTCGAAAAAATTAAAAAACGACATGCATACCTATGTCGAAAAAAGTGAATAAAACGACATACATATCTGTCGAAAAATTTAAAAAAACACATACATACCTATGTCGAAAAAAGTGAAAAAAACGACATACATACCTATGTCGAAAAAAGTGAAAAAAACGACATATATACCTATGTCGAAAAAAGTGAAAAAACGCCATACTTACCTATGTCGAAAAAGTGAAAAAAACGACATACATACCTGTGTCGAAAAAAATAAAAAAACGACATACATACCTATGTCGAAAAAGTGAAAAAAACAACATACATACCTATGTCGAAAAAAGTGAAAAAACGACATACATATCTATGTCGAAAAACTTAAAAAAACACATGCATACCTATGTCGAAAAAAGTGAAAAAAACGACATACATACCTATGTCGAAAAAAGTGAAAAAACGCCATACTTACCTATGTCGAAAAAGTGAAAAAAACGACATACATACCTATGTCGAAAAAAGTGAAAAAACGCCATACTTACCTATGTCGAAAAAAAAAGAAAACGCCATCCATTTCTGTCGAAAAAAGTGAAAAAAATGACATACATACCTATGTCGAAAAAAGTGAAAAAACGCCATACTTACCTATGTCGAAAAAGTGAAAAAAACAACATACATACCTATGTCGAAAAAATTAAAAAACGACATGCATACCTATGTCGAAAAAAGTGAATAAAACGACATACATATCTATGTCGAAAAACTTAAAAAAACACATACATACCTATGTCGAAAAAAGTGAAAAAAACGACATACATACCTATGTCGAAAAAAGTGAAAAAACGACATACTTACCTATGTCGAAAAAAGTGAAAAAAACGACATACATACCTGTGTCGAAAAAAATAAAAAAACGACATACATACCTATGTCGAAAAAGTGAAAAAAACAACATACATACCTATGTCGAAAAAAGTGAAAAAACGGCATACATACCTATGTCGAAAAAATAAAAAAACGACATACATACCTATGTCGAAAAAAGTGAAAAAACGCCATACTTACCTATGTCGAAAAAAGTGAAAAAATGACATACATACCTATGTCGAAAAATGTGAAAAAAACGACAAACATACCTATGTCGAAAAATTGAAAAAGACGACATACATACCTATGTCGAAAAAAGTGAAAAAAACGACATACATACCTATGTCGAAAAAAAAAGAAAACGCCATCCATTTCTGTCGAAAAAAGTGAAAAAAATGACATACATACCTATGTCGAAAAAAGTGAAAAAACGCCATACTTACCTATGTCGAAAAAGTGAAAAAAACAACATACATACCTATGTAAAAAAAAAATAACATACATACCTATGTCAAAAAAAAACCCAACATACATACCTATGTAAAAAAAAACAACATACATACCTATGTCGAAAAAAGTGAAAAAAACAACATACATACCTATGTCGAAAAAGTGAAAAAACGGCATACATACCTATGTCGAAAAAATAAAAAAACGACATACATACCTATGTCGAAAAAAGTGAAAAAACGCCATACTTACCTATGTCGAAAAAAGTGAAAAAACGACATACATATCTATGTCGAAAAACTTAAAAAAACACATGCATACCTATGTCGAAAAAAGTGAAAAAAACGACATACAAACCTATGTCGAAAAAAGTGAAAAAACGCCATACTTACCTATGTCGAAAAAAGTGAAAAAACGACATACATATCTATGTCGAAAAACTTAAAAAAACACATGCATACCTATGTCGAAAAAAGTGACAAAAACGACATACATACCTATGTCGAAAAAAGTGAAAAAACGCCATACTTACCTATGTCGAAAAAGTGAAAAAAACGACATACATACCTATGTCAAAAAAAGTGAAAAAACGCCATACTTACCTATGTCGAAAAAAAAAGAAAACGCCATCCATTTCTGTCGAAAAAAGTGAAAAAAATGACATACATACCTATGTCGAAAAAAGTGAAAAAACGGCATACATACCTATGTCGAAAAAATAAAAAAACGACATACATACCTATGTCGAAAAAAGTGAAAAAATGCCATACTTACCTATGTCGAAAAAGTGAAAAAAACAACATACATACCTATGTCGAAAAAATTAAAAAACGACATGCATACCTGTGTTGAAAAAAATAAAAAAACGACATACATACCTATGTCGAAAAAGTGAAAAAAACAACATACATACCTATGTTGAAAAAAGTGAAAAAAACGACATACATACCTATGTCGAAAAAAGTGAAAAAAACGACATACATACCTATGTCGAAAAAAGTGAAAAAACGCCATACTTACCTATGTCGAAAAAGTGAAAAAAAAAACATACATACCTATGTTGAAAAAAGTGGAAAAAACCACATACATACCTATGTCGAAAAAAAAAGAAAACTCCATCCATTTCTGTCGAAAAAAGTGAAAAAAATGACATACATACCTATGTCGAAAAAAGTGAAAAAACGACATACATATCTATGTCGAAAAACTTAAAAAAACACATGCATACCTATGTCGAAAAAAGTGAAAAAAACGACATACATACCTATGTCGAAAAAAGTGAAAAAACGCCATACTTACCTATGTCGAAAAAGTGAAAAAAACGACATACATACCTATGTCGAAAAAAGTGAAAAAACGCCATACTTACCTATGTCGAAAAAAAAAGAAAACGCCATCCATTTCTGTCGAAAAAAGTGAAAAAAATGACATACATACCTATGTCGAAAAAAGTGAAAAAACGCCATACTTACCTATGTCGAAAAAGTGAAAAAAACAACATACATACCTATGTCGAAAAAATTAAAAAACGACATGCATACCTATGTCGAAAAAAGTGAATAAAACGACATACATATCTATGTCGAAAAACTTAAAAAAACACATACATACCTATGTCGAAAAAAGTGAAAAAAACGACATACATACCTATGTCGAAAAAAGTGAAAAAACGACATACTTACCTATGTCGAAAAAAGTGAAAAAAACGACATACATACCTGTGTCGAAAAAAATAAAAAAACGACATACATACCTATGTCGAAAAAGTGAAAAAAACAACATACATACCTATGTCGAAAAAAGTGAAAAAACGGCATACATACCTATGTCGAAAAAATAAAAAAACGACATACATACCTATGTCGAAAAAAGTGAAAAAACGCCATACTTACCTATGTCGAAAAAAGTGAGAAAATGACATACATACCTATGTCGAAAAATGTGAAAAAAACGACAAACATACCTATGTCGAAAAATTGAAAAAAACGACATACATACCTATGTCGAAAAAAGTGAAAAAAACGACATACATACCTATGTCGAAAAAAAAAGAAAAGGCCATCCATTTCTGTCGGAAAAAGTGAAAAAAACGACATACATACCTGTGTCGAAAAAAATAAAAAAACGACATACATACCTATGTCGAAAAAGTGAAAAAAACAACATACATACCTATGTTGAAAAAAGTGAAAAAAACGACATACATACCTATGTCGAAAAAAGTGAAAAAAACGACATACATACCTATGTCGAAAAAAGTGAAAAAACGCCATACTTACCTATGTCGAAAAAGTGAAAAAAACAACATACATACCTATGTTGAAAAAAGTGGAAAAAACCACATACATACCTATGTCGAAAAAAAAAGAAAACTCCATCCATTTCTGTCGAAAAAAGTGAAAAAAATGACATACATACCTATGTCGAAAAAAGTGAAAAAACGACATACATATCTATGTCGAAAAACTTAAAAAAACACATGCATACCTATGTCGAAAAAAGTGAAAAAAACGACATACATACCTATGTCGAAAAAAGTGAAAAAACGCCATACTTACCTATGTCGAAAAAGTGAAAAAAACGACATACATACCTATGTCGAAAAAAGTGAAAAAACGCCATACTTACCTATGTCGAAAAAAAAAGAAAACGCCATCCATTTCTGTCGAAAAAAGTGAAAAAAATGACATACATACCTATGTCGAAAAAAGTGAAAAAACGCCATACTTACCTATGTCGAAAAAGTGAAAAAAACAACATACATACCTATGTCGAAAAAATTAAAAAACGACATGCATACCTATGTCGAAAAAAGTGAATAAAACGACATACATATCTATGTCGAAAAACTTAAAAAAACACATACATACCTATGTCGAAAAAAGTGAAAAAAACGACATACATACCTATGTCGAAAAAAGTGAAAAAACGACATACTTACCTATGTCGAAAAAAGTGAAAAAAACGACATACATACCTGTGTCGAAAAAAATAAAAAAACGACATACATACCTATGTCGAAAAAGTGAAAAAAACAACATACATACCTATGTCGAAAAAAGTGAAAAAACGGCATACATACCTATGTCGAAAAAATAAAAAAACGACATACATACCTATGTCGAAAAAAGTGAAAAAACGCCATACTTACCTATGTCGAAAAAAGTGAAAAAATGACATACATACCTATGTCGAAAAATGTGAAAAAAACGACAAACATACCTATGTCGAAAAATTGAAAAAGACGACATACATACCTATGTCGAAAAAAGTGAAAAAAACGACATACATACCTATGTCGAAAAAAAAAGAAAACGCCATCCATTTCTGTCGAAAAAAGTGAAAAAAATGACATACATACCTATGTCGAAAAAAGTGAAAAAACGCCATACTTACCTATGTCGAAAAAGTGAAAAAAACAACATACATACCTATGTAAAAAAAAAATAACATACATACCTATGTCAAAAAAAAACCCAACATACATACCTATGTAAAAAAAAACAACATACATACCTATGTCGAAAAAAGTGAAAAAAACAACATACATACCTATGTCGAAAAAGTGAAAAAACGGCATACATACCTATGTCGAAAAAATAAAAAAACGACATACATACCTATGTCGAAAAAAGTGAAAAAACGCCATACTTACCTATGTCGAAAAAAGTGAAAAAACGACATACATATCTATGTCGAAAAACTTAAAAAAACACATGCATACCTATGTCGAAAAAAGTGAAAAAAACGACATACAAACCTATGTCGAAAAAAGTGAAAAAACGCCATACTTACCTATGTCGAAAAAAGTGAAAAAACGACATACATATCTATGTCGAAAAACTTAAAAAAACACATGCATACCTATGTCGAAAAAAGTGACAAAAACGACATACATACCTATGTCGAAAAAAGTGAAAAAACGCCATACTTACCTATGTCGAAAAAAAAAGAAAACGCCATCCATTTCTGTCGAAAAAAGTGAAAAAAATGACATACATACCTATGTCGAAAAAAGTGAAAAAACGGCATACATACCTATGTCGAAAAAATAAAAAAACGACATACATACCTATGTCGAAAAAAGTGAAAAAATGCCATACTTACCTATGTCGAAAAAGTGAAAAAAACAACATACATACCTATGTCGAAAAAATTAAAAAACGACATGCATACCTATGTCGAAAAAAGTGAAAAAACGCCATACTTACCTATGTCGAAAAAGTGAAAAAAACAACATACATACCTATGTCGAAAAAATTAAAAAACGACATGCATACCTATGTCGAAAAAAGTGAATAAAACGACATACATATCTGTCGAAAAATTTAAAAAAACACATACATACCTATGTCGAAAAAAGTGAAAAAAACGACATATATACCTATGTCGAAAAAAGTGAAAAAACGCCATACTTACCTATGTCGAAAAAGTGAAAAAAACGACATACATACCTGTGTCGAAAAAAATAAAAAAACGACATACATACCTATGTCGAAAAAGTGAAAAAAACAACATACATACCTATGTCGAAAAAAGTGAAAAAACGCCATACTTACCTATGTCGAAAAAAGTGAAAAAACGACATACATATCTATGTCGAAAAACTTAAAAAAACACATGCATACCTATGTCGAAAAAAGTGAAAAAAACGACATACATACCTATGTCGAAAAAAGTGAAAAAACGCCATACTTACCTATGTCGAAAAAGTGAAAAAAACGACATACATACCTATGTCGAAAAAAGTGAAAAAACGCCATACTTACCTATGTCGAAAAAAAAAGAAAACGCCATCCATTTCTGTCGAAAAAAGTGAAAAAAATGACATACATACCTATGTCGAAAAAAGTGAAAAAACGGCATACATACCTATGTCGAAAAAATAAAAAAACGACATACATACCTATGTCGAAAAAAGTAAAAAAACGCCATACTTACCTATGTCGGAAAAAGTGAAAAAATGACATACATACCTATGTCGAAAAATGTGAAAAAAACGACAAACATACCTATGTCGAAAAATTGAAAAAGACGCCATACTTACCTATGTCGAAAAAGTGAAAAAAACAACATACATACCTATGTAAAAAAAAAATAACATACATACCTATGTCAAAAAAAACCCCAACATACATACCTATGTAAAAAAAAACGACATACATACCTATGTCGAAAAAAGTGAAAAAAACGACATACATACCTATGTCGAAAAAAGTGAAAAAACGCCATACTTACCAATGTCGAAAAAAGTGAAAAAAACAACATACATACCTATATCGAATAATTGAAAAAAACGACATACATACCTATGTCGAAAAAAAAAGAAAACGCCATTCATACCTATGTCGAAAAAAGTGAAAAAACGCCATACTTACCTATGTCGAAAAAGTGAAAAAAACAACATACATACCTATGTCGAAAAACTTAAAAAAACGACATACTTACCTATGTCGAAAAAAAAAGAAAACGCCATCCATTTCTGTCGAAAAAAGTGAAAAAAACGACATACATACCTATGTCGAAAAAAGTGAAAAAACGCCATACTTACCTATGTCGAAAAAGTGAAAAAAACGACATACATACCTATGTCGAAAAAAGTGAAAAAACGCCATACTTACCTATGTCGAAAAAAAAAGAAAACGCCATCCATTTCTGTCGAAAAAAGTGAAAAAAATGACATACATACCTATGTCGAAAAAAGTGAAAAAACGCCATACTTACCTATGTCGAAAAAGTGAAAAAAACAACATACATACCTATGTCGAAAAAATTAAAAAACGACATGCATACCTATGTCGAAAAAAGTGAATAAAACGACATACATATCTATGTCGAAAAACTTAAAAAAACACATACATACCTATGTCGAAAAAAGTGAAAAAAACGACATACATACCTATGTCGAAAAAAGTGAAAAAACGACATACTTACCTATGTCGAAAAAAGTGAAAAAAACGACATACATACCTGTGTCGAAAAAAATAAAAAAACGACATACATACCTATGTCGAAAAAGTGAAAAAAACAACATACATACCTATGTCGAAAAAAGTGAAAAAACGGCATACATACCTATGTCGAAAAAATAAAAAAACGACATACATACCTATGTCGAAAAAAGTGAAAAAACGCCATACTTACCTATGTCGAAAAAAGTGAAAAAATGACATACATACCTATGTCGAAAAATGTGAAAAAAACGACAAACATACCTATGTCGAAAAATTGAAAAAGACGACATACATACCTATGTCGAAAAAAGTGAAAAAAACGACATACATACCTATGTCGAAAAAAAAAGAAAACGCCATCCATTTCTGTCGAAAAAAGTGAAAAAAATGACATACATACCTATGTCGAAAAAAGTGAAAAAACGCCATACTTACCTATGTCGAAAAAGTGAAAAAAACAACATACATACCTATGTAAAAAAAAAATAACATACATACCTATGTCAAAAAAAACCCAACATACATACCTATGTAAAAAAAAACAACATACATACCTATGTCGAAAAAAGTGAAAAAAACAACATACATACCTATGTCGAAAAAGTGAAAAAACGGCATACATACCTATGTCGAAAAAATAAAAAAACGACATACATACCTATGTCGAAAAAAGTGAAAAAACGCCATACTTACCTATGTCGAAAAAAGTGAAAAAACGACATACATATCTATGTCGAAAAACTTAAAAAAACACATGCATACCTATGTCGAAAAAAGTGAAAAAAACGACATACAAACCTATGTCGAAAAAAGTGAAAAAACGCCATACTTACCTATGTCGAAAAAAGTGAAAAAACGACATACATATCTATGTCGAAAAACTTAAAAAAACACATGCATACCTATGTCGAAAAAAGTGACAAAAACGACATACATACCTATGTCGAAAAAAGTGAAAAAACGCCATACTTACCTATGTCGAAAAAGTGAAAAAAACGACATACATACCTATGTCAAAAAAAGTGAAAAAACGCCATACTTACCTATGTCGAAAAAAAAAGAAAACGCCATCCATTTCTGTCGAAAAAAGTGAAAAAAATGACATACATACCTATGTCGAAAAAAGTGAAAAAACGGCATACATACCTATGTCGAAAAAATAAAAAAACGACATACATACCTATGTCGAAAAAAGTGAAAAAATGCCATACTTACCTATGTCGAAAAAGTGAAAAAAACAACATACATACCTATGTCGAAAAAATTAAAAAACGACATGCATACCTATGTCGAAAAAGTGAATAAAACGACATACATATCTGTCGAAAAATTTAAAAAAACACATACATACCTATGTCGAAAAAAGTGAAAAAAACGACATACATACCTATGTCGAAAAAAGTGAAAAAAACGACATATATACCTATGTCGAAAAAAGTGAAAAAACGCCATACTTACCTATGTCGAAAAAGTGAAAAAAACGACATACATACCTGTGTCGAAAAAAATAAAAAAACGACATACATACCTATGTCGAAAAAGTGAAAAAAACAACATACATACCTATGTCGAAAAAAGTGAAAAAACGACATACATATCTATGTCGAAAAACTTAAAAAAACACATGCATACCTATGTCGAAAAAAGTGAAAAAAACGACATACATACCTATGTCGAAAAAAGTGAAAAAACGCCATACTTACCTATGTCGAAAAAGTGAAAAAAACGACATACATACCTATGTCGAAAAAAGTGAAAAAACGCCATACTTACCTATGTCGAAAAAAAAAGAAAACGCCATCCATTTCTGTCGAAAAAAGTGAAAAAAATGACATACATACCTATGTCGAAAAAAGTGAAAAAACGCCATACTTACCTATGTCGAAAAAGTGAAAAAAACAACATACATACCTATGTCGAAAAAATTAAAAAACGACATGCATACCTATGTCGAAAAAAGTGAATAAAACGACATACATATCTATGTCGAAAAACTTAAAAAAACACATACATACCTATGTCGAAAAAAGTGAAAAAAACGACATACATACCTATGTCGAAAAAAGTGAAAAAACGACATACTTACCTATGTCGAAAAAAGTGAAAAAAACGACATACATACCTGTGTCGAAAAAAATAAAAAAACGACATACATACCTATGTCGAAAAAGTGAAAAAAACAACATACATACCTATGTCGAAAAAAGTGAAAAAACGGCATACATACCTATGTCGAAAAAATAAAAAAACGACATACATACCTATGTCGAAAAAAGTGAAAAAACGCCATACTTACCTATGTCGAAAAAAGTGAAAAAATGACATACATACCTATGTCGAAAAATGTGAAAAAAACGACAAACATACCTATGTCGAAAAATTGAAAAAGACGACATACATACCTATGTCGAAAAAAGTGAAAAAAACGACATACATACCTATGTCGAAAAAAAAAGAAAACGCCATCCATTTCTGTCGAAAAAAGTGAAAAAAATGACATACATACCTATGTCGAAAAAAGTGAAAAAACGCCATACTTACCTATGTCGAAAAAGTGAAAAAAACAACATACATACCTATGTAAAAAAAAAATAACATACATACCTATGTCAAAAAAAAACCCAACATACATACCTATGTAAAAAAAAACAACATACATACCTATGTCGAAAAAAGTGAAAAAAACAACATACATACCTATGTCGAAAAAGTGAAAAAACGGCATACATACCTATGTCGAAAAAATAAAAAAACGACATACATACCTATGTCGAAAAAAGTGAAAAAACGCCATACTTACCTATGTCGAAAAAAGTGAAAAAACGACATACATATCTATGTCGAAAAACTTAAAAAAACACATGCATACCTATGTCGAAAAAAGTGAAAAAAACGACATACAAACCTATGTCGAAAAAAGTGAAAAAACGCCATACTTACCTATGTCGAAAAAAGTGAAAAAACGACATACATATCTATGTCGAAAAACTTAAAAAAACACATGCATACCTATGTCGAAAAAAGTGACAAAAACGACATACATACCTATGTCGAAAAAAGTGAAAAAACGCCATACTTACCTATGTCGAAAAAGTGAAAAAAACGACATACATACCTATGTCAAAAAAAGTGAAAAAACGCCATACTTACCTATGTCGAAAAAAAAAGAAAACGCCATCCATTTCTGTCGAAAAAAGTGAAAAAAATGACATACATACCTATGTCGAAAAAAGTGAAAAAACGGCATACATACCTATGTCGAAAAAATAAAAAAACGACATACATACCTATGTCGAAAAAAGTGAAAAAATGCCATACTTACCTATGTCGAAGAAGTGAAAAAAACAACATACATACCTATGTCGAAAAAATTAAAAAACGACATGCATACCTATGTCGAAAAAAGTGAAAAAACGCCATACTTACCTATGTCGAAAAAGTGAAAAAAACAACATACATACCTATGTCGAAAAAATTAAAAAACGACATGCATACCTATGTCGAAAAAAGTGAATAAAACGACATACATATCTGTCGAAAAATTTAAAAAAACACATACATACCTATGTCGAAAAAAAGTGAAAAAAACGACATACATACCTATGTCGAAAAAAGTGAAAAAAACGACATATATACCTATGTCGAAAAAAGTGAAAAAACGCCATACTTACCTATGTCGAAAAAGTGAAAAAAACGACATACATACCTGTGTCGAAAAAAATAAAAAAACGACATACATACCTATGTCGAAAAAGTGAAAAAAACAACATACATACCTATGTCGAAAAAAGTGAAAAAACGCCATACTTACCTATGTCGAAAAAAGTGAAAAAACGACATACATATCTATGTCGAAAAACTTAAAAAAACACATGCATACCTATGTCGAAAAAAGTGAAAAAAACGACATACATACCTATGTCGAAAAAAGTGAAAAAACGCCATACTTACCTATGTCGAAAAAGTGAAAAAAACGACATACATACCTATGTCGAAAAAAGTGAAAAAACGCCATACTTACCTATGTCGAAAAAAAAAGAAAACGCCATCCATTTCTGTCGAAAAAAGTGAAAAAAATGACATACATACCTATGTCGAAAAAAGTGAAAAAACGGCATACATACCTATATCGAAAAAAGTGAAAAAATGACATACATACCTATGTCGAAAAATGTGAAAAAAACGACAAACATACCTATGTCGAAAAATTGAAAAAGACGCCATACTTACCTATGTCGAAAAAGTGAAAAAAACAACATACATACCTATGTAAAAAAAAAATAACATACATACCTATGTCAAAAAAAACCCCAACATACATACCTATGTAAAAAAAAACGACATACATACCTATGTCGAAAAAAGTGAAAAAAACGACATACATACCTATGTCGAAAAAAGTGAAAAAACGCCATACTTACCAATGTCGAAAAAAGTGAAAAAAACAACATACATACCTATATCGAATAATTGAAAAAAACGACATACATACCTATGTCGAAAAAAAAAGAAAACGCCATTCATACCTATGTCGAAAAAAGTGAAAAAACGCCATACTTACCTATGTCGAAAAAGTGAAAAAAACAACATACATACCTATGTCGAAAAACTTAAAAAAACGACATACATACCTATGTCGAAAAAAAAAGAAAACGCCATCCATTTCTGTCGAAAAAAGTGAAAAAAACGACATACATACCTATGTCGAAAAAAGTGAAAAAACGCCATACTTACCTATGTCGAAAAAGTGAAAAAAACGACATACATACCTATGTCGAAAAAAGTGAAAAAACGCCATACTTACCTATGTCGAAAAAAAAAGAAAACGCCATCCATTTCTGTCGAAAAAAGTGAAAAAAATGACATACATACCTATGTCGAAAAAAGTGAAAAAACGCCATACTTACCTATGTCGAAAAAGTGAAAAAAACAACATACATACCTATGTCGAAAAAATTAAAAAACGACATGCATACCTATGTCGAAAAAAGTGAATAAAACGACATACATATCTATGTCGAAAAACTTAAAAAAACACATACATACCTATGTCGAAAAAAGTGAAAAAAACGACATACATACCTATGTCGAAAAAAGTGAAAAAACGACATACTTACCTATGTCGAAAAAAGTGAAAAAAACGACATACATACCTGTGTCGAAAAAAATAAAAAAACGACATACATACCTATGTCGAAAAAGTGAAAAAAACAACATACATACCTATGTCGAAAAAAGTGAAAAAACGGCATACATACCTATGTCGAAAAAATAAAAAAACGACATACATACCTATGTCGAAAAAAGTGAAAAAACGCCATACTTACCTATGTCGAAAAAAGTGAAAAAATGACATACATACCTATGTCGAAAAATGTGAAAAAAACGACAAACATACCTATGTCGAAAAATTGAAAAAGACGACATACATACCTATGTCGAAAAAAGTGAAAAAAACGACATACATACCTATGTCGAAAAAAAAAGAAAACGCCATCCATTTCTGTCGAAAAAAGTGAAAAAAATGACATACATACCTATGTCGAAAAAAGTGAAAAAACGCCATACTTACCTATGTCGAAAAAGTGAAAAAAACAACATACATACCTATGTAAAAAAAAAATAACATACATACCTATGTCAAAAAAAACCCAACATACATACCTATGTAAAAAAAAACAACATACATACCTATGTCGAAAAAGTGAAAAAACGGCATACATACCTATGTCGAAAAAATAAAAAAACGACATACATACCTATGTCGAAAAAAGTGAAAAAACGCCATACTTACCTATGTCGAAAAAAGTGAAAAAACGACATACATATCTATGTCGAAAAACTTAAAAAAACACATGCATACCTATGTCGAAAAAAGTGAAAAAAACGACATACAAACCTATGTCGAAAAAAGTGAAAAAACGCCATACTTACCTATGTCGAAAAAAGTGAAAAAACGACATACATATCTATGTCGAAAAACTTAAAAAAACACATGCATACCTATGTCGAAAAAAGTGACAAAAACGACATACATACCTATGTCGAAAAAAGTGAAAAAACGCCATACTTACCTATGTCGAAAAAGTGAAAAAAACGACATACATACCTATGTCAAAAAAAGTGAAAAAACGCCATACTTACCTATGTCGAAAAAAAAAGAAAACGCCATCCATTTCTGTCGAAAAAAGTGAAAAAAATGACATACATACCTATGTCGAAAAAAGTGAAAAAACGGCATACATACCTATGTCGAAAAAATAAAAAAACGACATACATACCTATGTCGAAAAAAGTGAAAAAATGCCATACTTACCTATGTCGAAAAAGTGAAAAAAACAACATACATACCTATGTCGAAAAAATTAAAAAACGACATGCATACCTGTCGAAAAAAGTGAAAAAACGCCATACTTACCTATGTCGAAAAAGTGAAAAAAACAACATACATACCTATGTCGAAAAAATTAAAAAACGACATGCATACCTATGTCGAAAAAAGTGAATAAAACGACATACATATCTGTCGAAAAATTTAAAAAAACACATACATACCTATGTCGAAAAAAGTGAAAAAAACGACATACATACCTATGTCGAAAAAAGTGAAAAAAACGACATATATACCTATGTCGAAAAAAGTGAAAAAACGCCATACTTACCTATGTCGAAAAAGTGAAAAAAACGACATACATACCTGTGTCGAAAAAAATAAAAAACGACATACATACCTATGTCGAAAAAGTGAAAAAAACAACATACATACCTATGTCGAAAAAAGTGAAAAAACGGCATACATACCTATGTCGAAAAAATAAAAAAACGACATACATACCTATGTCGAAAAAAGTGAAAAAACGCCATACTTACCTATGTCGAAAAAATTGAAAAAGACGCCATACTTACCTATGTCGAAAAAGTGAAAAAAACAACATACATACCTATGTAAAAAAAAAATAACATACATACCTATGTCAAAAAAAACCCCAACATACATACCTATGTAAAAAAAAACGACATACATACCTATGTCGAAAAAAGTGAAAAAAACGACATACATACCTATGTCGAAAAAAGTGAAAAAACGCCATACTTACCAATGTTGAAAAAAGTGAAAAAAACAACATACATACCTATATCGAATAATTGAAAAAAACGACATACATACCTATGTCGAAAAAAAAAGAAAACGCCATTCATACCTATGTCGAAAAAAGTGAAAAAACGCCATACTTACCTATGTCGAAAAAGTGAAAAAAACAACATACATACCTATGTCGAAAAACTTAAAAAAACGACATACATACCTATGTCGAAAAAAAAAGAAAACGCCATCCATTTCTGTCGAAAAAAGTGAAAAAAATGACATACATACCTATGTCGAAAAAAGTGAAAAAACGACATACATATCTATATCGAAAAACTTAAAAAAACACATGCATACCTATGTCGAAAAAAGTGAAAAAAACGACATACATACCTATGTCGAAAAAAGTGAAAAAACGCCATACTTACCTATGTCGAAAAAGTGAAAAAAACGACATACATACCTATGTCGAAAAAAGTGAAAAAACGCCATACTTACCTATGTCGAAAAAAAAAGAAAACGCCATCCATTTCTGTCGAAAAAAGTGAAAAAAATGACATACATACCTATGTCGAAAAAAGTGAAAAAACGCCATACTTACCTATGTCGAAAAACTTAAAAAAACAACATACATACCTATGTCGAAAAAAGTGAAAAAAACGACATACATACCTATGTCGAAAAAAGTGAAAAAAACGACATACATACCTATGTCGAAAAAAGTGAAAAAAACAACATACATACCTATATCGAATAATTGAAAAAAACGACATACATACCTATGTCGAAAAAAAAAGAAAACGCCATTCATACCTATGTCGAAAAAAGTGAAAAAACGCCATACTTACCTATGTCGAAAAAGTGAAAAAAACAACATACATACCTATGTCGAAAAAATTAAAAAAACACATACATACCTATGTCGAAAAAAGTGAAAAAAACACATACATACCTATGTCGAAAAAAGTGAAAAAAACAACATACATACCTATGTCGAAAAAAGTGAAAAAACGCCATACTTACCTATGTCGAAAAAGTGAAAAAAACAACATACATACCTATGTCGAAAAAAGTGAAAAAAACGACATATATACCTATGTCGAAAAAAGTGACAAAAACGACATATATACCTATGTCGAAAAAAGTGAAAAAAACGACATATATACCTATGTCGAAAAAAGTGAAAAAAACGACATACATACCTATGTCGAAAAAAGTGAAAAAAACGACATACATACCTATATCGAATAATTGAAAAAAACGACATACATACCTATGTCGAAAAAAAAAGAAAACGCCATTCATACCTATGTCGAAAAAAGTGAAAAAACGCCATACTTACCTATGTCGAAAAAGTGAAAAAAACAACATACATACCTATGTCGAAAAAATTAAAAAAACACATACATACCTATGTCGAAAAAAGTGAAAAAAACACATACATACCTATGTCGAAAAAAGTGAAAAAAACAACATACATACCTATGTCGAAAAAAGTGAAAAAACGCCATACTTACCTATGTCGAAAAAGTGAAAAAAACAACATACATACCTATGTCGAAAAAAGTGAAAAAAACGACATATATACCTATGTCGAAAAAAGTGACAAAAACGACATATATACCTATGTCGAAAAAAGTGAAAAAAACGACATATATACCTATGTCGAAAAAAGTGAAAAAAACGACATACATACCTATGTCGAAAAAAGTGAAAAAACGCCATACTTACCTATGTCGAAAAAGTGAAAAAACGACATACATACCTATGTCGGAAAAAAAGAAAACGCCAATCATTTCTGTCGAAAAAATTAAAAAAAACGACATACATACCTATGTCGAAAAAAAAGAAAAAACGCCATACTTACCTATGTCGAAAAAGTGAAAAAAACAACATACATACCTATGTCGAAAAATTGAAAAAAACGACATACATACCTATGTCGAAAAACTTAAAAAAAACACATACATACCTATGTCGAAAAAAGTGAAAAAAACGACATACATACCTATGTCGAAAAAAGTGAAAAAACGCCATACTTACCTATGTCGAAAAAGTGAAAAAACGACATACATACCTATGTCGAAAAAAAAGAAAACGCCATTCATTTCTATGTCGAAAAAAGTGAAAAAAACGACATACATATCTATGTCGAAAAAAGAGAAAAAACGCCATACTTACCTATGTCGAATAAAGTGAAAAAACGCCATACTTACCTATGTCGAAAAAGTGAAAAAAACAACATACATACCTATGTCGAAAAAAAAAAGAAAACGCCATCCATTTCTGTCAAAAAAAGTGAAAAAAATGACATACATACCTATGTCGAAAAAAGTGAAAAATCGCCATACTTACCTATGTCGCAAAAGTGAAAAAAACGACATACATACCTGTGTCGAAAAAAATAAAAAAACGACATACATACCTATGTCGAAAAAGTGAAAAAAACAACATACATACCTATGTCGAAAAAAGTGAAAAAACGCCATACTTACCTATGTCGAAAAAGTGAAAAAAACAACATACATACCTATGTCGAAAAAAGTGAAAAAAACGACATATATACCTATGTCGAAAAAAGTGAAAAAAACGACATATATACCTATGTCGAAAAAAGTGAAAAAAACGACATACATACCTATGTCGAAAAAAGTGAAAAAACGCCATACTTACCTATGTCGAAAAAGTGAAAAAACGACATACATACCTATGTCGGAAAAAAAGAAAACGCCAATCATTTCTGTCGAAAAAATTAAAAAAAACGACATACATACCTATGTCGAAAAAAAAGAAAAAACGCCATACTTACCTGTGTCGAAAAAGTGAAAAAAACAACATACATACCTATGTCGAAAAATTGAAAAAAACGACATACATACCTATGTCGAAAAACTTAAAAAAAACACATACATACCTATGTCGAAAAAAGTGAAAAAAACGACATACATACCTATGTCGAAAAAAGTGAAAAAACGCCATACTTACCTATGTCGAAAAAGTGAAAAAACGACATACATACCTATGTCGAAAAAAAAGAAAACGCCATTCATTTCTATGTCGAAAAAAGTGAAAAAAACGACATACATATCTATGTCGAAAAAAGAGAAAAAACGCCATACTTACCTATGTCGAATAAAGTGAAAAAACGCCATACTTACCTATGTCGAAAAAGTGAAAAAAACAACATACATACCTATGTCGAAAAAAAAAAGAAAACGCCATCCATTTCTGTCAAAAAAAGTGAAAAAAATGACATACATACCTATGTCGAAAAAAGTGAAAAATCGCCATACTTACCTATGTCGCAAAAGTGAAAAAAACGACATACATACCTGTGTCGAAAAAAATAAAAAAACGACATACATACCTATGTCGAAAAAGTGAAAAAAACAACATACATACCTATGTCGAAAAATTGAAAAAAACGACATACATACCTATGTCGAAAAACTTAAAAAAAACAACATACATACCTATGTCGAAAAATTGAAAAAAACGACATACATACCTATGTCGAAAAACTTAAAAAAAACACATACATACCTATGTCGAAAAAAGTGAAAAAAACGACATACATACCTATGTCGAAAAAAGTGAAAAAACGCCATACTTACCTATGTCGAAAAAGTGAAAAAACGACATACATACCTATGTCGAAAAAAAAGAAAACGCCATTCATTTCTATGTCGAAAAAAGTGAAAAAAACGACATACATACCTATGTCGAAAAAAGTGAAAAAACGCCATACTTACCTATGTCGAAAAAGTGAAAAAACGACATACATACCTATGTCGAAAAAAAAGAAAACGCCAATCATTTCTGTCGAAAAAATTAAAAAAAACGACATACATACCTATGTCGAAAAAAAAGAAAAAACGCCATACTTACCTATGTCGAAAAAGTGAAAAAAACAACATACATACCTATGTCGAAAAATTGAAAAAAACGACATACACACCTATGTCGAAAAACTTAAAAAAAACACATACATACCTATGTCGAAAAAAGTGAAAAAAACGACATACATACCTATGTCGAAAAAAGTGAAAAAACGCCATACTTACCTATGTCGAAAAAGTGAAAAAACGACATACATACCTATGTCGAAAAAAAAGAAAACGCCATTCATTTCTATGTCGAAAAAAGTGAAAAAAACGACATACATATCTATGTCGAAAAAAGAGAAAAAACGCCATACTTACCTATGTCGAATAAAGTGAAAAAACGCCATACTTACCTATGTCGAAAAAGTGAAAAAAACAACATACATACCTATGTCGAAAAAAAAAAGAAAACGCCATCCATTTCTGTCAAAAAAAGTGAAAAAAATGACATACATACCTATGTCGAAAAAAGTGAAAAATCGCCATACTTACCTATGTCGCAAAAGTGAAAAAAACGACATACATACCTGTGTCGAAAAAAATAAAAAAACGACATACATACCTATGTCGAAAAAGTGAAAAAAACAACATACATACCTATGTCGAAAAAAGTGAAAAAACGGCATACATACTTATGTCGAAAAAATAAAAAAACCACATACATACCTATGTCGAAAAAAGTGAAAAAACGCCATACTTACCTATGTCGAAAAAAGTGAAAAAATGACATACATACCTATGTCGAAAAAAGTGAAAAGAACGACATACATACCTATGTCGAAAAAAAAAGAAAACGCCATCCATTTCTGTCGAAAAAAGTGAAAAAAATGACATACATACCTATGTCGAAAAAAGTGAAAAAACGCCATACTTACCTATGTCGAAAAACGTAAAAAACAACATACATACCTATGTCGAAAGAAGTGAAAAAAACGACATGCATACCTATGTCGAAAACGTGAAAAGAACGACATACATACCTATGTCGAAAACGTGAAAAGAATGACATACATACCTATGTCGAAACAATTAACAAAACGACATACTTACCTATGTCGAAAAAAGTGAAAAAAACGACATACATACCTATGTAAAAAAAGAAAAGAAACAATCGACATACCTGTGTCGAAAAATACAAAAAAACATGTGATAAATACATTGTGTTGTCTAATTTAAAAGGAATGTGTTCTCTAAAATATAAAAAATGTCTGCCTTCAAACTCCAGCCCCCTCGTCCACCGGAGATGCAGCGTGAGGACCTTTTCCCAATACCCAGGACCCAGGCGATGGTGGCGTAGGGCTAGGCTCCATCCAGGGGTCGCAGGATTCGGTGCTTCCTAGACAATTGAAAATGATGTTCTCCAAAAAGTTTAGACAAACTTTTTCTTCTTCTCTGAACTGCTTATGCGGCCCTCCTGCTACTACAGCTGCTCTTCAATAGATTCCACCTTCTCTACCATTTCGTCTGGACCGCTTTGTTCTGCCTGAACAGCTTATCGAATGTAATGTATTTCTACGTAAGTGCTAGTATGTAAATATATTTGCATCCCCATCACTATCATCTCCTCACTTTGATTTAGAACAGATAAAAACTGCCTTAATGTTCTGTACAGAACTTTGTGGAGCCCCACTATCACTATAAAAACCGTAAATTATCAACAGCAGGTGGTGATTAACATCAATACCCCAAACACTCATGGTTTACACCAAAGTCCTGAACACCCATAATGCATTGCAGCATGAAATCCCCGCGATTGGCTCTACAATCGCTACTATATATATATATATATATATATATATATATATATTACCCATCTGATAGGCCTACTTCTTGTGACTTAGTCAGCTGCGCATCGTTCATGCATTTCTCCTCTTCTTTCACCAGATTGACATGAGGATGACAAACTGATAATAATGACTTTGCCTGCAATTAAAGTATGACGAGAGGCTGGCATGGTTCTCAAAAGTTTCCATAGTTTGATTAAACACTTTTTCATTCTTACCTGGCCTAAGAGTAACACTCCAACAAGTCCAACTCTTTTCATTGTCTCTGATAGGTTGAGTGACTGTTTCTAGAAAATGAACCCACATCAATCTGATAACAATAAAAAACGAGCATCCTGCCATGCAGAAGATGTATGACACGTCTGAAAAATCAAATAGACCCAATCAGAATGCCGATATGTAAAGTGAACTACACGGAAATCTGATAAAGGTTTTTATCTAGAAAGCACTAAAACTTCTTGTTAGTACTTTCAAAAGAAAGGGCATTTTGGTTTATTTCACGTGTGATTAAAAGGAAGGAAACAGATAGCACATTTAAACGTTTGCTAATATAATTTCTTCTTACTCAAATATGCAATGCATGTGTAGCCCACAAACAGAATGAAACTCCTGTTTCGCCAAATAGACCGACTTATAAATCGTCGTTAGCTTTGCTTTGAAAGGAAACGTGTCTGCTTCCGGGCTGTGCTGTCGCGCGATTGGTTCTCTGCAGTTTCCCCACGGCTCGCTCGTCCCGCCCCCTTTCAAGCGCTGTCAACGTCGGTGTCATGGCAACGTCGGTGTCATGGCAACGTCGGTGTTTGGTAAGTGGGGCGCTTTCACAACAAAAACGGGAATTAACTGAACAAAAATGACCGGATATGGCGGTTTTATCTGAAAAAAAAATCTTGAGTAAGTTCTAAAGTTCGATTTTCTGAAATGTTTATAGAAAGGTTTATTTAATTTTACACATGAATATTTGATAGTAGCCAAATTTAACAATATTGATCAATATTGAAGATATTATGATGCTTCCCAACACAACACTATGTCCTTGACTGTCCTAAATCCCTCTTACATTTCTCTCTTTAGGGATTCAGAGCTCAGCTGACCCTATAGCCAGGATGGACACGCTCCTCTCCGAGCCGCAGATGCTCCATAAGTCTCTCCAGAGGGTGACTCCCATGATGCCTCTGAGCCAGCTGGTGGAGGAGAGTAGGAGTCCATCCAACATCCCCAATCCTCTGCTGGAATCAAGTATAAACCAGACATCAAAAACCTTCCTCGAAGTTGCAGTGCATACTTTCTTCTTGGTTATTTTTTTGTTCTTGTGGTTGAAAAATTGCTCAAAAATAGCTAACAGTATTTTTTAAATGTATGAAAAAGTACTTAAAAAAAGCCAAGGCTATTTTCTTCTTTCCATTTAGTATTTTATTTCCCCCGATGCAGAACTCTTTGCCCAACTGAAAAGCAACAGCGTGATCCAAGCAGACCCCTCCGAGCTTCACTTCAGCGGGTTTGAGCTGGGGAAGGATTACGTAAAGATACTGGTGAGGAAATCCTTTTTTTTTTTTCCCCCACTCACTTTCAAATTCAGATAGTACATAGTAGATGTACTGTGAGTTTTCTTTTGTGTTTTAAATCTTTTTTTTGACAGAGAATTGAACATGGCTGAACATGCATTGAGCTTTGACCTAATGTCTCGCTCATAGTTCAAGTGCTTGCTGTTGCACTCGCCCTCTACAGCAGGGATCTGACCTCCAAAGGCTTCCAATCTGGTTCCCGTAATATCAACTTTCTCAAGTGCAAAAAAACATCGAAATGTAATTCCAAGGCTAAAACACTTGCATTAGGTTAATGGGACAGATTATATCTCTGACACCAACTTCTTCACATCAGGCTTGTCCAGCTTATGTCCGTCCCCCACACAGTCTGTCAAGAAAAAGCTGGCCCTTATACAAACGCAGGTGATTAGTAAGAAGAGTTTTGATTGACTCAGTGTGATGGTTTTCCAAGTTGGAGCATTCATTTCTCATGAAAGCTGAATGTAACAGCTATAAAGAGAGAGTGCACCAAGATGCAGGCAATGGCCTCTACTGTAGGTACTGTGAGGCCAGCATGTACTGTACCTGACGTTTGAACGTTGTAGATTTAAGAAGGAAGTATATCACAAAAAGGGTTTTCACGAGTGCACAAGGTTGGAGGAAAATAATCTCTCTGTTTTTCTTTTTCTCAGAAAATAATGAACATCTCATCTGAAGTCATGGATGTTCAAATCATTCCCACACAAACGAAGCACTTCAAAACATCATATACAAAAAAGGTACTTCTTTTCATTGCAAACTGCTGACCAGAAAACCACTCAGCTATTCAGCCGTGTTCTAACTGTTGTTATTTTTTTTTCAAGTATCGACTCATTCCGGGTCTTTCCTACACGGTGAAGGTCACTTTCTGTCCCGACGAGTGGCGTTACTTCTATGACAGTGTTCGGGTTCTTTGCAAGGTTTGGCTCCAAAGATTTGTCCACCTGTGACGTGTTATTGAGTCTTAGGAATAAAAGTAGTCACTTAGGAGGACTTAAAAGTTGATGTCATGGTTACTGGTAATTCATCCTTTTTTACACCTTCACTTTGATGCTTTTTCTTATTCTTGTTCATTCTTTGTAAGGGGGAAGAGAACCTGTTAATTCCAGTGCATGCCTACCCGGTCATTGATGACCTACACATCCCCCCTCACATCCACCTGTCAGAAGTACCACTTGGACAAAGGTGAGTATTTATACCATACACTGTGAGTCTTGGGCTCTTTAGTGGGCAGATTTTCTGACCTTCTGTCTACCTGAGGACTTTCCTGTCTATCAGTATTTAAAAAAAAGTAACCTCATGCTTTCTTGTCCACCTGTCTCTAGTGTCTCACATGCTATACCCCTGAAATGCAGTTGTCCTATTGACTTTGAGTTCCAGCTGTTTGTCATTCAACCCAACGAAGCGTTCTCCATCAGTCCTCTTACAGGTATGGACTCAAGACATTTTGAGCAGTATAATATGAGGACAAGACGTGTGGCCGACTCCATTTTTAAGAAGATGAAAAGAATATGTTTCTATTCGCTTGTTGCTTAAAGTAGATATAAGTGGAGAAAGAAAGTGGTAAATAAGTACAAAAAAAAGTGTGTGAACCTACACTGTCAAGTCTAGTTTGTGCAGATTGTCCCCACTTGATAGGACATCCCCCAACTGAAGCATACAGGACTCCACTCTTTGCGTTTAGCTGCTTTTATTTCTTTTGCAGTCTCTCTTCTTAGTAGTTTGCAACAGTTTGCAGCAGTTTGCAGCAGTTTACAGTAGATCACAGTAGGTTGCAGTAGGTGGAAAACCCTCAAAACAAACAGAGAATGCACATTTTTTAGCACTCTTATGGTTTTGCAATCACAAAATAAGAACATGAAATCACAAAATAATAATTTCCACTGGCCTACTAAATTTTTAAACTTTTCCTTTTACTAAATTTTAGCAAATCAAAATTTCATTAGTTTTTAAAAAACCATTTCATGAATCAAAAATGCAGATAAATACAGTTCCAAGAATCTCATTTGAATATTCACAATAACCAATCAGTGGTTTTAAACCAAATGAGTCCCATGTCCGTGCCTTTGGAATCCCAGGTCACTCGCAATGTAAACTGTCACGATCCGGGGTAGGAAACAGGAGAGGAGGACCCATGTGCAGAATAAACTAATTTATTAACAAAAGATGAAACAAAAACTTACAAGGAAAAATCCAAAATCCAAAAATCACGACGAGAAGAAACACAGGGAGCAGGGAGAGGAAACAACAGGCCACGACAACTGACATCTGACAAAGACAAGACAATGACAATGAACCAACAAGAAACTGAGGCAAACACAGAGACTAAATAGACAAGGAGTAATCAGACGCAGGTGAGACTAACGAGACAGGTGAGGAACATCAGGGTCATCAGAAAGGCGGGAAACACAAGGAACAAAGAACACAAGACCAGAACACTGAAGACAAGTACAAAGTAAAACCCAACACTGACACCATCAAAACCAGATCTACAAAATAAAACAGGAAACACTAAAGACTAGACTTAAAACACAAGACAGGAAATAAACTAACAGGCAACATAGAAGAACACAAGGAAACACACGAAGGACTAAAGTAAACACACTAGGAACATACATACACCGAACACGAGGGAAATAATGAACTAAAACAGGATTAAATACAGAACAAAAACCAAACCATGACATAAACATTGATTGCAATGCTTAGCGGCTGTTCTTCAGGTGTCTTTTGACAGTTTGGAGGACATCGCCTGCACAGTGGACTTTGGGGACGTTTGGACAGTTTTGGCTCGCGCTGATCACGTTAATGAGCCTGTCTTTTCTCCTTCACCTGGATTCCAATTCTGGAATCACTGACCCAGGTGTAGATCAAATGTGTGCACACATAAGTCATGCCCTCACTCTTCCAGGTGTGATACCAGCTCATGGTGAAGTGAAGATTATTGTGACCTTCAGTCCTGTCCAATACCAGACTTCTCAAGTCACCATCCAGCTGATCATCTCACAGTTCAACACCAAACCCTACCTATGCACCATCACCGGGAGCTCCGCCCCTCACCGCGCCCCCAGGTCATTGGACAAATTGAGTATCTTTATCGTTTTAAAATGCACCAGATCGTCCGTCCAGTGAAAAATAAAAGATGACATTTTCCAGTGACAGATGAAGAGATACCTTCTGCAGACTGATCAGTCAGTGTTAGAGTCTCTTGTGTGCTACAGGTTTATTTTAAGTCTGATGAATATATTTTGTATTCATATGTTTCATTCTTATACAGCTATAAGAAGTGAGTCTGGAAAACTCACGACATCATATCTTTGCACACAACTGTCTTTGTCTGAGTGTTTGTTTCTCAACCGTGTCACATTTGTCTATTTACTTTGTGAAACAAGAAACAAGGCTTTAAAGTATCTCTAAAAATGCAACAGATAACCTTGAGGATTCATTATCTATGTAATAATTTGTGTAAATTATGTAATCTGGATTTTTTTTTTTTGGACCTGTATGACCAACATTACTCCCTTACTTTTTACTCCACCTTTTATTTGAGATTTTGACCCGAGCAAAGAGGATGTGGGTACGAGATACATCCCCTGTAGGCGGCAAAACTCCAGGGAATAACAGCGCCTCTCTATAAGGTTGAAAGACTTTCAATAGACGCTTGGCTCTGCACCTTTTCTCCGGGCGGCCGCTTTCTGCGAACGCTCTCTCCTCAATGAAAACAATTGAAAAAAGAAGCTGGTGCTCTGGAAAAAAGAAAAGAAAAAGCCTTTTGCTGTCTTTCAAATATATTTGGACCAACAAATACATTCCCTGGTTCCAGGAAGAGTTACACTGTCAATGTCATGGTTCACTCTTGTTACGTTTTTGTCTTTTTGTGTTACTTTTATTTTATTGTTTTCTGATTTAGCCTTCACTGTTTCCTGTTTTATTTTGTAATTTCTTATCATTGTGTTTTAGTGTGTAGTTGTTGTTACATTTTCTCCTTCTCTGTCTGTCTCCAGTGTTTCTTGTCTTGTCTTTCTTCCTGCCACTTGTCAGTGTGTGTTGCGTGTGTGTGATTCGTGTGTGTAAAACTCTCAGGGATTTATGAGGTTTATCAAAGTCTAAATAATTCGATCAAAGTTTGAGCACATTTCATCATCAGTTTTTCTTTTGTTGTTCATGTGATTTGCTAGTGAGCGTGGAGGAATGCCAGCTGATGGAGAAGCAGTGTCTGCAGCGTATAATCGACTGTTACCTGCAACCCAAGTGTCTCGATGTCAAGTCAAATACAGGAAGACCAAGGAGGGTGAAAAAGCAAAGGTACAGAAGTGTATGTGCTCACAATTTCATTCAAAAGCTGACGTGGAAGTTTGGTGTCAAGATGGTGAAAAAACCTGGTTTGTGTTCATCCTGAAATAAAGCCTCCAGTCGATGTGTGGACCCATGCAGGCGTGGCAAAGATGCTGATAAAAGACGTCAGTAAAGCCAGTTCTAAAGACCTGAGGGGAGGTAAATGACATCAAATACACTTTATTTGACTTTATTGATCATCAGTCCTGGTGTCTTATTCAGGTGTGTCGTATTTATTTCTTTAATTCAGGCCATCGAGTTAAAAAAGCATTTCAGGTACAAATGATGCTTGCTTGTTTCCACCTTCACTTCAGCAGACTGTGGCAGCATGAATGGTCTGCAAAAGAGGAAGATAAAGGAGACGCTCTTCAAAAAAAAGGTCGAACAGAACGTGAAGGACTTGCAAGCTAACCAAATCAAATGGTACGTACTGTCGTTTAGCACGTTTCTGTCCCGTCGCGTGGTTGGAGTTTCCTGTGAAAATCAACGTGGGTGAGGGAGGACAAAAGACTTGATGCCTTGATTATTATTGGGAGCGATTCATAAGAGAAGGACCCTGCATGCAGCTACTGAGGTTGTTTGACTGGAGCAAGAAAAAGAAGTCTCTGTATGTTAGAGGGGAGGGACATTAGTATTGGGATTCATTTTTACAAAGTAGTCATATATGATCCACGATGATGCAGACGAAGCTGTGATCCCTCTCTGATGAGACTGGTTCAGCACAACAATGATTGTCAGTCTGAACAGAAATACACAAACAGCTGAACGGCTTTGTCGGGTTGTGCATCTGAAGCCTCGTTTGAAGCTTTGGGGTTTCATTCGCAGGGAAACAGTGACATCTAGTGGGCGCCCTGAAATTAGAGTAACCAGTTCAACCGAAGCAGGTCACTGTTTCAATCTGAATGTTTTGCAATAAAAGGCATGAACAGAAAAAAACCAACTGTTCGCGTATCTGAGTGAATTGCAGACAGGTGGAAAACAAAGGTCTGCACAGGTGTGTTCAGCTCCTTAAAAGCTGCATGAAGGATGATGTTTCCACCCAAAGGATCTTCTTCAGGCCTGATGATCCACTGAACTGCAAAACAATGATTAAAGTACAAACACCTCAGGGTGATTGCACCCCTATTACTCACACAAGGAAAACACATCACAAAGGATTTTGCAGATTTTGAAATGATTCAAATTTGTTTCTTGTGATCTTTAAGAAACGAAAAGAAACAAAAGAAAATGCTTTTATGGGAAATAACATTTTCTCTGTGTGTTTTTTTCAATGCTTGCTTTTCTATTAATCTCTGTATTGAGCTTGTTCCTATTGTGAAATACATTGTCTATACATTTTAGGACAAGAATTGAATAAGTATAAGTTCGGGGGGGTTTTTTTCCAGGCAAGTCCGCCTCGGTGACGACCCAGTTTCAGAGGACAGAAGGAGGCAGATAACAGAGGAGAAAGAGGTCGCACGAAGTGAATGCATCGTAAGAGAGGCTTATTATTATTCACACTGCAAGTTGTGTTCATGAAAGCAGCAAGTTTCAGTTTGCACACTCGAGTCCTCAGTTGCTTTAAGAAACAGCATTTTCCCTGCAAACACACCAACATGTACTGCTCACTCTTCAGCTGCTCAACCACAAAAACATCCAGCTTGTGGTGCTTTTTCATTTCAACAGGTCAATGTTAAGCTGTAACTGTCCTTTCAACCTTTTCAAGGCCTTTGATGGAGCCCGGTCTCTGCAGCTTTGCCACGCTTCTCAGCAAAGACAAAGAGCCCTCACGCTGTTTCAGCAGGCAGCACGCAAGGTAAACACGTCCAAATACTGTGATGTCACTGAGACAAGACTTGTATCTCAGTGCGTGTAGATGCACTGTGCGCTCCTCCTTCACATGCACAGATGAAGCCTGTTGAAGCCACACGCCCGTGTATAAAGGGACGTACGTTTTGATCATATAATGGGGACATTTATTTTAAAAATTTGATTTTCTATTTTTATTGTATTATTTCCCATGGACGTCTGCTTTGGACAAAACAATTATATTTATGCTTTGATTTGATACAGTTCAATTAAATTACCCTCAATTTCCAGTTAATTTCCAAAAATTCACATTTAAAGTTTCCGATTTGTAATATATTTAAAACATTCCCAATCCTAACTTCCCATGGAAAGTGTTTTTTTAAATGTAGTGGACATTTTTGTAAACAGAACGACGAGCATGGTCTTGTTACCTGCTCTTTTGTTAATGTTCACAGACAAACAGTAAGGTCCTTTACCTGCTTCTTGTAAAGTGTCTGTTATGAATTGATGCTATACAAATAAAGATCGATTGATTGATTGATTTACTGGAAACTTTCCACCCCTTTGAAACCCCAAAAATAGATAAACTTCCATCTTCTGTCAGGGGAATACAAGTGTTTGTACAGCCCCATTTCCTCACTTTATCCATGTGGAAGTCTTCCAATGTCGGGCCCAATTTACATTTAGAGTGGAGTAAAAAACAACAACATAATATCTCTCCTAGTGGTAATTAAAATAAAAGTAATTGAGCTGCTTGGGTAGGAACCCTCTGGAATCTCATTGTTTGGATAAGAGACTTTGAGTGTGGCTTGTTTGCCTGTTTTTAATTCAGCAAACAACTTTTCTGACAATGCATTAAAAACAACAACAATCAAGCTTGTAGAGTGAAGCTTGATGTGATCATCATAAATCAAATGGCTGCTGACTCCTGGAGCTTGTGTTCGCTCCACTGTAAAACAATGAGATGATATTTCTTCCTTCTTTCCTCATACATAAAAGAATGAGCATAAACAATGATGCTGTATGTACCCGTACACACAGTTCAATTTTATACTCTTTTATTACTTAGTGCCACACTTGCCTCTGAATATCTGTGACTAGCTTCATGTGAACGGTCAATACAAAGTACAATGTTCTCTTCTGTCTCTTCCAGGTCGTGATCAGATGTCGGATGAATCATCGACTAACCTGTTTGAAAAAACTGTCAGAAGGCCTGAAGAAAAGTGTTGATTGTCCTGTGACCTCCTCATTCACAAGTAATTTCAATGTCTGAGTAAAAAATGCTTTGGCTCATTGGCTCTTTTCATTCAATATACCTGACGACGTTCATATTGATTCCATAATGACGTAATATTGGTATCCCAGTCTGTGGATTTACAGCACGAGAGAGCACGGCACAGCGGGAGCTCCACACACACACGTCATCAGACACGCACACACACACACACAGTCTCACTACTACTACTCTGTGGGTGATCACTTCTCCCATTAAACGACAGGGTCTTGAGAAAGACCCTCTTGAAGATGCCCTTCTTAGAACATCCTGTGTGTGTGTTTGTCAGCCATGTTTCACTGAGACCTAACGACACACGATCTGTTCACGTTTCATCTGTATTTTTTGTGTCACAGCTTTTTCAGATTGCCGGACGACTTGTGATCAGAGAATCTTGCCTGCCAGAGTCTTCCCGTTTTCTTATCCCACTTTTAGTAATGACACTGATCTGCTGGTGAGTTTTATATAACTGACACCAACCTGGAATGACTAAAGCAGCTCTGCAGAGAATAATTCTCCACATATACTGTGTTAAATTACATAAAATTCAGCCTTTGTTTGACCTCTTCTTTGCATATAAACCATATTTCTTTGCATCCTAGTCTATCCACTAAAAACACTCTTTGATCCATAACTTATAATGCCATGTGTTGGTAATAGAGTCCTCATCAAAACACAGAAAATAGATCACATCAGTCAAGTTCTGAGGTGTTTACACCGGCTGCCCATCTGTCAGAGAACAGATTTTAAAATCCTGCTGCTGCTTTATAAAGCGCTTAATGGTTTACTGCCAGAATACGGCTGATTAACTAGGAACCATCCAGACAGCTCAGGTCATCTGGTAAAGGTTGCTGTCTGTCCCCAGAGTCAGAACCAAACGTGTCGTCAGCTTCTAGCTGCTTTTATCTGGAACAAACTCAGCTGCAGGTCAGCTGAGTTTTCTCTCAGCTCTTTTAAATCCAGGTTAAAGACAAACCTGCTGACAGCTGTCTTTAAACTAAATCATGTTCATAAAGATGTTGATCTTTCACTCTGCACTGTAACTTTTAATTATTTTAATTTGTCTCCTTAAATCAATTTTATTTCAATTATTTTTACTTGAACATATTTTCAGTTTGAATAATTTCATTCATTTTTAAATTGCATCTTTTAATGTTTCTTTTCTGTCCTCTTTCATGATGCTCTTTGATGTCTTTTGTGAAGCTCTTTGAATTTCCTTGTTGTTGAAAGATAATTATTATTTGTCTTCCAGGCTCACAGTCATTTGGACACACTGCCTGTGGATACTACTGACAGGAATGTGACGACACAGATTCCTTTCTTCAACCTTCAAGTAGGTCGATCACACATAAGAATCAGATCAGCACTGAGCAGCAGTGATCAAAAGTAATAGAGTACATTTATTCAACCGTGCGACATTCTCCTTTTTCATTTTTCTACCACATTTTTCGATTTGCATTTTCTTTCAAATTTTATTTGAAGCTTTTATGTGCAACATGTTAAAATGAAAAAAAATATGTCATAATACTTAAATTGTTACATATAAGCAAAAAAATTTAATTGGTGGTCCAAACCTTTTTTTGTGACAGATAGATGTCAGTAGTTATCAATCTTCAAGGTAAGCTGTGTTAGCCATCGCTATTATCTGTGTCTTTGTTCTTTTGATTTTAAAAGTTAAAGGACCAATATGTAAATAATAAAATGACCTTACTATATCATGACCAATAAAGGAAACGTGCGATGCTGGCTTCTTTTAAAGATTGTAACAGTCAGTATAAGTTCACACAGTGAATCTGTGAATGGGTCATGAAGTCGGTCATATACTGTAAGTTTGTTTTCACCAGAGAATCTGCGGCTTAAAGCCACCTCCACATGGCTGTTTCAGACTGCCAGGCAAACAGCAAACCACCAGATGTTGTAGCGATGCCCGTCCTAAACAGCCTCAGCCTTTTTCTAATTAGCAGAAGAAGAACTAGGAGACGAGGAAAAACGAGGAGATGCATATGGAAAATGATGAAAGAACAAAGAAAGCTTTGGAGACAGATGCAGAGCTGGATAAATAGTGAAGCTTCAGAACATCGACTTTAGGGAGGAGATGGCTCTCTCCAATATTTTAAAATTGGACTGTACCCATTATAAACACACGGTGCCAGTTATAGATTATTGGTGTTGTTTTTCAACCCTAGGCACCTCAACACTACAGGCTCATGGGCTACCACCCTGTGTCAGCGTTGGAGGCATTTCATTCTTATATTCCCACTATTTTGGACAGACAACTTCGCACTGGAGCTCTGGTAACATTGCAGAGTGAAAGACACAACAAAAATAAGAACACATGTTTTCATTCTTCATATATCTTCGTTCAGTTATTCAATCTCATTTTCATTATTCCTCTTTTTTTTCCACTTTGTTTTCAACTTTTTAGAACGAGTTGGTGCCCAATGACAATCAAACGCAATCTCCCACAGCAGAGCGTCGACAGGGGAATGACCAGGAAGAGGAGGACGTGGCCACACGGGAGGATCACAGTCTCACCTTCAGCATCCCTGAAGCTCTATTCAGACCTTTTCAAGCACATCCACTCAGAGTCTTTGTAAATACATGTCCCCTTTAAGTCTGAAAAATAATTATTTATGTTTCTACGTGGGGTACTTCTTTTTTAAGGTGGTATCCAAGCAGTTTGTTTTTGACTCATTTTCTGTCTTTGCCTAAGAATCCAGCTCCAGGCCTGCAGAATTACAAAACAACCCCAAAATACCTTGAGAGTGACCTTCATTTCCATCTCTGCCCTGTGCCCAGGTAACTAAAATACAACAACCCATACTGTTGAGTTCTGTCCCAAAATAACAGCCAGAACATAGATCAATAAGCAGGACAGTATAAAAGGATCACTAAGTGTGACCAGATCAAAAGAAAGAAAGGGCTTTGTTTGTGCAGGTATACAACACCTGAGAGCAACATCTGTGACGTTAGGACACAAACCTCACGCGCTCCGAAGACGCTTCTGGATCACCAGGTAATTTATTATAATAAAAAAAAAAATATTACCAGCATTAATCAATCAATCTTTATTCTTATCGCTATGAAAATAAAGATTGATTGATCAGCCGACACGTGCTTACTTTACTGCAACAATGACTCGGAACGACGGTGTTTGAAGACAACGTTTTGTCTCAGTGGACCCAACCTGTTTTACAACAGCAGGTAAAAAGCTCGTTGTTATGTTTAAAGAAAAGCAGGTAAACCTATCAGCTTAATCCGTCATAGTGTGAAAGGTGGAGCAAGAAAAAAACTTCCCTTTAACAGGCAGAAATCTTCAGCAGATCTGGACTGATGATAGAACAGCTAAACTGGCTTGAAAACGGGATTGGGGGAGATGGAATAAGAAGGATGGGGGGGGGACAGATTGGTTGTTTGGTCATCCTTACCGACAGTCCTGAGGAACCTAAGAGAGCTCAGGAGCTCCCAGAAAAACAAGAACATGGTAATAACATACATGGCCTTTCCCCTCGTGTTACATGTTGGCATAGTAAATGCTAAATGGACTTGAGCTTGTATAGCGCTTTGCTAGTCTTCTAGAAAAGTGCTACTCAAAGCACTTTTACACCACAGATCACACCTACCCATTCACACTGATGGCTGGTTATGTGGCCCATCCAGTAACTAACTCCATTCACACACATTCATACGCTGTGTCAGGGGTGTTTGAGCAATTTAAGCATCTTGCCCAAGGACACATTTTGCACGGACGTGTTGCTTGCTGGGGATCGAACCCTCAACTTTCTGATTGAGGGACGACGACTCTACCAACTGAGCCACAGCTGTCCCCGAGTGATTTATCTCAGAGGTCCCCAAAACACGTCTGGAAAGTTTCCAGCTCCTGCTCCACCCCTCTAGATCAGCCCTGCTCAGAACAAGCTGTAGTTTAAATGTAAACACACTGCGTCTGACCACGCCCCTCTCTTTAAAGGGATGTGGCTTTGGTGTTCTATCGATCCACGTTGTATTGTTTATGGCTTTGGTGTTCTATCGATCCACGTTGTATTGTTTATGGCTTTGGTGTTCTATCGATCCACGTTGTATTGTTTACGGTGAGAAGCCAGACAAGGAGGGCAGAACAAACTGTTCTGTGGGAGTGTCACCCACCTGGGGGAGGGGCTACTGCCCTTTGTGATGTCACGAAGGGACATTGTTTCGCACATGTCACCTTTAATGCTTCACAAACTTCTATTCATCAGCCTTTGACTTTCTTTGTATTGATTGACTCTTTCATCCGAAACATGAACCATGTTTTTATAATACCATTTTAATTTTGTTTCATAGATTGTCCCACCTTGAAGCATTTTAATGCTGGAAACGGTAAAACTAGCTACCGATGCAGATATGACTTCTCCTTTTTTTTTTTTTTTTTTTTAACCAACAACAGGTAGCAAGTCCAGGGCACAGGAAAATTAAGACTTTTCCTCAAGTCTCCTTGAACTGTTTGTCCAATCAGCCTGGTCTTGTGACTGGACCCTGCGGAGGTAAACAAGAACTCAATGATGATCAGTGATCTCTTTAACACACAGAACATAACAAACATTTATAAATACATATCTGTTTGCACAGTGTATTTTATCTGACATGATCGCTAACTGTGCTGCTCTGCCTCTCACCCTGTTGTCTCCTTTCCATTTTCCACTTTCCTGAGTGATGGAGATTGGTCACCATATTATTGGCGGTGTCTTTTTTCAACGTTTGAATGTGTGTCGGTGAGAGGAATCTCTCTGATTGGCTGTTCAAAAGGTTTTATTGAGCAGTTTGGATACTGCCGCTCGAGTATCTGGCTTCTCATTATTTGCTCTCTACTTTTCTTTTCCCACTAAAAAACCAAGGGCTGACAACACCAGTGATATTTTTTTTCATCAGACATTAATTTTGATAAGAAGTGCTATTAGACGCACGACAATGGTCTTCTTGTATTCTGACGACAGAGAGCCTGCTGGCATGGAGGGTTATTTCCTCACCGAATGTGCAGAAGACAAGACAGTCTTCCTGGTGTGTCTGCATATACATCCTGGTGCATTATTACTTGTTGACATTTCTTAATTAATTCAATTCAATTCAATTCAAAAAAACTTTATTTGTCCACCGGGGGCAATTCAGGGCACACAGAGCAGCAAATAACGACAGTGTAACTATACTAAAACATTTAACCAATCAACAAGAATAAAGTGTAAAAGAAGAATAAGTGTCAGGATGTTAGTGTGTTAGTACAGGTTAGAATAAGTGTCAGGATGTTAGTGTGTTAGTACAGGTTAGAATAAGTGTCAGGATGTTAGTGTGTTAGTACAGGTTAGAATAAGTGTCAGGATGTTAGTGTGTTAGTACAGGTTAGAATAAGTGTCAGGATGTTAGTGTGTGTTAGTACAGGTTAGAATAAGTGTCAGGATGTTAGTGTGTTAGTACAGGTTAGAATAAGTGTCAGGATGTTAGTGTGTGTTAGTACAGGTTAGAATAAGTGTCAGGATGTTAGTGTGTGTTAGTACAGGTTAGAATAAGTGTCAGGATGTTAGTGTGTTAGTACAGGTTAGAATAAGTGTCAGGATGTTAGTGTGTGTTAGTACAGGTTAGAATAAGTGTCAGGATGTTAGTGTGTGTTAGTACAGGTTAGAATAAGTGTCAGGATGTTAGTGTGTTAGTACAGGTTAGAATAAGTGTCAGGATGTTAGTGTGTTAGTACAGGTTAGAATAAGTGTCAGGATGTTAGTGTGTTAGTACAGGTTAGAATAAGTGTCAGGATGTTAGTGTGTTAGTACAGGTTAGAATCCAGTCACAGAGTTAGATACGAAGAGCAGAAGAGAGGAAAGTGTCTGGATGTTAGCACGAGTTAAAAACACACAAGTCACAGTCAGACACAGAGACACAGCGTCGACGTGAGATGTAGAAAGACGTGCATGTGTCAGATGAAAGCAGACATGTGAACAGGTGTATGTGATGTAAACATGCAGTAGACTGTCTGTATAAACAGAACTGTAGTGCAGAAAAAGATATAAGTGGACAGTGATCGGACTAAGATGTGATCAGACATGATACATACATGTAATGAACAGACGTAACAGAACTATAGTGTAGTAATAGAGTATAAATATAATATATAACTATAAGCTATATGCAGATACCTCCAAAAAAGAAAACCCTGTGGCTACTAGAAGAATCTTGAACTAAAGGATTGTCTGCCTTCAATCTGATTCAAAGCTGAAGCAGTCATTGGGCTCATCAGGAGAAACATCTGTGTTTTCTACACTTGAATTTCCCTCGGGATCAATAAAGTATCTATCTATCTATCTATCTATCTACACAGGTCTTTGGGCTACAGTGCAGATATACTCTGCACAGATTCACCTGCTCCTTTAAGTGGACCTCCTGTTGAGCTTTCTCAGCTAACGGACCAAACGTGAGCACATTCAACTTTTTTTTTTTGGGGATGAATTTCGAGTTGTATCTGATTTGATGCTCATATTCTGTGTGTTTGTTTGTAGGTATAAAGGCTCCAGTGTTCGACTATCACCAGAGATAATCAGAGCAGAGTTCTTGACATGGAAAGCTCCAGTCAGCGCAAACCTCACTCGAGGCATGACACTCAGGTAGGGATGTTGGCTTCATTTATAGATAACACACACACACATTGCTTTATCAATCAATCAATCAATCTTTATTTATCAATTCACAACAGATTTTATCTCGAGACACTTTACAAAAGCTTCCTATTTGTCTGTTAACAAAAGAGCAGGTAAGGTCTTAACAAATGACTTTGGCACATTGTTTTGTTGCCTGTTTCAAAAGTAAACTCCCATCCTAGAAAACAAAAGCATTTGTTATTGGAGAACTTTATGTATAAACACATTCTACTCATTGAACGTTGATTGGGTGTGTGTTATTTGTCGGAACAGTAATATTAACTCCTCCATTTTTCCAATCATGTGAAATTGCTCTTTTACAGGCACTTGGGGGAACTTCAGATGGAGGCGTCGGAGTTAAACACGATTGGAAGAAGAGTGATGACCAGGCTGATGCAACTTGAAGCCAATGACAACCAACCTGCAGTCACTGAAACGCAAAGCAACGTTTTACACATCCAATGATTAAAACACGTGTTCTTGTATTTATGTGACTGATATATTTGATGAAGGTGAACACCAGAAATGATAAATGTTATTATGACGACTTGAGTATGGTATTGTGGTTTAACGTTTGTCTGATAAACATGATAGTTTAGTTCGGGACAAAAAGTGGAGTGAACAGAGGAAAACTTTAGATTAAAGGATAAACTGAACTGTGGGAAGTAAAAAGGACACGATGTGACACGACCCTCTGCAGGTTTGACCAGCTGTTGAATGCGTCTTACTTTGTTGTAGAATCAACGAATCCGCCTTAGAGGGACCGAAGAATTCTGCGGTCCAGAACTGCTTTGACAATTCAGGTCGGAGTCGGTTCTACTGTGCAATTGGGTCGCGTCCTGAGTGTCCAACGGCCTCCCGGAGAGCTCTGAGATTTATCCAAAAGTATTTCTGTTGATGAACGATCGTTAACTTCCTGCTAACTGAAATGGCCAATTCAGTTAGTTCAGATAACGAGATCGTTTAAGAGTCAATGGTGGGAAAAGGAATAATTCCAAAAATGATGAAAAACGATTTAATTAAAAATGCGCGTGCACGAGCCTTAACGGGAGTTTCTCAAGGCTTAAAAAGTCTTTGACAATAATCTCATACAAGTTTTCATAGCTGCCTATAGAGGGGACTCTGGGATTCAAATCATTTGCAGGTTGTATAGAGGGCTACAAGAGGAACACAGAGAACATACCACCTACATCAAACACAAATGGGAAAAGGAAACTAACTTCCACATCTGTGAAGAAGCTTTTGGGAAAATACTGTGAGTTTGAGTGGAAGATCATAAGCTCCATCTCATGGAGAACATTGGGTTGGAAGAGTCTGATTAGATACTTTATTAAAGCTGTTCAGAAATCTCATGACACAGACTCTATCTCACTTCTCTTCAGTGCTATCTCCTGGCTCCTGGACCCAACCCCACATAGTTCTAGACCGGCCGTGTTAAGGATGGTCCCAAAGCTCTTATACTGAAAGAAGGAGAGAGGAGGGAGGTCTGAGGAGAGAGCTGACTTTACCCAAGTCTTTTTACTGACAGACAATATCTCTGTGCATCTCTGCTGGGAGGGACTAAGACACAAGTGGAGGACACTTGGATGCAATGAAGGGAACTGAGATGTACCCATAGACTCTTCTAGCTGCTGGAGGAATTGTGGCTCACAGGAAGCAAATCACTACCACCTGTTCTGTCCTAAAAAAACACAGCTTCTGCTTTGAGATCCACAGAGAACCAACAGATGTCTTTAAAGTCAGATGTTACCCAGGAATGGGACCAAGTCTTCCTTGCTAACCTGCATTCATCCACTAAAGCAAATACTCATTTGGAAGCCTGAGCATTGCTGGGAGAAAGGCCATAACAAAGAAATGTTCCTCCACCAGTGGAAGACTGCTACCATGTAGTTTATGGAATCTATTCAATGACACAGATCACTTGTTCTCTGAAGCTTCACAAAAACTCATTTGAGGATCTCTGGATAAAATGAAAATCCTATATCTCCCCTAAACTCCCATCTTTTCTTTCAACTGCTTTTTCTTTTAGTTATGAACCCCTGTATACTTTGTTTTTGTCTTTGTTTTTCTGTTCAGTGGGAGATCACCTCATCTCTTACATTGGATTTGTTTTGTTCTATGTTAAAGCACAAAAACATAAAAAGAGGAATCACTCTATTGTTTAAGCACAAATGACTGTACTGTACAAATGTCTCTGAATATGTGTGATTACAAATACAATTTAAAAAAAGGAATATGATTGAAATGAAGTGTGAGCTGATTCCTCTGTCAGTCCCTGATGGATGAAGCTCTCCTCAGCTTGCAGAGCTTCTCCACACACAAGATGGTGGAGGTTCCTCCTCTGTGGATCATCAGCTGCTCCTCTCTGCTCCACCAGAGTCCTGATCACTCACATTATCACAGAGATCACCAGCTAATGAGAGAAGAAGAGAGAGGACAGAAATCATTTTCATCAGCTGTGAGTCATCAGATTCCCCCACAGCGCTGTAACTAAGCTCCGCCCCCACTCCACCTTTGAACTTTAACACTGAACGGTTTCATGTTGGTGTCTGAGTGTGAGTTTACACTGAGTTATGAGAGCTTCACGTCCACACACACTCAGACACACACAGCGTCGTTCTGTCCTACCAGCTCTGACAGCCGACTGTTCTCCTCTCCACTTTAAAGAGTCAGAGCAACACATTCAGTTCAGAGAAGAAACAGGACTTATTATAGTCAGGTCAAAGGTCAACTAACCATGGGAGGAAAATAGAAGATGGCGTAGTTTGGACATGAATCCTCTCTGATGTTTCTTTGTTTCTGTCAGTTGTCCTTCCTGCATTTGTTTCTGCAGCTGTGTAACTTTAGTCTTTGAGCCTGTTTCTCTTCAACTTCTTCATATTATTCATATTGTTTGTTCACAGTCTGTTAGATATTGTGATAGGTTATATGAAGATAGCTCCGCCCCTTTTATGAAACTCTGGGTTTACTTCTCAGGTTGATCACCAGCTTCATGTGACTGTTCAGCACCATCTCTTCTGTCAGGGTTAGTGAAGCCAGATCACAGAAAACAAACCCTGAGTATGTTGAACTCTCTTTGTAGTAGAGAACCAAGAAAAGGATTTCTCCAACAACGAACAACAAGCATGTAAATATATGTATGAGCTGATATGTGGAGGGTTTACTAAAGAACACTGAGAGACTGACCTCAGAGTCTTCAGTCCATAATTTGGATTCTTCTGAAGATCACACAGCAGCTTCACGTCTGAACCCTGCAGGTTGTTGAATCTCAGGTCCAGCTCTCTGAGATGGGAGGGGTTGGACTTCAGAGCTGAGGCCAGAGAAGAACAGCTGATCTCTGACAAACTGCAGCCCCACAATCTGAATAAAGAATAAAAGAAGTAAATGTAGATGACAGTGAGCTTTATACATGAATGTGTGATGTTGTCCACATGAACACACTGATGTGATCATCATCTGTTCATTCACACATTGAAGGACTTCATAGTGATTCATTCATGTTTTTGTACTTCCTGATCATTCTTAGATTGAAACGTACAATATGTTGAATTTTATTAGAATCTTTACATTTAAATATCTGAATTCATTTCAAATGGACTAAACCCATGTTAAAATAACAGTCAACAATGAAGTCTTGAAGCATTGTGATGCTACAGTGTTTGTTCAGCATGCTGGTAACTGTAAGAGTGGACTGAATCTATTTGATATTAATATGAGGCTGTGATAGAGCTGTCACCTTTCTCTCCTCCTTTCTTCTCTGAGGGAGAAACTCTTCATCCTTACATTTGGACTTTAGGAGCTCTCTTAAGGACTGACATGCTTTGTGAATAACCTTGATCTTTACCAGGATCTAGTCTTTAATCTAAGTAGAAATGTAGCTGCAGCGTGTTCCAGCTCCAGCTGTCTGCCACTGTGGCTGAAACTTCTCTTCTCCCTTCTGTTGTCCTCGTGCCCTGCTGTCACTCTCCACTCTTCTCAGGACTTTTTTCATTTCAATCTTGATTTGAACCCGTCTGTTGTCGGGATCTGATGCTTTTAAAGCCTTGAACCAAAAGTCTTTTTCATGACAGAAAGCCTGGGCTAAAATCTGTGTGCCAGTGCACAATTCAAGTGTAGCGAGCGCTCACAGGTGTGACAGCAGTGAAGCTGTCGGGTACGTTGACAACACGTACAACTTATTAAAGCAGTCAAAAAGATAGCACGCCAACGTGAACATCACTGCAAGCAGGAACAAAGAGAGTGTGGAGCAAAGCCAAGTCTCCTTTGCATTTAAACAGCCTCTTGATAATAATTCTGAACGGGCAGAAGACATAACAAACACCACTGCTGTTTTTATTACAGTGGATTACATGCAGAATGGGACTGTGTGTTTTTACAGCTTCTTATATTGACAGAGGGAAATATGAATAGTTGTGAGATGAAACTGTCCCAGCTTTATTTTGTGCTCTAAAAAGTGCTGACTTCATAAACAGAAAGGTGTCACTGTTTGTCTCTGTCATTTAAAACACATCTTTTTATATATACTATAGGCTATATGGATGATTTTATTTCATTCATTTCTTTTATTGATTGGAGACTCTTTTGGTTATAAGTATATTTGATTTGATGTTATTTTTGAATGTTTCATTTAAAATGTCATGAAAAAGAAACCTGAGCAGGTGAAGTCTGAACTGTCCATGCTGAACTTAAGACAATGTGTAAAAGGGAAGTTGTAAATGTTCCTGATAAAGAAAAAGAAAGTGTTGCATCAGGTCCCTTACTGGACCCAAAATGTACCCAACCCAATCTTCAGAACTGAGAACCGTACCCAACCCAAATGTTTGTGTAGCGTTACAGCCCGAGTAGAGACACAGCTGATAGTAAAATCATTTCATCAAGTTCTCAACAAATCAAAATGTGAACCATGTTTGAACAGCATCCCTCCTTTTTAAAAGCAGGAATAAGACGGGGGTCCTTGATGTTGTAGCTCACCTCTTTTTATGTCTGATTATTTGATGTTTCTGTAAAAGTCTGACAGAGTTGACTCAAATCTGGGACACAACTTTAACAGGTCCAAATGTTCCTAAAAACAACATTTTAAAGTGTCGATGACTATAATAGTATGTTACACCTTTAGTATCAGAAGGTTTTATAGTTTGAAGAGTTTGACTCTTTTTTAAATAGTTTCAAGTTTTAAATTGTTTTCTGCCATCGGGCAGGTTTAGACATGAAACAAAGAAATCAGAACCAACATTTGGGATTTCAAATTAGTTTCATCATAAAAATCTTTTAAAGAGATTTTCATTAAAAAGTGAATAAATTCATTTGTAAGTGGTATTTTTAAGTTTGTTTGTCTGGGACATGATGTTTCCCAATTCTCAAGAATGGGTGAAATTCAAACACAGTCAACACAGTTTCTATTATATTCATATCTATATTACAGTCAGTGATCTGACCTCAGAGTCTCCAGTCTGCAGTTTGGACTCTGCAGATAATCACACAGCAGCTTCACTCCTGAATCCTGCAGCTTGTTGTAGTTCAGCTCCAGCTCTCTGAGATGGGAGGGGTTGGACTTCAGAGCTGAGGCCAGAGAAGAACAGCTGATCTCTGACAAACTGCAGTTCTCCAATCTGAATAAAGAATAAAAGAAGTAAATGTAGATGACAGTGAGCTTTATACTTGAATGTGTGATGTTGTCCACATGAACACACTGATGTGATCATCATCTGTTCATTCACACATTGAAGGACTTCATAGTGATTCATTCATGTTTTTGTACTTCCTGATCATTCTTAGATTGAAACGTACAATATGTTGAATTTTATTAGAATCTTTACATTTAAATTAGAGCGGCAGCTATCGAATATTTTAGTAATCGAGTATTCTATCGAATATCCAAATCGATTAATCGAATGAATCATGCTTTTGCTTAATTAAGCTTTAACTCGTCTCGGGTCGTCCCTACAAACCTGCTTCTTTGCAGTTACCATGGTAACGCCTGCTTGTTACAACCAACCATGTTTTAATGGCTGAAATAACAAATAGTGTTTTGTGTAGCCTACACATCTGTTACATTTAATTGAGAAAGCATTATGTTCTGTTGAATCAATCACAGATTCAATCATTTTGTCAGATCAGGAAATTGAGAAAATTTGCTTGTGTGCATTCAGCGCGCTCACAGACTACAGAGACTACAGAGTAGTGATGTGTCGGCTCTAAGACTCGGCTCTTTGAAGTGAACGACAGGAGCCGGCTCGTCATTGGAAGCCAGATGGGAGCCGGTTAGTTTTTGTCTTGTCTTTTTTCTGTTAAAGCCGGATATCATTGGTGAAGATGTGCGGTTGCGTCTGTGTCCTCACTGAGCAGGGGGAGGGGAGGGGTTATACACACAGTAGACGAACAGGAGAGAGAGACAGAGGTTGACACATCTGTTATTTCCTCCTCGTATTTTTCTTTAAGTTTCGTTTCATTAAAACTGAAAGTAAACACAGTCGCGAGTCTCCCGACGTGACTGCAGGTTTTTTTTTTTAGAACGGCATTTAAATGAATCGGAGCAACGATGTAACGCAGTTTTAAGAGGCAGCGTCAATCAAGTTATTTGTAGCAGCAAGAAAGGCCGGGGATGATCAGGCAAAGAGGAGAGGAGAAATGTTTATTTTGAGCTTGATTTTTTAGAGAGAGGATTTGATGCAGTGTTCCTTCATTTTGAGATATAGCGTTTACATCACATCAAATATTTCCAACAGTGATCAGAGTCAGAGAAATATCAGAGATATAACTGGACGTGTCCTGTCTTGGCGGCAGATTAGGGCTGGGAGATATATCCAGTTTTAAGATATATGGATATATATTCAAACATGATATAAGACAATATCTTTAATATGGATACAGTTCATGTTGCATTAAAATATAGTTCTACACGTCTTCTGTAGAGCTGACAGTTCAGCTATTTCTAATCTCTCTCTCTCTCTCTCTCTCTGAACCTAACTCTAAAAACTCAATGGATAACAAAGCACTGCGTTTATTGAGGACAGCCAGAATAGTAGTTCTTTAGCTGACTCTTACTCCCAGCATGCTCTGCAACAGCTAACACATGTTGGTGTGAAGTTTAGGGTGAATAAAAGCAGTCGTCTCCCATTGTTCTCTCTCTTCAAATGCTTCCAGCATCCAGAGACACAAGTCTACTCCTGCTTCACAGCACGCTGCTCTTTGTTTGTGCAGGCAACCCGAGGCCTCAAAGAGTGACAGTGTTCTGAATCCCCAGCTTGCATCATCCATTGAACGCATCTCGACTGAGATTCTCGGAGAGCGTCTTATTCACAGACCGAATTAAAAACGGTATTTAGAGAGTGTAAAGATCACGTCTGGTTCCATCCTGCAATGAACAGGACAACCACGGAGATCGCCTCGCTCCACAGAGAACACACCGATCCTGCTCATCCTCTGGGAACCGCCGCCGCCATCACAACTCATCTGCACGGAAACAGACTGGAGATCTGATTTCATGGTGGGACCTTTCCCCTCCTCAACCGCAGACAAACGCTTTACAAGTGAGGCTGAATCAGGTCTGAGCAGTGAGCTTTAGAGAGTGTGTTTAATAACTGAGTCATTCATGTGAAGTTGTGAAGATAATATTTGCTTCTTATCTGACCACTGCGTCTCTGGTTTGACTAGTTTAAAAGCTCTTTGTCCGCTGCGTCCCGTGTGTGTTTCTCTGTGAACTCTAGCGTTATATCCGGGTAATATCTTCATGTTCAGGAAGACCAGTGTAAAAACTGTCTAACAGAAATTCAGCCTCTGGCTTCTAGTGTTCAACTTCATTATTCACAAGTTGTGCACGAGTTTCAGACTGTGATTCAGCATCTTCAGACCACACACACACACACACACACACACACACACACACACACACACACACACACACACACACACACACACACACACACACACACACACACAATAGACCAGGAGCCTGTACTAAGAAGTGAGTTTAACATATCCAGGGTCTCTTTGGCTGATCTGGCTTCACTAACCCTGACATTAGAGATCATGATTAACAGTCCTGTTGTAGCGGTTTTAAGGGGTCTTTTTTGTCGGGGTGCCAGCCGGTATCTCAACCGACAATGAACAAAGTTGTATAAGATATAAATTTGTTCCAACCACCACAAAGCTATCCTCTAGTTCTTTGAACCAGACATTATTCCATATTAGAACAATCAACAATACACATAAACACTAGAATTTCACACAAAGCCATGAAGTGGAGAATGAATGGAAATGTATTAAATTAACCATATCTCACGTCCATCAAAAATAACCCAAAGTCAGTGTCTTTTCACAGTTCTTCAAGATTTTAGTGACAACAAAAAAACCAAGAGCGGGCTCTCTTGTGAGTGAGTCAATCTTTGACTGCACCTTCAACAATAACTACAAAAAAACCCAGAGTGAGCTCTCGCTCTTCTCAACCCACATTAAGATCTTCGGCGTGACGGCCATTGAACCAAAATAAAGAAAAAGAAAGTACTCCGACAGGTCGGCGCTACCTCCAGAAACCGGGGATCCGACCTGCTTCAGCGACTCTCCCTTTCCTGAGGTCCAGCCAGAAAGGAGGCACTACTGAAGAACCAACCCGAAACCCGGTACCAACCCGAAAACTCCGGCAATTAATTTACACTGACTTTGTTTCTAAGGCTGGGGCAGCCACGGACTACAACACCGGTAACCGGGATTTACGGACGCCGCCATCTTGGTGTGTACGTACCACTTTTATATCAGGGAGCTCAATGGCCATAGAGGAACGCGTCACAGGGCGTGGAGCAGGCGGAAAAGGTATTTTCCTCTCGGTGGATCGCCACACTATGAAGCTGATTATCAACCTGAGAAGTCAACTCTGAGTTTCAGAGAACATAAAAGGGGCGGAGTTATCTTTATATAACCTATCACAATCATCACAGAGTCTGCTGTCAGCAGATCATCATATCTAACAAACTCTGATCAAACTATATTAATGATATAAATATGTTTATTATTATTGAACATCTTTTTTTTCCTTCTCTAGCTCTCAAGGAAGACGGATGCTTTTTCACATCTCGTCCTTGTGTGTGTTCCCATTGCTTCTGTCTCGTCTGAATACACTGGAGTGTTTCTTTCTCTCTGTCTCTCCGGAATCAATCAGCTAATATGGAATTAATAAGCTGGGCTCTCAACGCAATTGACAAGATCTTTTCTATAAGATCCACTGGACCGGGGGAGTCCACCTGGCCGTATGGAACGAACGCTGCTGGATACGTGGAACACATGGAGAGTCGTGTACCTGGGAGTGCTATCGTTGGAAGATGTTGAGCATGTGTACATATTCGGCTTCATGTTCACCAGTCTAATGCTGATTGGCCTTGGCATAGCTCTGGTGTACCGGAAAATTGGGAAGACGGCAGCTCCGGCGGTAGCACCGGGGCTGCCAGTCATGGTAACTGACATGGGCAAAGCTGTTGGAGCACAGACTGTGGCGCTGGCAGAGCGAGGCCGAAGAACGGATGGCATCTGGGGAAAGCTCACTGCGATGAAAGGCGAGTTGAATCTGTTGAGAGACAGAAAGGAAAACCTGTGTCCCCTCGTCCTAAAGGAGTTTGTTGGATTTAATTCAGAAAAAAAAGAATTCCTCCAACGGCTCTTTGCTGCTGTAACACTGTAAATGTATCCGCTCGTGAGATGAATAAAGGATTATCTTATCTTTAAGACAAACAGGCTCCAAAGACTAAAGTTTCACAGCTGCAGCAACAAATGCAGGAAGAACAAAAGGACAAAAAAATGAAAATCAGCGAGTATAAACGTGCAGCTTATTATATTTGTTCCATCGTTAGTTGACCTTTGACCTGACTATAATAAGTCCTGTTTCTTCTCTGAACTGAATGTGTTGCTCTGACTCTTTAAAGTGGAGAGGAGAACAGTTTGAGAAGTTCAGCTGCAGCTCTGACCATCACAAACAGAGCGGCATGGAGACACTAAACATTCAGATGAAGATATCATTCAAAGACAGAAGAAAATATTCATAACTGAACATCTGTGTGGGGGGAGTTGGTGTCTGTGTGGGGGGAGTTGGGGGGGGGGGGGGGGGTGTTTTGCCGGAAGAGCCGAGGCCAAGGACGTGTCCATTGAGTGGGACTGTGTAATCGCAATGTTATCAGCTAACTCTGAGAGACACCAAGGTTGTCTCCACAGCACATGCAGTGTTTTCGCCGGATATCGCGACTGAGAACATTCTGACCTGAGCGAGCCCGGGGAAGCCAGACACACACACACACTCATGCACACACCCTGCACACACCGTCTTCTCTCCCATCCTGACACTTACTGCTACTGTGTACATGTTTGTGTCATATGTAATGTTTTTTCCCTGCATTCAATCTGTGCCTCCCTCTGCAGGAGGGAGACAGAAGAAAATATTCGTAACTGAATATCTTCAACTCAAAGGCTCCGGTGTTTTTTCTGTTGAAGGATATCAGTGAAAAATAATCATGAACTTAACAGACTATAGTCTAATGTAAAATCATGCAGGACACATGAAGTGTCCTCCCCCCTCTCGATCAGCTCCGGGAGCTCCATGATCAAAGATCTGATCTTCACAGTTTGATCTCTTATCTCCAACATAACCTGCTCCAGAGCAGGTTAGGTGTGCAGCGTCAGTTACCATGGCGATAAACCCAGGTAAGAAGTCAACGACCCTCGTAGGACTGAAACCCAGAGTTAACCCTGAAGTGACCTCGCTGACCTCAAATCCTGCTTTGTAGTACAGACCCGAGGTTAGGAGACCTGTGTTGAGTGACCGCCATCATGTGACCACACACAACACACACACACACACACACACACACACACACACACACACACACACACACACACACTTGTGTGTTTATACTTTGTGTTCTGTTGTTTAGTTTATAATAGTTATTTGTTTGATGAACTTGATGTTTCTTTGTTAAAAATATGCTGTTATCATTTAAAGAGCAGTTGTGAATTAATTAATTAAAGAGCAGGAATTAATTCCAGACTTGTAATATTTGGTTATAATGGTAAATTATATTTGATAATAGTATTTTTACACCTTTAGTATCAGAAGGTTTTATAGTTTGAAGAGTTTGACTCTTTTTTAAATAGTTTAAAGTTTTAAATAGTTTTCTGCCATCGGGCAGGTTTAGACATGAAACAAAGAAATCAGAACCAACATTTGGGATTTCAAATTAGTTTCATAATAAAAATCTTTTAAAGGGATTTTCATTAAAAAAGGAATACCTTATTTTTCGGACGATAAGTCACAATTTTTTTCATAGTTTGGCCGGGGGTGCGACTTTTACTCTGGAGCGACTTATGTGTGAAATTATTAACACATTACCAGAAAATATCAAATAATAGCCCGGGCTATTAAGTTGATCTCATTATTTATCTCATTCACGTAAGAGACTAGGCGTATATCAGCAATCCTCACACACAAATACGTCAACCAATCAAAATTCAGCGGGGGCGGGTCATGGCAGAAGCAGGAAGCGGCGCATTGTTTACCTTTGGAGTTGGTGGAGTTGTGCAGAAGTGACACCGAGGAAGATTTCATTGGATTTAGTGATTAAGAGTGACACTGATTGTTTGGTAAACTTGTAGCAGGTTCTATATGCTGTAATTCTTTGAATGACTCTTACCGTAAAATGTTACGTTAACATACCAGGCACATTCTCAGTTCGCTGTTTATGCGTCATATAACGTACGCTTATTCAGCCTGTTGTTCTCTATTTTATTTTTATTTTAAATTGCCTTTCAAGATGAAATGTCTATTCTTGGTGTGGGATTTCATCTAATACATTTCCCCAAAAAATGCGACTTATACTCCAGTGTGATTTATATATGTTTTTTTCCCTTCTTTATTATGCATTTTCGGCTGGTGCGATTTATAATCCAAAAAATACGTTAAGTTCCTGTAAGTGGTATTTTTAAGTTTGTTTGTCTGGGACATGATGTTTCCCAATTCTCAAGAATGGGTGAAATTCAAACACATTCAACACAGTTTCTATTATATTCATATCTATATTACAGTCAGTGATCTGACCTCAGAGTCTCCAGTCTGCAGTTTGGACTCTGCAGTCCTTCACACAGCAGCTTCACTCCTGAATCCTGCAGCTTGTTGGAGCCCAGGTCCAGCTCTCTGAGATGGGAGGGGTTGGACTTCAGAGCTGAGGCCACGACGTCACAGTGAGTCTCTGAGAGTCCACAGGCAGAAAGTCTGTAGTGACACATAAAATAGAAAATTAAGAGTCATGAAAGAAGCGTTGATATTCACGTCTCACATCTGATGATTGAAGTTTGACAGGTCCTGTTTGGTCTTAACTTTACACATCAGTGGAATCTCTCACTGAGTCTCCTCACTGCTTTTCAAACCTGCACATTCTTCATCTTTCAATCATTTACTAAATGTTACAGATGTGTAACCCTGCTGCTAAAAACAGCTTAAAATAGTTATTAAAAGAGTCATAAATAACATCATTATTGGTTTAGTTCATCAGTTAATGTGTTTATTTGATGTAACACACTCGAGCTGTGATTACTAAGTCAGTGAGTTTATTGTTGCAGTTTTGTACGACTAAAATCAACAGTAGTTTTGCAGTGCAGATTGATGTGCAGCAAAGTAAAAGTCTGCGATGCAGGACCAGAGTTTCTTTTTTTATGAAGCCAGAGTGAGTAAGAGATGGTCACCATGTTGTCACCTTGTTAAATGTAGAAGTTGATAAACAGCAGCACTAAGTGATAAAGATGGACAGAGGATAATTCATCAGTTAGAAGTGAGAAGAGTTCCTGTAGAAGTCATGAAACTGAGTGAAGTGTGTGTCATCTTAAAAAGCTGCACTTCACATGTCTCAGTCAGCCAGCTGCTCACTTCATTGTGCTCCTTTTTCTGCCTGTTAGCAAACAAGTTATGGCTTTGCAAAGTCATTCAGACCAGTTCATGTGATTTAGTGATCCTGTAACTAATAAAGGTAAACATCATTCATGCTCATGATTTCATTTAGAGGTCAAAATCCTGATTTGACTCAAACAAAGCTGCTGTTCCCTAAACTGTGTGTGTGTGTGTGTGTGTGTGGTGTATGGTTACTGTGCTCAGGACCTCGCTCCTCCAGAACCTAGAAAGACGTGCATTTATCCAGGAGGGTTACACATGGAAACACATGGAGTTTGATTTAGGATGAGCTCATGTCTATAGTGATCTAAAGTGGGATCTATTCAGAGGACTCTCTCTGCAGTAGAAAACCATTTGAAAGTCATTGAACAGTAACTCTGGAGGAGGACCATCTCATTCTCCAGCCGTCTGACTCACTTCTATAAAGGTGAAAATACAGAGACTGCTGCAGAATGATCCAGAAATCAAACAAGTCAGCAAAGAATCAAATGTAGTGAGGTGAAGGATCTCCTGTAAGAACACTTTATCTGTGATCTACCTGCTGACATGTTCAGAGATGATGCTCATGATTGATTAGTAATGCCTGCTGAGGCTGGAAGGGGGCGCTCACAGCATCTGATATCTCTCTTTTCAGGGATTAACACTATCACACATCTCAGTCACTTCTTTGGGAATTCTCTCCTGAATGTGTTCACAAAAAAACTATCAGAAACATTTATGAACTCAGGACAAAAACCTCAAAAACATCACGTCTGAAAAAAACTACCACTGACTGTTTCTCCTGAACATTAACAGAGGAACAGTTTTTATTGACCAGAGAGGATTTACTTTAGTTTATTAAATTATTACATAGGGCTGGGAAATTAATTTAACATTATTACAAACTGACTTTCAGAACAATTAATTGATGTCATCTCGCCCATGTCAATTATTTTAATTATTTTCAGGACAGAGTCACGTGAAGACACGTCCAATCCACGACCTGGAAGTTTGAACACATTTTGTCTTCATGGAAGACGACGTCCAACAAAAACAAGTCAAATGAAAACACTGAAGAAAAAAGTTTCTCTTTTAGAGAAGTTAATTTGTCCTTTAAAACTAAAATGTGTGGTTTTCATTTCAAGAGATGATTTGATTTCAATTCTAAATATTCACTTAGTAACCACTCGATAGTTCATCAGATATTCACTCCTTCATTAGAAACATATCCCAGCTTTAATAGTGGAGCACATTTACAGTAGAGACCATGTCAGTGAACTATGAGGGAAAAAACTAAAACAAAATCATCTTTTATTAATCTTAACTGAGGTCACATGTTCAATGAATGGTGATATTGATTTGAGGTCATATCACCCAGCACTATTAGTACATGACACTGATTTATAATGCTCATCACATCTGGACTTACTTTGCCTTCCTGCAGTTCCTCACAGCTGGAATCAGTCTCTGTCGTCCCTGGTCTGATGTCTTGTACATCTTCAGGTCCAACTCATCCAGAACCTCCTCGGACATCTGCAGCATGTAGGCCAGAGCAGAGCAGTGGATCTCAGAGAGTTCCTTCTCTGATCTGTTCTCTGACTTCAGGAACTTTTGGATCTCCTGATGGACTGAGAGGTCCTTCATCTCCGTCAGACAGTGGAAGATGTTGATGCTTCTGTCAGGAGAGATATCTTTACTCTTCATCTCCTTCAGGTTGTTGATGACTCTCTGGATCATTTTTGGACTGTTGTCTGTCTGACCCAGCAGGCCTCCTAAGAGTCTCTGGTTTGACTCCAGAGAAAGACCATGAAGGAAGCGAACAAACAGGTCCAGGTGACCGTTCTGACTTTGAAGGGATTTCTTCATTGATTCATTTAGGAGAACATCAAGAGTTAAATATAAATGTGTTTGTCCCAGAAAAGTCCTCAGTACTGTTCTCTTCCTGTTGGTGAAACAGTGGAACATGTAGACTGCAGCCAGAAACTCCTGAACGCTCAGATGAACAAAGCAGTAGACTGTTTTCTGGAACATCACACACTCTGGTTTGAAGATCTCTGTACAAACTCCTGAGTACACCGAGGCCTCTGTGACATCCAGACCACACCGCTCCAGGTCTTCTTGGTAGAACATGATGTTTCCGTCCTCTAGATGTTCAAACGCCAGCCTCCCCAGCTTCAGAAGAAGTTCCCTGTCAGACTTGGTGAGATTCTGAGGACTCGCCTGACGTCCCTCACCATACTTGTTCTTCTTCCTCTTTGTCTGAACCAGCAGGAAGTGTGAGTACATGTCAGTCAGGGTCTTGGGCAGCTCTCCTCTCTGCTCTGTGCTCATCATGTGCTCCAGAACTGTGGCAGTGATCCAGCAGAAGACCGGGATCAGACACATGATGTGGAGGCTCCTGGATGTCTGGATGTGTGAGATGATTCTGCTGGACAGATCTTCATCACTGAACCTCCTCCTGAAGTACTCCTCCTTCTGGGCGTCAGTGAAGCCTCGTACTTCTGTTACCCTGTCGACACATGAAGGAGGGATCTGATTGGCTGCTGCAGGTCGAGAAGTGATCCAGATGAGAGCTGAGGGGAGCAGATTCCCCTTGATGAGGTTTGTGAACAGTGTGTTTAACGATGACTTCTGCGTGACATCAGACACAACCTCCCTGTTTGTGAAGTCCAATGACAGTCTGTTTTCATCCAGGCCGTCAAAGATGAACAACAGTTTACAGCCAGCGAGCGTCTCTGCTGCCACCTTCTGTAATGTTGGATGGAAAACACAGAGCAGCTCAAGAAGACTGTAGCGCTCATCTCTGATCAAGTTCAGCTCCCTGAATGAAAGCAGGATCAGCAGACTGACGTCTTGGTTCTCTGAGCCCTCGGCCCAGTCCAGAGTGAACTTCTGCACTGAGAAGGTTTTTCCAACACCAGCCACGCCGTTTGTCAGAACCACTCTGATGGGTTTCTGTTGGTCGGGTTGAGCTCCTGTCTTTGGTTCCTGTTGGTCGGGTTGAGCTCCTGTCTTTGGTTTCTGTTGGTCGGGTTGAGCTCCTGTCTTTGGTTCCTGTTGGTCGGGTTGAGCTCCTGTCTTTGGTTCCTGTTGGTCAGGTTGAGGTTCTGTCTTTGGTTCCTGTTGGTCGGGTTGAGCTCCTGTCTTTGGTTCCTGTTGGTCGGGTTGAGCTCCTGTCTTTGGTTCCTGTTGGTCGGGTTGAGCTCCTGTCTTTGGTTCCTGTTGGTCGGGTAAGGCTTTAAAGATGTCCTGGCACTTGATTGGAGTCTCATGGACGGTCTTCTTTTTAGAGTCTGTCTCCATCTGTCTCACCTCATGTTGGGTGTTCACCTCTTCTCTCTGCCCCTCTGTGATGAAGAGCTCAGTGTAGATCCTTTTGAGGGGGGCTCTACTTCCTGTTTCATCACTTCCTTCAGTGACATGTTCACATCTCGTCTTCAGACTGACCTTATGTTGATCTAAAACCTCCTGCTGACCTCCATCTACTGAAAGAGAGAATGATAGAATCTGATTATTGTTTTCAGATGTTTTTGTAAAAGAAGTAAAAAGAGTTTTAATTTCTAGACTTTTGACATTGACCAATAAAAGTCGTGTTTGAGGAGATCACAGAAGCACAAAGGTGTACAGTCTTACTTTGTTCAGTGCTGCTCTGACTGACTGTCTGCAGTCCAGCTCCTGGTCTGGATCTTTTTCCATACTGAGGACAGGACGTCTGCTCCTCTCTAACATGAGTCCTCTTCGTCCCCCTGTGAAGACATGTCTTTAGATCTACATCTACTCCATCTATGGCATCTTTCCTTCTGGACTGTGAACTATCATTTAAAGCACATATCACCAAACTCGTCTCCAAACTCAAAGTGAAGCTGAGATTTTATTATAGAAATAAATCCTGCTTTTCACTCAGGCCGAGGAAACTTCTTGTTTCGTCTACCTTCCTTCCTTTGTTGGATTATGGCGATGTGCTGTACATGGGCGCCTCTGCTAAATGTTTACAGTCATTGGATACCGTGTATCAATGCGCGTTGAGATTTGTGACAGGTTGTAGACGCCTTACTCATCACTGTGACCTGTACATGAAATCTGAATCTGATATTTACACTGGCTAAATCTTCTTTATAAAGCTCTTCTTGGTTTGGTGCCGTCATATTTATGTGAACACCTTCAAAGAACCAGAAGCCAACACGCCTTGTGTTCCTGTGATGTTTTAAAACTGTCTGTTCCTCGTGTCCGCACTGAGCTCGGAAAAAGAGCGTTCAGTTTTGCTGCTCCCTCTACCTGGAACTTTCTCCAAAATGACTTGAAAATGGCCGACCTCATTTCACTTGAAGCCTTTGGCTCGATCTTAAAGGACAAAAAACGTGAGGCAATCGGACAGTGTCTGTGTGTCTGAATTGTAACCTGTCATCACAACTCTGCACTTCATCTGTAAACTGATCTGTTCAGTGGAATTGTTGTTTTTTTCTTAACTTGTCTGTAAACTGTTTTAATCAGGACGTGTGCTGCTGCCCTCTTGGCCAGGTCGCCCTTGTGAAAGACATCTTGATCTCAATGGGTTAATTACCTGCTTTAATAAAGATGAAATTAAAAAAGAAAGAAAGAAATTCTTCTGTTTGGATTCAGCTCATAGTCTGCAGGGAGATGATTGTTTCTTGTGTTTTAACCCTCCTAAAACATCTGAAGAGACAAAGAGTTAGTAAGAAGACTTACTTTGTGTCCGAGGGTCCACCTTTATTTCTGAAGTATATATAGAAACCTTTGGACCGATCACTCTTCAGAGACTGACAGCTGGGTACAGGAGACTCTGCTCTCTGTCTGCTCCTCTGAACTCTGTAAAAAAAAAAACACATTTGATATTTTTATGATATGAATCTTTAATAAACTGTCTGAAGACAAAACTATAAAAGAAGCTGTAAATATAAAAAGGGCTACAGCTGTGGATGATGAGAAGCTTTCATGGTTTGTTTCTTTCCTAAGAAGACTTACTTTGTGTCCGAGGGTTCACGTTTAGTTCTGAGGTTATAAGGATGACCTTTGGACCGATCACTCTTCAGAGACTGACAGCTGGGTCCAGGAGACTCTGCTCCGTCCTCCTCTTCCTCTAAACTCACATCCATGATCTGATCTGAAGTCAGTCTGAGAGGAAACACAGAAACACTCACTGAGAGATCAACACAAGAGAAACAGGAAACATGATCTAACACACACACACACACACACACACACACACACACACACACACACACACACACACTGTAGTAGAGATAATAACAATAGCTCAGGCTGGGCGCTCGTTCTGTGTTTGTCACTAGGTTCACACCGAGGTGTCGGCCAGAACACCACTTAAGGCCACGTTTCCAGGGAGTATGATGAAAGAAAGGGCAGAGAGAGATTTCACACTGTTCAGCTCTTCTTTACTTTCCAATAGAGCAGCACATACAGCTAGTTGGAACTGCTTGTTTCACTTATGCATGTGTGTGTGTGTGTGTGTGTGTGTGTGTGTGTGTGTGTGTGTGTGTGTGTGGTTTTCTATAAAAAGAAAGAATAACAAAATACAGTCTCAATAATAAATAACATAAATGACTTCACCTATATAAAGTAATATTGTCAGTCAAATATAACCATACATTTACACAGAAAGCCATTCAGTAGTTATAATCACATTTCTCTTCACACTGTCTTAAACTAACAAACTCAAACACACAATGCACAGGTCTCTTTAACATTTCAGTCCTGTTAAGTTACTGCTAACAACTTGACACAGCATTTCCTGTTATAGAAATCCTCTAACTGCCGGAACCAGCAGGATGCTTTTATTTTGAAACATACAGGCAAGCTGCTACATCCGGTTGCCGAATTAGCGTAGTTGAAAGGCAAGCTAAATAACAATACTTAATTAACACTAAACACTTTGGGCTCAATCACAACTGTCTAAACACGACGTAATAAGTGTATAAATGAACGTGCCTTTAACTCAACATGACGCATCTCACGCTCACGCGCAGTCACGTGAGCAGAGGGACGTAAATTAGCGTGCACGCAATCAGCTGTCATGAACGTGGCTGATCATAGCGCGAGCACGCGGGCTCCGACTTTCATTCATATCAACCAAACAACATCCATATGAGGAAACAATATGACAAATATGCAAGAGATGAATACTCACACTTTAATTTAGGCACAAACAGCTTCTATTAAGTTATCACGTGACAACTGAAGCTCACTCGTCAGCTTGAATTTCCCTCGGGATCAATAAAGTGTCTATCAATCGATCTGTCTGTTGATACTGCGTGCCACTCATTAGAATATCAGGACTGATCACGTGGGCAGGCTCACTTCTCGCGATATCAGTCAACAACATGTCCGTTACTTTGGGCCTTTTCTAAAGACACACACACACACACACACACACACACACAGCTCATATGAATGTAAGCTGTGACGTCATTAGAAACTGTCTGTGTTCAGTTGACAGGAGGAAACTGAGAGTACAGAAGTGAAGATATAAAAACTGTGGATAAACACTCACCCTGCTTCACTCTTTACTTCTCTCTTCACTTCTGTCCACAAAATGTCTGAACTCACTGAACACTTTCACTTTCACTGTCCCGCCTCCTCTCATGAGTCTGGATCACGTGTTGCTCCTCCCTCCTCCACTTACAGGAAATGAGCTGCTGTGTGTGTGTGTGTGTGTGTGTGTGTGTGTGTGTGTGTGTGTGTGTGTGTAGGTGTGTGTGTGTGTGTGTGTGTGTGTGTGTGTGTGTGTGTGTGTGTGTGTGTGTTTGTTAACTGATAATTATTATTGAAGAGCTTTTTCTAACACACATTTTTACAGCTCCCTTAAAGAGAATTGAATTTGACTGTAAAATAAACAGCAATGATAAAAAACACTCAGCTGATAGAATTGTAGCAGACCCGGCTGGAACAATGGATGACTCTCTGGTTGACTGATGGTTTATGATCACTTTTATTTCATAGATCAATGCAATCATCACAAACACACCGTAAGAGCTGTGGAAAGAAAACTCAAATAGGAAACAACCATTAAACATAAACCACGTACCAAATATACAAATAGAACACATAGCATACCCATTTACAATAAAATCACATGTCAACAAACTATGATATAAACTAAGAATTCATCAAGTTCATTTTAAAGTGAACATTTTGTCACATACATGTGTTAAAAACAACAGTGAAATTCAAAACTCATGACTGAAGCCAAAGTTACAACCTAAATCAAAGGCATGCGTCGGAGGCCATTAAACAGCTGATGGTGGAAAAACAGCTGATTGACCAACCCGAACTGCTCCAACCTGACGACTCAGCTCCACCGGAGCACGGACACACAGAAAGGTCACAAACAAATCAAACACGCTGGATAAAGAATCAGACAGAGCAGGATCGGACCTTGTGCACCTTTCCAGCTGCTTGCTATTTAACATTGAATGGACGACTGAGATTTTCCCTCTGAGCAAACGCTGCCTTCAAAATAAAAGCCCCGAAGCATAAACAAAAACAAAAAAAAAACAATATATAAAACTCACAACAATAATTGGTCATTTACAAACAGGCCTATGAAACCTTATTTATAAATAAAATGAAAAGAGGCACATCATAGAGGTTAGCACTGTAATAATTGACCTTAACTTTAAACTATCTTAAATCCAGAGGTAAACTCTGAACGTGATGTTATAAAACCATCACAGTGAAGTTTCCTGAGGTCGATACTACGAAGCAGGATTTGAGCATAGCGGGGTAACTTTAGGGTTAACTCTGGGTTTTCAGTCCTACGAGGGTCGATTACTTTTTACCTGGGTATATCACCATGGTAACTGATGTTGAACACCATACATACCCATGTCGAGAAAAAAAAACAGAAAAACAACATATATACCTATGTCAAAAAAATAAAAAGAAACAATATATATACCCATGTCCAAAAAAAATAAAAACATCCATACCTATGTCGAAAAAACAACACACATACCTATGTCAAAAAAAATGCAAAAAAACAACATACCCATGTTGAAAAAATAAAGAAAACATACATACCCATGTCAAAAAATATTTGAGAGATTATTTCACCAGTTAAAAAGGATTTAATTTGAGTTTCATTGTTTTGCACTAACAGTTCTTTCTGGCTGTCACCAGAAGAGGGTGCTATAGGCCTCTGAATTAAAACAAGCAGTATCAATCCCAACAGTGTCAAGCATGTACATGCACAGTTAGGTGACCATCTTGTCTTCATTGTATATTATTTCACAACTGTAATTGAGGGATCAGCACATTACATGTCTGTTTATATATCTCTATAGACCAAAAATAGATCGAAGAAAATGATCTCTCCCAATATTGGTTTCAGGATCGGCCCCAAAAACCTCATATCAATCAGACCCTTGTGTTTGGTGAAGGAACACACAGCTGATTGTTTGGGAGTAGTGTTGATGAGGTTAAGTGCATGTTCCTTGGTAAAAAAAAAAAAAAGTAAGTTATGTATATTTATGCATACCATGTAGTAGTCACAATGGTAGAGCTCTGCATTGGTGAATAGCAGAGTCCCTGATGAAGATGAAGACGGCTCTCAGGATGAAAGAGGGTTATTTTGGCATCAGTAATCTCCAGACATTGTTGTATATGAACAGAATTAAACAACAGAAAAATTAATTTTAAGTATTCTGGATATGAATGTAGTTCCTGGTACAATGAAGCTTTCTGAAGAAATTTAAAGTTTGAAGTTACAAAATCTGTTTTTGTGTTTTTACTTTCTGAAATATCTTGGATAGTTGAAGGTGATAGAAAATATATATTTTTAAAAACTATTTCAAACCTGAACAGACAGAAAATAGTGATAGCTATGGTGAAAGAGATGAGATAGAGTGTATATCCCGCTGTGTGCATGGTCTTCACATAGGAGAAGTACAAATGATAATCCGAGGACTGTACAAATGAAGGAGATAATCACATATTAAACAGACTGATTTCACAATTTAATTTCTGTAAATATGTTTGTCAACTTTTTTCTGATTTTATTCCTCCTTTTTTTTTTTTAGCTGTTCAACAACCAAATTTACCCCTCAGTGTGCAACATAACTGATTGGCTATCTAAGGAGCCAAGGGTTGTCAGATTATTCATAATCTAATGGTGATGAATGCTGGTTGGAGAGGCCTCCTGTGAATTTTTGCCTCGGGCCCCAATGAACTGTAAGATTGGCCACTGTTGGGTTAGCTAAACTAATCTAACCAACGATGACTCATGCTTCGTTCTTTAGGACACCAGGGGTCAGTAAGGAAAAGAGTCTTAATTAACATTTCATAAACAACACGTATACGTATATGGTACACAGGCATACACTATAATGATAGAAAATACATGTCTGGCTTAGTTGGAAGGGTCGGCTGACTCTCAACCGAAAGGTTGGGGGTTCTGTCCCCAGGTCCTGCAACCACATGTCTGATGTGTACTTGGGCAGGAGCCCTTACTGCTCCAGCTGCTTTGCCGGCAGGGGCGTGTAATGTGTATGAATGCAAAGTTACTTCTGATGGTCCCTCATTTGGAAGGCGTGTGAAATCGCCATATAAAGCTCAAGTCCATTTACCATAACTACATTATGTGCTGTCGTTAAACATAGAGTAAAGTTGTTGTACAGCACCCATCAAAAACCAGAATCAAATACATACATGAAAAGAGACACAAAGCATTACTGTATTTTTTAAATTCTAATTTGATCATATTGTTCCTCTAGTTATTAATGCAGAATCAACACATACTGTTTTCTTTAAAATATCACCAACCTCTCCGGGAAAGTGAAGTGTCTCGTTGAAAGTTTAGCTGCACGATTCTTCATGAGGGACAAGCGGGTCTGACCAGCCGACGGTGGTGCAGTTGTGATGCACTTTACCTGCAAAACAGCAATCAAATCTAGTGTCTGTCACAGCTCTCTGATAGAAATGTGAGCTAAGGAAATGTATAGATGTGAAAATCATGTGCCTCTAAGTATCCAACCAAATCCCTTTCCTTGCATATTACTCAGTTATTCAAGTCGTATCTCACCTTCTGAATGGTTTGGACAAGGTTGAGAGACAGTTTGCCGATGGCCAGCAGTTCAGGCCATCCCACAGTCCTTTGCAGTAAACACTGGTGTTGCTTTCTTGACAGGTCAGAACAGAAAATTACTCTTTTATTTTGCATGCATTTTGGAAAGATTCTTTAGGCGTACAGATTCTAGGAGTAACAGTACAAGGTGTGTTCAGGGTGCATTGTATTTTTGTGACCACTAGAGGTCATCGGAACACCTATTGCCTGCAATTAAAGTATGACGAGAGGCTGGCATGGTTCTCAAAAGTTTCCATAGTTTGATTTAACACTTTTTCATTCTTACCTGGCCTAAGAGTAACACTCCAATAAGTCCAACTCTTGTCATTGTCTCTGATAGGTTGAGCGACTGTTTCAAGAAAATGAACCCACATCAATCTGATAACAATAAAAAACGAGCATCCTGCCATGCAGAAGATGTATGACACGTCTGAAAAATCAAATAGACCCAATCAGAATGCCGATATGTAAAGTGGCCTACAGTCAATCTGATCAATGTTTTTATCTAGAAAGCACTAAAACTTCCTGTTAGTACTTTCAAAAGAAAATGTATTTTGGTTTATTTCACGTGTGATTAAAAGGAAGGAAACAGATAGCACATTTAAACGTTTGTTAATATAATTTCTTCTTACTCAAATATGCAATGCATGTGTAGCCCACAAACAGAATGAAACTCCTGTTTCGCCAAATAGACCGACTTATAAATCGTAGTTAGCTTTGCTTTGAAAGGAAACGTGTCTGCTTCCGGGCTGTGCTGTCGCGCGATTGGTTCGCTGCAGTTTCCCCACGGCTCGCTCGTCCCGCCCCCTTTCCAGCGCTGTCAACGTCGGTGTCATGGCAACGTCGGTGTCATGAAAACGTCGGTGTTTGGTAAGTGGGGCGCTTTCACAACAAAAACGGGAATTAACTGAACAAAAAATGACGGGATATGGCGGTTTTATCTGGGAAAAAAAGTGTTAAAACCCACTGCCTAAATCTTGAGTAAGTTCTAAAGTTCCATTTTCTGAAATGTTTCTAGAAAGGTTTATTTAATTTTATATATTTTAATATTTTAATTTAATATTGAAGATATTATGATGCTTCCCAACATAACACTATGTCCTTGACTGTCCTAAATCCCTCTTACATTTCTCTCTTTAGGGATTCAGAGCTCAGCTGACCCTATAGCCAGGATGGACACGCTCCTCTCCGAGCCGCAGATGCTCTATAAGTCTCTCCAGAGGGTGACTCCCATGATGCCTCTGAGCCAGCTGGTGGAGGAGAGTAGGAGTCCATCCAACATCCCCAATCCTCTGCTGGAATCAAGTATAAACCTGTCATCAAAAACCTTCCTCGAAGTCGCAGTGCATACTTTCTTCTTGGTTATTTTTTTTTTTGCTGTGGTTGAAAAATTGCTCAAAAATAGCTAACAGTATTTTTTAAATGTATGAAAAAGTACTTAAAAAAAAGCCTAGGCTATTTTCTTCTTTCCATTTAGTATTTTATTTCCCCGACGCAGAATTCTTTGCCAAACTGAAAAGCAACAGCGTGATCCAAGCAGACCCCTCCGAGCTTCACTTCAGCGGGTTTGAGCTGGGGAAGGATTACGTAAAGATACTGGTGAGGAAATCCTTTTTTTTTTTTCCCCCACTCACTTTCAAATTCAGATAGTACATAGTAGATGTACTGTGAGTTTTCTTTTGTGTTTTAAATCTTTTTTTTGACAGAGAATTGAACATGGCTGAACATGCATTGAGCTTTGACCTAATGTCTCGCTCATAGTTCAAGTGCTTGCTGTTGCACTCGCCCTCTACAGCAGGGATCTGACCTCCAAAGGCTTCCAATCTGGTTCCCGTAATATCAACTTTCTCAAGTGCAAAAAAACATCGAAATGTAATTCCAAGGCTAAAACACTTGCATTAGGTTAATGGGACAGATTATATCTCTGACACCAACTTCTTCACATCAGGCTTGTCCAGCTTATGTCCGTCCCCCACACAGTCTGTCAAGAAAAAGCTGGCCCTTATACAAACGCAGGTGATTAGTAAGAAGAGTTTTGATTGACTCAGTGTGATGGTTTTCCAAGTTGGAGCATTCATTTCTCATGAAAGCTGAATGTAACAGCTATAAAGAGAGAGTGCACCAAGATGCAGGCAATGGCCTCTACTGTAGGTACTGTGAGGCCAGCATGTACTGTACCTGACGTTTGAACGTTGTAGATTTAAGAAGGAAGTACATCACAAAAAGGGTTTTCACGAGTGCACAAGGTTGGAGGAAAATAATCTCTCTGTTTTTCTTTTTCTCAGAAAATAATGAACATCTCATCTGAAGTCATGGATATTCAAATCATTCCCACACAAACGAAGCACTTCAAAACATCATATACAAAAAAGGTACTTCTTTTCATTGCAAACTGCTGACCAGAAAACCACTCAGCTATTCAGCCGTGTTCTAACTGTTGTTATTTTTTCCAAGTATCGACTCATTCCGGGTCTTTCCTACACGGTGAAGGTCACTTTCTGTCCCGACGAGTGGCGTTACTTCTATGACAGTGTTCGGGTTCTTTGCAAGGTTTGGCTCCAAAGATTTGTCCACCTGTGACGTGTTATGAGTCTTAGGAATAAAAAGAGTCATTTAGGAGGACTTAAAAGTTGATGTCATGGTTACTGGTAATTCATCCTTTTTTACACCTTCACTTTGATGCTTTTTCTTATTCTTGTTCATTCTTTGTAAGGGGGAAGAGAACCTGTTAATTCCAGTGCATGCCTACCCGGTCATTGATGACCTACACATCCCCCCTCACATCCACCTGTCAGAAGTACCACTTGGACAAAGGTGAGTATTTATACCATACACTGTGAGTCTTGGGCTCTTTAGTGGGCAGATTTTCTGACCTTCTGTCTACCTGAGGACTTTCCTGTCTATCAGTATTTAAAAAAAAGTAACCTCATGCTTTCTTGTCCACCTGTCTCTAGTGTCTCACATGCTATACCCCTGAAATGCAGTTGTCCTATTGACTTTGAGTTCCAGCTGTTTGTCATTCAACCCAACGAAGCGTTCTCCATCAGTCCTCTTACAGGTATGGACTCAAGACATTTTGAGCAGTATAATATGAGGACAAGACGTGTGGCCGACTCCATTTTTAAGAAGATGAAAAGAATATGTTTCTATTCGCTTGTTGCTTAAAGTAGATATAAGTGGAGAAAGAAAGTGGTAAATAAGTACAAAAAAAAGTGTGAGAACCTACACTGTCAAGTGCGTGTCTAGTTTGTGCAGATTGTCCCCACTTGATAGGACATCCCCCAACTGAAGCATACAGGACTCCACTCTTTGCGTTTAGCTGCTTTTATTTCTTTTGCAGTCTCTCTTCTTAGTAGTTTGCAACAGTTTGCAGCAGTTTGCAGCAGTTTACAGTAGATCACAGTAGGTTGCAGTAGGTGGAAAACCCTCAAAACAAACAGAGAATGCACATTTTTTAGCACTCTTATGGTTTTGCAATCACAAAATAAGAACATGAAATCACAAAATAATAATTTCCACTGGCCTACTAAATTTTTAAACTTTTCCTTTTACTAAATTTTAGCAAATCAAAATTTCATTAGTTTTTAAAAAACCATTTCATGAATCAAAAATGCAGATAAATACAGTTCCAAGAATCTCATTTGAATATTCACAATAACCAATCAGTGGTTTTAAACCAAATGAGTCCCATGTCCGTGCCTTTGGAATCCCAGGTCACTCGCAATGTAAACTGTCACGATCCGGGGTAGGAAACAGGAGAGGAGGACCCATGTGCAGAATAAACTAATTTATTAACAAAAGATGAAACAAAAACTTACAAGGAAAAATCCAAAATCCAAAAATCACGACGAGAAGAAACACAGGGAGCAGGGAGAGGAAACAACAGGCCACGACAACCGACATCTGACAAAGACAAGACAATGAACCAACAAGAAACTGAGGCAAACACAGAGACTAAATAGACAAGGGGTAATCAGACACAGGTGATGCTAACGAGACAGGTGAGGAACATCAGGGTCATCAGGAAGGCGGGAAACACAAGGAACAAAGAACACAAGACCAGAACACTGAAGACAAGTACAAAGTAAAACCCAACACTGATACCACCAAAACCAGATCTACAAAATAAAACAGGAAACACTAAAGACTAGACTTAAAACACAAGACAGGAAATAAACTAACAGGCAACAAAGGAGAACACAAGGAAACACACGAAGGACTAAAGTAAACACACTAGGAACATACATACACCGAACACGAGGGAAATAATAAACTAAAACAAGATTAAATACAGAACAAAAACCAAACCATGACATAAACATTGATTGCAATGCTTAGCGGCTGTTCTTCAGGTGTCTTTTGACAGTTTGGAGGACATCGCCTGCACAGTGGACTTTGGGGACGTTTGGACAGTTTTGGCTCGCGCTGATCACGTTAATGAGCCTGTCTTTTCTCCTTCACCTGGATTCCAATTCTGGAATCACTGACCTAGGTGTAGATCAAATGTGTGCACACATAAGTCATGCCCTCACTCTTCCAGGTGTGATACCAGCTCATGGTGAAGTGAAGATTATTGTGACCTTCAGTCCTGTCCAATACCAGACTTCTCAAGTCACCATCCAGCTGATCATCTCACAGTTCAACACCAAACCCTACCTATGCACCATCACCGGGAGCTCCGCCCCTCACCGCGCCCCCAGGTCATTGGACAAATTGAGTATCTTTATCGTTTTAAAATGCACCAGATCGTCCGTCCAGTGAAAAATAAAAGATGACATTTTCCAGTGACAGATGAAGAGATATCTTCTGCACACTGATCAGTCAGTGTTAGAGTCTCTTGTATGCTGCAGGTTTATTTTAAGTCTGATGAATATATTTTGTATTCATATGTTTCATTCTTATACAGCTATAAGAAGTGAGTCTGGAAAACTCACGACATCATATCTTTGCACACAACTGTCTTTGTCTTTGTTGAGTGTTTGTTTCTCAAACGTGTCACATTTGTCCATTTACTTTGTGACTGTGATCCCCAAGAAACAAGGCTTTAAAGTGTCTCTAAAAATGCAACAGATAACCTTGAGGATTCATTATCTATGTAATAATTTGTGTAAATTATGTAATCTGGATTTATTTTTTTGGACTTGTATGACCAACATTACTCCCTTACTTTTTACTACACGTTTTATTTGAGATTTTGACCCGATCAGACATTGAGCAAAGAGGATGTGGGTACGAGATACATCCCCTGTAGGCGGCAAAACTCCAGGGAATAACAGCGCCTCTCTATAAGGTTGAAAGACTTTCAATAGACGCTTGGCTCTGCACCTTTTCTCCGGGCCGCCGCTTTCTGCGAACGCTCTCTCCTCAATGAAAACACTTGAAAAAAGAAGCTGGTGCTCTGGAAAAAAAGAAAAGAAAAAGCCTTATGCTGTCTTACAAATATATTTTGACCAACAAAAACATTCCCTGGTTCCAGGAAGAGTTACACTGTCAATGTCATGGTTCACTCTTGTTACGTTTTTGTCTTTTTGTGTTACTTTTATTTTATTGTTTTCTGATTTAGCCTTCACTGTTTCCTGTTTTATTTTGTAATTTCTTATCATTGTGTTTTAGTGTGTAGTTGTTGTTACATTTTCTCCTTCTCTGTCTGTCTTCAGTGTTTCTTGTCTTGTCTTTTCTCCTGCCACTTGTTAGTGTGTGTTGCGTGTGTGTAAAACTCTCAGGGATTTATGAGGTTTATCAAAGTCTAAATAATTCGATCAAAGTTTGAGCACATTTCATCATCAGTTTTTCTTTTGTTGTTCATGTTATTTTCTAGTGAGCGTGGAGGAATGCCAGCTAATGGAGAAGCAGTGTCTGCAGCGTATAATCGACTGTTACCTGCAACCCAAGTGTCTCGATGTCAAGTCAAATACAGGAAGACCAAGGAGGGTGAAAAAGCAAAGGTACAGAAGTGTATGTGCTCACAATTTCATTCAAAAGCTGACGTGGAAGTTTGGTGTCAAGATGGTGAAAAAACCTGGTTTGTGTTCATCCTGAAATAAAGCCTCCAGTCGATGTGTGGACCCATGCAGGCGTGGCAAAGATGCTGATAAAAGACGTCAGTAAAGCCAGTTCTAAAGACCTGAGGGGAGGTAAATGACATCAAATACACTTTATTTGACTTTATTGATCATCAGTCCTGGTGTCTTATTCAGGTGTGTCATATTTATTTCTTTAATTCAGGCCATCGAGTTAAAAAAGCATTTCAGGTACAAATGAAAAAAAGTATCTTTCTTGCTTGTTTCCACCTTCACTTCAGCAGATTGTGGCAGCATGAATGGTCTGCAAAAGAGGAAGATAAAGGAGACGCTCTTCAAAAAAAAGGTCAAACAGAACGTGAAGGACCTGCAAGCTAACCAAATCAAATGGTACGTACTGTCGTTTAGCACGTTTCTGTCCCGTCGCGTGGTTGGAGTTTCCTGTGAAAATCAACGCGGGTGAGGGAGGACAAAAGACTTGATGCCTTGATTATTATTGGGAGCGATTCATAAGAGAAGGACCCTGCATGCAGCTACTGAGGTTGTTTGACTGGAGCAAGAAAAAGAAGTCTCTGTATGTTAGAGGGGAGGGACATTAGTATTGGGATTCATTTTTACAAAGTAGTCATATATGATCCACGATGATGCAGACGAAGCTGTGATCCCTCTCTGATGAGACTGGTTGAGCACAACAATGATTGTCAGTATTAACAGAAATACACAAACAGCTGAACGGCTTTGTCAGGTTGTGCAGTTGAAGCCTCGTTTGAAGCTTTGGGGTTTCATCCGCAGGGAAACAGTGACATCTAGTGGGCGCCCTGAAATTAGAGTAACCAGTTCAACCGAAGCAGGTCGCTGTTTCAATCTGAATGTTTTGCAATAAAAGGCATGAACAGAAAAAAAACAACAACTGTTCGCATATCTGAGCGAATTACATCCAGGTGGAAAACAAAGGTCTGCACAGGTGTGTTCAGCTCCTTAAAAGCTGCATGAAGGATGATGTTTCCATCCAAAGGATCTTCTTCAGGCCTGATGATCCACTGAACTGCAATACAGTGATTAAAATACAAACACCTCAGGGTGACTGCACCCCTATTACTCACACAAGGAAAACACATCACAAAGGATTTTGCAGATTTTGAAATGATGCAAAGTTGTTTCTTGTGATCTTTAAGAAACGAAAAGAAACAAAAGAAAATGCTTTCATGGGAAATAACATTTTCTCTGTGTGTTTTTTTCAATGCTTGCTTTTCTATTAATCTCTGTATTGAGCTTGTTTCTATTGTGAAATACATTGTCTATACATTTTAGGACAAGAATTGAATAAGTATAAGTTCGGGGTTTTTTTTCCAGGCAAGTCCGCCTCGGTGACGACCCAGTTTCAGAGGACAGAAGGAGGCAGATAACAGAGGAGAAAGAGGCTGCACTAAGTGAATGCATCGTAAGAGAGGCTTGTTATTATTCACACTGCAAGTTGTGTTCATGAAAGCAGCAAGTTTCAGTTTGCACACTCGAGTCCTCAGTTGCTTTAAGAAGCAGCATTTTCCCTGCAAACACACCAACATGTACAGCTCACTCTTCAGCTGCTCAACCACAAAAACATCCAGCTTGTGGTGCTTTTTCATTTCAACAGGTCAGTGTTAAGCTGTAACTGTCCTTTCAACCTTTTCAAGGCCTTTGATGGAGCCCGGTCTCTGCAGCTTTGCCACGCTTCTCAGCAAAGACAAAGAGCCCTCACGCTGTTTCAGCAGGCAGCACGCAAGGTAAACACCTCCAAATACTGTGATGTCACTGAGACAAGACTTGTATCTCAGTGCGTGTAGATGCACTGTGCACTCCTCCTTCACATGCACAGATGAAGCCTGTTGAAGCCACACGCCCGTGTATAAAGGGACGTACGTTTTGATCATGTAATGGGGACATTTATTTTAAACGTTTTTTTTTTTTTTTTTATTGTATTATTTCCCATGGACGTCTGCTTTGGACAAAACAATTATATTTATGCTTTGATTTGATACAGTTCAATTAAATTACCCTCAATTTCCAGTTAATTTCCAAAAATTCACATTTAAAGTTTCCGATTTGTAATATATTTAAAACATTCCCAATCCTAACTTCCCATGGAAAGTGTTTTTTTAAATGTAGTGGACATTTTTGTAAACAGAACGACGAGCATGGTCTTGTTACCTGCTCTTTTGTTAATGTTAACAGACAAACAGTAAGGTCCTTTACCTGCTTCTTGTAAAGTGTCTGTTATGAATTGATGCTATACAAATAAAGATCGATTGATTTACTGGAAACTTTCCACCCCTTTGCAACCCCAAAAACAGATAAACTTCCATCTTCTGTCAGGGGAATACAAGTGTTTGTACAGCCCCATTTCCTCACTTTATCCATGTGGAAGTCTTCCAATGTCGGGCCCAATTTACATTTAGAGTGGAGTAAAAAACAGCAACATAATATCTCTCTTAGTGGTAATTGAAATAAAAGTAATTGAGCTTCTTGGGTAGGAACCCTCTGGAATCTCATTGTTTGGATAAGAGACTCTGAGTGTGGCTTGTTTGCCTGTTTTTAATCAAGCAAACAACTTTTCTGACAATGCATTAAAAACAACAACAATCAAGCTTGTAGAGTGAAGCTTGATGTGATCATCATAAATCAAATGGCTGCTGACTCCTGGGACTTGTGTTCGCTCCACTGTAAAACAATGAGATGATATTTCTTCCTTCTTTCCTCACACATAAAAGAATGAGCATAAACAATGATGCTGTATGTACCCGTATACATAGTACAATTTTAAACTCTTTTATTACTTAGTTTTAGATGCATGCCACACTTGCCTCTGAATATCAGTGACTAGCTTCATGTGAACGGTCAATACAAAGTACAATGTTCTCTTCTGTCTCTTCCAGGTCGTGATCAGATGTCGGATGAATCATCGACTAACCTGTTTGAAAAAACTGTCAGAAGGCCTGAAGAAAAGTGTTGATTGTCCTGTGACCTCCTCATTCACAAGTAATTTCAATGTCTGAGTAAAAAATGCGTTGGCTCATTGGCTCTTTTCATTCAATATGCCTGACGACTTTCATATTGATTCCATAATGACGTAATATTGGTATCCCAGTCTGTGGATTTACAGCACGAGAGAGCACGGCACAGCGGGAGCTCCACACACACACATCATCAGACATGCACACACACACACACAGTCTCACTACTACTACTCTGTGGGTGATCACTTCTCCCATTAAATGACAGGGTCTTGAGAAAGACACTCTTGAAGATGCCCTTCTTAGAACATCCTGTGTGTGCGTTTGTCAGTCGTGTTTCACTGAGACCTAACGACACACGATCTGTTCACGTTTCATCTGTATTTTTTTTGTCACAGCTTTTTCAGTTTGCCGGACGACTTGTGATCAGAGAATCTTACCTGCCAGAGTCTTCCCGTTTTCTGATCCCAATTTTAGTAATGAAACTGATCTGCTGGTGAGTATTATATAACTGACACCAACCTGGAATGACTAAAGCAGCTCTGCAGAGAATAATTCTCCACATATACTGTGTTAAATTACATAAAATTCAGCCTTTGTTTGACCTCTTCTTTGCATATAAACCATATTTCTTTTCATCCTAGCCTATCCACTAAAAACACTCTTTGATCCATAACTTATAATGCCATGTGTTGGTAATAGAGTCCTCATCAAAACACAGAAAATAGATCACATCAGTCAAGTTCTGAGGTGTTTACACCGGCTGCCCATCTGTCAGAGAACAGATTTTAAAATCCTGCTGCTGGTTTATAAAGCGCTTAATGGTTTACTGCCAGAATACGGGTGATTAACTAGGAACCATCCAGACAGCTCAGGTCATCTGGTAAAGGTTGCTGTCTGTCCCCAGAGTCAGAACCAAACGTGTCGTCAGCTTCTAGCTTCTTATATCTGGAACAAACTCAGCTGCAGGTCAGCTGAGTTTTCTCTCAGCTCTTTTAAATCCAGGTTAAAGACAAACCTGTTGACAGCTGCCTTTAAACTAAATTATGTTCATAAAGATGTTGATCTTTCACTCTGCACTGTAACTTTTAATTATTTTAATTTGTTTCCTTAAATCAATTTTATTTCAATTATTTTTACTTGAATAATTTCATTCCTTTTTCAAATTGCATCTTTTAATGTTTCTTTTCTGTCCTCTTTCATGATGCTCTTTGATGTCTTTTGTGAAGCACTTTGAATTTCCTTGTTGTTGAAAGATAATTATTATTTGTCTTCCAGGCTCCCAGTCATTTGGACACGCTGCCTGTGGATACTACTGATAGGAATGTGACGACACAGATTCCTTTCTTCAACCTTCAAGTAGGTCGATCACACATAAGAATCAGATCAGCACTGAGCAGCAGTGATCAAAAGTAATAGAGTACATTTATTCAACCGTGCGACATTCTCCTTTTTCATTTTTCTACCACATTTATCGATTTTCTTTCAAATTTTATTCTATTTTTCAAGATGAAGCTTTTCTGTGCAACATATGTTAAAATGAAAAAAAAAATACGTCATAATACTTAATTTGTTACATATAAGCAAAAAAATGTAATTGGTGGTCCAAACCTTTTTTTGTGACAGATAGATGTCAGTAGTTATCAATCTTCAAGGTAAGCTGTGTTAGCCATCGCTATTATCTGTGTCTTTGTTCTTTTGATTTTAAAAGTTAAAGGACCAATATGTAAATAATAAAATTACCTTACTATATCATGACCAATAAAGGAAACGTGCGATGCTGGCTTCTTTTAAACATTCAGTCACTATAAGTTCACACAGTGAAACTGCGAATGGGTCATGAAGTCGGTCATATACTGTAAGTTTGTTTTCACCAGAGAATCTGCGGCTTAAAGCCACCTCCACATGGCTGTTTCAGACTGCCAGGCAAACAGCAAACCACCAGATGTTGTAGCGATGCCCGTCCTAGATAGCCTCAGCCTTTTTCTAATTAGCAGAAGAATAACTAGGAGACGAGGAAAAACGAGGAGATGCATATGGAAAATGGTGAAAGAACAAAGAAAGCTTTGGAGACAGATGCAGAGCTGGATGAATAGTGAAGCTTCAGAACATCGACTTTAGGGAGGAGATGGATCTCTCCAATATTTTAAAATTGGACTGTACCCATTATAAACACAAGGGGCCAGTTATACATTATTGGTGTTGTTTTTCAACCCTAGGCACCTCGACACTACAGGCTCATGGGCTACCACCCTGTGTCAGCGTTGGAGGCATTTCATTCTTATATTCCCACTATTTTGGACAGACAACTTCGCACTGGAGCTCTGGTAACATTGCAGAGTGAAAGACACAACAAAAATAAGAAAATATGTATTCAATCTTCGTTCAGTTATTCAATCTCATTTTCATTATTCCTCTTTTTTTCCACTTTGTTTTCAACTTTTTAGAACGAGTTGTTGCCCAATGACAATCAAACGCAATCTCCCACAGCAGAGCGTCGACAGGGGAATGACCAGGGAGAGGAGGACGTGGCCACACGGGAGGATCACAGTCTCACCTTCAGGATCCCTGAAGCTCTATTCAGACCTTTTCAAGCACATCCACTCAGAGTCTTTGTAAATACATGTCCCCTTTAAGCCTGAAAAATAATTATTTATGTTTCTACGTAGGGTGCTTCTTTTTTAAGGTGGTATCCAAGCAGTTTGTTTTTGACAACTTTTCTGTCTTTGCCTAAGAATCCAGCTCCAGGCCTGCAGAATTACAAAACAACCCCAAAATACCTTGAGAGTGACCTTCATTTCCATCTCTGCCCTGTGCCCAGGTAACTAAAATACAACAACCCATACTGTTGAGTTCTGTCCCAGAATAACAGCCAGAACATAGATCAATAAGCAGGACAGTATAAAAGGATCACTAAGCGTGACCAGATAAAAAGAAAGAAAGGGCTTTGTTTGTGCAGGTATACAACACCTGAGAGCAACATCTGTGACGTTAGGACACAAACCTCACGCGCTCCGAAGACGCTTCTGGATCACCAGGTAATTTATTATAATAAAAAAAACAATATTACCAGCATTAATCAATCAATCTTTATTCTTATCGCTATGAAAATAAACATCGATTGATCAGCCACCACGTGCTTACTTTACTGCAACAATGACTCGGAACGACGGTGTTTGAAGACGACGTTTTGTCTCAGTGGACCCAACCTGTCTTTCAAAAGCAGGTAAAAAGCTCGTTGTTATGTTTAAAGAAAAGCAGGTAAACCTTTTAGCTTAATCCATCATAGTGTGAAAGGCGGAGCAAGAAAAAAACTTCCCTTTAACAGGCAGAAATCTTCAGCAGATCTGGACTGATGATAGAACAGCCATCTGCTAAACTGGCTTGAAAACGGGATTGGGGGAGATGGAATAAGAAAGAAGGATGGGGGGGGGGACAGATTGGTTGTTTGGTCATCCTTACCGACAGTCCTGAGGAACCTAAGAGAGCTCAGGAGCTCCCAGAAAAACAAGAACATGGTAATAACATACATGGCCTTTCCCCTCGTGTTACATGTTGGCATAGTGAATGCTAAATGGACTTGAGCTTGTATAGCGCTTTGCTAGTCTTCTAGAAAAGAGCTACTCAAAGCACTTTTACACCACAGATCACACCTACCCATTCACACTGATGGCTGGTTATGTGGCCCATCCAGTAATTAACTCCATTCACGCACATTCATACGCTGTGTCAGGGGTGTTCGAGCAATTTAAGTATCTTGCCCAAGGACACATTTTGCACGGACGTGTTGCTTGCTGGGGATCGAACCCTCGACTTTCTCGATTGAGGGACGACGACTCTACCAACTGAGCCACAGCTGTCCTGAGTGATTTATCTCAGAGGTCCCCAAAACATGTCTGGAAAGTTTCCTGCTCCTGCTCCACCCCTCTAGATCAGCCCTGCTCAGAACAAGCTGTAGTTTAAATGTAGACACACTGCGTCTGACCACGCCCCTCTCTTTAAAGGGATGTGGCTTTGGTGTTCTATCGATCCACGTTGTATTGTTTATGGCTTTGGTGTTCTATCGATCCACGTTGTATTGTTTATGGCTTTGGTGTTCTATCGATCCACGTTGTATTGTTTATGGCTTTGGTGTTCTATCGATCCACGTTGTATTGTTTATGGTGAGAAGCCAGACAAGGAGGGCAGAACAAACTGTTCTGTGGGAGTGTCACCCACCTGGGGGAGGGGCTACTGCCCTTTGTGATGTCACGAAGGGACATTGTTTCGCACATGTCACCTTTAATGCTTCACGAACTTCTATTCATCAGTCTTTGACTTTCTTTGTATTGATTGACTCTTTCATCCTAAACATGAACCATGTTTTTATAATACCATTTTAATTTTGTTTCATAGATTGTCCCACCTTGAAGCATTTTAATGCTGGAAACGGAAAAACCAGCTACCGATGCAGATATGACTTCTCCTTTTTTTTTTTTTTTTTTTTTAACCAACAACAGGTAGCAAGTCCAGCGCACAGGAAAATTAAGACTTTTCCTCAAGTCTCCTTGAACTGTTTGTCCAATCAGCCTGGTCTCACTTGTGACTGGACCCTGCGCAGGTAAACAAGAACTCAATGATGATCAGTGATCTCTTTAACACACAGAACATAACAAACATTTATAAATACAGATCTGTTTGCACGGTGTATTTTATCTGACATGATCGCTAACTGTGCTGCTCTGCTTTTCACCCTGTTGTCTCCTTTCCATTTTCCACTTTCCTGAGTGATGGAGATTGGTCACCATATTATTGGCGGTGTCTTTTTTCAACGTTTGAATGCGTGTCGGTGAGAAGAATCTCTCTGATTGGCTGTTCAAAAGGTTTTATTGAGCAGTTTGGATACTGCCGCTCGAGTATCCGGCTTCTCATTATTTGCTGTCTCTGCCTCTACTTTTCTTTTCCCACTAAAAAACCAAGGGCTGACAACACCAGTGATGTTTTTTTTCATCAGACATTAATTTTGATAAGAAGTACTATTAGATGCACGACAATGGTCTTCTTGTATTCTGACGACAGAGAGCCTGCTGGCATGGAGGGTTATTTCCTCACCGAATGCGCAGAAGACAAGACAGTCTTCCTGGTGTGTCTGCATATACATCCTGGTGCATTATTACTTGTTGACATTTCTTAATTAATTCAATTCAATTAAAAAAAAAACGTTATTTGTCCACCGGGGGCAATTCAGGGCACACAGAGCAGCAAATAACGACAGTGTAACTATACTAAAACATTTAACCAATCAACAAGAATAAAGTGTAAAAGAAGAATAAGTGTTAGGATGTTAGTGTGTTAGTACAGGTTAGAATAAGTGTCAGGATGTTAGTGTGTTAGTACAGGTTAGAATAAGTGTCAGGATGTTAGTGTGTTAGTACAGGTTAGAATAAGTGTCAGGATGTTAGTGTGTGTTAGTACAGGTTAGAATAAGTGTCAGGATGTTAGTGTGTGTTAGTACAGGTTAGAATAAGTGTCAGGATGTTAGTGTGTTAGTACAGGTTAGAATAAGTGTCAGGATGTTAGTGTGTTAGTACAGGTTAGAATAAGTGTCAGGATGTTAGTGTGTTAGTACAGGTTAGAATAAGTGTCAGGATGTTAGTGTGTGTTAGTACAGGTTAGAATAAGTGTCAGGATGTTAGTGTGTGTTAGTACAGGTTAGAATAAGTGTCAGGATGTTAGTGTGTTAGTACAGGTTAGAATAAGTGTCAGGATGTTAGTGTGTTAGTACAGGTTAGAATAAGTGTCAGGATGTTAGTGTGTTAGTACAGGTTAGAATCCAGTCACAGAGTTAGATACGAAGAGCAGAAGAGAGGAAAGTGTCTGGATGTTAGCACGAGTTAAAAACACACAAGTCACAGTCAGACACAGAGACACAGCGTCGACGTGAGATGTAGAAAGACGTGCATGTGTCAGATGAAAGCAGACATGTGAACAGGTGTATGTGATGTAAACATGCAGTAGACTGTCTGTATAAACAGAACTGTAGTGCAGAAAAAGATATAAGTGGACAGTGATCGGACTAAGATGTGATCAGACATGATACATATATGTAATGAACAGACGTAACAGAACTATAGTGCAGTAATAGAGTATAAATATTATATATAACTTCAAGCTATATGCAGATACCTCCAAAAAAGAAAACCCTGTGGCTACTAGAAGAATCTTTAAGTAAAGGATTGTCTGCCTTCAGTCTGATTCAAAGCAGCAGCAGCCCTTGGGCTCATCAGGAGAAACATCTCTGTGTTTTCTACACAGGTCTTTGGGCTACAGTGCAGATATACTCTGCACAGATTCACCTGCTCCTTTAAGTGGACCTCCTGTTGAGCTTTCTCAGCTCACGGACCAAACGTGAGCACATTCAACTTCTTATGGTCATTTTTTATTTTTGGGATGAATTTCGAGTTGTATCTGATTTGATGCTCATATTCTGTGTGTTTGTTTGTAGGTATAAAGGCTCCAGTGTTCGACTATCACCAGAGATAATCAGAGCAGAGTTCTTGACATGGAAAGCTCCAGTCAGCGCAAACCTCACTCGAGGCATGACACTCAGGTGGGGATGTTGGCTTCATTTATGGATAACACACACACACACATTCACACACAAAGAAGTATATTGTTGCTTTATAAATCAATCAATCAATCAATCTTTATTTATATAGTGTCAATTCATAACAGATTTTATCTCGAGACACTTTACAAAAGCAGGTAAAGGACCTTACTGTTTGTCTGTCAACATTAACAAAGGACTTTACTTACTTACTTTACTTATATACTTAGACAAGAGCCCAGCTGAATCCATCATAGCGTGGCAAGAAAAAACTTCCTTTTAACAGGCAGAAATCTTCAGCAGACCCGGATCATGACGGAACAGCCATCTGCTAAACTGTGCTGAAAATGTGATGGTGGAGATGGGACAAGATGCAGAAAGAAGAATAGGATAGGATAGGTTTTGGGGGGGGGGGGGGGTTGTTTAGGCAGGCCATCCTCATCAACAGTCCCGAGGAACCTGAGAGACCTCCCAGAAAAAGGATGAGGTTAGTAACTTCAATATAAAGATATAAACAAGCAGTCATAAGATATGAAAGCAGAGAGAGAGAGAAAAATAAAGATCAATAAAGATCCTGGTGCCAGGTCCCCCGGCATTCTGGGAACGTAATGTTCTTGATGGATAGTACGGTACAATTAACTCTTTAAGATAGGATGGTGCCTGACCGTTTAGAGCTTTGTAGGTGAGCAGAAGGATTTTAAATTCTATTCTAGATTTTATAGGGAGCCAATGGAGAGAAGCCAATACAGGAGTAATGTGGTCCCTTTTCCTAGTTCTAGTAAGAACACGAGCTGCAGCGTTTTGGACGAGCTGAAGGGTCTTTAGAGATGTACCATAGCACCCTGATAAAAGGGAATTACAGTAATCCAATCTGGAGGTAACAAACGCATGAACTAATTTTTCAGCATCATTTTGTGACAGGATCTGTCTGATCTTAGAGATATTACCAAGGTGAAAATAAGCTGTCCTTGAAATTTGTTTAATGTAGGAATCAAAGGACATATCCTGATCAAACAGAACTCCTAGGTTTCTAACAGTGGTACTAGAGGCTACACTAATACTACTAAGAGCCGTCATATCGGCAGAGAAAGTCTCTCTAAGGTTCTTAGGTCCGATCACTATAACTTCAGTCTTGTCTGAGTTGAGCAGTAAGAAGTTTCTGGTCATCCAGGTCCTGATGTCCTTGAGGCAGGCTTCTAGTTTACGAAGCTGGTTGGTGTCGTAATGTGGTAATAGTGTACTTGCATGTTTAATTTCAACAGTCACCTTCTTTTAGAGCTAAAGTAACAAATGACTTTGTGTAACCAGGTTAAAATGATATATTTATTTTTATTTGAAACTTCACCAAATCCTTATAAATATTGAAGATATTTTCATTTTGTATGTTCTTTATGTATTTTGAGGTTCATTGTACCCATACTGTTATACCTGTACTGTCTCTTTAAGAGATCGCTGTGTGTGTGTTGCGAGTGACGTGTGTAGTGCTTCTCTCAGTCCGCGCTGCGCTCGCTGAGGGAAGGTAAGGCTACTTTGCTCTATTCACGGGTTAGCACTGTTTCTTTTTACAACATTATTAAATGCAGTAGTCGCAATTATTGTCCACTCGTTGCCTTTCTGAGCATGCAGGACAAGTTGCGTTCCGAATATAAACTTTGTCATTGAGCTTTTAGAAGTTTATTAGCGGACACGTGTTGCTAAGTGCTACGGGGTTTCCCGTGTGTTCTGTTAACAGGAGACTGGAGACCTGTGTGAGAAAGAACCGCATGTCACAGAAATGTCTTTTTGATTTGTGCAGGTATGGGTATTTTTGTATTTTACATGTTCACTGTTTATTGTGCTGGTTGTAGTTTTGATGCTGTGAAATTCAATTGAATAAGTACATTTTATTTACTGTTAATTTTTATTTAAACATTAATGCTGTTAAAGCATTTATATGTACATGTCTCGCAGTCCGCGCTGCGCTCGCTGAGGGAAGGAGACTGGAGACCTGTGTGAGAAAGAACCGCATGTCACAGAAATGTCTTTTTGATTTGTGCAGATGCTGCAGCCAGCTCAGTTCTTATTAAATGAGAAGTCGCCAGCAAATTGTGGTCCGAGTCCTCCATCTTCCATCAACATCACCACAGAACACAACGCAGATATCACGACCAGTAACGGATGTGCATCCAGAGAAGTTTAGAACTTCAGCAGGACAGAAACACACCCGTTACAATGGTGCCGTGACCTTTCAAGGATTGGTCTGAGGAACGACGCCTGCTCGTTCGCCGAGGGAGGCTGCCATCACTTGTTTTTTTTGGGTATTCAGGTATTTTGCTGGACTGCACCTGCTGGTTTAGTGCATTTTTTTTTTTTTTTTGTATTGATTGTTATTAGATATAGGCACAGCAAGGATTTTTTTGTTTTTTTTGTTTTTATTTTGTGACTCAAGATACTAAGTTAGTTGCAGTTCAGGTAATTTGATGAGTGTGACTTGTGTCTAAGGCGCTCATGTGATTTGATTTTTGCTCTTTGTATAGCAACCTTGATCTGCTATATATATTTTTTTTCTTTTTTTTTTCTTCTTTCCATTCATATCCTCTGTGTAAGGTGTGTGGCTGGACTATGGCTGAGGGTGAGACATTTTTCCTTGACAGGGAGGGTGAGGATAGTGATAGTGTTTCTCCTGGTTACCAGTTTGGTGTGGGTAGGGGGTTTATCAGTCATCCCTTAGTGGCCAGAACACCGGGTCCTGGAGACACAGTGTTAGGTACTCCTCATCTTACGTCCACGCGTCATGTGAGTCAGACCAGATCTTCTCAAGTCGAAAAGGGCCCTGACTTGGGCTCGCTCATTACACAATTAGCTGAGGAGTTAGGCAAGTCTATTAGTGCTCAGCTGCAAGCAGATAGAAGCACACAGAACATTAGTGATTCTGTACAGCGATCAGAGACAACATTACCAGATGTTAAAGTGGTTTTACAGTCAGATGCAAAGGAGCCGCCCATATTTAGAGGTGATGGTTCTGACAGGTTCACAGTCCATGAGTGGCTAAACCTTATGTCTTTGTATTTGAAGAAACGAGCGATTCCAGTTCATGAACATTCACAAGAAATCCTTGCGAAGCTGATGGGTAAGGCGGGAGATGTGGTGAAGATAAAGCTACGTAACAACACATCCATTGACCATGCTGCTAATCCCCACGTGATTTTTGACATCTTAAAGCAACATTTCAGTGAACTAACGTACTCAAGCATGCCATTAGCGGATTTCTACAACACTTTGCCCATGTCAGGCGAGGATGCAATGGAGTATTGGATCAGGTTGAACAAAACGGTGGATGTGGCGGATGAATGCTTGAAGAGACAGGGCCGTAGCATTGATGATCCGAGCTATGAAGTCAGCATGATGTTCATCAAACACTGTCCTGATCAGGCACTCGCCAGTGTTTTCAAGTTCAAGTCTGCAGAGAAATGGTCAGCCTGTGAAATTCAAGAGAGACTTGATGAGCACATGCAGGAGAAGAAGACTCGGTCTGCAGCTTTACAACCAGTTAAACCCGGCTCAACAGTGCGTGAAGTTCATTCTCAGTGTCATGTGCCTATGCTTGGTGATGCACCTGCCTGTGACTACAGTAAGTCAACTGTACCACCTCCAGCTTCCACTACTGTTACTAACATTGACAACGACTGCATGAAGAGTTTAGTTAGCTTATTAGATCGGCTAGTCACACAGCACACGCAGGTGCCAGTTCATCTTAGCGACCAAACTACAGCGTCTCAGCCTTCTCAGAGAGCCTGTAGGGTTTGTGGGGCTTCCGTTCATTCCACGTTGTCTCACTGCAGACGGGAGAACAGGTGTCTTAAGTGCCTGTCTCCTGGCCACTGGAAGAAGGATTGTACTCAGCGATATAGCAAGAGCTATCCCCAGACTGCTGACAGTGCTTCCAGCCAGAATCAGCAGTTAAACTAGACATCCCACATCTGGGGAGGGGCGGTGTGGGTTGTGTGAATGAATCCCTCTCTGAAACTTGTGACCTCACTGATTTGTATGAGGAGAGCTGTGCCAAAGCACCTAAGGGGTCGAGAATAGTCATTCAGGCCACTCAGAGAATTGAAGCTTTCAGTGAGCTTTTCTATGCTTCAGTGATGATTAACCGTAGTGTTCAGGTTCAAGGTATGATAGATTCTGGTTCTATGGCTTGTAGCATTAGCCAAAGTGCAGTGGACAAACTCTGTTCGGCCAATGTTTTACCTAAGAAGCAGCAACCTAAAGAAAACATTGTTTTGATTGGTTGTGGTGGTTTGCAGACTCGACCGGAGGGTTTTTATGACTTAGAGATGGAGCTCTATGGGGTTAGTTGCATTGTACCGACTTTAGTTGTTCCTGGTCAGCATGATGACCTCATTTTGGGCTCAAATGTCATCAAGTATTTGATTCACGCTCTGAAGAATGACAGCAGTTACTGGGACATTGCCTCTGGATATGGACATCAGTCTAACTCTGATATTGAGCATTTCTTGTTGATGTTTACCAACGTTGCACGTTGGAAAGGAAGTGAAGTTCCTGATAGAATAGGGACTGTCAAGCTCACTCAAGCAGTAACCCTCTTGCCTAAACATGAACATTTGGTGTGGGGCAGATTGCCTGCTAATGCTCCTATGTCACCTGGCAGTACGGTTATCGTTGAACCAACTAGCTCCAGGGCTATGCCACGGGGGATTTTGGTGGGTCGCCTTGTTACACCACTCTGGGGTGATAGATGGGTGCCGATGACTGTTGTTAACCCATCTGACAAAGCTGTCACGCTTAAGAGAAACAGCAAAATGGCTGATGTATTTCCGTGTTTGGCGATTGAGGACGTAGATGTCTTTCAAGGTTTACACAAAGTGTCGGAGAAACGACAGTGCGACTCAGCAAACCAGGAGTTTGACACGGAGTCGCTGCAACCTGACTCCTTCGGTGGTTCTTGTCCCACTGCTCAGTCAGCCAACACGCTGGAGGATTTGGGCCTCGGTGACATCGACATTGATTTCCGTCAGGTTAGTGTCGATTGCGGGTCTCGTCTAACTCAGCTGCTGACAGAATATCATGATATTTTCTCTAGGCATTCACTGGACTGTGGCGAAGTCGAGGGATACGCACATCGCATCCGTCTCACTGATGACCGACCTTTTCGCTTACCATACAGGCGGGTCCCACCAGCTCACTATCAGAAGCTGAGGCAGGTTCTGACTGATATGGAGGAAAAAGGGATCATCAGGAAGTCTACCAGTGAGTACGCTTCACCTCTTGTGATGGTGTGGAAGAAAGATGGTGGGTTGCGACTCTGCAATGACTTCAGGTGGCTTAATGCCCGGACTTTGAAGGACGCACACCCTTTACCTCACCAGTCTGACTGTTTGGCTGCTCTTGGAGGAAACTGTCTCTTCAGCACAATGGACCTGACCTCTGGCTTCTTCAACATCCCGATGCATGAAGATGACAAGAAATACACAGCTTTCACCACCCCCCTTGGGCTGCATGAGTACAACCGCATGCCACAGGGACTGTGTAATAGTCCGGCTTCCTTTATGAGGATGATGACTGGCATCTTTGGGGACATGAACTTTTCGAAGCTTCTCTGTTATCTTGATGATCTTCTTGTGTTTGCACCATCAGAGGAAGAGGCCCTTTCAAGACTGGAGACAGTATTTCGGAGGCTCCGAGAGAACAACTTGAAACTCGCTCCTAAGAAATGCCATCTGCTAAAGAAGCAAGTCAACTTTCTTGGTCATGTCATTAATGGTGGAGGTGTGTGTGTCGATCCTGCGAAGGTGGAGGCCATTAATAACATGTCAGTGTCAGACCTCATGGAGACTGATGGGTGCACGCCTTCTGTGCGGAGGATCAAATCTTTCCTTGGCATGGTGTTTTATTATCAACATTTCATTCCCAACTGTTCCTCCCTTGCTAAGCCTTTGTTTGCACTTACGGCTGGTCAGAAGAGAAGGGGCAAGGCTGCCAAAAATGCAAGGTTACAAGGCACCTTTCGCAAGCTTACCGCTGCAGATTGGACAGTGGAGTGTGGTGATGCATTTGGAAAGTTGAAGCAAATGTTGTTGGAATGTGTTGTCCTTGCTCACCCGGATTTTGACGAACCATTCATCCTGTCAGTAGACGCGTCGCTAGATGGTCTGGGTGCAGTGCTTTCGCAAGTTCCTCGAGGTGAATCCAAGGCCCGACCAGTAGCTTTTGCAAGCAAAACTCTTAGTGCTTCTCAGCGGAAGTACCCGGCTCATCGGTTGGAGTTCATGGCTTTAAAGTGGAGTGTATGTGAAAAGTTCAGCCATTGGCTGAAAGGTCGCAGTTTCACCATCTGGACGGATAATAATCCACTCACTTACCTTTTAACGAAGCCAAAACTTGACGCATGTGAGATCCGTTGGGTGTCTAAACTTGCTTCCTACTCTTTCGACCTCAAGCACTTACCTGGGAGAAGTAATGTGGTTGCGGATGCCTTGAGTCGTGACCCCTTTGCAAAGACTGTTGGCCAGAGGCTGTTGAAGGAACCTTATGCCACTTTGGTTCGGGAAGCTGATGACATGGCAGTGGATTCTGTGCAGGACGTTTTCAGAGTCAGTTGTCAGTATCAAGTCCGAGGTTCGGCGGGTACTCCCGTTTTCAGGAGGGTGTGTAATGCAGCTGAGATTAGAGCTCTCTGTCAGGCTCATACTGACTGGACTGATGCGGCGGAATACAGGGCATTGCCTTTGGTTCAGCTCGTCCAACATTTGTCGAGCGGTCAGGATGTGTTACCCATGCTTTCTACCCAGGAGCTGCAGTTAAATCAGCAGCATGACCCCTGCATCTCCAAAGTGTTTCCTTTTGTTACATCTAAGAAAAGACCATCTAGGCGGGAGATGCATGGTGCTGACTTGAAGGCCCTCAGGTTGCTAAAGCAATGGGACAAGCTGGAGGTTCATGACGATGTCTTGTATAGAGTAACAAGAGACCCTGTCACCAAGCAGAAGAGGTTTCAATATGTGTTGCCTCAGCTTCTTAAAGATCAGGCGTTGTCTGGTGTCCATGACCTGGCGGGTCATCAGGGTCAGGACCGTACTCTGTCTCTTGCTAGGCAGCGCTTTTATTGGCCAGGCATGGAGCAAGATGTGCGTTCATATGTCAAATGCTGTCGGAGATGTGTGGTTGGGAAGTCACCTGAACCTTCTGCTCGCGCACCTTTGGAGAGCATCAGGAGCTCGGCGCCAATGGAGTTAGTGTGCATGGATTTCTGGTCAGCGGAGGACAGCAAACAAAGATCTGTGGATGTCCTAGTGGTCACCGACCATTTCACCAAACTCGCCCATGCATTCCCTTGCGCTAATCAGACAGCGAAGCAAGTTGCTAAAAAACTCTGGGATAATGTGTTCTGTGTCTACGGTTTTCCAGAAAGGATTCATTCGGACCAGGGCGCCAATTTTGAAAGCAACTTGATTGCGGAGCTTCTTCGGTTGGCCGGTGTTAAGAAATCTCACACGACAGCATACCACCCGATGGGCAATGGGGGCACTGAGAGGTTTAATCGCACCTTGGGTAGCATGCTTCGTACTCTCCCCCTCAAAGAGAAACAGCATTGGCCACAACAGATTCAGACTCTCACATTTGCTTATAATGCAACCATCCACGAGACAACGGGTTATGCACCCTTTTTCCTCATGTTTGGGCGTGTTCCTAGACTGCCAGTGGACATCATGTTCAAGCGTGTCTTGACTGATCCTGCAGTCGCTGACTATGATTCTTATTCCAAGTCTTTGCTGTCCAGCTTGAAAGGTGCAATGGAGATTGCCCAGAAACATTCTTCCACAGAGCAGCAGCACCAAACCCAGCAATACAACAGGCGGGTCAAGGGTACCTACCTGTCTGTTGGTGACCGTGTTTTGGTTGCAAACAAGGGAGAGCGCGGGAAGAAGAAATTAGCTGACAGGTGGGAGGATGGTGTGTACACTGTTGTTGATGCGAATCCCGGAATACATGTTTACAGAATAATAGATGCAGCGGGACACACAAGAGTTGTACACAGAAACCTCTTGCTTGAGGTCAACTTCCTGCCATTCCTTGGGATTGACCAATGTGGGGATGCCCGTGTGGCAGATTTATCGTTGGACAGTAGGGAGTCTGACCTGGATGATTGCCTCTCAGATGAGGATACTGCTTCGATGTCTGGAGTCGTGACTCAGGGTGATGGCGCGCAAGTTCTCTCTTGTTCCGGAGATGAAACGGAGTCTGAAGTTTCGTCTGTGTCCGAGCTGGTGGGTTCAGAAGTGCAGATCCAGTCTAGTCCAATGCCCAGTCCTTCAACTGCCATTACTGACTGTCCATCTAATTCACTTGAACCACATGCTGACCCCTCAGTTGAACTTGATTCGAGCACGAGCGCTGGGGCTGATGGTGAGGTCAGGACACGTACAGGCAGATTAGTGAAGTCAGTAAATAGGCTGATAGAATCCATGGTTCAGAAACCATTTTTGAAGGGTCCGAGACGTTCATTTGCTGATCGTTCTCTATTCTCTTTTACTCTTGAGGGTTAAGAAGTGATGACACAAATATTAATTTTTTTTTTTTCTTCTTCTTTTCTGTGAGAGGTCTTGGTAGGCCGCACACATTTTTTTTTTTTTTGCAGTATGGCAAGTGTCTATGGGTTTGAAAAGAGGGCCAAGTTTTGTGCGGCGTATTAGGCGTTGCATTTTACTAGGGGAGTTTAGAGACTTGTACAACCTCTGTCCTTCCTGATCCTTGTATGAGGGGTAACTTCTGAGTTGTTTAGGGAGACTCGGTCTTTCATGTGACTTGTGCCAGGTTTTGCCAGTATAGACGTTGCTTTTTCTGTTTTTTTTTTGGTCGCTTAAGGATGTTGGTGAATTTCAGGAGGGGTGAATGTAACCAGGTTAAAATGATATATTTATTTTTATTTGAAACTTCACCAAATCCTTATAAATATTGAAGATATTTTCATTTTGTATGTTCTTTATGTATTTTGAGGTTCATTGTACCCATACTGTTATACCTGTACTGTCTCTTTAAGAGATCGCTGTGTGTGTGTTGCGAGTGACGTGTGTAGTGCTTCTCTCAGTCCGCGCTGCGCTCGCTGAGGGAAGGTAAGGCTACTTTGCTCTATTCACGGGTTAGCACTGTTTCTTTTTACAACATTATTAAATGCAGTAGTCGCAATTATTGTCCACTCGTTGCCTTTCTGAGCATGCAGGACAAGTTGCGTTCCGAATATAAACTTTGTCATTGAGCTTTTAGAAGTTTATTAGCGGACACGTGTTGCTAAGTGCTACGGGGTTTCCCGTGTGTTCTGTTAACAGGAGACTGGAGACCTGTGTGAGAAAGAACCGCATGTCACAGAAATGTCTTTTTGATTTGTGCAGGTATGGGTATTTTTGTATTTTACATGTTCACTGTTTATTGTGCTGGTTGTAGTTTTGATGCTGTGAAATTCAATTGAATAAGTACATTTTATTTACTGTTAATTTTTATTTAAACATTAATGCTGTTAAAGCATTTATATGTACATGTCTCGCAGTCCGCGCTGCGCTCGCTGAGGGAAGGAGACTGGAGACCTGTGTGAGAAAGAACCGCATGTCACAGAAATGTCTTTTTGATTTGTGCAGATGCTGCAGCCAGCTCAGTTCTTATTAAATGAGAAGTCGCCAGCAAATTGTGGTCCGAGTCCTCCATCTTCCATCAACATCACCACAGAACACAACGCAGATATCACGACCAGTAACGGATGTGCATCCAGAGAAGTTTAGAACTTCAGCAGGACAGAAACACACCCGTTACATTTGGCACATTGTTTTGTTGCCTGTTTCAAAAGTAAACCCCCATCCTAGAAAACAAAAGCATTTGTTATTGGAGAACTTTATGTATAAACACATTCTACTCATTGAACGTTGATTGGGTGCGTGTTATTTGTCGGAACAGTAATATTAACTCCTCCATTTTTCCAATCATGTGAAATTGCTCTTTTACAGGCACTTGGGGGAACTTCAGATGGAGGCGTCAGAGTTAAACACGATTGGAAGAAGAGTGATGACCAGGCTGATGCAACTTGAAGCCAATGACAACCAACTTGCAGTCACTGAAACGCAAAGCAATGTTTTACACATCCAATGATTAAAACACGTGTTCTTGTATTTATGTGGTTTTAAATAAAGTTGTGTTGGTCAGAATAACATGTTGTTAGCATGTTCGCCTTTTGTTAGCCTCCATGGGATGGAGACCAGAACAGTATTTCTCTTCCTTTACCTCTAGAGGGAGCTCTTCACTCACTTAAGGAAAATAATAACAGGTCTTGGGAATAGTTATCAAGATAATGCAAGATTAGTGATCTGAGAATAATCTTCTGAAACCACATAACACGTCTACACTTTTTAAATGAGATTGCTTTAAATGTGGGCTTGATTTGTTTATGAATAAAACAAACCGCCATCCGACATTGTTCGAAATTTTCACAGGCTTACAGCAGCTACAGATGACAAATTTTCTCTGTTCCTTTTCTAGAGCACATAAGATCTTATTTACTGGATTAATGTTACGAGGGAACACTTTATTACTGTGCAGGTGATACTGTGCTATACGTATCAATGAAGCCAGAAAACACCAATCAGTTACCTAAATTGTATAGTATGAACGACTGAATGCCATTTTCACTTTGAACCGAAGCCATGCATAGTTCTAAACCAGTAGTTATTCTGGGAGGTTTTTTGTGACACTTGTTTTAGTCTGTTTTTACTCAAGTTTCAGATTACATAATTTACATATTAAGCAATACTACAGTTCTGTTGGGCAGTGGGCCCATCAGAGAATAAACCTTCATAGAGGCAAATAAGATGGTGAACAAACACATCTGGTCTGCTCTCAAGGACATCAGGACTTAGATGACCAGAAACGAACCGCAGAGAGACTTTTTCTGACGATATAATGGCCCTTACCGCTCCCCTCCTCTAGGCTGAAGCCCCTCCAGCCTCCCAGCCTTGTGTCCCCGTGTCGGCTTCCACATCGCTGCCTGCAATCGGAGCTCGAAAATAAAGATGATTACGTTATTTTCATGACCTGTCAGAAAAAATAAATATAAATTATATAATATGTATATTATTATTATTTATTATTAAAAATATAATATAAATGAACTATTTTCACTATATGAGATGTAAGTCTAGCAGTATATAAAATATAGAAATATAAATATCACAGTATGAAATGTAATTTTGCAGTATATAAAATATAGAAATATAAATATCTACACAGTATGAATGTGATTTAAGCAGGATATAAAATACCTGTCGGAAAAAATGTATAAAAAAAATTCCAAAATTTTCATGAAAAAAAAGATGACTGCCGAAAAATGTATAAAAAAATGTCAAAAAAAAAAAAAAAAAAAACATTTTCATGAAGAAACGATGACCACTCAGAAAAAATTGGTAAAATTTTCATTAAAAAAACATGACCGCAGACTTGTCGGAAAAAATGTATAAAAAAATGTCCACAATTTTTATGGAAAAAACACTGACCTGTCAAAATATTGTAAGGTATGTTATTATGTTATTATGTTATGCGAGTTACCTGGTTAAACAGTGTATAGCCTGTAGCGGCAGCTTTTATTTTGAAGAGGTTTAAGGAAGGGAAGTGGTGGTTAAGGACGCGTGCTGTGTGTTCGGCTGTGTGCGGCAATAAAGGAGGAGACGTGTGTTCAATTCATGCCCGATTCCGTATTTCTTTATTTTATAGTTTCTAAGTGTAGGCGTCATAAACACCGCTCGGTTACATTGGTGGCAGCGGTGGGATCTTTTTTTTTCCTGCATCGCTGTTGGATAAGTTTGTGTAAGTTGAGATAGTTAGCCAATGTTAGCCACTGCTAACACGCGTGTAGCCTAGTTGATGCAGTAAGGATAGTGCACGAGCCCGTGCCGCGTCTCGCCTGAGGACTTCCCCGCAGTAGTTTAGAGAGTGTAGTAATTAAATAGAGTGAAGAAGATCACAGCACCGGCATAATGTGGAAGTGCGACGAGGACCCACTGAGCTACAGGCTATACACTGTTTAACCAGGTAACTCGCATAACATAATAACATACCTTACAATATCAAACCTGTCGGAATAAATGTCTAAAAAAATGTCCAAAATTTTCCTGAAAAAAACGATGACCACCGATCTGTCATATTCTCAAGGAAAAAAGGGTAGCGCAAAAAATATAAATGTTTGCTTTTCATCTTTTCAATATAGTCACAAATCACACAGCTGTGGCAACAATAACTGAAAGATAAGGATACCCACCCACGATGCCTGTAAAGTCAAACTGGACTTTGGTCCGGGAAAAAAAAAAAAAATAAAAAATAAAAAAAAAAAAAATATATATATATATATATATATATGATTGAGTACTTAGATCAATAAATTAAAATAATTTTAAAAAAGAAACTGCAGAAGTACAGATTTTTATTTTTGTTAAAATGCGCTAAAATTGGACCTGACCGGAAGGAACCAATCTTCGCAGCGAGTGCACCGGGGGCGTTAAAAAAAGACGTACACAACAAAAGTTTGATACGTGTCTGCCTCTGCTCATGTTAAGATGGCGAAACTAAAAAGAAATTAAACCACAAACTAACTGTGCAAAGTTGAGACTCTACAAAACAAACCGAAGAGGCAGCCGGTAAGTGACAGGCATGGACAAATCCGCAGCAGGCGGCGCTGTGTTTTTATAAGTTATTGATCGTCTGTCTCTTTATTTTTAAATGCGGCTCGTTTATAAGTTATTGTAGTATTTCTTTATTTGAGAAAACACTGTTTATAAACTTTTGCTTCAGCGCGCGGTAAAAAAGACGGACTTGATTGATTAATTAGTTGATTAATGATTTGATATTGTTGCCACGGGCGACGTTAATGAGGCGGTTTGTTTACTTCGCATGTGTGATTAAAACGGAAGTAGAATATTCATTTGTTAAAAAACAGATTATTGAAATTAGTTTAAAATACAAAAACCTTTTGTTAAAATGTAGAATGTTAAAATGAGTTTAAAATGCAGGATTAAAATGTGTTCAATATACAGAGAAGTGCTTAAAGCAGTAGAACATTAAAATGTTTAAAAATATAAAAATTATTCCTGCATGTGTCTCAGTTAAAATGTTTAAATTATGTTGATTTTAATGTCATGTTAACATTTTGCATTTTCTTTTTGTTTCCAAGGTTTTTCACCTAAACCTAACCTAAACGGTTAACCTAAACCTAACCTAAACGGTTAACCTAAACCTAACCTAAACCTAACCTAAACGGTTAACCTAAACCTAACCTAAACGGTTAACCTAAACCTAACCTAAACGGTTAACCTAAACCTAACTTAAACGGTTAACCTAAACGGTTAACCTAAACCTAACCTAAACGGTTAACCTAAACCTAACTTAAACGGTTAACCTAAACGGTTAACCTAAACCTAACCTAAACGGTTAACCTAAACCTAACTTAAACGGTTAACCTAAACCTAACCTAAACGGTTAACCTAAACCTAACTTAAACGGTTAACCTAAACCTAACTTAAACGGTTAACCTAAACCTAACCTAAACGGTTAACCTAAACCTAACTTAAACGGTTAACCTAAACCTAACCTAAACGGTTAACCTAAACCAAACCTAAACGGTTAACCTAAACCAAACCTAAACGGTTAACCTAAACCTAACTTAAACGGTTAACCTAAACCTAACTTAAACGGTTAACCTAAACCTAACTTAAACGGTTAACCTAAACCTAACCTAAACGGTTAACCTAAACCTAACCTAAACGGTTAACCTAAACCTAACTTAAACGGTTAACCTAAACCTAAACTGTGTGTGTGTGTGTGTGTGTGTGTGTGTGTGTGTGTGTGTGTGTGTGTGTGTGTGTGTGTGTGTGTGTGTGTGTGTGTGTGTGTGTGTGTGTGTGTGTGTGTGTGTGTGTGTGTGTGTGTGTGGTCCCGTGCTCCTCCAAATCAAAACAAACTAGTGAGAATTAACTTTAATCAATTGTTATAAAACCTTTTCCCCTGAGATTTATGTTTAAAAAATGAATTCCTTATTCATGTGTGCGTCTTTATGGTTTAATTTGATACACAGTACATACATACTTATATAATTACTGTCTTTCATTAGTGCTTCCCTGTATATACTGTATGTTATTTTATTTAGTCTTTTATTTGATGTACATAGTGCTACTAGTTTTCAGTCTACCTCACAGTATATATACATAACTCTTCTTGAATTAAGCGATAAAAAAATAAAATAAAAACGAGGATGGATGCTGCACCTTTCAAATTAAACCACTTCCACTTAGAACTAATCGGACAAAGTAGGAACAAACATCAGCGTCCTGTGCGCACCTACTGATCATTGGGTGCTAAAAGTATACAGCACAGAAAGTAGGGACTGTCTACTGTCAGACTGTGGAGGCACCCCATGATGCAGAGTTCATGTTAGCTCTGCAGCAGCCATATTGGCTCCTTAATGTATTTTTATGACGACAGAAGGTCCATCCCCCATCAAATCTATAAGTACATGAATGTTCCTCCACCTGTAGTGCACTGGTTATTGATCTGGATTTTGCTCCCTGGGAAACTCATGACAAGCCCAGTAAAAGTCTAACCTTTTATAATCTTTTAAATGAATGTTGTTTTTTACTGATACAATACTGAATAGTCTGAATAAAAATATATAAGATTTTTTATTTTATTTTTAGTGTGTTTTAAATGTAATATTAATAATTAAGCTAAATAATAAACACCTACTTTGTTCTAAGTACCATTAACTATCAGTGCAGTTATTAGTTACCACTCCTAATTTGTTCTTTTTTTGTTTCTTTCATGCTCAGGACAGTCACCCTCCACTGGCACCAGACAGCAGATGGAGTTTTTCTTCAGTTGACATTTTGAGGCCTTTCTGTAAGTGTCTCTCTCCGATAAACAGTCTGTGTGTGATGTGGTCCAGGCAAAACATTTCATGTCTTCTTTGTCAAAGCCGGGATCGGACACTTTGATGACAGAGGAGGAATAGTTGGAGATTGACAGGTCATTTCTTATGACAGACATAAAAACATAAAAACAGAGCTGAAGGAAAGAATACAAAATACATCATTAAAAGACGGGGATGAAAGTGAAAATACTGGATAAAGGAACAACTGTTAAAACTATCAAAGAAGGAAGAATGTGATGCAGTAAGGCAGACAGTATATTTCTAATGTTCAGCCTGAGTGAATAACAAAGTTTTAAGGCTGATTTAAAGGAGTTGAGTGTGGCAGCAGTCCTCAGGTGTTCAGGGAGTTTGTTCCACAGGTGAGGAGCGTAGTGACTAAACGCTGCTTCACCTTGTTTGCTTCTGACTCTGGGAACACTGAGTAAACTTCTTCCTGAGGACCTGAGCGGTCTGGATGTTTTATATTCTACAAGTAGATCTGACATGTACTTAGGGCCAAGACCATTTAATGCTTTATAGACCAGTAGTAAGATTTTAAAGTGGATCCTCTGACACACAGGCAGCCAGTGCAGTGATTGAAGCACAGGTGTAATGTGCTCCACCCTCTTTGTGTTGGTGAGGACTCTGGCTGCTGCGTTCTGGATCAGCTGCAGCTGTCGGACTGATTTTTTACTAAGGCCTGTAAACACACCGTTACAATAATCCAGCCTGCTGAAAATAAAAGCATGAACAAGTTTCTCTGAATCTTGTTTGGTCAGAAAACTTTTGATTCTTGCAATATTTTTCAGATGGTAATAAGCTGATTTTGTTACCATCTTAATGTGGTTGTTGAATTTGAGGTCTGAGTCCATAATCACACCAAGATTTCTGGCTTGATTTGTTGTTCTTAAGGACATGGATTCAAGACAAGCGCTGACCTCTGACCTTTCCTCTTTAGGGCCAAAAACAATCACCTCAGTCTTTTCTGGGTTCAGTTGTAAAAAACAGTTGTAAAAAACTAGCCTGCAACTGATTAAGAAACTATTCTATAAACATTGTCTGAAGATGCATGAGGAAATTTACATTTGTATTATATATTTTATGTTACCTCGTCTTTTGTTCTGCAGATTATTGAAGGAGGGTGTGTGTGCAGAAGTGAGGACAAATGGCGTGTTCAGCACAGTCTGCTAAATTACTAGTCGAAGACAACAGATGCCTCCTTGTGAGAAAATTAAAGGATCTCGGGGTCTCTGTGATTGTGGAGAATTTAAACGACCATGGAGTTTTCAGTGACGAAGAGGTCAGTAAAATAAAGGCAGAGAGAGATGACTATAATAAATCAAGAAAAATACTGGACTCAGTTATAAAGAAGGGGGAAGCAGCCTGCGAAAAACTCCTGAAGGTTATTGACACAATGCTCAGGAGGACCTCTGGGAGGACGTCTTCTCTCCCTGAGAGAAAGACTGAAGCTTTAACTGGGACTAAAGAGTTTGACCTTGACGTCTTGATCAGCTGCTTCGACTTCAAGGACGACACAGAAATGGATCTAAACTACTCCCAAGGTATTTTGAAGCAGAATTGTGATTTATACTAAATGATGTAAGATAATGAACCTAAATTTGTCTATGTACAAATATGTGACTAGCGAGCATGACACACTTATAAACTCTTTCCCTGTGTTTAATCTTTTTCAGGCCTGAGATCGTGCCACAGATACAAAGAAAAGTTAAAGTTAAAAGCACAAAAAAGATCCAAGGAATTTTGGGAGAGAGACAAAAAACAGTTTGAAGGAATCAACATGCCCGATCTGTCATACAGTTCACTTGTATTAGACACACACGGAAAACTTTCATCATCCAAAATAAAGAAAGCTAAGAAGCAAAAGAGCAAAATGATTCGCCCCAAAAAGCTCAGGAAATACATCCCTGAGGACAGACAAGAAATCTCCCCCAGTGACCTGCTGAAAAAATCTAAAAACATAGTCATCGTTGGGAAGCCTGGAATTGGAAAGACAGCACTCAGTCATGAAATGTTAAAACTCTGGGCAGAAACAGACAGCGGGGAGCTTGATTACATGTTTTACTTTGACATGAGGGAGACATCCCTCATCAGAGACTCCCGTCTGAGCCTGGAGGAACTTCTTTTCAGTGCATACAGTGAACCAGACGAAGACAAAGAAGAAGTCTTTCAGGACATAAAGAAGTACTCTGACAAAGTGACAATTATTTTCGATGGAATCACAGATCTCTCTTCCTCAGTGGTGAAGAGAATTGTAGAGAATGACTTCCTACCGAATGCCAAGGTCATCATAACCTGCAGACCAGATGACGAGGAAGACTTCTTTTCTGGAGACTTTGACAGAGTGGAAGTGAAAGGCTTCAGTGAGCAGACCATTAAAGAGTACTTCTCTGTGATTGGCAGGGAACAGAAGGTTTCCAGCAACCTGGAGTTGTTCACTCTGTGCCACGTCCCGATGTACGCACTGATGGTGGCTGTCTGTTTGTTGTCTGAGACTCCAGAAGACTCACCACAGCCAGGCAGTATGACTGAAATATACATCAACATTGTTCGTTTTTGTCTTCAGACGAGCAGCGGCAAAAAAATGAAAAATCTCAACGCCTTAATCGAGGAGAAGAGGGCGGATCTACTGACTTTGGCTGAGGCTGCTTTTCATGCAACTGAAGAAAAAACTGTGAGCTTGACCGACCTGCACTGTGAAGACAGCTGTGTCCTTTCCTTCCTGAAATCACTTGATGTCAAAGTGGCTCCCACTGAGACGACAACAATACACGCTTTTCTGCATTACACAATGCAGGAGTTTTTTGCAGCAGTGTGGCTCTTGAAGAGTCCAGATCAGATTAGGGGGGGTTTTCGGCAATGGCTCACAGAGGAGAGGAAGCACATGAAACATTTGCTCCCTTTCATGTGTCGATTGTTGACTAAGAAGAGCCCAAGTTTGATGGAGCATCTGATTCCAGCTCAGGAGTTAAAAAACACATCTAACTGGTTCTTTACAGAAATGATCAGCACATTTTCACCTGACCAGTGTATGGATGATGAGGCTCCTGCTGAGGACACTGGGCCTGATGTGGACATACTGTTCTCATGCCAATGCTTGTTTGAGTCTCAGTGTCCTGACGTGTGCACCAGCTTTCTGGAAAAACTGGATTACCAACTTGATCTCAGCGGTAAGAGTTTGGATTCCTATCTTTGCTGTGCTGTGGCCTACGTGGTCGCTCAGTCAAAGAAGAAAGTACAGCTGAACCTTGAAGATGTTTCTGTATCAGAAGAAGGAATGAGACATCTATATGGATGCCTTATCCAGTGGTATGTTAAACATTTCATACTGATGTTCAGTGTACAGCATGTCTTATAAAGCAGATTGAAGAAGAGAATGAGCCTCTGATCGTATCGAGTACAAATGGTTGTTGGAATAATGAACAGTGTTTTTCTCTCTTTATAATGAAGAACTGATCTCTGATTCTTTCTTTCACAGTGGGGACCATCTGCCCGAACAGCTGTTGAAAATTGTTCTTTCCAATGAAGGAAAGATGGACCTCAGCTTATTCGGCCTTAAAGGAAATCAGCTGCACCTTCCAGTTCAGGGTAAAAAACAGCTGTTTGAAATTGCAGCGTATTTCATACAGAATAAACCCAAGAAGATAGATGTCTGCCTTCACTGGGACAATAGAGAATCTACTGCCTGCCCAGATCTGTGTGGGTCCCTCCTGGAGGCTTTGCTGGACAGCAGGTCACTCAGGTGTGGAGCTTTTTTTCTTAATCCAGCATACAAACATATTTCTCTTTTAATAATAAAACCATTTTTTGTGTTACAAAGAGTAGGATAAATTAAACAAACTACCTTAACATGCAGTGAGAAAATGGAGCCCCTGATCAAATGATGACCTTGTTTTTCTTTTCATGAATAATTTAATTTGTTTACAGACACAAAACCAAATCCAGAATTATTTCTAAAGACGACTCAAAGACTCAAAGTGACTTTAGGCACCTGTGTCCACCTTGCTTTTAGAAAAGCATTTGCTGTGTGCTCGTTGCACGTGCGTCTTGTCTCCATGACAACACTGTCTTAAGAATGGCCGCTGTATGAAAGTGCTTCATTTCTTTTCTTTTCTTAGCCTGTGTTTTATTTTTGAGATTGTTTCTTTCCTTCACTGTGATCACAAACTGCTGGATGATGACTCAAATAATTATGACGGCTGGCGGCGCGATCGCAGCTTCATTCAGACACAGACTGAGGAGGATGTGGGGACACAACACGACCTGTAGGAGACAAAAACTAAATAGATATTTTACAAAGAGCGTTGGTGTCGATTGCTGTGCTTTTTCTGTAGTTGGCCCCCTGCTGCTGCAAATACTCTCTGCAAACTGGGAACAGTTGAAAAAAACGGGTCTGAAGTAATTAAAGTACTTTTACAGTCCATGTCAGTGTATTCATAGATCTGTTTGTATGCATCTGTTTATCATCCAACAACACATGATGCTGACATGTATAACATACTCCCAGAAATCCTCATTTAGCTTAACAACTGTTTACTGAAGTTTTTAAAGATTTAGAATGAAACAGGTGAAAACAAAGATAAAACTGGTAATAAGAGACAAAGAATGGACATGTCACGAACAGAGGAGGAGACCCAAGCACACAACTCAGGGGTAAAGGCAGTATGAAAAATCCATTTAATGCAGGCAGGGTTCGGTACACGGTAGCCAAACAATCCAGGCAGAAGTACAAAAACGGCAGGCAGAAAATCATGATCAAAAACAAACTTGGTCAGAACAGGAAGGCAAAACAGAAATAATGCTGGTAACACTGCTACATAGAGACGAGACGAACTGGCAAGGAGTGAGGGGAAACACAGACACTATATAGTGAAAGGGGGTGGAGTTAACAAGACACAGGTGAGACACATCAGGTAATTAGCAGAGTGGGAGACGCTGGGGGTTAGGGCATGCAGCCAACTGACCTGAACGAGACACAGGAGAAGAATCAAAGTAAAACACAAACTCAGGACATGAGGGAAACAGAAATAAACTAAACCCTTAACCCGGAGATGTGACGGGACAGATATTTGCTCCTTTAAATGGAAAACAGTAAATCTCCTGCATGGAAGGAACATTCATTGTTTGATCTGTTTTCTTTTGTCATGGACTTGATTTCTTTGTGTCTTAATACTTCATTGGTATCATTTAAAAGTGTAGGAAGCCAAACTGCTGGTCCTGCTTGATTTCCTTTCTTTCTTTGTCACCTTCTCTCTGGATGTAGATAGTTTTATTACGGCCCCCTTCAGTAGCCTCAAAGCAGATAAAACAAGTCCATAGAGGGTCGCCTCTGTCAACAGAGAAAAGCTTTACACTGTCATCTAACTTAAAAGAAGTCAGCAGAATGGTGTACGTTGTATATGTACCTACATGTTGATCATTTGTTGTAGTCATGACAATGTACTATGGCACATTAAAAAGACAATCAGAAATAGACTAATCAATCAATAAACAGGTCAACACTTGTGATCCTCTGGTTCAGTCTGTGGAGATCATTGATGATGAATTATTGAGACAGACTTTAAGAAACAACTCTGTCTTTGACCTTTCTGAGTCCTCCAACACGTTTTCAAGAATGATATTTAGTCACAGTTTAGAAACATTTGATCTTCTTTATTGCATCATTATTTGTGTGTAGATGACCAAAGTGTGTTCTGCTCCTTTGTGTTTATTTGTCAGCTTTGAGTAGATCCACTCTGTCAGTGATTCATGTCTCCTTTCTGATGCTGACTTAACAAAGTTTTCTGCTTTCATTTCAGTTTCTCTGATTGGTCTAACAGAGGAGTCGAGTTCTGTGGACGTCTGTTCTGTGCAGCAGCAGAGAGCGATCAGCAGACAGGAAAGAACACACTGCAGCTGTTATCATCACTGTGCTCATATGAAACATTCCCCTTAGTTGATGTGGGGGTATGGGACGAAGACGATAAAGAATGTCAGTGTGAGTTCCTTCTGGATCTGTGCTCCCACATGAAGGACTATGAGACTAAAACAGGCTTGAGAGTCCTTCCATCATTACAGTCAGTTCTCCAGTCAGCTCCTGCTGTCTTGTTCATTGACCTCTCAAAGAGAAAGACCTCCGTCCTCCTGGAAGTGCTGAGACTCCGACCAGAGAAGACTCCAGTGGAGCTGATTGGCTATCCAGATGAAGAGAGTGAAGTGAGGAGCTTCCTTGACTGTCTGCCTTATATCTTACAGCTCAGGTAAATGAATGACTCTTCACACCACAGTGTACATCTGTTAAGGTTTTTCTCCTCCATCTGAATCCTCTCACTGTAACCTTGAATTATCCAACAACACACAATGCTGACATGTATAACATACTCCCAGAAATCCTCATTTAGCTGAACAACTGTTTACTGAAGTTTTTAAAGATTTAGAATGAAACAGGTGAAAACAAAGAAAACTGGTAATAAGAGACAAAGAATGGACAGATATTTGCTCCTTTAAATGGAAAACAGTAAATCTCCTGCATGGAAGGAACATTCATTGTTTGATCTGTTTTCTATTGTCATGGACTTGATGTCTTTGTGTCTTAATACTTCATTGGTATCATTTAAAAGTGTAGGAAGCCAAACTGCTGGTCCTGCTTGATTTCCTTTCTTTCTTTGTCACCTTCTCTCTGGATGTAGATAGTTTTATTACGGCTCCCTTCAGGAGCCTCAAAGCAGATAAAACAAGTCCATAGAGGGTCGCCTCTGTCAACAGAGAAAAGCTTTACACTGTCATCTAACTTAAAAGAAGTCAGCAGAATGGTGTACGTTGTATATGTACCTACATGTTGATCATTTGTTGTAGTCATGACAATGTACTATGGCACATTAAAAAGACAATCAGAAATAGACTAATCAATCAATAAACAGGTCAACACTTGTGATCCTCTGGTTCAGTCTGTGGAGATCATTGATGATGAATTATTGAGACAGACTTTAAGAAACAACTCTGTCTTTGACCTTTCTGAGTCCTCCAACACGTTTTCAAGAATGATATTTAGTCACAGTTTAGAAACATTTGATCTTCTTTATTGCATCATTATTTGTGTGTAGATGACCAAAGTGTGTTCTGCTCCTTTGTGTTTATTTGTCAGCTTTGAGTAGATCCACTCTGTCAGTGATTCATGTCTCCTTTCTGATGCTGACTTAACAAAGTTTTCTGCTTTCATTTCAGTTTCTCTGACTGGTCTGAAAGAGGAGTCGAGTTCTGTGGACGTCTGTTCTGTGCAGCAGCAGAGAGCGATCAGCAGACAGGAAAGAACACACTGCAGCTGTTATCATCACTGTGCTCATATGAAACATTCCCCTTAGTTGATGTGGGGGTATGGGACGACTTTAAAGAATGTCAGTGTGCGTTCCTTCTGGATCTGTACTCCCTCGTGAAGGACTATGAGACTCAAACAGGCTTGAGAGTCCTTCCATCATTACAGTCAGTTCTCCAGTCAGCTCCTGCTCTCTGGTCCATTGTCCTCTCAGAGAGAAACACCTCCATCCTCCTGGAAGTGCTGAGAGACCGACCAGAGAAGACTCCAGTGAAGCTGATTGGCTATCCATATGAAGAGAGTGAAGTGAGGAGCTTCCTTCAGTGTCTGCGTTATATCTCACAGCTCAGGTAAATGAATGACTCTTCACACCACAGTGTACATCTGTTAAGGTTTTTCTCCTCCATCTGAATCCTCTCACTGTAACCTTGAATTATCCAACAACACATGATGCTGACATGTATAACATACTCCCAGAAATCCTCATTTAGCTGAACAACTGTTTACTGAAGTTTTTAAAGATTTAGAATGAAACAGGTGAAAACAAAGAAAACTGGTAATATGAGACAAAGAATGGACAGATATTTGCTCCTTTAAATGGAAAACAGTAAATCTCCTGCATGGAAGGAACATTCATTGTTTGATCTGTTTTCTTTTGTCATGGACTTGATTTCTTTGTATCTTAATACTTCATTGGTATCATTTAAAAGTGTAGGAAGCCAAACTGCTGGTCCTGCTTGATTTCCTTTCTTTCTTTGTCACCTTCTCTCTGGATGTAGATAGTTTTATTACGGCTCCCTTCAGGAGCCTCAAAGCAGATAAAACAAGTCCATAGAGGGTCGCCTCTGTCAACAGAGAAAAGCTTTACACTGTCATCTAACTTAAAAGAAGTCAGCAGAATGGTGTACGTTGTATATGTACCTACATGTTGATCATTTGTTGTAGTCATGACAATGTACTATGGCACATTAAAAAGACAATCAGAAATAGACTAATCAATCAATAAACAGGTCAACACTTGTGATCCTCTGGTTCAGTCTGTGGAGATCATTGATGATGAATTATTGAGACAGACTTTAAGAAACAACTCTGTCTTTGACCTTTCTGAGTCCTCCAACACGTTTTCAAGAATGATATTTAGTCACAGTTTAGAAACATTTGATCTTCTTTATTGCATCATTATTTGTGTGTAGATGACCAAAGTGTGTTCTGCTCCTTTGTGTTTATTTGTCAGCTTTGAGTAGATCCACTCTGTCAGTGATTCATGTCTCCTTTCTGATGCTGACTTAACAAAGTTTTCTACTTTCATTTCAGTTTCTCTGACTGGTCTGAAAGAGAAGTCGAGTTCTGTGGACGTCTGTTCTGTGCAGCAGCAGAGAGCGATCAGCAGACAGGAAAGAACACACTGCAGCTGTTATCATCACTGTGCTCATATAAAACATTCCCCTTTGGTGATGTGAAGGGATGGTACAATCAAACACTTCAGTATGAGTTCCTTCAGGATCTGGCCTCCCATATGAAGGACTGTGAGACTAAAACAGGCTTGAGAGTCCTTCCATCATTACAGTCAGTTCTCCAGTCAGTTCCTGCTGTCTTGTCCATTGACCTGTGATAGTACGAATTTCTGTGAATACGTTCAGTTTGGATACACTTTGTAGAGGTGACTTTGCTGTTAGCAGACCTATGATCTATTTGGAGAAGCTATGACCATATGGGAAGAGAGGATGAACTGTTCCTCAAATATAGGTCTGACATGTGAAGAGTACAGAAGTATCTAAAGTGGGAAGGAATTTGTGACATCTGTTGAACAGTATATAAGGGCTCTGCAACGACTAATAAAGTTGTCTATTTCTCAGCCTGCACACAGTTTCAGTGTCGTCTGTCAGAATAGAACCACGGCCGTGACATGCTGCATCTTTATCCAGTCTGTTGATAGATTCAGCTTTAGGGACAGTTATATTATTCAACCCATCAACCTGTCAGAGAGAAAGACCTCCTTCCTCCTGGAAGTGCTGAGACTCCGACCAGAGAAGACTCCAGTGGAGCTGATTGACTGTCCATATGAAGAGAGTGAAGTGAGGAGCTTCCTTCAGTGTCTGCCTCATATCTCACAGCTCAGGTAAATGAATGACTCTTCACACCACAGTGTACATCTGTTAAGGTTTTTCTCCTCCATCTGAATCCTGTCACTGTAACCTTGAATTATCCAACAACACACGATGCTGACATGTATAACATACTCCCAGAAATCCTCATTTAGCTGAACAACTGTTTACTGAAGTTTTTAAAGATTTAGAATGAAACAGGTGAAAACAAAGAAAACTGGTAATAAGAGACAAAGAATGGACAGATATTTGCTCCTTTAAATGGAAAACAGTAAATCTCCTGCATGGAAGGAACATTCATTGTTTGATCTGTTTTCTTTTGTCATGGACTTGATTTCTTTGTATCTTATTACTTCATTGGTATCATTTAAAAGTGTAGGAAGCCAAACTGCTGGTCCTGCTTGATTTCCTTTCTTTCTTTGTCACCTTCTCTCTGGATGTAGATAGTTTTATTACGGCTCCCTTCAGGAGCCTCAAAGCAGATAAAACAAGTCCATAGAGGGTCGCCTCTGTCAACAGAGAAAAGCTTTACACTGTCATCTAACTTAAAAGAAGTCAGCAGAATGGTGTACGTTGTATATGTACCTACATGTTGATCATTTGTTGTAGTCAGGACAATGTACTATGGCACATTAAAAAGACAATCAGAAATAGACAAATCAATCAATAAACAGGTCAACACTTGTGATCCTCCACTTCAGTCTGTGGAGATAATTGATGATGAATTATTGAGACAGACTTTAAGAAACAACTCTGTCTTTGACCTTTCTGAGTCCTCCAACACGTTTTCAAGAATGATATTTAGTCACAGTTTAGAAACATTTGATCTTCTTTATTGCATCATTATTTGTGTGTAGATGACCAAAGTGTGTTCTGCTCCTTTGTGTTTATTTGTCAGCTTTGAGTAGATCCACTCTGTCAGTGATTCATGTCTCCTTTCTGATGCTGACTTAACAAAGTTTTCTATTTTCATTTCAGTTTCTCTGACTGGTCTGAAAGAGGAGTCGAGTTCTGTGGACGTCTGTTCTGTGCAGCAGCAGAGAGCGATCAGCAGCCAGGAGAGAACGATCAGCAGCCAGAAGAGAACACACTGCAGCTGTTATCATCACTGTGCTCATATGAAACATTCCCCTTTGGTGATGTGGAGGGATGGGACTACTTAAAAGATCAGTATGAGTTCCTTCAGGATCTGGCCTCCCATATGAAGGACTATGAGACTCAAACAGGCTTGAGAGTCCTTCCATCATTACAGTCAGTTCTCCAGTCAGTTCCTGCTGTCTTGTCCATTGACCTGTGATAGTACGAATTTCTGTGAATACGTTCAGTTTGGATACACTTTGTAGAGGTGACTTTGCTGTTAGCAGACCTATGATCTATTTGGAGAAGCTATGACCATATGGGAAGAGAGGATGAACTGTTCCTCAAATATAGGTCTGACATGTGAAGAGTACAGAAGTATCTAAAGTGGGAAGGAATTTGTGACATCTGTTGAACAGTATATAAGGGCTCTGCAACGACTAATAAAGTTGTCTATTTCTCAGCCTGCACACAGTTTCAGTGTCGTCTGTCAGAATAGAACCACGGCCGTGACATGCTGCATCTTTATCCAGTCTGTTGATAGATTCAGCTTTAGGGACAGTTATATTATTCAACCCATCAACCTGTCAGAGAGAAAGACCTCCATCCTCCTGGAAGTGCTGAGACTCCGACCAGAGAAGACTCCAGTGGAGCTGATTGACTGTCCATATGAAGAGAGTGAAGTGAGGAGCTTCCTTCAGTGTCTGCCTTATATCTTACAGCTCAGGTAAATGAATGACTCTTCACACCACAGTGTACATCTGTTAAGGTTTTTCTCCTCCATCTGAATCCTCTCACTGTAACCTTGAATTATCCAACAACACACGATGTTGACATGTATAACATACTCCCAGAAATCCTCATTTAGCTGAACAACTGTTTACTGAAGTTTTTAAAGATTTAGAATGAAACGGATCAACACTTGTGATCCTCTGGTTCAGTCTGTGGAGATCATTGATGATGAATTATTGAGACAGACTTTAAGAAACAACTCTGTCTTTGACCTTTCTGAGTCCTCCAACACGTTTTCAAGAATGATATTTAGTCACAGTTTAGAAACATTTGATCTTCAGCTTCAATTCCAATCAGACACACAGGTGCTGATAGGAAGTGACCAGAGACAATCAGACATGTTATTGTCTTGTTGTCAACAGCAACATTGACAGCTGTTCTAGATCTCTGATCAGCATCAAATCCATCCTAAACATCATCATCATCATCATCATCATCATCATCATCATCATCATGAAGGTCGTAGGTATTCACTCTGCAGATCATATTCAGTTTGATATTTCATTCCACCACCGGGGGGCGACAGATGAGAAGAGACTTTGGACCCTGTTGTGAAGGTTGGATCAGAAGCCTTTCATTGGCTGAGCTTAGAGCAGACCTGGATAATAGAGTTTACATAAAGAAGAGCTGTGTTTCTGTCTGTAAGCGAGCAGCAGAGTTTTATATAGTTCGATTTTTTAAATGCAAAGAGAATAGAATCATACTTAAAAAGTTTTTTTTTAAATATCTTATTATTATGAAAGACATTTCACCTGAGCTTGTTCATAATAATATTTGTCCCGTACTTCACTCAGCTGTTTTCACACTTCATCCACATATTTCTTTTTTAGCTGCAGACAGCCAGACTTTTTCCAGGTCGTGTGCAGATTGGTGTCTGTCAGATCCCGAGATGAGGCTGAGCAGTTGGTTCCTCTGCTGCGGCTCCTCGGATTCAACCTTCAGTTAACAGGAAAGCTGCACAGCAACACCTGCAAGTCTGTGGGACGAGTTCTTGGACTCTGTGGTCGTAGCGTGGATCTCATCCTCACTCCCAGAATGATGTCTGTCAGAGAAGCATCACTGCTATTTAGACACACGAAAAGACTACACAGTCTGAGGTTTGCATTTTTAATTCCTCTTTTTCTGAAAACATCATCTTGTTCAGTTGAACCCTGTGATACACCTTTAAAATACGGACGTTATGTAACCTTTAGCGATATTTATTCATATGCATTATTATTATTTCCTCAATGTTAAATTTTCACTTTATGCAAACTTTGCACTTCAATGTATTTTCCTTATAAGGTAAAAAGGAAGTCATCGAGAAGGAAATCCCTCAGAGCACTCACTTAAAGCCCCGGGCTTCAGATTAAGGAGAGAAATGAGAAGATGCATGTTTTATACTTTATATTCAAGCAGTATTAAAAATAGTGTTTTGAATGGGTTTCAATGCGCACATTTAATTGTGAAGGTTGTGTAAGTTCAGTGTTTCATGCTATATTGTTTAAGAAAAGCTAAAAATAGACATGAAAAAAAGAGTAGAACACTCACAAATGCAAAACTTTGAATAAATCATCAGTATGCATGGAAAAAAAGGATAAAATATGCTAGAAATAAAAAGTCAAAAACACATGAATGTGCTTGGGTGCGATAGAGGGTTAAATGTCCAGATTGTTTATGTAACTTGTGCTTTCTCTCTGAATGTTTCAATCTTAGGCTTTCCAACAGCATGGCCTTGCTTCTGTCTGGATGGGTAAGAAGACTGAGAGTTCCCCGTCTGACTGTTACCGAGCAGCTTTCTCGTGCCTCTCAATCAGACCCACCTTCAGAGAAAGTGTCGTTGAGGGTTGTGAGTCGTCTGGCATCTCTGCTGCGATACTGGAAAGTCAGACAGTTGGATCTAACTGAGGCCTGCATCCCTGCTCGGTGTCTCATTTCACTGCTCTGTCATGATGGCCCTCTTACAATCAAGTAAACATATTTCCTCAACTTTATAATCACCGAATGTGTAAAAAACACATAGAATGTAATAATCATTCACTCTTCTGAAGATATATTGACAATTTTCTTCAACAGGCTGCAGGAGAAGACTTCCCTGCAGCTACTAGATCTCCTCTATCAAACTCAGGACGAGGACTTGACCTTGGGCTTCTTGAGAAAGGTCAATGGAGACTTGACCCCCTTCTGTCTGAACTGGGAGCTTCTTCATCATCTTCTGCAGCAGTCGTCTCAGATCATAACTGTGAACCTGAGGAAAAACAGCTTCCTGCAAGAGAGCATCCCACGTCTGCTTCCCTTTCTGGACAGGATCACATTTGTAAGGTTTGTGTGTTTTTATGGACGATTCACAAAATTGGACCTGTAAGGATGTACGCCACTCACCCTTTAAAAGTGTTGATCAATTCAAAAACAACTCGATGAAGAATATGTGGACGTGTAAGTAAACTCTGACCTATGTTGGGGAATATTGGACGCAGGGTAAATCAAAGGTCATTTTTTATAAATCTACATTTCTTTTAGCGTTTGTGCCTTTTTCAGTCGGGATTTCTTTTTTATTTTGCTTTCAGGATTTCTCCCAGCTTTACGTTGACTTCCCTCAGAGAGATCTATACAACTCGTGCCAGTTCAGTTGTCCCCAGCTTACTCAGGTCATTTGATCACGTGATCAACCTGACCTGCCAAGAGATGGACTCAGAGGACTGTGCTGCTCTGCTCTTCACCCTCAAACACTGTGATGGAGTGAAACTGAACCTCCTGTGGACATCCATACCAACAGGGGAAATCCAATCCATCCTGTGCACACTGGACAAAGTTTCTCAACTCAGGTCGGACGTTTGTGCTTGTTCCTCACAGAAATGCTGATATTTGTTTAACAATGACTTTTTTGTAATCAGTGTTCCTAACAGTGTTGACAGGAATCTGCTGCTGAAGTTCGTCTACTGCTGTGCTTCCTCTGATGACCAGCAGAGGGCAGCAGTCAGTCTGCTCCGGGCTCTGCAGCACAGGTTAGATCTGTCCTGTTCCTCCTGTGTGGAGCTGTCAGAGAACGATCAGAGTGAGACTCTCAGACTGACGGTCGCTGACTGCAGGGTCGTCTCCATCATCCTGAGATACAGCAGCCAGGACACAGAGCTCCATCTGCAGGACTGTGAGGTGGAGGACAGTGGACTGGACCTGCTGTTTCCTGTCCTGGACAGAGTCCGCCTCAGGTTTGGTGTTGGGTGGGGACTATAAAATGACCAAGACCAGAGTCTGAGTGTCTGTTGTTCCTGTCAGTACACTAATAGCCTGCCCTTCACTCTGATTCTCCCGTTTAGAGCCAATAAAGTTGTCCTGCTCCAGCTGGTGTTGCTGCTTCCTTTGAGGGGGGACTCAGTGAGACTTGCAGGGTCCTTGTGTAAAGCCCTGGGTGGAGAGCTGGATCTCAGTCACACTGTACTGGATCAGAAGGCCTGTCGAGCTTTGGCCTGGATGCTGGACTTCTCTGAAGGGCTGACAGAGCTGGACCTCAGTCACTGCCAGCTAACCGACCAGCTGCTGCTCACAATCAAGGAACATCTGCACAAAGTGCACGTCCTCGAGTGAGTTCACAAGACAACAGTGTAAAAATATATAAAGAATATATTTGGATACAACAGGTGCAGTTGGTGTTAGGTTTCAGAAAGAGCCAGTGATGTGACCACACAACCTTTGCTGATAAAAAGAGAAAACAAATGTTGATTTCCAGACTGTTGCACCTCCCTATTTTGTTTTCCAAAGTGGTTTTGTTGATGTATTGACTCTGGAGGTCAGATGTACCAGATTTGGTCAGAGCAGAGCAATTGTTGAAAGATTGAAAAGACATGACGTGTGATAAACAAATCACCGCGTCACTTTTTTCTTTGTGTATTTCACAGCCTGAGTCACAATAAAATCACCGATGCTTCAACATCCACGTTGCTCGAACTGATCTCCAACAACTCCTCCATCGAAACTGTGCGGTGAGCATGCATTAATAACAGCACCTTTCCTTTATGAAGACATTTCTTATCATACTCTGACAGATGAGTCATTCGTCATCATCATTGTGATAGGTTATTTTGATGTACACTGAAACTTAGGGTTCTGGCTGAATGAGTGATGTTTGCTCTCCTTTCTCTGTTTTCTAGAATCTTCAGGAACAACATTGTAATCCAAGCACCCTTTGAGAAAACCAAGAAGTTTGAAATCTAGTGAACCAGGTGTGAGTGTGGTGTGCTGAAGAGCGTTCCTTCACTGTGCTCATATCTAAGGTCCATGTTTATGACCCGTCTAACCCTCAGATCTTTCTGTTGGAACGTGACAGAATCATTTATTATATTGGGATTCAAACAGAAGGCGTAACTGTTTTGTAAAAGATACTGATTTGTATTTAATCACTTCTGTTGAGCTCGATGATGAATGTATTCTTTTGAATTTTCTGATAATATAAACCTCAGAAATAAAATCGAAAATGTGTTCAAAGTCAGGCTTTTTAGGAGTATCAGCTTCTTCCATAGGACTTCAAAGATTGTTCATTCAAGACCTCTCACCATGATCTCCTCATTCAAGTCCACTGTCCATCAGGATGTCCTCCACTCGCCTGCATTTGAATGTTCACGTCCTTTAGGCTGAAGGAATCTCTGGACAGTCCATCACTCTCACACTGGTCTCCCCAAATACCATCCTATGGAGAGAAATCACAAACCAGTATCTTTGCACAAGAAAAACATCAAAAATAGAATCATTTTATTTCATATTTTCACATGATCCTGATGTATGATTAACATATTTCAATGTCCCCCCTTTATCCATGCAGTCTCTCAATTCAATCCCATGCGTTGGCATATTTTATAATAATAGTAATAATAATAATAATTTTATTTATAGAGCACTTTTAGACAAAGTGCTTTACACAGCAATTTATTTATAATTTGTTTGTATTTTAAACAATACAATTTTTTAACACCCCATTCATTTTTTCACCAACACTTTGGCTTTGCAGATGGTATTATTTCTGTATTTTATATTTCTATTTTTATCTTCTTGTTTTATTCTCTGTTTTAATCAAAAAACTTTTCAGCATTCCACCTGCTTAAAACCTCACAAAACAAAAACTCATCAACAGAAGCAAAAACTGAACAGACTGAGCGTCAGCATTCTCCTCCGAAAATTAGTTTAAACAGATAGTACTTTTTTTTTTTAATTCTTTATAACTTCCCCCCTTGCACATGAGCTGATCATGTGCCTCCTGAATCATCAGACTAGCAGATCTTAGAGTACTACCATCAGCCTTTCACATCGTCTCCACAGACCTCAAGCGACCCTCAGTCAGAGGCATAAAGACAACCAAAATATTCTTACAAGTGAAAATACCCTTCTTTATTAAAATCTCACTGAAGTCAAAGTTAAAGTAGCCCTTTAAAATGCACTCAAATGAAAGTAAAAACCAACTCACTGAAAATCTACTTTAAGTAAAAGTCACCATTTATTTTTTATTATTAATTGAAGACAAATGTTTGCATAAATGTATCCTACAAACACCCTTTTTTATCACCTGTTTCACAAAGTTTTCCACTAATTTTACTCTTCAAACTGTTCCCTTTTTGAATAGATATGTATCTATGTGTTTGTGATTTTCAAAGTAGGTGACATCATCATTTAAGTTAAACAGACTTCTGAGATAGTTTCAAAAATTACCAAACAAATATCTTTCATGATCACAATGTTCAGACCTAAATTTACACTCAAATTACAGAAAACTTATCTTGTAGATGAGCTAAGCTAAACCTTAGGTAGCCTACTCAACCACTCTTCTGTGTTTACTTATCTGTTTCCTTAACATATTTAAGCACACGGTACAAATACTCAACTTAGCATGAGGCATTTGTGCTACAATGAACTTCTTCCAAAGCTTAGCTGACTAGTAGCTCTGGACTCCAGTACACTGGAGAAGTCTCAGACACTGGTGTCATGAATAGGTGATGACTAGTATCACTTAGCACATCCACCAGACAGCCTTCTGGTGTACACCTTATTGTGTAATTTAGTTTACATAAAGCATCTCTTCCTAAAAGTGCAATGGGTGCATGTTCTGACACTAATATAGGTATTTTTATTTGACAATGTTTATAACGGAGCGTATTTGGTTTCTTAAGAGGAATCAGCTGTTTCACAATCTGCCATTACTTCTAATAGTTGATCTTTACTTCTACTTCTATTTTTGGATCTTGCTCTGGCCTGACACTACCTGCTGACACCCCCCTTTTGAGTCTTCTGTGCACCACTGAAACCCTGGCTCTGGGCCTCTGTAAGGGTTCACAGGTCCCCGAGGTGACCTTGATTGCCCTCTGAAGCCTCCTCCTGTCCTGTAACAGTTATGAGCAACATGTCCCAACAATCCACAATTATAGCATACATCTGGAGGCTGTTGGAAATTTCCTCCTCTACCTCTTCCTATATTTCTCTGACCTCTTCCTCTCCATATTTGTGACTGGCCAGAATCTGACTGTAAAAAAGAAACATTAGGGATCATAGGTGTCGGCAGGACTGGCTGAAACTGTATCTGTCCCTGCTGAGGTTAAGATGATATTTTATTTGGTTGAGGCTGACTCTGCATAACAGCTTCTTTCTTCTCTTTCTTCTTATTATCCACCAGCTGTATTTGATTAAGCTTTCTGAGGATCTCCTCATCCTGTTCTTTCTGCTCATGCTCCTTTTTCCTTTTGAGGCTTCAAACAATTTCTGTCCCTCAGTTTCAAACAGCTGCAGAATGCAGAGTTCAGTTTGTCTTTTCTCTTCACGCCTTTTCCCTTTCCTTCCTTTCTTCTGATAAACTTTATAAGTGGACACAAGAACCTGCATTGTTTTATTCACATGTAGGTTCAAAGTCCCTCTTTCGTCCAGGTTTGGTCAATGTCAGACCAACGTTTGATCCATTTCTGTGATATTTTGAACAAATGGATTAATCGTCTGCACACCATCAACAGAAGTGACTGCTTGTGTAATTTTATTACTCATCGTTGACATTAGAGAAACCCTCTTATTTCTTCAAACAAAATTAATCAAAAACTAGATGGACAAATTATTGATCAAAATTGAAAGCATCTAGGATCAATATACCAGACATAAGACACCAAGTATAGCACTCTGTTACCACACTAAAAACAATTTTACCAACCAAAGAGACAAAAAGCTTCCTACCATGAAAGTAAAATTTCTTGTGCATTTATGCATGCATCTAATCACACCCAGTTATCTTCAAACTATGGAAATAGAATCAATGTTCCATTTCAAGACAACTCACACCACACTAAACCATACTCAGATAATGAAACCAACATTCACAGCATTCAACAGCTTTTTTATCAAATCAACTTTCCAACATTTCTTTGATATGGCTCCGTTCACTTTGATTCTTGCACTTCTGAAGTGCTTGAATAGTCTGAATGAAGGTCTGCTGAAATCCAAAATGTTCTCCTACTCTTTAAAGAAAGTCCCAGTCGAGCCGATCGAAGGCTTTTACCGCATCAAGACTCAACAATACTGCCTGGAGTTTATTCTCATCGATATGTTCAATGAAATGAAATGTTGGGTGAATATTATGATGATAGTATGGTGATAATAAAACTGAATGAACTGAAGAATACACAGAGTGTGTGTCTCTTTCTTTGTTTTTCAAGGACTGAGAACCGTACCCAACCCAAATGTTTGTGTAGCGTTACAGCCCGAGTAGAGACCCAGCTGTGTTAGTTCACTGATTTCACATACACAGGTACATGTGGAAAGGGCGACTCTTTTTGCAACATACTTAAATGACACAGATGTTTGGTCAGAGGTCGGTCAATGATGACTCACGCTCCGTCAATAAACTCATTTTTATTGTTTAGATGTAATCAAACGGTGGTCTTCTGTTTCTGATCATATTCGATTTATCCTGTATCAGTTTTGTAAAGTTTTCAATATTGTCATGATCTTGATGTCCTGTCTTGTCTTTAGTTGTCATGTTTTCAAAGTGTTTCCCTGTGTCCAAGTGTTTCTGATTTTTATATTTAGTCTTTGTCTTGTTGTCAGTGTTTCTCTTGTGTGCTTTAATATTTCATAGTCTGGTATTTACGTTAGTCTTTGGTGTTTCCTGTTTTATTTTATATATCTGGTTTTGGTGTTGTCAGTGTTGTGTTTTACTTGTTCTTGTCCTCAGTTTCTGGTCTTGTGCTCTTTGTTCCTTGTTTCCCTCCTGTCTGATGACCTGATGTGTCTCACCTGTGTCTTGTTAACTCCACCCCCTGTTCAGTATATAATGTCTGCCTTCCCCTCATTCTGTGCCAGTTCGTCTTGTATTTTTGTCTCTATGTCGTCTTGTTCCCAGTGTCTGCGTTCCAGCATGTTTCTGTCTTGACTTTTGGAATCTGAACCTGTTAGTGTTTGACTCCCGTGTACCGAACCCTGCGTACAGTTAAAATGGATCTTTGAAACTGCCTTTTGCCCTGGAGTCGTGCGTTTGGGTCTCTTCCTCTGATCCGTGACAAATATCATATATAATGTTGTTCATTAGTTTGGTAGCAAATGTTAGCGGCTGATTGATTATACTTTTATCTGGTATGGAGAGGTGTTTTTCAGTCTTAATATATGTCAGTTGTTAATTGATTGATGTAGAGCAGCTGTGATTAATGTTTCTGTGTAGATATCAAAAGGAACTGGTTTTCTGGCTTCATATTATTAATCTGCTGTTTTCATAAATAATATATTGAAGTTAGTTTTCTAAATATGTGTATGATGTTGTATTTAATGTACATGTATCTCTCTATTTGAACTCATTATGAATGAATGTGTAATGTATGATTGTAAACACAGAGCCATTGACAGTTTGCTCAGAGGGGAGATGCTTGACTCCACACACGACCTGTTGATTGTACTTTTATCTGTTGAATACAGAATACAAGAACTACAAGCTGTCTCCTGAGACATTGCTGAAACAGCAGAACACAACGCAGAACGTCCACACGGGTCACACGTGTCTAGAATGGATCTCCTGGACTGATGCTGTGAAGAAGAACAGCTCCCCAGTCAACCCCTGAAAGGTTCAATTCATGGGAGAGAAAGAGAAAGTTTTTCACTTTGTCAGGTGTTTTCCGACTGTGCTCCACCTCCAATCAAAACGCTCCCTTTTCATCTGTAATGATGCCGTCATTTTTTCCATGAGATAAACTTGTCTCAGTCTTTGCTTCCATTCAGTCACATTCGCTGGTTTAACATTCTTCCATGTTGCTGTTTTATTTTTCTTGGCGACCGATAATAAAATATTCACAATATATCTTCTGTCAGCAGTGAAAATATCGTCCGGTATAGCACCAAGTAGGTTGAACTGAACCTTTCATGGAATTTCACTTTTCATAATTTTCTCCTCTTTAATATTTTTCCAGTGTTTTGAAATAACAGTCCCAGAGTGTGTGCATAAGATCACCTGTTTTACTGCATTGTCTCCAGCAGAGGGCAGCAGAGAATGTGTCTGCTTTTTATTCTCACTGTTTCTTTTTTTACCTGCAGAAACAAACACATGTTCATTTAATGGAAACAATCAAACAGAAATAACAGTGGTATAAAAGTATTCAACAAGAGAAGAGGAAACAGGCTGATGGCCTCTTTTATTTATTGAGCGCTGTAGTTTCCACTCATTTTAATGTGCTGGATCTGAGTCTTTCAGTTTCTTCTTCATTTCCTCCAGGTTGAAGAAACGTCACACTCATCATCTTACACAGAACAAATTCTCAACAGGAACTGTAAATGATGACAACAAAGACAACACAGCAGGTTTGTATTTCACTGTGATATACTTGTAACAACGACTTAGTGTGACATGTTTTAAATGCATATTAAAGCAGGACTACAGCAACATCTACAGCTGGGTTCAGAGGAGCATGCTGAGGAAAACAAACACTGTTGTATGTGGCAACAAGTTGAAATCATTTCTCCTCTTTAGTCTTTATGTGCTGTCCTTAAAGTTAATCAGGACATAATTAATAAGTTAAATAAGTTAGTTAAAAGTGGATTAAAAAGTTAAAAGTAAGCTATTGTCAGTTGGGATTTAAAAATAGCATCGGAGTGAGTACTCTGTGTTTTTTGTTTCGTTTTTAGAAATAGCGACAGAGTGAGCGCTCTTACCACTGTTTGTTTTGTCGGCCTATCTTTGACGTAACTTCGTTTTCTTGCTAGTTGGCTAAGTCTCTCGTGTCGAGCACAAACAGACAACAGAATTCATGGAGTTGCTACTGTTTTTGTGATACGCTTTTGCCTTGGAGAACATTTGTCTGTAAGTAAATATGTACATGAGCACAATGTTTGTTAAGTAGTAAAATTGTGTTTTATGTTGGTAGAAATTTTGCATTCAGTCGAGTACACGTGTGATACTTACCTTATGTGCTGTACCGTATGTGAATATGTCAGTGCTTGAATACTTACGTATTTTATTTTCTCTGTAATGTTTCAGTTTTACAAAAAAGAACCATAACGGTCAAGACTCAGTAAAGGACAGGAAAAGCAAGCCCTGTGTGTTTATTGAAGACCTACTGGATGTTAACTAGCTGTCTAGCTACGCACAAGTTCACGCGCTGCGAGGGCAGCATAGTAAAAAGACAATTGCACAGCGGGCTCAAGCACTAGAAAACAGATTCAGCAAACATGAGTCTACGCTCAGGGAAAGGTTACCTTAAAGAACAAGCTGCCACGCAGCAAAATGAAGCTAGTGAAGGTGAAGCAACCAAAGAGCAGACGCTTCCTCGGTCGTTTGATGCTAAGTCACAGTCATCTAGAGCATCCACTAGACTCTCTCAACGATCATCATCTTCAGCCACAAAAGCTTATGCTAAGGCAAAAGCTGCCAGAGCACAACTAGCTTATGCCGAAAGAGAAGCTAACGTGATGAAGCAGAACGCAGAACTGGAAGCGAGTCTCCATCTTCTCCAATGTGAAAGAGCTGTTGCTGCAGTCGAAGCTGAAGCTGTAGCCTATGAGGAAGCTGAATTGGAAAGCCGGGAGTTCAGTCTAGGACCCTGCAGCGGAGACAAGGCCATCAGTCCTGTACAACGCACTTGTGAGTACATCCAGCAGCACTTTGCAGAACGGCCCTCAAAACACGCAACAGTTGAGTCTGATGAGAGTAAAGTAAACACACAGGCTGTGAACAAAGACATAAAAAAAGAGCCTACAATGAACACAAGCAATACTTACCCTCACAGTACTCCAAAATACACAACCAATCCAGAAAGACAATACTTACCTGAGCCAAAAGGTGCTCAAGAGGACTTTGCAAGACATCTAATTCGCAGAGAAATGATAAGCACTGGGCTTCTGCAATTTGACGACAAACCTGAAAATTATTGGTCGTGGAAAGCCTCTTTTCTAAGTGCAACAAAGGATTTAAATCTCTCAGATAGGGAGGAGCTGGACCTGTTGACAAGATGGTTGGGAGCTGTATCGTCAGAGCAAGCGAAGAGAATTCGTGCTGTACATGCCCTCAATCCTGCAGCAGGTGTCAACATGGTTTGGCAACGTCTCGAAGAGTGTTATGGAACACCTGAGGTCATCGAAGATGCACTGCTAAAAAAGATTGAACACTTTCCAAGGTTGACCAATAAAGACAATATTAAGCTGAGAGAGCTAAGTGACATTCTCCTGGAACTGGAGTGTGCTAAGCAGGATGGTGCACTACCAGGGCTCGCATATCTGGATACATCTCGTGGGGTAAAACAAATCGTAGAAAAACTCCCCTTTAACCTCCAGGAAAAGTGGACAACCGTTGGAAGCAAGTACAAAGAGGATTACAGTGTGGCTTTTCCTCCCTTTTGTGTCTTCTCCAATTTCATTCAACGGCAAGCAAAGATAAAAAATGACCCAAGCTTCATTATATCCACTCCCAGCAGTCATGTGTCTCCTAGGACAGAAAAGCTTGTAGAGTACGGTCGTAAAACCTCTGTGACTGTACACAAAATGGACATTCCCGCAGAGTCATCAAGCATCCAAACTGATCCTGTTCTGAAAAAATTAGAGGAACCAGATCGTCAATGTCCAATACATAAAAAGCCACACCCATTGAAAAAATGTAAGCTCTTCAGAGGCAAACCCCTGGAAGAGCGCAAAGCCTATTTAAGAGAAAATCGCATCTGCTATAGATGTTGTGGGTCCATTCAACACATGGCAAGAGACTGTAAGGCGACCATCAGGTGTTTAGAGTGCAACAGCGAGAAGCACATCGCAGCACTGCATCCAGATCCTCCTCTCGCATCCACACAGAGTGCTGTAGCTGAAGGAAGTGACAGCGGGGAGCAAGGTGAATACTCATCCTCAGTCATCTCTAAGTGTACAGAGATTTGTGACCAGGCTAACAGTCCACGCTCATGTTCCAAAATCTGCTTAGTGAAAGCTTATCCTTCAGGGAAAAAAGAGAAGGCAGTTAAAATGTATGCTGTGCTGGATGAGCAAAGTAACAAGTCCCTTGCTAAGACAGAATTCTTCGACCTCTTCAAAGTAAAAGCCAGCCCCACCCCATACACCCTGAAAACATGTTCAGGAAAAATGGAGACTTCAGGAAGGAGAGCTGTTAATTTCTTCATCGAGTCGATGGATGGGAGACTCCAGCTTCCCTTACCGCCCTTGATAGAGTGTGACATGGTGCCGGATGACAGGACGGAAATTCCCTCCCCAGAGATCGCACACCATCACCCTCACTTGCTCCCAGTCGCCGACCAGATTCAGCCTGTGGACCGAGATGCTCCAATCCTTCTGCTCTTAGGGAGAGACATCCTCAGGGTGCATAAAGTGCGCGAGCAAATCAACGGGCCCCATAATGCACCTTACGCTCAGCGGCTAGACCTCGGCTGGGTCATCGTTGGAGAGGTGTGCTTGGGAACAGTTCACAAACCATCAGAGGTCAGTGTCTACAAAACACACACACTGAACAATGGTCGCACATCCTTCCTAAAACCATGTCCGAACAGTATCCATGTAAAGGATGACTACAGAGGCATGACGCAATATCATGGTTCAACCTTTTCTGCTTGTGAGAAGAGCACAAAGCCCGCCCACAATGCAGACAATCTGGGGTGCTCAGTGTTCGACAGGTCCAAGGATGACAACAAACCAGCACTGTCCATAGATGATAAACATTTCCTGACCATCATGGATACACAGGTTCACCAAAATAAAGGGAACAGTTGGGTGGCTCCTTTACCCTTTCGCTGTCCAAGAAGACGGCTTCCGAGCAACAGGGAGCAAGCTTTAAAACGTCTCTGCTCACTACAGAGGACTCTGGTGAAAAAGCCAGAAATGAAAGATCATTACATCAAGTTTATGCAGAAGATGCTAGATAGTGATCAAGCTGAACCTGATCCACCTTTAGACAAGGACAAAGCAGCAGAGACACCTGAAGCAAGTCTTTTTGACCTCATTGAGCCTGAAGCTGACAACAAGATTCGTCCTGAGGTTATTACTCTGGCAACCAAGGTGTCAGAGCCCCTGCTGGGCTCACAACATTTTGAGCGGTGCTCAAGTTGGAGTACACTCTGTCGTACCTTAGCCAGACTCATTCATGTTGCGGCATCCTTCAAAGGAAAAACAGACAATGGAGAAAGGAAAGGATGGAAATGTTTTAGAGAAATGCCAAACACACATGAACTTTCACAAGCCAAAGCGTTGATCATTCGGTCTGCCCAACATGTAGCCTTTAAGGAGGAATTGAAATGTCTTGAAGAAGGTAGACAGACATTCAGGAAGGGAAACCCACTTAAGAAACTCAATCCAGCTGTGGATAAAGATGGTCTGCTGCATGTCGGAGGTCGTCTCTCCTCCGCTGACCTGACAGAAGAAGAAAAGCATCCACTGATTATTCCACACGGCCATCATATTGCTACATTACTCGTGAGATATTTCCATGAACAAGTGGCTCACCAAGGTCGACACATTACTGAGGGAGCTATCCGAGGGGCTGGATACTGGATAATCGGAGGCAAACGTTTGGTGTCTTCTGTCATCCACAAGTGTGTTACCTGCCGCAAATTGAGAGGTAGGCTGGAGGACCAGAAAATGGCAGATCTGCCTGCGGACAGGCTTACTCCTGAGCCACCGTTCACTACTGTTGGCATTGATGTCTTCGGGCCATGGACCATCATGACACGGCGCACAAGAGGAGGAAGTGCGGAGAGCAAACGCTGGGCCGTGCTTTTTACGTGCATGTCAACCAGAGCAGTGCACATCGAACTGATTGAAACTATGTCAACTGATAGCTTTATTAATGCTCTAAGGAGGTTTTTCTCAATTCGTGGTCCAGCAAAACTTCTGCGGTCAGACAGAGGAACTAACTTTGTAGGAGCTTGTAAAGACTTGGGTATAAACACAGATGGCACAGTAATCAGGAAGTACCTCCAAGAGAAAGGATGCTCCTGGGTGTTTAATCCTCCTCACGCTTCCCACATGGGTGGATCCTGGGAGCGGCTTATTGGGGTTGCCAGGCGTATTCAGGACGCAATGCGTCCACAAAGTGGAGGTGCGGACTGTGAAGGATGGGACAGCCAAGTTGTTTCTAAGGCCGGTGTCCGAGATTGTAGTCCTTCTTTCTGAGACTCAACAAAAAGACTTGTGTTGATGTTATTGCCAGAGAACGTTCCCCTTTAAATTTGATTGTATCTGTTTTGACATGTGTTTGTGGTGATATAATGTAATGTCATTATATCAAGCGGGGAGTGTGCTGTCCTTAAAGTTAATCAGGACATAATTATAATTAATAAGTTAAATAAGTTAGTTAAAAGTGGATTAAGAAGTTAAAAAGTAAGCTATTGTCAGTTGGGATTTAAAAATAGCGTCGGAGTGAGTACTCTGTGTTTTTGTTTAGTTTTTAGAAATAGCGACAGAGTGAGCGCTCTTACCACTGTTTGTTTTGTCGGTCTATCTTTGACGTAACTTCGTTTTCTTGCTAGTTGGCTAAGTCTCTCGTGTCGAGCACAAACAGACAACAGAATTCATGGAGTTGCTACTGTTTTTGTGATACGCTTTTGCCTTAGAGAACATTTGTCTGTAAGTAAATATGTACATGAGCACAATGTTTGTTAAGTAGTAAAATTGTGTTTTATGTTGGGAGAAATTTTGCATTCAGTCGAGTACACGTGTGATACTTACCTTATGTGCTGTACCGTATGTGAATATGTCAGTGCTTGAATACTTACGTATTTTATTTTCTCTGTAATGTTTCAGTTTTACAAAAAAGAACCATAACGGTCAAGACTCAGTAAAGGACAGGAAAAGCAAGCCCTGTGTGTTCATTGAAGACCTACTGGATGTTAACTAGCTGTCTAGCTACGCACAAGTTCACGCGCTGCGAGGGCAGCATACAGGCCCCATTTTAAAGTTTTCATCAGAAGTACTTTTACATGTAAAAAAAACCCATATCATAATATTTATTATTAGGCCAACATAGCTTCTCTACCAATTGATATATGCAAAATGGGAACAGTTCACAGCTTTCAGTCATGTGGCTATCGTGGAGGCCTAGAGGGCAAAAAGAGCTGAAGAAAGTAGTGGCCACCATGAACACTGTGGCGCTGCAGCATGGGATATTTAATTCACCATCTTTTCAAAAAGACACGTTTTCATCCTCTGGCAACCGCTGACAAATACAGATAGATACTGTCGGGCTCGCATTAGACTTGGCAGTGCCCTGTTGGGAAAGGAAATCCTTTCCCTAAACTGAATGAAATGAAATGAACAAGTGCATGTGTAGGCCGACCCAGAAGTAGCCTTGCTATGAGTTCCCAGGAGAATTCGCCTATAGGATTTTTGCATTGGATTTTAGATCATTACACAAAATAAGCTTTGTGGCAAACGCCTTTCTGATGCAGAGCTGTTTTGTTCAGCTGTATAATCTTTACAGATTGAACACCACTTATATTAAGTTTGAAGCATTAATGCAGCCGAGAGAAGTAAAAAGCTACAAGCGAACGATTACGCAGTCGGTTGATTTTTATGCTTCAACGATCTATTCGGCGGTTTTGACAAGCTAGCAAAACCGTAGCTTAATAAGTTGTTCAGTAACTTATCTTTGCAAGGGCACTGAAAAACATGACTAGAGGCTGTAAGACGGATTAGTGAGAGAGTTTCCGGCAACCACTGTAGTCTCATTCAGCCACTTGTGAGCAACCACTGCAATGTTGTTTCAAAATTTACATGTGGGGTTCTTAGCTAACTTAGCTTATCTCATCTATCAAAACATCAACATCTGTTTAGCTTGTGTTAACCGAAGACCTTATTTCAGGCCTCTAACCAAAAACCCATTCAAAATCCCCATTGACTTAAAGAGTTTGAAATCCATGGCGCTAAAATGCTAACTAATTTCTGGGTTTCAGGACTCATCCCTGTGCCAGTCAGGAGTCAATACTGTCAAATGACAGTGACATATTTCTAATATTAGAATAATAGGCCTCTTTCTGCTTATACTCAATGTGTTCACTGAAATAAAGTGTCATTGAATGAATCAGATAAGGTTTCATCACCCGGTCAAAAGGAATAGTTTGATATCCATAGTTTGAATGATTGTTGCTTATGTTAATGTCATACCAGTTATTTTATCATGTTTTATTCTAGGTTTGTGTGTTTTAATCTAATTGTCTGACTTTTCGGTACATAAAGGTGTTTTGTGTGAAGAGGGCTTGTAGGAGTGAGTGCACATTCTAACATGTGTTTAATGTGGCCCTTCACTGCCAATCACTCATCAATTCAAACATAGGTTTAGTTTAAAGCCCTGAACCGTTAATCACTCACCCACTTTTATACAGGTTGAGTGAGTCTTGATACTTAATCACCTAAGTGGTCTTTTCCTTGAAAAGAATTGGTTACTAGACTAGATGTCAGGTTATGATTAGAAACAGGTAGGAAGTGTCTTCCGCTACAGATTGGAGAAAGGATTCGGCAGTATGAGGGGGAACCAAACATCAGGAAACACATAATTTGGAAAGCTGCCCCAATCAGAGGAAGGAAACTGCACATTCTTGAATGCATTATTTGGTTAGATAATCTCTGTCTAATGTATAAACGGGTTCAGGGAAAGATAGTCGGGGCTCAGACTTCATGAACTGACCAGGCATCTGTCTGTTGTCAGGGACACGTAGTGTTGAACCCAGAGACTCTGTAACTTGTATTCTTGATTCATCAGGTTCATAAACTCTGTCAACCTGAAAGACACGTCTTCAGTCATTCCTCTCATCCCATCAAAAGAATGCGCGGAGAGATTCAAGGTAATTATATAAAGGAGTCAGATTTCTATTTACAACATTTAGGAAAAGGATTAAAATAGGCAACTTTTATCCAACAAAGTATACACTTTTTTTGGAAATATATACACTTCATCTGTATTTAAGTACTAAGTATTCTTGAGAATCAATTCAGGTCCTAATCTCAACATTGGAGTACAAAGTATGGAAAATCTAAATATTTTCTTTGAAATGTGCCGTGCTGTCACATTTCATGTTCTAAGTAGTGATGTATACTAAAACATATATACCTCAGATACCTGAGACTGTAGAATGAAAACATGTGTTCTCTTACAGCCTCTTGTTGCAGGCTTTGAAGTTGTGAATATGCTTATAGTTCTCGTCACATGACTTAAACTGTTGAAGTTGAGTGATTAGAGAGAGCTGCGCGATTAATAGCATGCCGGAGCACAACACATGAATTTACCACACAAAACAACAAGTGGGACGGGAAATTTCCACCGAGTGGTTCGTCTCGGTACGGAGCACATTTTGCAGCGTTTCCATAGACTTATCCCGGGAAAGATTCCCAAATAACCGATCCGTACCGTCCTACTTTTTGGGACCCTTCCATTGGGGTCGAGCCGACCTGAAAAGGTGGAGCTAATGAAGGCGCTTGGCTTCTCCATACAATGTCAGAACCTCCCGTCGTGACCCCGACTGGCCTGCACTCACACTGCTCCAGCGCTAACCGGGCCTGAGCAGGCTTACCTGTTGTACATGACGTTTTAATATAACACATGCATGGCTTTGTGATCATGAAGCATGCTTAAGTTGAGGGAGTCAGACCCATAGGTAGACCCATCAGAGAAAAACACAGAGAACATGACGGCAACTTTGACTTATTGTTTGTCTTTCTGGTCGGATACAGCCAGCACACACTGGAACTTCTTCGACCCCAGCTTCGACAACAGGGTGCCAAAGCACACCTCCTCCAAATGCATCACTTATACATCTACAGGTCAACTGGCACACCATGGAGATTGTGAACGGTCGTCGCCTTAGTTTTCGTGTGGCTAACTACCCTTTGGACCGGTGTCAGTGCTGGAAGTAATAATGATAACGATAACTTCATTTACATAGCACCTTTAAAAATACAGGTTTACAAAGTGCTTTACAATCATCAAAAACAAGAACAAATCAAACATACATCAACAATAGCAGGAACATGACATATGCGAAAAACTAAAACCCAACTGACCCAACCCGACCCTAGTGAGAGGAATCAGTCTGATTGGCGGTTTGAAGGTCGCCTCCTCCTCTTCTTTTCTTTTCCACTAAAAGACCAAGGACCGACAACGCCAGCGCCATTTTCAACTTTTTATCAGACATTATTCTAGATTAGAAGTACCTATATTACGAGTGGTGATCGACAGCAGTGTGAAAATGGTCTTAAAACAGTGGACTGCTGGCATGGAGAGTTATTACCTCTTACAGGTATCGTAGAACATGTGGTGGTTAGCAATTAGCTGTAGTCTTTGTGTGTTCAAGTGCAACTTTTTGGCCAAGACAAAAGGCGACGCCACAGTGGGCCTTCCTCGCCACCAGTTTTTTACCGTCTGCTCCCCTATCATTATCTGTCAGTAAGTTTACATCAAGCTTGGTCTAAAGATTTTTTTGCCGTTGTTGTTTGACTTCTGGACCACCTAAGCCTTGAATAGGACGCCAATTTTTTGTGTCAACGTGATGAACTGACTTTACTGTATTTACAGTATGCTATCGTAGTTACAGAGAGGCAGAGAGGAGTATTTTGACTGGATTTGATGTTTGTTTGTTTTAGGTTAAAAAGTTCAGTGGTGTTTCGGTCATGTCTGTAGTGAAGGCTCCCGTGTGAGGAGGGGGTTTTGTTGCATCATGTGTTGATGCTGTAGTGTATTCATCAACACCTTTCAACTGGAGCTCACCTGTGGTTCAAAGTGTTACCACTGTTATTGACACGTTCCCTCTGGTACGAGGACAAGGCTGTAAGCAGCATGTTTGTGTTCATGTTGAAACTACAGTGAGGATACAGTCAAAAGGTGTTAATGAATACACTGGTGGTGACGACAAGTTTGGGTTTTCAGCTGGTCTGAAGAACTCTTAAAAAATAACTTTAATCATGATCTGCAGATTTTAAAATTAAATATATTTGTGGACACATTTCTGTGATTATTTAGGGTTTCTTGAAGTCCTCGCCTCATGCAGACAATTAAACTTAAAGGTGTTTGCCTTCTTACAAATGTTTTATAAGACATGAAGGAAACATGTTATGTTGAAGCTTCTCTGACAACAATGCAGCAGCTAATATGTCCTCCATCTAACTTTAGATTCTGCTCCTGAATGCTCTGGGTTTTTTTGGACCAGAGAAGATAGTACCTCTTGACTAAAACAGCTTCTAGACACAAGGCCGGCCGTCCCGTTCATGTAAACACAGCACTGACAACAACCCAGCCAGCAGGACTCCAGCTTCTCCCTCATTGTAGACAGTCAGGACTCAGAGACACATTTACGCAGGAGAGTCTGGATTTATGATTTATTTATTTATCCCATGTTGCTATGAACTCTTCCTTTAACGAAAGATCTTTACTAAAACAGGTACATTTGTCAACAGGTTGGCGCCAAATTCACTTCAAACTAAAAGTTCCTCAAAGGAGCTTTAAGAAAAAAACTAATTGACATCTTTGATTTAAGAGTAGACTACAAACAAATAAAAGTCTGAAGAAGTCTTTAAAGAGATCTCGGGGACACTGAGCCTCTAAACTTAAACTCCACGCCTTCTGAAACTTCATGACCATCATTACAATCTTGTGTCCTGTGTCTGGGATGACTTTATTTTATATTTTTGTAAAAAAAAAATCTCTTTAAAGAAAAGCATGTCAAGAAATTTTAAATTGCTGCGCACCGATTCACCTCTTTCAGTTCTCCTGGTAAAAAAGATAAAATGTTAGAAAAAGGATTTAAATCACATCAAATGGTGTCTTTTTTTTCAAACTCAAAGCAGCTCATGCTGCATGTTTTAAACTTGAGTAAAGATTAAAAAAGATTAAAAAAAACTAAAGACGGGGTCGCCGGTGGCGCAGCGGCAGTGCGCGCGATCCCACGTATCGAGGCTCAGTCCTCGCGGGTTCGCGGGCAGCCCGGGTTCGCGTCCGGCCTGTGCCCCATCTCCCGCATGTCTCTCCCCACTCTCTCCCCCCTTCCGACTCTATCCACTTTCCTTCCTCTACAATAAAGGCATAAAAACGCCAAAAATAAATCTTTAAAAAAAAAAAAAAAAAGAAAAAAACTAAAGACACACATCCCCTGTGTTTGTGCTGCATCCAAAAAACAAAAAGAAAAGGTTTAAAGAAGGAAACAAAATCTGCACCCCGAGGAGATATGGAACGAGGAGGTCTGAAATTTTTCACTTCATCCTAGATTTAACTTGAGCAAAGCGAGGCACATCCTTTGCATCAACATCTACCCAGTTTGGGCCTCAGCTCTGGAGTGAATCCAGTCTCCACAACGTCACAAAGCTAGAAGTGTTTCAAGGTCCTGGTAAAAATGTAGAACGGCTAACAGAATGAAGGTTTTGCTGTTGCCCTCTCTCAACGAGCCTGCCAACAGCTTTATCTGTCATGGTTTGGTTTGGTTCTGTGTTTCATCTTGTTTTAGTTGTCTAGCCTTAGTGTTCTGTTTTGTTTCCTAGTGTGATTGTTTCCCTGCATCCTTGGTGTCCGTCTCTGTTGTCTGTAATATTGTTTCCTGTTTTACTTGTGTGAATGATTCCTGGTGTTTACTTGTTTAGTCTTTAAGTGTTTCCAGTTTTATCTTTTTAATGTCTTCTACCCGTGCTTCTGTGTTTTCTTACATCCTTTAGTTCCTTGTGTTCCATGTTTTACATTGTAGTTCTCAGTATTGTCTGGTTTCCTGTCTCTCTGTGTTTCCCTCCCGTCTTGATTACCCTGATTGTCCTCACCTGTCTGATTGGTCTCACCTGTCTCTGATTGCCCTGTCTATATAGTCTCTGTGTTTACTTACCCTCTTGTTGGTTCATTGTCTTTTGTAGCCTGTTAGTGTGGTTGTGTGTTCTGAGCCTGTCGTTTCCTCTCCCTGCTCCCTGTGTTTCTCCTCGTGGTTTTTAGATGAAAAAAAGAAATCTTCCTGACTCGCTCACAAACTCCGGTTTTCAGGGGTAATTTGGTTACTTCTGAGGATGAAGCATTGCAGATAAGTACTGGGAGAGCCTTCCAGGCGGTGGGGGCCGCCATAACGAAGGCTAAGCCCCTGAAAGTCTGCAGGTTGGTGTGGGAAAAGGAGGCCACACGAAAAAGTGAGGGCTATGATTTTCGGATGTATCAAGGGCCCCCTCCAACCAATACCCATAATTAGTTTCCATGAATAATGCATGCAACATTGAGAGGGATTGTTTAGGGAAGCAACTGCTTAGGGCCCCAGTATGTCAGTTGTTGGGGGTCCCCAACAACTGACATACTGGGGCCCTAAGCAGTTGCCTGCCTTGCCAGTTGATAAGCAGCGCCTCGGGGAAGAGAGCAAAACAGCGTCGGATGACATTAAATTGTGTTAAAGTGCGGCCCTTTTACAGTTCACTTCAAGCTTTACAGTTCAGAGAAAAGTTTTGCGTTAGTTGCATGAAACTTCAATGTTGCATCATGTAGGTAGGAGGGAGGGGGGAATAATCAAGGGAGAGGTGAGGAGGAGAGATGGGAAGAGACTACAGCTGCCCATTGACCGGCTGAGGATGAAGAGGAGGACGAGGGAGTTGCCATCAGAGATAAGTGAGCTGTGATCATTCTGGCACTCAGAGCTGACTGAGCTCAGCAGCTTCAGGTCACCACCTCCCCTCGGTGCTGGATGATGGACGACCAGCAGGGAGCCAAGCTCTGCTACCCTCAGCTCCTCAACTTGTCTTGCAGGGGTATTATGCGCCCTCTTGCTGAGGCCGTCCTCCTGTATGCTTTTCTATCCTCAATCACTGTTTTAACTGTTTTTCTCAACCTGCTTGTCATCATCTCCATCTCTCACTTCAGACAGCTTCACATCCCCACCAACCTGCTCCTGCTCTCCCTGGCCATCTCAGACTTTCTCGTCGGGCTGCTGATGATGCCGGTGGTAATGATATGGTTCATAGAAACTTGTTGGCTGCTGGGAGATTTCATGTGTGCTTTGTATTACAATGTTGGCTTCATTCTTACCTCGGCCTCTGTGGGGAACATGGTGCTCATATCAATCGATCGCTATGTAGCTATTTGTTCTCCTCTGCAGTATTCCAACCTAATCACTCGCAGCCGAGTGGGGCTGTGTGTGTGTCTGTGCTGGGCCTGCTCAATCCTTTACAACATGCTGATCTTAAAGGATAATCTGAAGCAGCCTGACATATATAACTCTTGCTTTGGGGAGTGTGTGGTGGTGATTGACTATGTGACAGGAACAGTGGACCTTGTGTTCACTGTTATTAGCCCCTGTATGGTCATCATTGTTCTGTACATGAGAGTGTTTATCGTAGCAGTGTCTCAGGCTCGTGCCATGCAGACTCATATTACAGTGGCTTCAGTGGGCAAGGGTCGAATCACTGCAAAGAAATCAGAGAGAAAGGCAGCCAGGACTCTGGGCATAGTCATACTGGTGTTTTTGATAACTTTCTGTCCATACTACTTTCCCTCTCTTTCAGGACAAGACCCATCAGACAGTGCGTTGTTGGTGATTGTGACTTGGCTGCTCCACTTTAACTCTTGTTTGAATCCTCTCATATACGCTTTGTTCTATCCGTGGTTTAGAAAAGCGATCAGGTTCATTGTCTCACTAAAGATCCTGGAGCAGTCCTCATCTCTGGTTAATATACTTTAAAGATATGACGTCTATAACCTGTTCAGTCTGAGCATAACAAAACTCAAATATCTGTCAGCTATGCAAAGTGATCAGTGCACATGCAGGATGTTTGATGTCACTAAAACAAAGAGACGACTGGCACACGGGTTCTGCTCAGAATGTCACGCAGGTGAAATATGTTTCAGGAATATGGGAGCCCTGCAGTGTGTCTCTTTGTTTCAGTGACTTTTTTTTTTCCTCCTCTCTGCAGCTGTCCTTTATGTTTGGATGTGTGATTTCTTGATTGTTGTCAATATGTTTGATATCACACTGTCCATTTGTGCCTTACTTTTTCCCTCTACCCTCTCTCTAAGCAGCGTGATGATTTAAATATTACGGACTCATTGTAAAGTCAACGACTGCAACATTTTGTTCAAATGAAATTTCTCGAGTCTTGACTCAACAGTCATTTGTTCAGCAATAATGTGAATATAAATGTTGTTTCCATCGTTCTAAATGTGATAATGTTCCCTGTTTCTTCTCTCACATTACAGAAAACTCAATGTTCCAGTTAAAGACAATAAATAAAGCTGATTATTTTGTTACCAGAAACTTGATGTTTTGTTTCATCAATATCCAACTGTTATTAAGAATTAAACAACACAAGGATCATGAGTGTCATTAAATGTATAAAAGATTGTCGGCTGCAGCCATCAGAAAAGGCAGATCAGTCGACACACCCACCTAATGCCACATAAACTTTCAGAAATAAATCATTTTCATAACACGTTATACATATTTATACTCAACAAGCTTTACAGGAAACAAATAAAAATAAAAATACACAATAAAAACTGTCATTAGAAAATAAAGTAATAGATTAAAACACATGAAATCCAAAACAAACGTATGTTTTAAGGAACCTGAGCCATCACATGCAACACACACACAACTTAGAAGGGTCTATCAAGCTACACGAACAAAGTGAGGACTTGTCTTTCTGGTCATTAAAAAATACAAAAACATAATATCACATTTACTGATGCTGTCTTTAACCACAATATTTCTTCAAATTGGGTTTTTCGTTTTTTTAAAAATATGTTGCCAAGAGGGAACTTGCAGACTTAAGAGATGTCTATAAATCTCAGAGGGGACTCCTACATATTCTTTAAACCAGTGACCTAAATTCATATCAAATTATCTTTATCATCCACACACACAGAGGTGGCAGAGATGAACTTAAAATCTCTGCAGACCACAGGTCAGCGGGCAGTTTGTTCTACAGAACGTCACCATGGTTCAGGGCTTCGTCTTAACCTGGACTAATAAAAATCTCTCTGTCTAATGACACCAAACATTTTGATATATTCATTGTCTTAAATGTTCTGTTATTGATTTCAGCAGACTATGCCTCTGCTCTGCCCATGTGTTCATACAGAGCCCAGCTCAATCCGTCATAGCGTGGCAAGAAAAAACTTCCTTTTAATAGGCAGAAATCTTCAGCAGCTCATGATGGAACAGCCATCTGCTAAACTGTGCTGGGCTTGAAAATGGGATGGGGGAGATGGGACAAGATGCAGAAAGAAGAGTAGGATTAGGATAGGTTGGGGGGGGGGGTCTGGGCAGGCCATCCTCGGGGGGGTTGGCCTGCCCACCAACAGTCCCAAGGAACCTAAGAGAGCTCCTGAGCTCAGGAGCTCCCCAAAAAAAAGGAGAGGTTAGAATATAAAGATAGTGACAAGCAGTAATAAGATATAAAAGCTATGAAAAGACTATGGGCACCACGAGCAGGCCTGCATTCTGGGAACGTAATGTTCTTGTCGGATAGTACGGTACAATTAACTCTTTAAGATAGGATGGTGCCTGACCGTTTAGAGCTTTGTAGGTGAGCAGAAGGATTTTAAATTCTATTCTAGATTTTATAGGGAGCCAATGGAGAGAAGCCAATACAGGAGTAATGTGGTCCCTTTTCCTTGTTCTAGTAAGAACACGAGCTGCAGCGTTTTGGACGAGTTGGAGGGTCTTTAGAGATTTACCATAGCACCCTGCTAAAATAGAATTACAGTAATCCAACCTGGAGGTAACAAATGCATGAACTAATTTTTCAGCATCATTTTGTGACAGGATCTGTCTGATCTTAGAGATATTACCAAGGTGAAAATAAGCTGTCCTTGAAATTTGTTTAATGTATGAATCAAAGGACATATCCTGATCAAACAGAACTCCTAGGTTCCTAACAGTGGTACTAGAGGCTACGCTAATACTACTAAGGGCCGTCATATCGGCAGAGAAAGTCTCTCTAAGGTTCTTAGGTCCAATCACTATAACATCAGTCTTGTCTGAGTTGAGCAGTAAGAAGTTTCTGGTCATCGAGGTCCTGATGTCCTTGAGGCAGGCTTCTAGTTTACAAAGCTGGTTGGTGTCTTCTGGCTTCATTGCTATGTAGAGCTGAGTATCGTCTGCATAGCAATGAAAGTTCATGGAGTGTTTCCTCATAATACTACCTAGAGGAAGCATATATAATGTAAAGAGAATCGGACCAAGCACTGATCCTTGAGGCACTCCATGGCTAACTTTGGTGTGCATAGAGGACTCATCATGAACATGCACAAACTGAGATCTGTCTGATAAATAGGATCTAAACCAACTTAAAGCAGTTCCCTGTAACTCCAAGAAATTGTTCTAGTCTCTGTAACAGAATCTGATGGTCAATTGTATCAAAAGCAGCATTAAGATCTAACAGGACAAGCACAGATAGAAGTCCCCTGTCTGAGGCTAACAGAAGATCATTTGTTACTCTAACTAGTCTCAGTGCTATGGTAAGCTCTAAATCCCGACTCCTCAAACAAGCTGTTGTTGTGGAGAAAATCGGACAACTGATTAGCTACCACTTTCTCTAAGATCTTGGAGATAAAAGGAAGGTTAGATATAGGTCTATAGTTAGCTAGGGGCGGCAGTAGCTCAGTGGGGCGGCAGTAGCTCAGTCTGTAGGGACTTGGGTTGGGAACCGGAGGGTCGCCGGTTCAAGTCCCGGCACGGACCAAGTCCGGAAACTGGTCTGGTAGCTGGAGAGGTGCCAGTCCATTTCCTGAGCACTGCCGAGGTGCCCCTGAGCAAGGCACCGAACCCCAAAACTGCTCTGGAGTGCTCGCTGTGGGCAGCCCCCTCACTCTGAGACCTCTCCATTAATGCATGTCACTAGAACCCTGTTTGTGCATGAGTGTGTATCTCGGCCTATGTGTGTGTTAGACAGAGTGTAAACCGAATTTCCCCTCGTGGGATTAATAAAGTGTAAATTATTATTATTATTATTAGAGTTCCTGAATCAAGAGTAGGCTTTTTAAGGAGCGGTTTAATTTCAGCTACTTTAAATGAATGGGGTACATAACCTAACGCTAAAGATATATTGATCATATCTAGTATGGAGCTGCTAACTAGAGGAAAGACTTCCTTAAACAACTTGGTTGGGATTGGATCTAAAAGACAGGTTGACGGTTTAGACGCAGAAATAATCAAATTTAGTTCTGCAAGGTTAATTGGAAAAAAACAGTCGAGGTTAGTATCAGAATTTGGAATCGTTTCTGCTGTATCCAAAATATAGGAGGAATCTGCATTGAGTAAAGGTAGTAAGTTGCTAATTTTGTCTCTAATGTTTAGAATTTTATCATTAAAAAAGCTGATGAAATCATTACTGCTAAGGGCTAAAGGAATTGATGGCTCAAATGAACTATGACTCTCTGTCAGCCTGGCTACAGTGCTGAAGAGGTATCTAGGGTTGTTTTTATTTTCTTCAATAAGAGACGAGTAATAGGCAGTGCGGGCCTGCCGTAGAGCTTTCATATATCTATTATGACTATCTGGCCAAATTAAACGAGATTCTATCGTTTTGGTGGAGCGCCAAATTCTTTCAAATTTACGTGACGTTAGTTTTAGAGTACGGGTTTCTAAATTGTACCATGGAGCTGATCTCTGTCGTTTGATTGGCTTCTGTTTTAGGGGGGCGATTGAATCCAGAGTAACTCTAAGTGAATCCACCGCACTATCTACAAACTGATCTAACTGAGAGGGACTTAAGTGATTATAGGAGTTTTCAACTAGGTTAGAGGATGGAACTGAAACAAAGGCAGCTGAAATAGCTTCCTTAAATTTAGCTACAGCGTTATCATTTAAACTTCTAGAGAGCACTTTTTTATTAAGAGGAGTTAAGGTTTGTAAAAAGAGATCAAAAGTTACTAGGAAATGGTCTGATAAAGAATTTTCCAGAAAAACCGACAAACTGTTAATTTCAATACCATAGGCTAAAACAAGATCCAGGGTGTGGTTAAATCGATGAGTAGGTTTGTTTACACCCTGGGTGAAGCCAATAGAGTCCAATAGAGACATGAAAGCCATGCTAAGACTGTCATTAACAACATCCACATGGATATTGAAATCACCTACAACAATTATTCTATCACTGCTAAGAACTATGTGTGATAGAAATTCTGCAAATTCAGATAGAAATTCTGAATATGGGCCGGGAGGGCGGTAAACTATAACAATTAGAACTGGCTGAAAAGTTCTAGAGACTGGATGTGAAAGACTGAGTGCAAGACTTTCAAAAGAGGTATAATTCAGCTTTGGTCGAGGATTGATTATAAGACTAGAATTAAAAATAGCTGCTACTCCACCACCTCGACCAGTGTCTCGAGCTATATGAGCATTCAAATGACTGGGAGGGGTGGATTCATTTAAACTAACATATTCATCCTGAGAAAGCCAGGTTTCAGTTAAGCAAAGTAGATCAATATGATTCTCTGATATTAGCTCATTTACCAGGAGGGATTTAGATGCTAGGGATCTAATGTTTAGTAGGCCGCATTTAATTGTTAGATTTTTTTGCCAAATCGTATTTGTAGTTTTGATTTTGATAAAATTTGTATGATTTACGCCTCTTTTATTGAGGTTGGGATTGCTTATAATGACAGGTCTGGAGCGGAGAACAGACACAGTATCTATAGTATAAGTAGGGTTACAGCTATCAGAAGGTCTAACTGAGTTACAGTTAGATTTACAGTCACAAGGACAGCTATAGTGGCAGGTAAACAGATCTAAAGGAAGCGCAGAGAAGTGTGTAAGACTGCAGCTCTGCCTCCTGGTCTGAACTCTGATGAGTTGTCAGGGTTTGGGACTAATAAACTCTGCTGCGTTTCTAGATAATAGAGCTGCACCAACCAGAGTAGGATGGATGCCATCTCTAGCTAGCAGACCCAAAAGGACTGCCAGTTATCTATGAAGCCCACATTGTTTGCTGGACACCACCTCGATAGCCAGCGGTTGAATGAAGACATGCGGCTATACATGTCATCACTGGTCAAATTAGGGAGAGGACCAGAGAAAACTACGGAGTCCGACATCGTCTTTGCAAAACGATGAAAGAAAAAGAAAAAGCTGAAATCCAAGCTGCCACAAAACCGCGTTAGCAAATGAAAATGACTTTAAACTGTGAACAGATGTAAATTAATTGAAAACAAGTCGTTTTACGTTTCTATGGAAACGGACAGCTAGCCTGGTTGCTGTTTTCTGTCATCAATCTGTTACTAATTTCCATCTGTTGTCTAATCCATTTGCACAACAGCATGTCAAAAGCATGTCTGAAATTAAGTTCAGACAGACAGACAGACAGACATTATTGATCCCGAGGAAGGTGCTGAGCTTCTAGTAGTACGTGTTGTTTATGCATGTACAGTTGTGTTTGAGGTGGGGTAGTGCCAGAGGTGTGACAACAGACATTAAACAGTCAATGCAGACATTAGGGGTGCAGATTAAAAAACAGATGAAGTCAATAACATGCACAAACATTAAGGCGAGACACTACAGGTGAATAGGGTAAACTCACAGATATCAACATGAAACTTCTACAGTTCATTACTTATGTTAAGAAAAATATTTTTAATATTACAAGTTTTCTGAAATGTTATGTTGAAATATGCAAATAAGGCATTATTTAATGAAAAAAGCGCTAATTTGCATACATTGGGGGGATATAAATCTGAACATTGGAAATGGCCAGGTTCAAAATTATTTTTTCATTCAGTTAACATATTACATACAAAGGGATTTAAGATATGTCTTTTTATCACTTCATAAATCAGAAAATACTATCAACAGACCAAAAAAATCGATTATCGCCCTGTTTTTAGGAATAAACTGTTACATAAATCAGGCTATGAATGATACATCAACAAACCCCTCTGTAAATCCCTGCAGAGTATACCTAGGAATAAAACTGGAAAGTTTGGTGCATGTAAGTGCTACTGAAGTGGAGATTTATGTGACGGAGTATGAGAAAAAACCCCTTTTGAGAAAACAGCGTTTAAAGATTTACATAGTAAAATTTCACACATTTCTAAAGGAAAACATTGCTAACAAGCAAAACAACTAGTCAGTACATTGGTTATAGCAATGTAGAGCATGTCTAGCACATGGACAATAACAAATGGCTAAAACAGCACTGCCATGTAAGGCTTTCAACTGTACACAACCACAGAAAACCCCAAATACAGACACACTAATGAGCATCAGCTTTATGTCCATCAGAAGACTAAATGTCCACACAGAACTCAAAGTTCACCTATGAGTGTTTACAGGCTATAGTTGTACATTCCTCCTCCATGTAGGCTGTTTGTATCCTCACTTCAATGTCCTGGAAACAGACTCATGATCAGGTTCATGTCCTTGGTTTTTGCCACCAAATAGAAAACCTGTAAAAGTAAAACTGACCAACAATAATTGAGATGGCACTTTATTCTATTTCTATTCCATCCATAAGAAATAATTTAATAAAAATAGGCTACTGTTATTACAATGCTATAATATGTTACACAGAGTTTCCAACAGAATGACGTGTGGAGGACGCGCTTGGGGTGGACGAGTGCAGCTTGCAGCTGGACAGTGCATTTATTGCAATCAATGTCATTCTTACCATATTTTTGACTTTATTTCATTTGTTTTATGAAAATGTTGAATATATGTTTGTAAGTCGTTTAAAATGATGCTCTAATGCGCACAATGCAGAGTGAGTTAGGGTGTGTGTTTGTGTGAAACGAAGAGAGAGGGGGAGAGAGAGACTATCAGGCTGTGTGTGACACTGTCCCCTGAGAGTATTAAATATAAACTCTGGAGCATGTTTTGACCCTGATCTCACACAATTCAGACAAATAATCAAATAAACAAAGCAGCTCATTCAATTGTGCAAACATCAACGAGTGTGGCGTGCGCGTCACTTTTATATCTAAATCACCCCCCCCCCCCCCAGCTTACGTTCAGAAGCGATTCCGGGGGGGCATTTCACGGGGTAATGCATCACAACTTGTCCTCTTACATCCCCTTGCAAGTGACAACTTTTGTTTTCTTTTCACTAATTTACAGGAAGATATTTTGACTCATTCTCAAAAGGTCCCGCGGAGGCTAAACAAGGAAGAGTCAAAGTATACCATGTGATGCGTCTGAACGAATCACGTTATCAGAAACACATTACGTTCTTAGCATTAAACCTCCCGTTAAACTTTCACGACTGGTTGCTGGTAGAAAGGAAGTGTCCTTATTTGGATTACATAGTGTTGTGCAGGAGAGAGAGAGCTTTACAGAGATATCAGTCATGACGGGCATCAGAGAGCAGCCGTCACACAGCACGTCCCGTTAGAATGCTAACTTTCAGACAAATTTACACGAAATTTAACGCCGCGACCAGACAAAATGTATTAAAATATACACAAATGTATTATTTGGATAATTTCTTTATGGTAGTTTAAAAGATTACATGTTCAGGGACTGAATAAGCCCAAAATCTCAAAAATGATCAGTGCATAAAAAATGGCTGTTTTTGCCTGCCGTGTCTCGCCTTAAAACATAATATTGCTTCAAATGTTAATGTCTCACTCACACACACACACACACACGTACTCACACGGTCATACACACTCACACACATACACACTCACCTTACAGAGAGGGGATTAAGTCCCAATTCAAATGAATTGAGAAATATTAAACCTTTCAACCTCCTTCAAAACCTCATAACTTTGGCTGTGTTCTACTTAGAGACTTCATTTTGCTTTAAAACATTAATCAATGTTTCCACTATTTATACCAATTCACCAATTTCCTTGAACCTTAACTTTTTTAGTTTTCAAACAGGGCCATAACTCTTTAACAGTTTGAACTCTTTTTGAATGGGTGTGTGTCCGGTGGAATGTTTTGGTGGAGTGGGTAACATCAAACACTAAAATGTGCTTTGATGTATAATGGGTTTTCAGATAGTGTTTTGATTGGCTACTTTCATTGTCTTGACAAACAATTTTCACATAGCAACATAAACTTTGACCAATCGTGTACAAACGGTCTGTCCTGCTCTCAACTGCTGAAAGGCACCTGTCAGTCTTTGATCATCCATCGAGAGAGAAACAATGGTAAGGAGAAGATTTTCTAATTATAGCCTTTATGCTAGAAATGTTAGCTTATTGTCTGATGTGTATATATTATTGTATATTCATTGCAAAGAATATATTACAGATTAAGATATGTAATATTTATATGTCGAGAAAAATCCAAGAAAACAAAGTTAGAACTTAAACTTAAAATTAAGCAAGTTGTCACTCTTTTGACTTCACTCAAACACTGGTTTGATTTTACAACAGTCCAACGTAATCTTCCTAACAGCTCAATATATTAACTATTTATATTAATTGCCACATTTTATGTAACAGAGAGGATTGTATTATGAACGAGTAAATGTGGAAATACACAGACAAGCTAGCATATTAACAAAGAGTTGATTCAAGGTCATATCCATCTATGTGGAGGTCATCTTCACAGCCATTGGCTAATTACATGGTCTCAGCAAAAGACTGTCTCACAAAGTACAGTAAGACAAGGCTCTGGGTTCTGGCAAATAATGATGTCGCATAGTAACAGTAGCTTTGGCCAATCACCCCCCCCCCCCCAAAAAAAAAAACAAACAGCCAGGCTGGCTGCTGTGAATTAGTCGTGAAGAATTCACAAAATGGTGGAGGTGTGAAGATTTTTTTCTTTGGACTTTGTTAACATTAAATTAAGATATTATTAATTATAATTAATTGTTTTAATTATTTCTGAATTGTATTTTGTTTTTCTGTCTAATTTTAGTATAGCTGCACTGTCTTCTTTTACTGCTCTGTGTGCCTTTACATTGCCCCCCAGGGACAAATAAAGTTTATTTGAATTGAATAGATCATTAAAATGACATAATAAATGATTACAACTTCTATTGTTATTATTACAGTATGTATGTTGAAAGCGAAAGTTTTCTTTTTTAACATAAATTCTTTCTCTTTTCTCATGTAGATGAAGATAAGTGCCGTTTGCGATCAAAGACAGCCTCCAAATTTTCAACCCCCACCCCTGCACATCGTTTTTTTATTGGACACCAAGGTACATAAAACCTTGTCATGGGCTTTTGACGGAGGGGTTGTTGTCCCCTCTGTCATTAAAACAAACAGGGTGGCCATTATAAGCGACGGGGAGGTCATCAAGAAAATCACTTTTTCAGACCTCTAGTCTAAAATATATTCTTGGGATGGGATATGTAATGCGGGGGTATTGCCTTTATGGGACCGTCCCTCCATATGGGATCAACGTGACCGCGAACACGAGACTATTTAAAACGTGCCCTATACCTGTTGGAAGACAACTGATGGAGGAGGGTCGGCAAATAATGAGCCCACTGAGCCCTGAGAAGACGTGGGCCGAGATCAGGGGGCTGCAAGGGCTCTTCTCCCTGAAGGGGACGGTGGTGGAGGTCAGTTTAACAAACACACAGAAACAGACACACACACTTGCACACACTGATTGATAGGATTTTGTTGATATTTGTGTGGTAATTGTTTAATACCAACAAAACATTTCTTCCATTCAGTTGTCCAGCCTCAGACCAGTCACTGTTGGTCGGGACAGGGTCCCCATGAGGGAGATTGTCCTTGAACAAGTAAGTTAGAGTAATAAATAGTGTATAGTAAGAAAAGGGCTTTCAATCTGTCTCTCATTGACCCTGTGTCTCTCTGTCACTCTCAGCCTCTTATTGTTTATTGTTAGCAGCAGAACAGCTTCAACATTAGAGTGAAATAGAGAGAATCGAAGCACCTGTAATGTACTGATGGAAGTCAGAGTCATCATTTCAGAGATGGAGAGAAAATGTGCAAAGATGTCTTCAAGGAAAAGGGACATTAGGAAGGAGAATGCAGTAGACAGATACTTAGCATCACTTTTGATAAAAATTGTATTATTTGGTGAAATGAATGTTTGGCCTGTTTACATAACTCATTTATCCTACCATTGTGGAATGATTAACATCATTCAAATGTTTCCCATTTAAAATGTACGCATACTGGAAAAAAAACCCATAAATCACAATCCTGTTGTTCCATTTATTTATTAAGGACAAACACAGTTGAAATCAATCTGTGGCGGGAGGCAGCCCTTTTTACTGTGGTGGTGGGTGCCTGGGTGACTGTCACCCACCTGAAATGTCGGGACAGTGCATTTGGGGTGAAATCACATTCCACCCACTACACGACCATAGTGGTAGGTTTTTATTAAGTTTCTTATGTAGTTGTTCTTGATTTTACGAGGAGGAAATGGAGCTAACAGACTCCACTCCTCTGATTTTTGCTCATGTCTCATTTCACCTTTTGATAAAAATTGCACATTTTCTTCACCTTCAGTTTTAACTTGCGTTTATTTCTTGCCACCAGGAGGCCAGCACCAGCCAGGAGGCGAACTGCCTGGGGGCCGACGATGTGCCAGGGAAGCCGGGGTGGCTGAATCTTCTCTTGGAGACTGGGGAAATGCCCCTTATCTCAGAGGAGATGGAGCAATTTACTACCCCAAATGAACATTGTGCCTTTCCCGGTGTCTATTTTGGTTAAAGGGGGGGTGGTGCAACAAGTTCTTGTTGGAGGGAAAGAAGGAGAGGAAGAGGGGAAGGAGGGAGAGGAGGAAGAGGGGAGGAATATGAAGAGGGGGGGCAGGTGGAGGAAGAAGAGTTGTAGGGGGGAGGATGTGGAAAAAGGGATTATTTTTTTTATTGATGTTTGTAATTTTTATTTTGAAAGCAGTTCATTTGTTTTAATTATTGTTCTTGATTTAAAAAAATGTGTTTTAATTTTCATGTTCAAAATAAATATTGTTTCTTGGACAAAGTGACTGTACAATTAAAACACAACAACTTCAACCACGTAATATAAGTAGCCTATTAGATCTCTCTTTCATTGATCAATCAATAAAATGAATTGTCTTATTTTCTTTCCTAATGTAGAGCACTTGGTTCCCTCCTTTTAAAAGAGATTGACTCAATCACGGAGCATGTCCTTACCTAATGTCTATATTACTTTTGTGGTAAGACGGGCTTTGGAGGCCTGTGTTGGGTGTACTTTTACCTGTCGCTCTGGTCTGGTGGACCATTTAAGCGCTGTGCCTGATAAATTTCTAAAAGTGACTGTCTAACCAGCGTTTGGGTTGCAGCCACGCTGCAGGCCAGGCAGATTGCTTTGCATTGTGCACTCCTGGCTCACATTAGCGGGTAACCTGTTGCTCAACGCGCCCCCTCCATCGGCCATCCAAGCCCTGGACCGTGCGCTTTGAAGCACTTTCAGCGGTATGTTTTCCCCATTTTTTTGTAGCTCCTCAGGTTTAGTTTAGTTAGTAATCCAAATGTATGTTTCTTTAGGTGTCGTCAGTGGTCTGCAGTGGCACTGGCACGTTGCCTCTGCTGCTTTGCCCTTTACCTCCGTCGTTTGGGTGCTTGCGCTCTGCGCATTCGTGTCTCCAAACCTGACACTTTGGTTTGAAAACTATCATACTGTTCAGCTTTTTCTGCTCATGTGTGCTATGACTTTTCACGTTTGTACTAATTTTACTTTTTAAGTTATTTCACTTTTTCCACCAAATTCTGCCCCATTCAAATGAATGGGAAACGTTTCAACTTTTCCACCTCTTCTTATGCTTATGGTATTTTTCCTGCTATTTCCTCTGCTTCGGCTGTGGCTCAGTTTGTGACTCTTCGCCTTTCACTCAGAAGGATGAGGGTTCGATCCCCTGTTCCTCCGAGCAACACTACTCTTTCAACCGTTTGTGCTACTTTCACCGTTCAACTATCATTCTGTTCAGCTTTTTCTGCTCATTATGGCTATGACTTTTTACTAATTTTACTACTGTTTTTTCTGCTGTTTCCTCTTCTTCTGCTTCTTGTATTTCTGCTTTTGCTACATCTTCTTCTTCAGATACTTTTACTTCTTCTTGTTTTAGTTTTGCTACTGTCTTTGCGTATGACTGCATGTGAAGCATTCACACGCATTTTCCGCAGGGAAATGCAAATTTTCTAGTTCTGTTCAGCTTTTTCTGCTCAAGTGTGCTATGACTTTTCACGTTTGTACTACCTTTACTTTTTAAGTTATTCCACAAAATTCTGCCCCATTGAAATGAATGGGAAATGTTTCACTCAGAAGGTTGAGTGTTTGATCCCCAGCTCCTGCGATCAACACTACTTTTCAACCGTTTGTGCTACTTTCACTGTTCAACTATCATACTGTTCAGCTTTTTCTGCTAATTATGGCTATGACTTTTCACGTTTGTACTACTTTTACTTTAAGTTATTTCACTTTTTCCACCAAATTCTGCCCCATTGAAATGAATGGGAAACGTTTCACTCAGAAGGTTGAGTGTTCGATCCCCAGCTCCTGCGATCAACACTACTCTTCAACCGTTTGTGCTACTTTCACCTGCTACTTTTACTACATTTACATTGTTTTGCTATCTTGTATATTTTTTAAACTATACCTCCAAATGTTTGCTGATGTTTTTTGCTGTCTTCCACGTTTTTCAATGTGTGTGTATGTGGTGGGACACTTTTACTTGTTGTACTAATTTTACTACTGCCAGCTGACTGCGGTTACTCTTGATTGCACCTACACACACGTTCCTGCTCTTAACTGAGCTCTTAAAAGTGCTTCGGTCAGTCTTTGGTCATCCTTCAAAGCAGGAACAATGGTAAGGACAACATTTTCTAATTATAGCCTTTATGCTAGAAATGTTAGCTTATTGTCTTATGTGTATATATTATTGTGTATTCATTGCGAAGAATATAATACAGATTAGGACATGTAAAATGTATATGTTGAGAAAGCTAGAATTTAAAGTTGAAATTAAGCAAGTTGCCACTCTTCTCAAACACTGGTTTGATTTTACAATAGTCCAATGTAATCTTCCAAACGGCTCAATATATTAACTATTTATCTTAATTGCCACATTTTATGTAACGGAGAGGATTGTATTATGCATTTTTACAGGGGTGGCCAACCCTTGTCCTCAAGAGCCACAATCCTGCATGTTTTAGATGTCTCCCTCTTCAACACACCTGATTCAAATGACTATCTCGTCATCAAGCTCTGCAGAAGTCTGATAACGATCCTGATCACTTTTATGTTGAAAGCGGACGTTTTCTCAAGTTGTTTTTTTTAACAAAATGTCTTTTTTCTTTACTCTCATACAGATGAAGATAAACGCCGTCTGCGGCCAACACCATGGCCCCGATTTCACTCCCCCACCCCTGCATATCATTTTTCTTTTTGAAAAAAAAATTGAAAACACTTTCATGGGTGTTTGAGGGGGGGGGGGCGGTTTTCCCCTTGGTAAAGAGAGAAAATAGGGTGCTCATCTTATCAAAGGTGACTCTTTTTGAGTCCTCAAAATTGAAATTACAACTTGGTGTGGGTTATGCCCTCCGGGGATATTCCCTTCATGGGACAGCCCCACCATACAGTTTAAATATCACAGCACAGGCAAGGCTTTTTAGGAGCCTTACTTTTGAGGTGAGCGCTGACCTCAGGGAGCAGGGGCAGCTCCTACTCAACCCTCTGAGTCCAGAGAAGACTTGGGCAGAGGCCAGGGGGATGCCGGGGCTGTTCACCCTGAAGGGGATGGTGGAGGACACGCACACACGATTTTTTTAATACTTGCGTGTTAAATGTTTAATACCAACAAAATATTTCTTCCATACAGGTGTTCACCATACGAGCAGTCAGCATGGGTAGGGACAAGGTCCCCGTCAGAGATATTGTCCTGGAACAAGTAAGTTAGATATATTATATGAAGTAACTGCTCTGAATCTGTCTCTCATTGACCCTGTGTCTCTCTGTCACTCTCAGCCTCTTATTATTTATTGTTAGCAGCAGGACAGCTTCAGCATTGGAGTGAAATAGAGAGAATCAAAGCACCTGTAATGTACTGATGGAAGTCAGAGTCATCATTTCAGAGGTTGAGAGAACATGTGCAAAGATTTGAATAAAAGGGAAATTAGGGAGGGGAATGCAGCAGACAACTATACATAGCAGCACTTTTGATAAAAATGCTTTAATTATTTTGCAATGGGAATGTGTAGCCTGTTTAGGTAACTCATTTATCCTATCATTGTGGAATGATTTACATCTAAAATGGGTTGTTATTTAAAATGTATGCATACTGGATCAAAGCCCCATAAAACAGAATACTATTTTTCTATTTATTTAAGGACAATCACAGGGTTGGCGTCACTCTGTGGAGGGAGGTCGCCCTATGCCCTGTGGTGGCTGGAGCCTGGGTGGAGGTCACCCACCTTAAGTCCAGAGAGTCGGGGTTTGGGACTAAATCTCACTCTACTCAATTTACGGAAATTCTGGTAGGTTTTTATTAAGTCTCAGCCAATTAAGTATAATTAGCTGTTTAACTAATGTTTATTTCTTGCCAACAGGAGGCCAGCACCAGCCAGGAGGCCAAATGCCTGGGGGCGGACACCGTGCCAGGGCAGCCGGGGTGGCTTCACCTGCTTTTGGAGAGTGGGGAAATGCCTCTAATTTCTGAGGAGAAATGGGGGCTATTGTTTCCAAAAATTACGTCGGTCCCTTTCCCTGTTTTTATTTCGCTCAAAGGGGGGTGGTGGTACAGGAAGTGATTCCATTGGGGAAAGACAAGGATGGAAGAGGGGGAGGATGAAGAGGGGCAGCTGGAGGAAGAAGAGGTGTATGGGGAAGAATGTATTTTTTTTTCTTATTGATCAATGTTTGTAATTTCTGTTGAAAGTACTTCGTTTTAATTGATTGTTACTGATTTAAAAAAATGCGTTTGTTTAATTTTCGTGTTAAAAATAATTGTTTACTTGAACAAAGTGACTGATTGTTTACTTGGACAAAGTGACTGTACAATTAAAACGCAACAACTTCAACCACGTAATATAAGTAGCCTATTAGAGCTCTGTCTTTCATTGATCAATCAATAAAATGAATTCTTATTTTTTTCCTAATGTAGAGTACTTGGTTCCCTCCTTTTAAAAGAGATTGAATCGATCACGGAGCATGTCCTTACCTAATGTCTATATTACTTTTGTGGTAAGACGGGCTTTGGAGACCTGTGCTGGGTGTATTTTTACCTGTCGCTCTGGTCTGGTGGACTATTTAAGCGCTCCCATTCCCATTCATTCCCCTTTGACCTCACGCTCTTCCTGGTCCTCCGTATTGGCCGCCTTGTCCTCCAGCTTCAGGTAGATCCCATTTCATGTCCAAATGCATAAAATAATCTTTCCAAATCCCACCGCTGCGCTCCGTCGCTCATTTCTGAGGAGAAATGGGGGGGATTTGTTTCCAAAAATGATGTTGGTCCCTTTCCCTGTGTATATTTCGGTCAAGGGGGGGGGGGGGGGGGGGTGGTACAGGAAGTCATTGCAGTAGGGAAAGACAGGGATGGAAGAGGGAAAGGAGAGGAAGAGGGGGAGGATGAAGAGGGGAAAAAGAAGGGGGAGGACTACAAAGAGGGGAAGCAGGGGCAGCTGGAGGAAGAATAGATGGAGGGGGAAGAAGGAAAATAATGTATATATGTTTTAAATTTTTTTTTTGATCAATGTGTTTAATTTTTATGTTGAAAGGAGTTATTGTTCATTTGTTTTAAATAATTAAAGATTTAAATAATTGTTTAATTTGTATGTGAAGTTTATGTTATGTCAAAATAAATCGTTTTTCTTGGACAAAGTGACTATACAATTAAAACAATAACTTAAACCACGTAATAATATAAGTAGCCTATCAGAGCTCTCTTTCATTGATCAATCAATAAAATTAATTGTCTTTTTCAGCTGCCACACTTTTTATCGCTTTGGTTTTGGGCACCCACCGGCATAATCGGTTTATTTAGTCTTTGCATATTAATCTTTCATTGCTTGGTTATCTTTTTAGTTAATTGTTTACATTTTCTAGATGGACTAAAGTCTCCCGAACTTAAATTCCTTGTGTGTTCAACGTGGCCAATAAAAGTGATTCTGATGTTTGACAACAAAACAACAACAAAACTTTCGCATGTTTACGCGTTGTTTTTTCTGCCACTAATTATATTGAATATGTTCTCATTGACACTACAACTAGTTTCGTAGCAGAGCGGCAGTATGTAGCGCTGTCGCTCAGGAAGACGGGGTTCACAACCCTCATACAGCAATGGTTTTTTTTTTGTGACCTTGTCAAACTTACGGCCCACGGGCCGGATCCCTTTGGGAAGAAAGGGGACCATTTCAAAACATATTTTCACTACATTTTATCATCCCACCAGCATAATCATATATAGGTCTAACAGATTATACATACCTTTTTTTTTTTTTTTTTTTTTAGAAAGATAGACAGATATAATTCTATAGATAAAACTGTTGTGGGCAAAATGCAGTAATGATGCCAACCGCTACTATGTGTTAACAAATATAGTAGCAATGTAATAACTTTAATTTATAAATGTCAAACTTCTCAACAAACATCTTCAAAATGATCTCCGTGCAAAAAAAGACAAAACACGAAAATACTGTGTGCATGGCCTCGCTGTCAGTGAATTCCTTTATTCCGAGGGACATTGAACGCCTCGCTCACAGACTGCTTCATCTGCGCAAGCGCGTTAGAGTGTCACTCGTCTCTGGATTTTTTGCGGTAAGTGTTGCAAAGACATCTCTCTCCTTACTATTTAAGACTTTCACGGTACACAAACACATCCTGGGTTTTAGAAATAAGGCAGAATATTCTCTATTACCGACTGTTACCGTGGAGGAAAGGGGTTGTTAAAATATTGTACATTACAACCGGAGAGTTCTACTCTTGCGCTAATTAGCTTGTTGCTCGCTGCCAATGAGTCAGCAGAGAGCTGAACTGTTAGTAACATCCGGTACAGCGGGAAATGTTTCTCTACACATGATGCCATTTGTTAAAGAGCATATTGCAGGTTAAAGACAAAACTTAACTACCGTATTTTCCGCCCTATAAAGGCGCACCTAAAAACCTTAAATTTTTTCAAAAGCTGGCAGTGCGCCTTATAATCCGGTGCGCTTTATATATGGATCAATATTGAGGCGCAACAGGTATTGCAACTACGGTAAGCAGCCGCGGACGTAGAAGAAGTAGTGCGCGATGCATGCTGGGATATATAAAAACGGCGTTTCATTCGTGTGTTTGTTTAAAGACCCTGAAATGGCTCCTTCTAAGAGACGCGCATACGACGCAGAGTTTAAACTCAAGGCGATCAGTCACGCAGCAGAACACGGGAATAGAGCAGCAGCGAGAGAGTTTAACATCAACGAATCGATGGTGCGGAAGTGGAGGAAGCAAGAGGATGAGCTGCGCCAAGTAAAGAAGACTAAACAGAGTTTCCGCGGGTGCAAAGCGAGATGGCTGCAGTTAGAGGACAAACTTGAACAGTGGGTTGTTGAACAGAGAGCAACAAGTAGAAGCGTCAGTACAATCACTATTCGAATGAAGGCAACAGCGCTAGCACAAGAACTTAACATCAATGAATTTAGAGTCCTTCTTGGTGCTTTCGGTTTATGAAAAGACGTAATCTCTCCATCCGCACACGAACTACTATTTCACAGCGATTGCCAGCTGACTACCAAGAAAAGCTGGCCTCTTTCTGCACATACTGCAGAAACAAGATTGCTGAAAAAAAGATCCAGCCAGGGCATATCGTCAATATGGACGAGGTGCCACTCACCTTTGATATTCCTGTGAACCGCACTGTGGATAAAAGTGGAGCACGTACGGTGAATGTTCGCACCACAGGGAATGAGAAATCATCCTTCACTGTAGTTCTCGCCTGCCAGGCTAATGGCCAGAAACTTCCACCCATGGTTATTTTCAAGAGGAAGACTTTGCCAAAAGAAAACTTTCCAGCCGGCGTCGTCATCAAAGCAAACTCAAAGGGATGGATGGATGAAGAAAGGATGAGTGAATGGTTGAGAGAAATTTATGTGAAGAGACCGGGTGGTTTTTTTCCACACAGCTCCGTCCCTATTGATCTGCGACTCCATGCGCGCACACATCACCGATTGTGTCAAAAAACAAGTGAAGCACACTAATTCAGTGCTCGCCGTCATTCCGGGTGGATTGACAAAAGAACTCCAGCTGCTAGATGTTTGCGTCAACAGAGCATTCAAAGCTAGACTGCGAACTGCGTGGGAGCAGTGGATGACAGAAGGCGAACACACGTTCACCAAGACGGGGAGACGTACGCCACTATCTGCCAGTGGATCGTAAATGCCTGGGCTGATATATCAGTCTCAACTGTGGTCCGTGCTTTTAGGAAGGCAGGAATTGTCACTGAACTGCCAGACAACAACAGCGACATTGACTCGACTGATGACAACTTTGATGAGGTGGAGCCGGGCGTGTTGGATGCCACACTCGCCCAGCTGTTCAATTCGGACACTGAAGAAGAATTCGAGGGATTCGTAGATGAGGAATGAACTGATAAAGTGAGCTTTACGTGTTTCTTTTGGTGTGTTTACAGTTGAACAAGGTTGGTCATATTGTGAATATGAACATTAACGCGTGATATTTGAGTTATTAGTTCTTAATCAATAACTGCTTTTTTTGAGTTATTGTTTTACACTATTACGAGGGTTACTATATTGTGATTGCACTAACGTTTAATTTAGTGTAACAGCATCAAAATGTTTTTTACGCGTTTACTGAGTGGAGGAAAAGTTCCTCTCCACTATGTGAGATAAATGTTGCAGTACATGTTTTACCTTGCTGTTGTTAAAAGATAAACTGTGACACGAAAATACCGTACTAATACGGCAGAAAATAATAAAACAGTTTATTCAACTTTAATCTGACTGTTTTCATCATTCAACATTTTTCATTTCAACATTCCCTTTAGCGCAGCACCGTCCAATGGATGCATTACGTAACCCAAGCCTCTACTGTAGCGGTGCGCCTTATATATGGAAAACGTTTTAAAATAATGTCATTCATTGAAGGTGCGCCCTATAAGACGGTGCGCCTTATAGGGCGGAAAATACGGTACAGGAAAAAAAAACATTCTAGTTGCTCATTGTCTGTCACGATTCATATTTGAATGATTGGTCATTTGCTTTTTGGCTGAAGTTTACTCTACTCAGTACAGTGGGGCAATTTTTGTTGTTCTGAACATTAACAACTATTTGCTTTTCTAATGAGGAATTGGTATTTTTTGATACTAGCTATTTTTGTTTATGGTTTGAGTTTAACTACAGTGTCCCAGATTAATATGTCACTGTTACAGATGGAGGTAGCCTGTGACTTCCAGCGCTTCTAACGAGCTGATCATTGAGAACACCTGTCCTCATTGCACCCAGCCTTTGCTCATCAGCCTGGCTGCTCTATAAAAAAGAGGTTCTTTCCCTCAGTTAGGCGTGTGACTGAGGGAAAGAAGGGAACGGTGCACCTGGGTCCCAAGTGCACCGTTACAGCTTTACACACCTGCCGAACATTTTTTGATTCAACCTGCCCTGACAATCCAAACGCATTTGCCGTTTGTTTGGTAATCTCCCTTCGTCTGCTAAATAATGAAGCATTTTTTAACACAGACTGCTGATTGCATGACAGTGGACTGCATTTCAATGTGAGGACGAAGTAACTCCAACAACGACAGGAGTGAGGACCAGAACATACGGAAATTTTCACAAAAAAGTGCCTGAACAAAAAAACGTTGTGAGGGGACATCCACTTTTGTCACAGGCAGTGACGTTTTGAAACGCAAAACCCCAGTTATTGACGTCCACATGCAAACACAAACGAAGAATTCGCAAATCTTCACTTTGGTCGGAGAATTTTAAAAGCTTCGTTTTTGATGCTGTCAATCTGCATTTTCGTGTGGCTGAGAGGCAAAAACATCTTCGTTTAGTGAGATACCCGGCTACGTGTGGACGGGGCATCAGTTATTCTAACAATTCCACTGGAAAAAAAACAAAAACAAGTGCAAACAATTCTTTGGTATGATAGGTTAATGGGACTTGCCAATGTTTCGCAAGTACATTTTTTTAATTATTTCCCTGACAAGCCCTCAATTGTTATGAAGGACAGAAGTCACAGAGAGGGAAACTAACAAATAGGATATTGCACTTTCATAAAATAACAAAAATAAGGCCTTTGGGTTTCTAAAAGGAGAGGTGGAGTTATAAGTCTCCACAGTCATCTACTAATTCTACTGAAAGAAAGTAGACGAACTAAAGAATCTGGCCTCAAACAAAAGTTGGAACCTTTTGCAACTTTTTTTGAAAGCCTCTTCCCCATTCCCAACCTTACAACACTCTTTCCACAAACAGAAGTCAACTGAAGGTGTTGACTCTCTGGTGCCACACGCCTAACTGAGGGAAAGAACCTCCTTTTATAGAGCAGCCAGGCTGATGAGCAAAGGCTGGGTGCAATGAGGGCAGGTGTTCTCAATGATCAGCTCGTTAGAAGCACTGGAGGTCACAGGCTACCTCCATCTGTAACAGTGACATATTAATCTGGGACACTGTGGTTAAACTCAAACCATAAACACAAATAGCTAGTATCAAAAAATACCAATTCCCCATTAGAAAAGCAAATAGTTGTTAATGTTCAGAACAACACAAATTGCCCCACTGTACTGAGTAAACTTCAGCCAAAAAGCAAAATGACCAATCATTCAAATATGAATCGTGACAGACAATGAGCAACTAGAATGTTTTTTCCTACATGTTGGATTTTGCATCTCTTGCAATGCTAAACTTCAACAGAGCAACCTACGGTTAGTGGAGTCAGACCGCTGCAGAAACAACAAAGGGTTTTACATTGATGTAGCTGGCATCTATGTAGAGGAGACAAGGATGACTAATATCAGGAGCTATTAGTACAGGTGCTGTGGCTAAGAGTGCTTTTATTTTTTTTGAAAGCAATCCAGTACTCTGGGGTCCAATGGTAAAAGACCTTTGAGCTGGTGAAGTGTGTAAGGGGGGGCTGCTACTTACGCAACATTTCTGCAAAATTCCATGTCATAGCCAGCCATCCCTAAAAACCATTTGAGCTCCCTGCGGGAGGTAGGCATGGGAATGTTTATAATGGCCTTTACCTTTAATAATAATACATTTTATTCAAGGACGCCTTTCATGACACTCAAGGTCCCCTTACAGAAAAAATAAAAACACAACAAAACATTAACACTATAAACTACATAACCTTTGAAGCCATATTTAGCACCTCCCCTGTCCAACCACTTTTCCCAGGTAATCAACAGTGGCTTTAGCAATCTCAGAACTTTCTAAGTTGGCAGTTAGGTTAGCTGTTTTTACCTTTCAAACACCGCTCTGACAGGCTTGAGATGTTCGGACAAGGAGTTGCTGGATACTACATAATCAATGTAAGCCTCTGTATTGTCGAGACCCTGCAATACCATGAAAGTGGCACGAGCGTCCCTTAAACCGATTGGCATCGTATAGTCAAACAATCCATCTGGAATCACAAATGCAGATATTTCTTTGGCATGCTGGGTTAATGCAGCCTGGAGGAACATGTGAGTGATGTTCGCTATAGTTTTTTTATTTAAATGACCATGTGAACCATACTATTTAAGCTGAGAAAACAATGGCTGTACTTTTGGACAGCTGAATATTTTTCATGGCACTAAAACAGCAACAAAAATAAACTTCCCCATCGGTCGTCTAGGACGTCGGTTTTAAAGATAATCTTCTGGAAGGAGATTCTGTGACACGTGGACGATTTTATTTTGTAAAGTGTCTTGAGATAACGCCTGTTATGAATTGACGCTATATAAATAAAGATTGATTGATTGATTGATATGTAACTGTTATAGATGGAGGTAGCCTCTGACCACCAGTGCTTCTAACGAGCTGATCATTGAGAGCACCTGTCCTCATTGCAATCAGCCTGTGCTCATCAGCCTGGCTGCTCTATAAAAGGAGGTTCTTTCCTTCAGTTAGGAGTGTAACACCAGCGAGTCAACACCTTCAGTTGACATCTCTGTGTTTGTGGGGAGAGTGTGCGTGTGTATGGGGAAAAGGGTGGAGAGAAAGTTTTTGAATCAGTTTAGTTCTTCTGGGATTTTCACTGAGGAGTGGCAAAAACATTGGGAAGCATTTTTATCATATAAAGAATGAGGCGGCACAAAGAAGGGAGGAAGTTATTACTAAGATCAGACTTGGGCATAGTACTTCAAACAAGATACTGCAAGAGAGTATATAATGCACTTCTTGTCAAAGGGACAGGTCAATTGTTGTCATTTTTCAGTTTGAACCAATGAGACTGCAGCATTAGGATTAAGGCCCTCTTCTTTCATCCAATGGGATGTTTCCACATCACAAGTGTCTCTCCCCCTTTCATCCAATGAGACTGCAGCATTAGGATCCTAGCTGTCTGACCAATGAGAGGATGCTCTGTCTGGATCAATGAGGCAGGAGGGGGGTCAATGAGACGCTACATTGTCTTGGTTTTTAAACTAAAATAAATAATATAAATAATAAAAAATAATAAATTATTAAACTAAAATAAACTGTGAAATGTGATGTGAACTATAAAATAATTTCATGCATGCATAACAAACAAACAAAAAACACCATTTGAGGAATTCACTCTCCTAGCTGTACACTGTAGTGACCTATGCATGAAAGGATTAAACAACACTTCAAGTGTCAAAACACCACAGACAGATGATGTAGGGATTTTCAGGAGCGAATACCTGACCAATGATTAGATTGGGTTTTATAAAATTTAGTTGTCAAATTAAATTGAATAAGTTTACTTATTAATAAAAATCAATAATTATTATTAAACTGAGTTTAATAAACCTCGGAGCACCACCCTGTAAACGGGGAACAACCAAAATATTACAAATATCAGTCTCAAAATACTTAATTAAATACCAATATCATCAATATACCTTCTGTATTCAATTGAAGGTGGGAAATCTGAACACAAAGCCCTTTCACCCAGCCTAAGTCACAATGTGAATACACAGTAATCACAAACAACTGCTCTTTAAATTATAACAATTTATTTAACAAAGAAACATCAAGTTAATCAATGAAACTCAATCAAACAAACAACTATTATAAACTAAACTACAGGTAACAAACAAAACAAACAAGCATGGCGTGTGTGCGTGTTTCTCTGAGAGAGAGAGAGATCAAAATGGCAGCGTGGTCACGTGATGGCGGACACAGAACACAGGTCTATTGTCTAGAGACGGAGTCAAACTCTGTCTCTACCTGATCTATGTTTCTGCACCGTCTGGAAAACCACAGATCTGTGTGTGTGTCTGCTGAAAGGTGTGTGCGTAAAAGGTAGAGAGAGAGAGAGAGAGAACAGCGCACCTTGAAAGCTCAATCTCAGCCTGGAACTCACGCACAACTCAGAGCATAGTTAACTTCACTACCAGAAGCCAGTGGCTGAGTTTGTATCAGACGGCGTTCACACTAGTCTTTCTGATAATGAGTCTATTACCCGGTTATGACGCGAGAGTTCACAGAGAAACACACGGGACGCAGCGGCCCAAATAAAGAAAACAAAAGAGGTTTTACTCTCATAAAACCTAAGACACAGTGGTCAAACACCAAGCAAATATTATCACCGTTTCACAAAAATAACTCAGTTATTAAACACACTCTCTATATCTAACTGCCCAGACCTAGCTAAGCCTCACTTGGAACCGTTTTGTCCACGGTTGATAAAAGAAGCAACAAAAGGGTCCTTCGCTGGGACGGTCTCTAGCCGTCTCCCTGCAGTTGTTTGGAGATGGCGGCGCGTCAAAAGGGGTTGAGCAGGGCCGTGGTGTCCTCCGTCGAGCGAGGTGATCTCCGTGGATGTCCTTTCTTTACAGGACGGAACGAGACGTAATCCTTACCATCTCTCTCAATACCGTTTTAATACGGGAGAAATAGACGCTCTTCTTGGAGATGCGTTCAAATGGATGATCTGAGCTCGGAATTTAGGATGTCGGTATGCTTCAAGGCCTTGGATTAGCTGCACGCCTAAACTTTTCCAGGTACGAATATTGGGATCAAATGTTCAACAACACCCATAAAGGTATCAACAGTCAGCAGTGGACACAATTCAACTGGAAAGTCAAAATCAATTTGAAGTTGTGTTACAGATCCCTCTGCTGCCCTCTGCTGGAGACAATGCAGTAAAACAGGTGATCTTATGCACACACTCTGGGACTGTTATTTCAAAACACTGGAAAAATATTAAAGAGGAGAAAATTATGAAAAGTGAGATTCCATGAAAGGTTCAGTCCAACCTACTTGGTGTTATACCGGACAATATTTTCACTGCTGACAGAAGATATAGTGTGAATATTTTATTATTGGTCGCCAATAAAAATAAAACAGCAACATGGAAGAATGTTAAACCAGCGAATGTGGCTGAATGGAAGCAAAGATTGAGACAAGTTTATCTCATGGAAAAAATGACAGCATCATTACAGATGAAAAGGGAGCGTTTTGATTGGAGGTGGAGCACAGTCGGAAAACACCTGACAAAGTGAAAAACTTTCTCTTTCTCTCCCATGAATTGAACCTTTCAGAGGTTGACTGGGGAGCTGTTCTTCTACACAGCATCAGTCCAGGAGATCCATTCTAGACACGTGTGACCCGTGTGTACGTTCTGCGTCGTGTTCTGCTGTTTCAGCAAAGTCTCAGGAGACAGCTTGTAGTTCTTGTATTCTGTATTCAACAGATAAAAGTACAATCAACAGGTCGTGTGTGGAGTCAAGCATCTCCCCTCTGAGCAAACTGTCAACGGCTCTGCGTTTACAATCATACATTACACATTCATTCATAATAAGTTCAAATAGAGAGATACATGTACATTAAATACAACATCATACACATATGTAGAAAACTAACTTCAATATATTATTTACGAAAACAGCAGATTAATAATATGAAGCCAGAAAACCAGTTCCTTTTGATATCTACACAGAAAAATTAATCACAGCTGCTCTACATCAATCAATTAACAACTGACATATATTAAGACTGAAAAACACCTCTCCATACCAGATAAAAGTATAATCAATCAGCCGCTAACATTTGCTACCAAACTAATGAACAACATTATATATGATATTTGTCACGGATCAGAGGAAGAGACCCAAACGCACGACTCCAGGGCGAAAGGCAGTTTCAAAAATCCATTTTAACTGTACGCAGGGTTCGGTACACGGGAGTCAAACACTAACAGGTTCAGATTCCAAAAGTCAAGACAGAAACATGCTGGAACGCAGACACTGGGAACAAGACGACATAGAGACAAAAAGACAAGACGAACTGGCACAGAATGAGGGGAAGGCAGACATTATATACTGAACAGGGGGTGGAGTTAACAAGACACAGGTGAGACACATCAGGTCATCAGACAGGAGGGAAACAAGGAACAAAGAGCACAAGACCAGAAACTGAGGACAAGAACAAGTAAAACACAACACTGACAACACCAAAACCAGACATATAAAATAAAACAGGAAACACCAAAGACTAACGTAAATACCAGACTATGAAATATTAAACCACACAAGAGAAACACTGACAACAAGACAAAGACTAAATATAAAAATCAGAAACACTTGGACACAGGGAAACACTTTGAAAACATGACAACTAAAGACAAGACAGGACATCAAGATCATGACAATATTGAAAACTTTACAAAACTGATACAGGATCAATCGAATATGATCAGAAACAGAAGACCACCGTTTGATTACATCTAAACAATAAAAATGAGTTTATTGACGGAGCGTGAGTCATCATTGACCGACCTCTGACCAAACATCTGTGTCCTTTAAGTATGTTGCAAAAAGAGTCGCCCTTTCCACATGTACCTGTGTATGTGAAATCAGTGAACTAACACAGCTGGGTCTCTACTCGGGCTGTAACGCTACACAAACATTTGGGTTGGGTACGGTTCTCAGTCCTTGAAAAACAAAGAAAGAGACACATACTCTGTGTATTCTTCAGTTCATTCAGTTTTATTATCACCATACTATCATCATAATATTCACCCAACATTTCATTGAACATATCGATGAGAATAAACTCCAGGCAGTATTGTTGAGTCTTGATGCGGTAAAAGCCTTCGATCGGCTCAACTGGGACTTTCTTTAAAAGAGTAGGAGAACATTTTGGATTTCAGCAGACCTTCATTCAGACTATTCAAGCACTTCAGAAGTGCAAGAATCAAAGTGAACGGAGCCATATCAAAGTCATGTCAGTTAGACAGAGGGGAGGCCCAATAAGCCCCTTACTGTCAGCCATCTTTATTGAAGCTTTAAGCCAAGCCACCACTCAAGACAATAATATTAAAGGTATAAAACGTGAGCCAGGCACAAGAGGTGGATTAGCTGGATGGATTATATGTTAATAAAAGAAAGAGTAAAAACAAGTTGAACATTATGGTTATATGATATATGGTAAAAGAAACAGAGCGAGATAAAGTAACAATAAATTCAAGCATAGCTTACTTCTTTCCCGTCTTTAAACAACACAAATAAAATACTTGAGAGTGAACATCCTGAAAGTTTTGACTCATTTATATGAACTCGACTTGATTGAAGACACAAATACAGGAGGATGTAAGGAGATGGAATTCCAATATGAAGCTTGGAGTGGAGGATGGAGTCTGTGAGAATGAACATCTTGTCCAGAATCTTCTGTTTGTTTCAGACTCTTCCAATAGAAAGAAGAGAGAAACAGTTCAATGAGTGGGATAGACTAATATCACGGTACATATGGCGAGGGAAAAGACCAAGGAGAAGATTTCAAACTCTTCAACTGCAGAAGAAGAAGGGCGGTCTAAGACATTATGATATATCTGCACAGTGGAGAACCCTGGTTTGCTGGCGCAGATCTGATTATCAAGCCAGATGGAAAACTACTGAAGAGAAGTTGTCAGAGAGCGTCCCAATCCAGGCGTGTTTAGGGGATCAACGATTGGTTGAAAAGCTCCTGGATAAAGGGAATAGCTGGATGAATTGATCCCTGAAAACATGGTTCAGTATTATCAGCAGGACTGGCCTGTCTGATGAAATAAAGATACTGAGGTGGTGCTGGCATGACCCCGACTTCACCCCCAACAAACTGGATGTTCCTTACAAGAGATGGACCAAACAAGGCCTCTCCTCTTACTCTTCTTTTTTTAACCAGCAAACATTTCCAAACACTGAAAAGACTCTTTGCTTCAAGATTTCTTCAAATACGCCACCATTTAAACAGTTTGATGACAGAGACTGAAAAAGTCTTTGACAATAATCTCATACAAGTTTTCATAGCTGCCTATAGAGGGCACTCTGGGATTCAAATCATTTGCAGGTTGTATAGAGGGCTACAAGAGGAACACAGAGAACATACCACCTACATCAAACACAAATGGGAAAAGGAAACTGACTTCCACATCTGTGAAGAAGCTTTTGGGAAAATACTGGGAGTTTGAGTGGAAGATCACAAGCTCCATCTCATGGAGAACATTGGGTTGGAAGAGTCTGATTAGATACTTTATTAAAGCTGTTCAGAAATCTCATGACACAGACTCTATCTCACTTCTCTTCAGTGCTATCTCCTGGCTCCTGGACCCAACCCCACATAGTTCTAGACCGGCCGTGTTAAGGATGGTCCCAAAGCTCTTATACTGAAAGAAGGAGAGAGGAGGGAGATCTGAGGAGAGAGCTGACTTTACCCAAGTCTTTTTACTGACAGACAATATCTCTGTGCATCTCTGCTGGGAGGGACTAAGACACAAGTGGACGACACTTGGATGTAATGAAGGGAACTGAGATGTACCCATAGACTCTTCTAGCTGCTGGAGGAATTGTGGATCACAGGAAGCAAATCACTACCACCTGTTCTGTCCTAAAAAACACAGCTTCTGCTTTGAGATCCACAGAGAACCAACAGATGTCTTTAAAGTCAGATGTTACCCAGGAATGGGACCAAGTCTTCCTTGCTAACCTGCATTCATCCACTAAACCAAATACTCATTTGGAAGCCTGAGCATTGCTGGCAGAAAGGCCATAACAAAGAAATGTTCCTCCACCAGTGGAAGACTGCTACCATGTAGTTCATGGAATCTATTCAATGACACAGATCACTTGTTCTCTGAAGCTTCACAAAAACTCATTTGAGGATCTCTGGATAAAATGAAAATCCTATATCTCCCCTAAACTCCCATCTTTTCTTTCAACTGCTTTTTCTTATAGTTATGAACCCCTGTATACTTTGTTTTTCTCTTTGTTTTTCTTTTCAGTGGGAGATCACCTCATCTCTTACATCGGATTTATTTTGTTCTGTGTTAAAGCACAAAAACATGAAAGGAGGAATCACTCTATTGTTTAAGCACAAATGACTGTACTGTACAAATGTCTCTGAATATGTGTGATTACAAATACCATTGAAAAAAAGACATATGACTGAAATGAAGTGTGAGCTGATTCCTCTGTCAGTCCCTGATGGATGAAGCTCTCCTCAGCTTGCAGAGCTTCTCCACACACAAGATGGTGGATGTTCCTCCTCTGTGGATCATCAGCTGCTCCTCTCTGCTCCACCAGAGTCCTGATCACTCACATTATCACTGAGACCATGTCCATCTAATGAGAGAAGAAGAGAGATGACAGAAATCATTTTCATCAGCTGTGAGTCATCAGATTCCCCCACAGCGCTGTAACTAAGCTCCACCCCCACTCCACCTTTGGACGTTAACACTGAACGGTTTCATGTTGGTGTCTGAGTGTGAGTTTACACTGAGTTATGAGAGCTTCACGTCCACACACACTCAGACACACACAGCGTCGTTCTGTCCTACCAGCTCTGACAGCCGACTGTTCTCCTCTCCACTTCAAAGAGTCAGAGCAACACATTCAGTTCAGATAAGAAACAGGACTTATTATAGTCAGGTCAAAGGTCAACTAACGATGGGAGGAAAATAGAAGAAGGCGTAGTTTGGACATGAATCCTCTCTGATGTTTCTTTGTTTCTGTCAGTTGTCCTTCCTGCATTTGTTGCTGCAGCTGTGTAACTTTAGTCTTTGAGCCTGTTTGTCTTCAACTTCCTTATATTATTCATATCGTTTGTTCACAGTCTGTGAGATATTGTGATAGGTTATATGAAGATAGCTCCGCCCCTTTTATGAAACTCTGGGTTTACTTCTCAGGTTGGTCACCAGCTTCATGTGACTGTTCAGCACCATCTCTTCTGTCAGGGTTAGTGAAGCCAGATCACAGAAAACAAACCCTGAGTATGTTGAACTCTCTTTGTAGCAGAGAACCAAGAAAAGGATTTCTCCAACAATAAACAACAATAATGTAAATATATGTATGAGCTGATATGTGGAGGCTTTACTAAAGAACACTGAGAGACTGACCTCAGAGTCTTCAGTCCATAGTTTGGATTCTTCTGAAGATCACACAGCAGCTTCACGTCTGAATCCTGCAGCTCGTTGTAGGTCAGGTCCAGCTCTCTGAGATGGGAGGGGTTGGACTTCAGAGCTGAGGCCAGAGAAGAACAGCTGATCTCTGACAACGTGCAGAGCTCCAATCTGAATAAAGAATAAAAGAAGAATGAAAATAATGTGTAATCCAGTCACATGTGTTCAGCTTGTGATGGAGTATCTCAACATCAAGTTTTCTCTAAATGGTTCGAGGATCATTTCTGATTGTGTATTCACTAAATCTAAATCCTCCAAATGTCAGCTCAACATTCATCCAGCTGTTCATGTGCACAGATGAAGAACAGGCTGCTGATCTCAGTCAGCTCTGTGATGTTACTACATTTATCAAATCACACATTATTCAATCACAAGTCTTCATGATTTCACTTCTTAACAGAACCAGGGGAAACCAGAGAGGCTTCATGTGCACCTTGTTCAACTTTACTTCACAGTCACAAAAACATTTTCACATCAAATCTCTAAATTATTCAGCAACTTCAAGAATACGAAATCTTCTAAATCATTAAATATCCAGAGATTTAAATTCAGACAAATACTGAAAATATATAAATCCTGAAATGTGCAACAATGGAGGATGTGGATTGAAATGATTCAAATGAATGACACAGTCAGTGATCTGACCCCAGAGTCTCCAGTCTGCAGTTTGGACTCTGCAGATAATCACTCAGCAGCTTCACTCCTGAATCCTGCAGCTTGTTGTCACTCAGGTCCAGCTCTCTGAGATGGGAGGGGTTGGACTTCAGAGCTGAGGCCAGAGAAGAACAGCTGATCTCTGACAAACTGCAGCCCCTCAATCTGAATAAAGAATAAATGAAGTAAATGTAGATGACAGTGAGCTTTATACATGAATGTGTGATGTTGTCCACATGAACAAACTGATGTGATCATCATCTGTTCATTCACACATTGAAGAACTTCATAGTGATTCATTCATGTTTTTGTACTTCCTGATCATTCTTAGATTGAAACGTACAATATGTTGAATTTTATTAGAATCTTTACATTTAAATATCTGAATTCATTTCAAATGGACTAAACCCATGTTAAAATAACAGTCAACAATGAAGTCTTGAAGCATTGTGATGCTAAAGTGTTTGTTCAGCATGCTGGTAACTGTAAGAGTGGACTGAATCTATTTGATATTAATATGAGGCTGTGATAGAGCTGTCACCTTTCTCTCCTCCTTTCTTCTCTGAGGGAGAAACTCTTCATCCTTACATTTGGACTTTAGGAGCTCTCTTAAGGACTGACATGCTTTGTGAATAACCTTGATCTTTACCAGGATCTAGTCTTTAATCTAAGTAGAAATGTAGCTGCAGCGTGTTCCAGCTCCAGCTGTCTGCCACTGTGGCTGAAACTTCTCTTCTCCCTTCTGTTCTCCTCGTGCCCTGCTGTCACTCTCCACTCTTCTCAGGACTTTTTTCATTTCCAACTTATTAAAGCAGTCAAACAGATAGCACGCCAACGTGAACATCACTGCAAGCAGGAACAAAGAGAGTGTGGAGCAAAGCCAAGTCTCCTTTGCATTTAAACAGCATCTTGATAATAATTCTGAACGGGCCAAAGACATAACAAACACCACTGCTGTTTTTATTACAGTGGATTACATGCAGAATGGGACTTTGTGTTTTTACAGCTTCTTATATTGACAGAGGGAAATATGAATAGTTGTGAGGTGAAACTGTCCCAGCTTTATTTTGTGCTCTAAAAAGTGCTGACTTCATAAACAGAAAGGTGTCAGTGTTTGTCTCTGTCATTTAAAACACATCTTTTTATATATACTATAGGCTATATGGATGATTTTATTTCATTCATTTCTTTTATTGATTGGAGACTCTTTTGGTTATAAGTATATTTGATTTGATGTTATTTTTGAATGTTTAATTTAAAATGTCATGAAAAAGAAAGCTGAGCAGGTGAAGTCTGAACTGTCCATGCTGAACTTAAGACAATGTGTAAAAGAGAAGTTGTAAATGTTCCTGATAAAGAAAAAGAAAGTGTTGCATCAGGTCCCTTACTGGACCCAAAATGTGCCCAACCCAATCTTCAGAACTGAGAACCGTACCCAACCCAAATGTTTGTGTAGCGTTACAGCCCGAGTAGAGACACAGCTGATAGTAAAATCATTTCATCAAGTTCTCAACAAATCAAAATGTGAACCATGTTTGAACAGCATCCCCCCCTTTTTAAAAGCAGGAATAAGACGGGGGTCCTTCATGTTGTAGCTCACCTCTTTTTATGTCTGATTATTTGATGTTTCTGTAAAAGTCTGACAGAGTTGACTCAAATCTGGGACACAACTTTAACAGGTCCAAATGTTCCTAAAAACAACATTTTAAAGTGTCGAGGACTATAATAGTATTTTACACCTTTAGTATCAGAAGGTTTTATAGTTTGAAGAGTTTGACTCTTTTTAAAATAATTTAAAGTTTTAAATTGTTTTCTGCCATCGGGCAGGTTTAGACATGAAACAAAGAAATCAGAACCAACATTTGGGATTTCAAATTAGTTTCATCATAAAAATCTGTTAAAGGGATTTTCATTAAAAAAGGAATAAGTTCATTTGTAAGTGGTATTTTTAAGTTTCTTTGTCTGGGACATGATGTTTCCCAATTCTCAAGAATGGGTGAAATTCAAACAGTCAACACAGTTTCTATTATATTCATATCTATATTACAGTCAGTGATCTGACCTCAGAGTCTCCAGTCTGCAGTTTGGACTCTGCAGATAATCACACAGCAGCTTCACTCCTGAATCCTGCAGCTTGTTGTAGTTCAGCTCCAGCTCTCTGAGATGGGAGGGGTTGGACTTCAGAGCTGAGGCCAGAGAAGAACAGCTGATCTCTGACAAACTGCATCTCCACAATCTGAATAAAGAATAAAAGAAGTAAATGTAGATGACAGTGAGCTTTATACATGAATGTGTGATGTTGTCCACATGAAAACACTGATGTGATCATCATCTGTTCATTCACACATTGAAGGACTTCATAGTGATTCATTCATGTTTTTGTATTTCCTGATCATTCTTAGATTGAAACGTACAATATGTTGAATTTTATTAGAATCTTTACATTTAAATTAGAGCTGCAGCTATCTAATATTTTAGTAATCGAGTATTCTATCGAATATCCGAATCGATTAATCGAATAAATCATGCTTTTGCTTAATTAAGCTTTAACTTGTCTCGGGTCGTCCCTACAAACCTGCTTCTTTGCAGTTACCATGGTAACGCCTGCTTGTTACAACCAACCATGTTTTAATGGCTGAAATAACAAATAGTGTTTTGTGTAGCCTACACATCTGTTACATTTAATTGAGAAAGCATTATGTTCTGTTGAATCAATCACAGATTCAATCATTTTGTCAGATCAGGAAATTGAGAAAATTTGCTTGTGTGCATTCAGCGCGCTCACAGACTACAGAGACTACAGAGTAGTGATGTGTCGGCTCTAAGACTCGGCTCTTTGAAGTGAACGACAGGAGCCGGCTCGTCATTGGAAGCCAGATGGGAGCCGATTAGTTTTTGTCTTGTCTTTTTTCTGTTAAAGCCGGATATCATTGGTGAAGATGTGCGGTTGCGTCTGTGTCCTCACTGAGCAGGGGGAGGGGAGGGGTTATACACACAGCAGACGAACAGGAGAGAGAGACAGAGGTTGACACATCTGTTACTTCCTCCTCGTATTTTTCTTTAAGTTTCGTTTCATTAAAACTGAAAGTAAACACAGTCGCGAGTCTCCCGACGTGACTGCAGGTTGTTTTTTTTAGAACAGCATTTAAATGAATCGGAGCAACGATGTAACGCAGTTTTAAGAGGCAGCGTCAATCAAGTTATTTGTTGCAGCAAGAAAGGCCGGGGATGATCAGGCAAAGAGGAGAGGAGAAATGTTTATTTTGAACTTGATTTTTTAGAGAGAGGATTTGATGCAGTGTTCCTTCATTGTCACCATTTAGTGTCTATGTGTTTAGGTGAGGGTATAAATAAAAGTGTGTTTATATCAAAAACATTTGATATAATGCATATTTTTACAAAAAATCTGAAGAGCCACTTGGGAGCCGAAAGAGCCGGCTCTTTTTGGTGAGCCGAGCCAAAAGAGCCGGTTCTCTAAAAAGAGGCGGAATTCCCATCACTACTACAGAGAGTAGTCTCTGTAGACAGTGACAGACAGTCTGTCATAGACGTATGTGTATGACAGAGACTGTGAGAGGACGTTGCTATCGTTATAGCGTTTACATCACATCAAATATTTCCAACAGTGATCAGTGTCAGAGAAATATTAGAGATGTAACTGGGCGTGTCTTGTCTTGGCGGCAGATTAGGGCTGGGAGATATATCCAGTTTTAAGATATATGGATATATATTCAAACATGATATAAGACAATATCTTTAATATGGATATAGTTCATGTTGCATTAAAATATAGTTCTACACGTCTTCTGAGAGCTGACAGTTCAGCTATTTCTCATCTCACTGTGTCTCCCTCTTCACCCTGCTCCTCCTCTCTCTCTCTCTCTCTCTCTCTCTCTCTCTCTCTCTCTGAACCTAACTCTAAAAACTCAATGGATAACAAAGCACTGTTTTTATTGAGGACAGCCAGAATAGTAGTTCTTTAGCTGACTCTTACTCCCAGCATGCTCTGCAACACCTAACACATGTTGGTGTGAAGTTTAGGGTGAATAAAAGCAGTCGTCTCCCATTGTTCTCTCTCTTCAAATGCTTCCAGCATCCAGAGACACAAGTCTACTCCTGCTTCACAGCACGCTGCTCTTTGTTTCAATGTTTTGGCGTGCAGGCAACCCGAGGCCTCAAGGAATGACAGTGTTCTGAATCCCCAGCTTGCATCATCCATTGAACGCATCTCGACGGAGATTCTCGGAGAGCGTCTTATTCACAGACCGAATTAAAAACGATATTTAGAGAGTGTAAAGATCACGTCTGGTTCCATCCTGCAATGAACTGAACAACCACGGAGATCGCCTCGCTCCACAGAGAGCACACCGATCCTGCTCATCCTCTGGGAACCGCCGCCGCCATCACAACTCATCTGCACGGAAACAGACTGGAGATCTGATTTCATGGTGGGACCTTTCCCCTCCTCAACCGCAGACAAACACTTTACAAGTGAGGCTGAATCAGGTCTGAGCAGTGAGCTTTAGAGAGTGTGTTTAATAACTGAGTCATTCATGTGAAGTTGTGAAGATAATATTTGCTTCTTATCTGACCACTGCGTCTCTGGTTTGACTAGTTTAAAAGCTCTTTGTCCGCTGCGTCCCGTGTGTGTTTCTCTGTGAACTCTAGCGTTATATCCGGGTAATATCTTCATGTTCAGGAAGACCAGTGTAAACACTGTCTGAAAGAAATTCAGCCTCTGGCTTCTAGTGTTCAACTTCATTATTCACAAGTTGTGCACGAGTTTCAGACTGTGATCCAGCATCTTCAGACAACAGACAGACAGACACATGCCACTCTTGTTTGTTTATACTTTGTGTTGTGTAGTTTAGTTTATAATAGTTATTTGTTTGATGAACTTGATGTTTCTTTGTTAAATATATTCTGTTATCATTTAAAGAGCAGTTGTTTGTGATTGTTTGAATTCATTCCAGACTTGTAATATTTGGTTTTAACGGTAAATTATCTTTGGTAAATAGTATTTTTATACCTTTAGTATCAGAAGGTTTTATAGTTTGAAGAGTTTGACTCTTTTTTAAATAGTTTAAAGTTTTAAATTGTTTTCTGCCATCGGGCAGGTTTAGACATGAAACAAAGAAATCAGAACCAACATTTGGGATTTCAAATTAGTTTCATCATAAAAATCTGTTTAAGGGATTTTCATTAAAAAAGGAATAAGTTCATTTGTAAGTGGTATTTTTAAGTTTGTTTGTCTGGGACATGATGTTTCCCAATTCTCAAGAATGGGTGAAATTCAAACACAGTCAACACAGTTTCTATTATATTCATATCTATATTACAGTCAGTGATCTGACCTCAGAGTCTCCAGTCTGCAGTTTGGACTCTGCAGATAATCACACAGCAGCTTCACTCCTGAATCCTGCAGGTTGTTGTCACTCAGGTTCAGCTCTCTGAGATGGGAGGGGTTGGACTTCAGAGCTGAGGCCAGAGAAGAACAGCTGATCTCTGACAAACTGCAGCTCCACAATCTGAATAAAGAATAAAAGAAGTAAATGTAGATGACAGTGAGCTTTATACATGAATGTGTGATGTTGTCCACATGAACACACTGATGTGATCATCATCTGTTCATTCACACATTGAAGGACTTCATAGTGATTCATTCATGTTTTTGTACTTCCTGATCATTCTTAGATTGAAACGTACAATATGTTGAATTTTATTAGAATCTTTACATTTAAATTAGAGCTGCAGCTATCTAATATTTTAGTAATCGAGTATTCTATCAAATATCCGAATCGATTAATCGAATAAATCATGCTTTTGCTTAATTAAGCTTTAACTCGTCTCGGGTCGTCCCTACAAACCTGCTTCTTTGCAGTTACCATGGTAACGCCTGCTTGTTACAACCAACCATGTTTTAATGGCTGAAATAACAAATAGTGTTTTGTGTAGCCTACACATCTGTTACATTTAATTGAGAAAGCATTATGTTCTGTTGAATCAATCACAGATTCAATCATTTTGTCAGATCAGGAAATTCAGAAAATTTGCTTGTGTGCATTCAGCGCGCTCACAGACTACAGAGACTACAGAGTAGTGATGTGTCGGCTCTAAGACTCGGCTCTTTGAAGTGAACGACAGGAGCCGGCTCGTCATTGGAAGCCAGATGGGAGCCGATTAGTTTTTGTCTTGTCTTTTTTCTGTTAAAGCCGGATATCATTGGTGAAGATGTGCGGTTGCGTCTGTGTCCTCACTGAGCAGGGGGAGGGGAGGGGTTATACACACAGCAGACGAACAGGAGAGAGAGACAGAGGTTGACACATCTGTTATGTCCTCCTCGTATTTTTCTTTAAGTTTCGTTTCATTAAAACTGAAAGTAAACACAGTCGTGAGTCTCCCGACGTGACTGCAGATTTTTCTTTTAGAATTTAAATGAATCGGAGCAACGATGTAACGCAGTTTTAAGAGGCAGCGTCAATCAAGTTATTTGTTGCAGCTAGAAAGGCCGGGGATGATCAGGCAAAGAGGAGAGGAGAAATGTTTATTTTGAACTTGATTTTTTAGAGAGAGGATTTGATGCAGTGTTCCTTCATTTTGAGACATTGTCACCATTTAGTGTCTATGTGTTTAGGTGAGTGTATAAATAAAAGTGTGTTTATATCATAAACATTTGATATAATGCATATTTTTACAAAAAATCTGAAGAGCCACTTGGGAGCTCAAAGAGCCGGCTCTTTTTGGTGAGCCGAGCCAAAAGAGCCGGTTCTCTAAAAAGAGGTGGAATTCCCATCACTACTACAGAGAGTAGTCTCTGTAGACAGTGACAGACAGTCTGTCATAGACGTATGTGTATGACAGAGACTGTGAGAGGACGTTGCTATCGTTATGTTAGCTGCAGACATGGAGAGAGTGAACGGAGAAAAGCCGACGGTTTGACCGGATCACGTGTTCCCGACTCGGTCGTATGGATCACGGATCAACTGTGTGCTGACTAAAAGTTAAAAGGGGCGCGCCGCGCTCGTGTGTGTGTGTGTTAGCGCTGAAATGTCTGTGTGTCAGAGAGAGGAGCAGGTAGCTGCAGCTACATTAAACATGTTTTATACTCATAGCAAAGTTTTGATGACGCAAAAAAACAAACTTAGCAAAGCCTCGAGGCAGCGAAAATTCCTCGATGAATTTTTGTAATCAAGTTATTCGAGGAATCGTTTCAGCTCTAATTTAAATATCTGAATTCATTTCAAATTGACTAAACCCATGTTATATATCTTTTTATTGTTGAGTACTTACATCACATCAAATATTTCCAACAGTGATCAGAGTCAGAGAAATATTAGAGATGTAACCGGACGTGTCTTGTCTTGGTGGCAGATTAGGGCTGGGAGATATATCCAGTTTTTAAGATATATGGATATATATTCAAACATGATATAAGACAATATCTTTAATATGGATATAGTTCATGTTGCATTAAAATATAGTTCTACACGTCTTCTGTAGAGCTGACAGTTCAGCTATTTCTCATCTCACTGTGTCTCCCTCTTCACCCTGCTCCTCCTCTCTCTCTCTCTCTCTCTCTCTCTCTCTCTCAGCCTAACTTAAAAAACTCAATGGATAACAAAGCGCTGTTTTTATTGAGGGCAGCCAGAATAGTAGTTATTTAGCTGACTCTTACTCCCAGCATGCTCTGCAACACCTAACACATGTTGGTGTGAAGTTTAGGGTGAATAAAAGCAGTCGTCTCCCATTGTTCTCTCTCTTCAAATGCTTCCAGCATCCAGAGACACAAGTCTACTCCTGCTTCACAGCACGCTGCTCTTTGTTTCAATGTTTTGGCGTGCAGGCAACCCGAGGCCTCAAGGAATGACAGTGTTCTGAATCCCCAGCTTGCATCATCCATTGAACGCATCTCGACGGAGATTCTCGGAGAGCGTCTTATTCACAGACCGAATTAAAAACGGTATTTAGAGAGTGTAAAGATCACGTCTGGTTCCATCCTGCAATGAACAGGACAACCACGGAGATCGCCTCGCTCGACAGAGAACACACCGATCCTGCTCATCCTCTGGGAACCGCCGCCGCCATCACAACTCATGTGCACGGAAACAGACTGGAGATCTGATTTCATGGTGGGACCTTTCCCCTCCTCAACCGCAGACAAACACTTTACAAGTGAGGCTGAATCAGGTCTGAGCAGTGAGCTTTAGAGAGTGTGTTTAATAACTGAGTCATTCGTGTGAAGTTGTGAAGATAATATTTGCTTCTTATCTGACCACTGCGTCTCTGGTTTGACTAGTTTAAAAGCTCTTTGTGTCCCGTGTGTGTTTCTCTGTGAACTCTAGCGTTATATCCGGGTAATATCTTCATGTTCAGGAAGACCAGTGTAAACACTGTCTAACAGAAATTCAGCCTCTGGTTTCTAGTGTTCAACTTCATTATTCACAAGTTGTGCAGGAGTTTCAGACTGTGATCCAGCATCTTCAGACAACAGACAGACAGACACATGTCACTCTTGTTTGTTTATACTTTGTGTTGTGTAGTTTAGTTTATAATAGTTATTGGTTTAATGAACTTGATGTTTCTTTGTTAAATATATTCTGTTATCATTTAAAGAGCAGTTGTTTGTGATTGTTTGAATTCATTCCAGACTTGTAATATTTGGTTATAACGGTAAATTATATTTGGTAAATAGTATTTTTATACCTTTAGTATCAGAAGGTTTTATAGTTTGAAGAGTTTGACACTTTTTAAAATAGTTTCAAGTTTTAAATTGCTTAATGTCTAAACCTGCCCTATGGCAGAAAACAAAGAAATCAGAACCAACATTTGGGATTTCAAATTAGTTTCATTATAGAAATCTGTTAAAGGGATTTTCATTAAAAAAGGAATAAGTTCATTTGTAAGTGGTATTTTTAAATTTGTTTGTCTGGGACATGATGTTTCCCAATTCTCAAGAATGGGTGAAATTCAAACAGTCAACACAGTTTCTATTATATTCATATCTATATTACAGTCAGTGATCTGACCTCAGAGTCTCCAGTCTGCAGTTTGGACTCTGCAGATAATCACACAGCAGCTTCACTCCTGAATCCTGCAGGTTCTGGTTCCAGCTCAGGTCCAGCTCTCTGAGATGGGAGGGGTTGGACATCAGAGCTGAGGCCAGAGAAGAACAGCTGATCTCTGACAAACTGCAGGTCCTCAATCTGAATAAAGAATAAAAGAAGTAAATGTAGATGACAGTGAGCTTTATACATGAATGTGTGATGTTGTCCACATGAACACACTGATGTGATCATCATCTGTTCATTCCAACATTGAAGGACTTCATAGTGATTCATTCATGTTTTTGTACTTCCTGATCATTCTTAGATTGAAACGTACAATATGTTGAATTTTATTAGAATCTTTACATTTAAAATAAAGCTGCAGCTATCGAATATTTTAGTAATCGAGTATTCTATCGAATATCCGGATCGATTAATCGAATAAATCATGCTTTTGCTTAATTAAGGTTTAACTCGTCTCGGGTCGTCCCTACAAACCTGCTTCTTTGCAGTTACCATGGTAACGCCTGCTTGTTACAACCAACCATGTTTTAATGGCTGAAATAACAAATAGTGTTTTGTGTAGCCTACACATCTGTTACATTTAATTGAGAAAGCATTATGTTCTGTTGAATCAATCACAGATTCAATCATTTTGTCAGATCAGGAAATTGAGAAAATTTGCTTGTGTGCATTCAGCGCGCTCACAGACTACAGAGACTACAGAGTAGTGATGTGTCGGCTCTAAGACTCGGCTCTTTGAAGTGAACGACAGGAGCCGGCTCGTCATTGGAAGCCAGATGGGAGCCGATTAGTTTTTGTCTTGTCTTTTTTCTGTTAAAGCCGGATATCATTGGTGAAGATGTGCGGTTGCGTCTGTGTCCTCACTGAGCGGGGGGAGGGGAGGGGTTATACACACAGCAGACAAACAGGAGAGAGAGACAGAGGTTGACACATCTGTTATGTCCTCCTCGTATTTTTCTTTAAGTTTCGTTTCATTAAAACTGAAAGTAAACACAGTCGCGAGTCTCCCGACGTGACTGCAGGTTTGTTTTTTTTAAAACGGCATTTAAATGAAACGGAGCAACGATGTAACGCAGTTTTAATCAAGTTATTTGTTGCAGCAAGAAAGGCCGGGGATGATCAGGCAAAGAGGAGAGGAGAAATGTTTATTTTGAACTTGATTTTTTAGAGGATTTGATGCAGTGTTCCTTCATTTTGAGACATTGTCACCATTTAGTGTCTATGTGTTTAGGTGAGTGTATAAATAAAAGTGTGTTTATATCATAAACATTTGATATAATGCATATTTTTACAAAAAATCTGAAGAGCCACTTGGGAGCCGAAAGAGCCGGCTCTTTTTGGTGAGCCGAGCCAAAAGAGCCGGTTCTCTAAAAAGAGGCTGAATTCCCATCACTACTGCAGAGAGAGCAGGTAGCTGCAGCTACATTAAACATGTTTTATACTCATAGCAAAGTTTTGATGACGCAAAAAACAAACTTAGCAAAGCCTCGAGGCAGCGAAAATTCCTCAATGAATTTTTGTAATCAAGTTATTGGAGGAATCGTTTCAGCTCTAATTTAAATATCTGAATTCATTTCAAATGGACTAAACCCATGTTATATATCTTTTTATTGTTGAGTATTTACATCACATCAAATATTTCCAACAGTGATCAAAGTCAGAGAAATATTAGAGATGTAACTGGACGTGTCTTGTCTTGGTGGCAGATTAGGGCTGGGAGATATATCCAGTTTTTAAGATACATGGATATATATTCAAACATGATATAAGACAATATCTTTAATATGGATATAGTTCATGTTGCATTAAAATATAGTTCTACAATTCTTCTGTAGAGCTGACAGTTCAGCTATTTCTCATCTCACTGTGTCTCCCTCTTCACCCTGCTCCTCCTCTCTCTCTCTCTCTCTCTCTCTCTCTCTGAGCCTAACTGAAAAAACTCAATGGATAACAAAGCACTGTTTTTATTGAGGACAGCCAGAATAGTAGTTATTTAGCTGACTCTTCCTCCCAGCATGCTCTGCAACACCTAACACATGTTGGTGTGAAGTCTAGGGTGAATAAAAGCAGTCGTCTCCCATTGTTCTCTCTCTTCAAATGCTTCCAGCATCCAGAGACACAAGTCTACTCCTGCTTCACAGCACGCTGCTCTTTGTTTCAATGTTTTGGCGTGCAGGCAACCCGAGGCCTCAAGGAATGACAGTGTTCTGAATCCCCAGCTTGCATCATCCATTGAACGCATCTCGACGGAGATTCTTGGAGAGCGTCTTATTCACAGACGGAATTAAAAACGGTATTTAGAGAGTGTAAAGATCACGTCTGGTTCCATCCTGAAATGAACTGGACAACCACGGAGATCGCCTCGCTCGACAGACAACACACCGATCCTGCTCATCCTCTGGGAACCGCCGCCGCCATCACAACTCATCTGCACGGAAACAGACTGGAGATCTGATTTCATGGTGGGACCTTTCCCCTCCTCAACCGCAGACAAACGCTTTACAAGTGAGGCTGAATCAGGTCTGAGCAGTGAGCTTTAGAGAGTGTGTTTAATAACTGAGTCATTCATGTGAAGTTGTGAAGATAATATTTGCTTCTTATCTGACCACTGCGTCTCTGGTTTGACTAGTTTAAAAGCTCTTTGTCCGCTGCGTCCCGTGTGTGTTTCTCTGTGAACTCTAGCGTTATATCCAGGTAATATCTTCATGTTCAGGAAGACCAGTGTAAACACTGTCTAACAGAAATTCAGCCTCTGGCTTCTAGTGTTCAACTTCATTATTCACAAGTTGTGCACGAGTTTCAGACTGTGATCCAGCATCTTCACACACACACACACACACACACACACACACACACACACACACACACACACACACACACACACACACACACACACACACACACACACACACACACACACACACACACACACACACACACACACACACACACACACACACACACACACACACACACACACACACAATAGACCAGGAGCCTGTACTAAGAAGTGAGTTTAACATATCCAGGGTCTCTTTGGCTGATCTGGCTTCACTAACCCTGACATTAGAGATCATGATTAACAGTCCTGTTGTAGCGGTTTTAAGGGGTCTTTTTTGTAGGGGTGCCAGCCGGTATCTCAACCGACAATGAACAAAGTTGTATAAGATATAAATTTGTTCCAACCACCACAAAGCTATCCTCTAGTTCTTTGAACCAGACATTATTCCATATTAGAACAATCAACAATACACATAAACACTAGAATTTCACACAAAGCCATGAAGTGGAGAATGAATGGAAATGTATTAAATTAACCAAATCTCACGTCCATCAAAAATAACCCAAAGTCAGTGTCTTTTCACAGTTCTTCAAGATTTTAGTGACAACAAAAAAGAGCGGGCAGCCGCGGACTACAACGCCAGTAACCGGGATTTACGGACGCCGCCATCTTGGTGTGTACGTACCACTTTCATATCAGGGAGCTCAATGGCCATAGAGGAACGCGTCACAGGGCGTGGAGCAGGCGGAAAAGGTATTTTCCTCTCGGTGGATCGCCACACTATGAAGCTGATTATCAACCTGAGAAGTCAACTCTGAGTTTCAGAGAACATAAAAGGAGTTATCTTTATATAACCTATCACAATCATCACAGAGTCTGCTGTCAGCAGATCATCATATCTAACAAACTCTGATCAAACTATATTAATAATATAAATATGTTTATTATTATTAAACATCTTTTTTGTTCTTCTCGAGCTCTCAAGGAAGACGGACGCTTTTTTCACATCTCGTCCTTGTGTGTGTTCCCATTGCTTCTGTCTCGTCTGAATACACTGGACTGTTTCTTTCTCTCTGTCTCTCCGGAATCAATCAGCTAATATGGAATTAATAAGCTGGGCTCTCAACGCAATTGACAAGATCTTTTCTATAAGATCCACTGGACCGGGGGGAGTCCACCTGGCCGTATGGAACACATGGAGAGTCGTGTACCTGGGAGTGCTATCATTGGAAGATGTTGAGGATGTGTACATATTCGGCTTCATGTTCACCAGTCTAATGCTGATTGGCCTTGGCATAGCTCTGGTGTACCGGAAAATTGGGAAGACGGCAGCTCCGGCGGTAGCACCGGGGCTGCCAGTCATGGTAACTGACATGGGCAAAGCTGTTGGAGCACAGACTGGCAGAGCTAGGCCGAAGAACGGATGGCATCTGGGGAAAGCTCACTGCGATGAAAGGCGAGTTGAATCTGATGAGAGACAGAAAGGAAAACCTGTGTCCCCTCGTCCTAAAGGAGTTTGTTGGATTTAATTCAGAAAAAAAAGAATTCCTCCACGGCTCTTTGCTGCTGTAACACTGTAAATGTATCCGCTCGTGAGATGAATAAAGGATTATCTTATCTTTAAGACAAACAGGCTCCAAAGACTAAAGTTTCACAGCTGCAGCAACAAATGCAGGAAGAACAAAAGGACAAAAAAATGAAAATCAGCGAGTATAAACGTGCAGCTTATTATATTTGTTCCATGGTTAGTTGACCTTTGACCTGACTAGAATAAGTCCTGTTTCTTCTCTGAACTGAATGTGTTGCTCTGACTCTTTAAAGTGGAGAGGAGAACAGTTTGAGAAGTTCAGCTGCAGCTCTGACCATCACAAACAGAGCGGCATGGAGACACTAAACATTCAGATGAAGATATCATTCAAAGACAGAAGAAAATATTCAGAACTGAACATCTGTGTGGGAGGAGTTGGTGTCTGTGTGGGGGGAGTTGGGGGGGGGTGTTTTGCCGGAAGAGCCGAGGCCAAGGACGTCTCCATTGAGTGGGACTGTGTAATCGCAATGTTATCAGCTAACTCTGAGAGACACCGAGGTTGTCTCCACAGCACACGCAGTGTTTTCGCCGGATATCGCGACTGAGAACATTCTGACCTGAGCGAGCCCGGGGAAGCCAGGCACACACACGCACACACACACGCACACACGCACACTCATGCACACACCGTCTTCCCTCCCATCCTTACACTTACTGCTACTGTGTACATGTTTGTGTCATAGGTAATGTTTTTTCCCTGCATTCAATCTGTGCCTCCCTCTGCAGGAGGGAGACAGAAGAAAATATTCGTAACTGAATATCTTCAACTCAAAGGCTCCGGTGTTTTTTCTGTTGAAGGATATCAGTGAAAAATAATCATGAACTTAACAGACTATAGTCTAATGTAAAATCATGCAGGACACATGAAGTGTCCTCCCCCCTCTTGATCAGCTCCGGGAGCTCCATGATCAAAGATCTGATCTTCACAGTTTGATCTCTTATCTCCAACATAACCTGCTCCGGAGCAGGTTAGGTGTTCAGCGTCAGTTGCCATGGCGATAAACCCAGGTAAGAAGTCAACGACCCTCGTAGGACTGAAACCCAGAGTTAACCCTGAAGTGACCTCGCTGACCTCAAATCCTGCTTTGTAGTACAGACCCGAGGTTAGGAGACCTGTGTTGAGTGACCGCCATCATGTGACCACACGTGGTTACACCACCATCTAGATCCCTCGCTCTACCCTCCTTTCTCACACACACACACACACACACACACACACACACACACACACACACACACTTGTGTGTTTATACTTTGTGTTGTGTAGTTTAGTTTATAACAGTTATTTGTTTGATGAACTTGATGTTTCTTTGTTAAAAATATGCTGTTATCATTTAAAGAGCAGTTGTGAATTAATTAATTAAAGAGCAGGAATTCATTCCAGACTTGTAATATTTGGTTATAACGGTAAATTATATTTGATAATAGTATTTTTACACCTTTAGTATCAGAAGGTTTTATAGTTTGAAGAGTTTGACACTTTTTTAAATAGTTTCAAGTTTTAAATAGTTTTCTGCCATCGGGCAGGTTTAGACATGAAACAAAGAAATCAGAACCAACATTTGGGATTTCAAATTAGTTTCATAAAAAAAATCTTTTAAAGGGATTTTCATTAAAAAAGGAATACCTTATTTTTCGGACGATAAGTCACAATTTTTTTCATAGTTTGGCCGGGGGTGCGACTTATACTCTGGAGCGACTTATGTGTGAAATTATTAACACATTACTGTAAAATATCAAATAATAGCCGGGCTATTAAGTTGATCTCATTATTTATCTCATTCACGTAAGAGACTAGGCGTATATCAGCAATCCTCACACACAAATACGTCAACCAATCAAAATTCAGCGGGGGCGGGTCATGGTAGAAGAAGGAAGCGGCGCATTGTTTACCTTTGGAGTTGGTGGAGTTGTGCAGAAGTGACACAGAGGAAGATTTCATTGGATTTAGTGATTAAGAGTGACACTGATTGTTTGGTGAACTTGTAACAGGTTCTATATGCTGTAATTCTTTGAATGACTCTAACCGTAAAATGTTACGTTAACATACCAGGCACATTCTCAGTTCGCTGTTTATGCGTCATATAAAGTACGCTTATTCAGCCTGTTGTTCTCTATTCTATTTTTATTTTAAAGATGAAAGATGAAATGTCTATTCTTGGTGTGGGATTTTATCTAATAAATTTCCCCCAAAAATGCAACTTATACTCCAGTGTGACTTCTATATGTTTTTTCCCTTCTATATTATGCATTTTCGGCTGGTGTGATTAATTTACAATCCAAAAAATACGTTAAGTTCATGTACGTGGTTTTTTAAGTTTGTTTGTCTGGGACATGATGTTTCCCAATTCTCAAGAATGGGTGAAATTCAAACACATTCAACACAGTTTCTATTATATTCATATCTATATTACAGTCACAGTGATCTGACCTCAGAGTCTCCAGTCTGCAGTTTGGACTCTGCAGTCCCTCACACAGCAGCTTCACTCCTGAATCCTGCAGGTAGTTGTTGTTCAGGTCCAGCTCTCTGAGATGGGAGGGGTTGGACTTCAGAGCTGAGGCCACGACGTCACAGTGAGTCTCTGAGAGTCCACAGTCAGAAAGTCTGCAGTGACACATAAAATAGAAAATTAATAGTCATGAAAGAAGTGTTGATATTCACGTCTCACATCTGATGATTGAAGTTTGACAGGTCCTGTTTGGTCTTAACTTTACACATCAGTGGAATCTCTCACTGAGTCTCCTCACTGCTTTTCAAACCTGCACATTCTTCATCTTTCAATCATTTACTAAATGTTACAGATGTGTAACCCTGCTGCTAAAAACAGCTTAAAATAGTTATTAAAAGAGTCATAAACAACATAATTATTGGTTTAGTTCATCAGTTCATGTTGTATTTATTTGATGTAACACACTCGAGCTGTGATTACTAAGTCAGTGAGTTTATTGTTGCAGTTTTGTACGACTAAAATCAACAGTAGTTTTGCAGTGCAGATTGATGTGCAGCAAAGTAAAAGTCTGCGATGCAGGACGAGAGTTTCTTTTTTTATGAAGCCAGAGTGAGTAAGAGATGGTCACCATGTTGTCACCATGTTAAATGTAGAAGTTGATAAACAGCAGCACTAAGTGATAAAGATGGACAGAGGATAATTCATCAGTTAGGAGTGAGAAGAGTTCCTGTAGAAGTCATGAAACTGAGTGAAGTGTGTGTCATCTTAAAAAGCTGCACTTCACATGTCTCAGTCAGCCAGCTGCTCACTTCATTGTGCTCCTTTTTCTGCCTGTTAGCAAACAAGTCATTCAAACCAGTTCATGTGATTTAGTGATCCTGTAACTAATAAAGGTAAACATCATTCATGCTCATGATTTCATTTAGAGGTCAAAATCCTGATTTGACTCAAACAAAGCTGCTGTTCCTTAAACTCTGTGTGTGTGTGTGTGTGTGTGTGTGTGGTGTGTGGTTACTGTGCTCAGGACCTCGCTCCTCCAGAACCTAGAAAGACGTGCATTTATCCAGGAGGGTTACACATGGAAACACATGGAGTTTGATTTAGGATGAGCTCATGTCTATAGTGATCTAAAGTGGGATCTATTCAGAGGACTCTCTCTGCAGTAGAAAACCATTTGAAAGTCATTGAACAGTAACTCTGGAGGAGGACCATCTCATTCTCCAGCCGTCTGACTCACTTCTATAAAGGTGAAAATACAGAGACTGCTGCAGAATGATCCAGAAATCAAACAAGTCAGCCAAGAATCAAATGTAGTGAGGTGAAGGATCTCCTGTAAGAACACTTTATCTGTGATCTACCTGCTGACATGTTCAGAGAGGATGCTCATGATTGATTAGTAATGCCTGCAGAGGCTGGAAGGGGGCGCTCACAGCATCTGATATCTCTCTTTTCAGGGATTAACACTATCACACATCTCAGTCACTTCTTTGGGAATTCTCTCCTGAATGTGTTCACAAAACAACTATCAAAAACATTTATGAACTCAGGACAAAAACCTCAAAAACATCACGTCTGAAAAAAACTACCACTGACTGTTTCTCCTGAACATTAACAGAGGAACAGTTTTTATTGAACAGAGAGGATTTACTTTAGTTTATTAAATTATTACATAGGGCTGGGAAATTAATTTAACATTATTAAAAACTGACTTTCAGAACAATTATTCGATGTCATCTCGCCCATGTCAATTATTTTAATTATTTTCAGGACAGAGTCACGTGAAGACACGTCCAATCCACGACCTGGAAGTTTGAACACATTTTGTCTTCATGGAAGACGACGTCCAACAAAAACAAGTCAAATGAAAACACTGAAGAAAAAAGTTTCTCTTTTAGAGAAGTTAATTTCTCCTTTAAAACTAAAATGTGTGGTTTTCATTTAAAGATATGATTTGATTTCAATTCTAAATATTCACTTAATAACCACTCGATAGTTCATCAGATATTCACTCCTTCATTAGAAACATATCCCAGCTTTAATAGTGGAGCACATTTACAGTAGAGACCATGTCAGTGAACTATGAGGGGAAAAACTAAAACTAAATCATCTTTTATTAATCTTAACTGAGGTCACATGTTCAATGAGTGGTGATATTGATTTGAGGTCATATCACCCAGCACTATTAGTACATGACACTGATTTATAATGCTCATCACATCTGGACTTACTTTGCCTTCCTGCAGTTCCTCACAGCTGGAATCAGTCTCAGTCGTCCCTGGTCTGATGTGTTGTAATTCTTCAGGTCCAACTCATCCAGAACCTCCTCGGACATCTGCAGCATGTAGGCCAGAGCAGAGCAGTGGATCTCAGAGAGTTTCTCCTCTGATCTGTTCTCTGACTTCAGGAACTCTTGGATCTCCTGATGGACTGAGAGGTCCTTCATCTCCGTCAGACAGTGGAAGATGTTGATGCTTCTGTCAGGAGAGATATGATCACTGTTCATCTGCTTCAGGTGTTTGATGACTCTCTGGATAATTTTTCGACTGTTGTCTGTCTGACCCAGCAGGCCTCCTAAGAGTCTCTGGTTTGACTCCAGAGAAAGACCATGAAGGAAGCGAACAAACAGGTCCAGGTGACCGTTCTGACTTCGAAGGGATTTCTTCATAGCTACCTCTAGGAGAACATCAAGAGTTGAATGTGTTTGTCCCAGAAAAGTCCTCAGTACTGTTGTGTTCCTGTTGGTGAAACAGTGGAACATGTAGACTGCAGCCAGAAACTCCTGAACGCTCAGATGAACAAAGCAGTAGACTGTTTTCTGGAAGGTCACACACTCTGTTTTGAAGATCTCTGTACAAACTCCTGAGTACACCGAGGCCTCTGTGACATCCAGACCACACCGCTCCAGGTCTTCTTGGTAGAACATGATGTTTCCGTCCTCCAGATGTTCAAACGCCAGCCTCCCCAGCTTCAGAAGAACTTCCCTGTCGGCCTCCGTCAGCTCATGTGGACTCATCTGATGTCCATCACCATACTTGTTCTTCTTCCTCTGTGTCTGAACCAGCAGGAAGTGTGAGTACATGTCAGTCAGGGTCTTGGGCAGCTCTCCTCTCTGCTCTGTGCTCATCATGTGCTCCAGAACTGTGGCAGTGATCCAGCAGAAGACCGGGATCAGACACATGATGTGGAGGCTCCTGGATGTCTGGATGTGTGAGATGATTCTGCTGGACAGATCTTCATCACTGAACCTCCTCCTGAAGTACTCCTCCTTCTGGGCGTCAGTGAAGCCTCGTACTTCTGTTACCCTGTCGACACATGAAGGAGGGATCTGATTGGCTGCTGCAGGTCGAGAAGTGATCCAGATGAGAGCTGAGGGGAGCAGATTCCCCTTGATGAGGTTTGTGAACAGTGTGTTTAACGATGACTTCTGTGTGACATCAGACACAACTTCCCTGTTTGTGAAGTCCAATGACGGTCTGCTTTCATCCAGGCCGTCAAAGATGAACAACAGTTTACAGACAGCGAGCGTCTCTGCTGCCACCTTCTGTAATGTTGGATGGAAAACACGGAGCAGCTCAAGAAGACTGTAGCGCTTATCTCTGACCAAGTTCAGCTCCCTGAATGAAAGCAGGATCAGCAGACTGACGTCTTGGTTCTTTGAGCCCTCGGCCCAGTCCAGAGTGAACTTCTGCACTGAGAAGGTTTTTCCAACACCAGCCACGCCGTTTGTCAGAACCACTCTGATGGGTTTCTGTTGGTCGGGTTGAGCTCCTGTCTTTGGGTCCTGTTGGTCGGGTAAGGCTTTAAAGAGGTCCTGGCACTTGATTGGAGTCTCATGGACGGTCTTCTTCTTTTTAGAGTCTGTCTCCATCTGTCTCACCTCATGTTGGGTGTTCACCTCTTCTCTCTGCCCCTCTGTGATGAAGAGCTCAGTGTAGATCCTTTTGAGGGGGGCTCTACTTCCTGTTTCATCACTTCCTTCAGTCACATGTTCACATCTCGTCCTCAGACTGACCTTATGTTGATCTAAAACCTCCTGTTGACCTCTATCTACTGAAAGAGAGAATGATACAATCTGATTATTGTTTTCAGATGTTTTTGTAAAAGAAGTAAAAAGAGTTTTAATTTCTAGACTTTTGACATTGACCAATAAAAGTCGTGTTTGAGGAGATCACAGAAGCACAAAGGTGTACAGTCTTACTTTGTTCAGTGCTGCTCTGACTGACTGTCTGCAGTCCAGCTCCTGGTCTGGATCCATACTGAGGACAGGACGTCTCCTCCTCTCTAACATGAGTCCTCTTTGTCCCCCTGTGAAGACATGTCTTTAGAATTAAACTGATGGTTGACTGATAGAAAATATGAAGATTTATCAAACACAATGTAAACAGTCAGATGATGACAGAGAGCAGGTAACACCTTCTTTCTTCTGTTTGGATTCAGCTCATGGTCTGCAGGGAGATGATTGTTTCTTGTGTTTTAACCCTCCTGCTTTCATAAAGACTGAAGAACAACATGTCCTCTCTCAGTGGCCTGCCAGAATGCCAGACAAGATTCAGGTCTGTGTCCCTTTGGAGAACCATGAGTTATTTAACTGGGAACAGGTCAAAAGACTCTCACTCCCAGCATGCACTGCAGGGATACTCTGCAACACCTAACACATAGGTGTGAAGTTTAGGGTTAATAAAACCAGTCGTCTCCCATTGTTGGGATCAAACTACAGATCAACACAAATATGTACAGCAATGAACAGTACAGTGTGTGTATTATAGATATAGAGTAGGTAGGTAGGTATCTATGCAAAAGGATGAATACTGATAGAATAAAGTGGGCGTAGTGCAATGATGGATTAGATATAAGAAGTGATATCAAATAGAATAAAGTGGAGTGGTGCATTAAGACCAAATAAAGCATTAGGCGGTTAAGGTGCAGCATAAGGAAACAAGAAAACAGGAAAGGAGGTAGGTAACAGAGTTCACAGCTTAGCATGTCTTAGCTACCCTCATCAAACAGTTTAGTGAGGCTGAGTTATAGGTCTGAGCACTTAGCTTTAATAACTGAGTTATTCATGTGAAACTGTGATCATAGTTTTATTTTATTCAACCACTGCACCTTTGGTTTTACCAGAGTAAAACCTGTATTTGTTGTCTTCATTTGGGCTGCTGCGTCCTGTGTGTGTTTCTCTGTGAATTCTAGTGTCATATCTGGATCATATCTTCATGATCAGGGAGACCAGTGTAAACACTGTCTAACATCAATTCAGCCACTGGCTCCTGGGGATGGAGGAAACTATTCCAGAGTTGTGTGCGAGTTACAGACTGTGATCCAGCCTCTTCAGACACACACTGTTTCTTTTCCCCTCTCTTTCTAACACACACACCTTTCAAGGTCACCTGAACATAGGGGCCGTGCTGAGCGCCATCTTCTGCTGCTAATAAATGTACTTTGTACTTTGTAAGACAGATAAGATCAGATTACAGCTTTACAAGGTGACCAACCCTACAAGGAAACATCTGAAGAGACAAAGAGTTAGTAAGAAGACTTACTTTGTGTCTGAGGGTCCAGATTCTTTACTGAAGTTTATATAGAAACCTTTGGACCAATCACTCTTCAGAGACAGACAGCTGGGTCCAGGAGACTCTGCTCTCTGTCTGCTCCTCTCAAATCTACAAGAACAAACTCTATGTTATATTTCCATCACATGAATACATCTTTAGATACCACAGCAACAAAACACAGAAGTCTGGGCTCCCAGACGAGGTGATGTTCTTGTGTTTAATGATCAACCTGCACACACAGAAGATCCCTGCACAACTAGGACAACATTTGATAAACAGGAAATATGGATGAGAGGAATAATGAGGATGATTTTTAAAATGATTTCTCTTCAAAGTTTAAACTCACTGAATGATTAAAGTAGAAATTATGTGAGAAATGTGTGAAATCATGTATCACTTTGATGCTGATGATACTATCATCTATTGTTGCTCAACATCTGTTGCACAAGCTTTTGAGTTTATGCAATCAGCATTTAATGTTGTCCAGTCTCGGCTGAGGGAACTAAAGTTGGTCATAAACTATGATGAAACAAAGCTCATGTTGTTTTTACATTTACGTGAAGTACCAACAAATGTACCCTTGAATTTTACGTCCAAGGAAATACAATCGAGCTTGCAAAAGCTACAAGTACCTGGGTTTCCTTCTGGACTGTGAACTATCATTTAAAGCACATATCGCCAAACTCATCTCCAAACTCAAAGTGAAGCTGAGATTTTATTATAGAAATAAATCCTGCTTTTCACTCAGGCCGAGGAAACTTCTTGTTTCGTCTACCTTCCTTCCTTTGTTGGATTATGGCGATGTGCTGTACATGGGCGCCTCTGCTAAATGTTTACAGTCATTGGATACCGTGTATCAATGCGCGTTGAGATTTGTGACAGGTTGTAGACGCCTTACTCATCACTGTGACCTGTACATGAAATCTGATTGGCCACCCTTAAAGGTGCGCAGGTATTTACACTGGCTACATCTTCTTTATAAAGCTCTTCTTGGTTTGGTGCCGTCATATTTATGTGAACACCTTCAAAGAACCAGAAGCCAACACGCCTTGTGTTCCTGTGATGTTTTAAAACTGTCTGTTCCTCGTGTCCGCACTGAGCTCGGAAAAAGAGCGTTCAGTTTTGCTGCTCCCTCTACCTGGAACTTTCTCCAAAATGACTTGAAAATGGCCGACCTCATTTCACTGGAAGCCTTTGGCTCGATCTTAAAGGACAAAAAACGTGAGGCAATCGGACAGTGTCTGTGTGTCTGAATTGTAACCTGTCATCACAACTCTGCACTTCATCTGTAAACTGATCTGTTCATTGGAATTGTTGTTTTTTTCTTAACTTGTCTGTAAACTGTTTTAATCAGGACGTGTGCTGCTGCCCTCTTGGCCAGGTCGCCCTTGTGAAAGAGATCTTGATCTCAATGGGTTAATTACCTGCTTCAATAAAGATGAAATTAAAAAAGAAAGAAAGAAATTCTTCTGTTTGGATTCAGCTCATAGTCTGCAGGGAGATGATTGTTTCTTGTGTTTTAACCCTCCTAAAACATCTGAAGAGACAAAGAGTTAGTAAGAAGACTTACTTTGTGTCTGAGGGTCCACCTTTATTTCTGAAGTTTATACCTTGTTCTTTGGACCAATCACTCTTCAGAGACAGACAGCTGGGTCCAGGAGACTCTGCTCCGTCCTCCTCTTCCTCTAAACGCACATCCATGATCTGATCTGAAGTCAGTCTGAGAGGAAACACAGAAACACTGACTGAGAGATCAACACAAGAGAAACAGGAAACATGATCTAACACACACACACACACACACACACACACACACACACTGTAGTAGAGATAATAACATTCGTTCTGTGTTTGTCACTAGGTTCACACCAAGGTGTCGGCCAGAACACCACTTAAGGCCACGTTTCCAGGGAGTATGATGAAAGAAAGGGCAGAGAGAGATTTCACACTGTTCAGCTCTTCTTTACTTTCCAATAGAGCAGCACATACAGCTAGTTGGAACTGGTTGGTTCACTTATGCATGTGAGTGTGTGTGTGTGTGTGTGTGTGTGTGTGTGTGTGTGTGTGTGTGGTTTTCTATAAAAAGAAAGAATGACAAAATACAGTCTCAATGATAAATAACATAAATGACTTCACCTATATAAAGTAATATTGTCAGTCAAATATAACCATACATTTACACAGAAAGCCATTCAGTAGTTATAATCACATTTCTCTTCACACTGTCTTAAACTAACAAACTCAAACACACAATGCACAGGTCTCTTTAACATTTCAGTCCTGTTAAGTTACTGCTAACAACTTGACAGAGCATTTCCTGTTATAGAAATCCTTTAACTGCCGGAAACAGCAGGATGCTTTTATTTTGAAACATACAGCCAAGCTGCTACATCCGGTTGCCGAATTAGCGTAGTTGAAAGGCAAGCTAAATAACAATACTTAATTAACACTAAACACTTTGGGCTCAGTCACAACTGTCTAAACACTACGTAATAAGTGTATAAATGAACGTGCCTTTAACTCAACATGACGCATCTCACGGTGACGCGCAGAGTCACGTGAGCAGAGGGACGTAAATTAGCGTGCACGCTATCAGCTGTCATTAACGTGTCTGATCATAGCGCGAGCACGCGGGCTCCGACTTTCATTCATATCAACCAAACAACATCCATATGAGTAAACACGATGACAAATATGCAAGAGATGAATACTCACACTTTAATTTAGGCACAAACAGCTTCTATTAAGTTATCACGTGACAACTGAAGCTCACTCGTCAGCTTGAATTTCCCTCGGGATCAATAAAGTATCTATCAATCTATCTATCTGTTGATACTGCGTGCCACTCATTAGAATATCAGGACTGATCACGTGGGCAGGCTCACTTCTCGCGATATCAGTCAATAACATGTCCGTAACTTTGGGCCTTTTCTAAAGACAGACGAACATACAGACACGACCACACACACACACACACACACACACACACACAGCTCATATGAATGTAAGCTGTGACGTCATTAGAAACTGTCTGTGTTCAGTTGACAGGAGGAAACTGAGAGTACAGAAGTGAAGATATAAAAACTGTGGATAAACACTCACCCTGCTTCACTCTTTACTTCTCTCTTCACTTCTGTCCACAAAATGTCTGAACTCACTGAACACTTTCACTTTCACTGTCCCGCCTCCTCTCATGAGTCTGGATCACGTGTTGCTCCTCCCTCCTCCAGTTACAGGACATGAGCTGTGTGTGTGTGTGTGTGTGTGTGTGTGTGTGTGTGTGTGTGTGTGTGTGTCAGAGTGTAAACTTCTCTCTCAGTTTAGTTTGTTAGTTTAGTTGTCATGTACAAACAACATCATTGATCTCACAGAGAAAAGAGGCTTCGTACCAGATTATAGCAGTTTGCTAATGTTCCTCTGCAGTCCCTGGGCAGATCAACACAGGATACATACACAATACAATACAACGTATACATTCACATCATATCACAATACACATGTGCTAAGACTCCACACAAAGGCTTCATTTAAAGTAATGTTTGCATCGTTAAAGTTACAATACTGAATTCTAACAGGAAATACATGCAGGAAAAATAAAATTAATGAGAGCATGATTGATTGTTTACAATCCTTTTTTTTTTTACATGTTTTGAAAATAGATGGAAGTCAGTGTTTACTTTGAGTTCATGGTGGATTTTGTTCCATTCTTTGTATGAGAAAGAGGACTGGCCAAATGCAGATCCTCTCTTGGGGACTCTACACTCCCCCCTAGTGGTGGACCTTGGGGCTCTGCAGATGGTCTCTGAGCAGAGCTGGACAAAGTTTTTCAGGGGAGGGGGAGCAGCTTTGTGTCTGATTTTGTGGACCATCCGGATATTTGAAAATCGAATGAAATGTTCAAAAGTGAACAGTTTGTATTGATTGAGTGTGTGACAATGGTGGCACTGCCGTGATTTTCTTTCAAATATTTTCTGAGCTTGTTTATGAACATTTTCAACAGATTTCAAAGTTGACTTGTTTGCCCGAGACCAACATGTGATACAGTAAGATATATGGGAGAGGATCATTGAGTTCAAAAACATCACAGATGCCTCAGTGGAGAGTGAGCATCTGATGTGCCTAAAATTTGACATATTGTATTTTAAAGTTTGATTTAGTTTTTTTACATGCTTCTTGAAGGTCAGTGTTGGATCCAATATGATGCCTAAATATTTAACCTCTTCAGCATGTTTTATTATTTGACCGTTTAGTGTCTGAACACTCTGAGTTTCATCTCTGAAGGTTCAAATGTTTGACCTCTAATGACCTTTAACAACATCTGGAGGAGCTGATGAAACATCGAGACGAGCTTTGGATTATTTAGACCTCAACCTCCCTCCTCGCAAACATTCACATCAGCTCAAGATGATTTCATCCAATGGACGTTCAAGTTGATATTTAGAGAGTCAGAAAGTGTTCACTGAAGTCATGATGAGGACAAAACACTCAGCTGCCTAATAAGTGTGCACGCTGTGTAAATGTAGTTTCCCCCGATGTGATAACGTCCTCTTTTTCTTCACCTTCCTGAAACCTCAGTTAAAGACAGACGAGAAATAAAGCTGAATCTTTCCCCCCCTCAAACTTGTATCATCATGGTCAACACGCTGCTGAAGTGTATTTTCTACAACAGGTGAACTATTAATGAGCAAACCATTTGTCCTGGATAGGAAACACTTTAAAGAGCAGACTCTATCAGACCTCTCCTGTGGTCGGGGAAATATAGGTCCCAACAAACAGACTGGAAATGTCAAAGGATCCAACGTGCAGACATGAGACAGAAATGTCTGATCTATCCACAGACCAAGACTGCTCACAGGGTCAAAATAAATGTGAGCTGACACTTGCTCTATACCTGAACTTAAACAGTATGTAAGCCCCATGAATATAACAGATACTATTTTAATGCTGTATGGAGCTCATGTTTATGTTACGCTCAATAATTCAGTTTGTCAAAATGTCCACTAGGTGTCGCTGACCTCCTGTTTGAGAGGGAGAGTCTGCACCTCTCACAGACAGAAGAAAAAACGGGCTGTGAGGGGCAGAGAGGAAGGGACAGAGAAGGAGCGGAGTCCGTGCAGATAGCATGAAATAGATCAGACACAACTTTAATGTTCTTCTTCAAATCGATGTGAAAGTTATCCAAAAGGAGGGTAAAGATTTTTGGTTGCAGCAGGATTAAGGAGGACCACTTTTCAGTGGTTTTATGACCGCTCTCCGGTTGTTGTTGTTTTCTGTGGTTGATTCCAACCACAAAGCAAAGCGGCCATCACAGCAGCTGCAAGGTGGAGGATCCAGTCTGCACCTGTTTCTCCAGTGGGACTCCAGATCAGACATGAACCACATCAAGATATATGGACCCCAGACTATCTAAGTGACTCACTAAACTGAAAACACATTGACTGAAACTAAACTATTGACTTGAACTTGAAACGTTTGATGCCTCTCTACACCTGAAGAGGATTATATAAAGACTAAAGAGGAGAAATGATTTCAACTTGTTGCCACATACAACAGTGTTTGTTTTCCTCAGCATGCTCCTCTGAACCCAGCTGTAGATGTTGCTGTAGTCCTGCTTTAATATGCATTTAAAACATGTCACACTAAGTCGTGGTTACAAGTATATCACAGTGAAATACAAACCTGCTGTGTTGTCTTTGTTGTCATCATTTACAGGTCCTGTTGAGAATTTGTTCAGTGTGAGATGATGAGTGTGATGTTTCTTCAACCTGGAGGAAATGAAGAAGAAAGTGAAAGACTCAGATCCAGCACATTAAAATGAGTGGAAACTACAGCGCTCAATAAATAAAAGAGGCCATCAGCCTGTTTCCTCTTCTCTTGTTGAATACTTTTATACCACTGTTATTTCTGTTTGATTGTTTCCATTAAATGAACATGTGTTTGTTTCTGCAGGTAAAAAAAGAAACAGTGAGAATAAAAAGCAGACACATTCTCTGCTGCCCTCTGCTGGAGACAATGCAGTAAAACAGGTGATCTTATGCACACACTCTGGGACTGTTGTTTCAAAACACTGGAAAAATATTAAACAGGAGAAAATTATGAAAAGTGAAATTCCATGAAAGGTTCAGTTCAACCTACTTGGTGCTATACCGGACGATATTTTCACTGCTGACAGAAGATATATTGTGAATATTTTATTATCGGTCGCCAAGAAAAATAAAACAGCAACATGGAAGAATGTTAAACCAGCGAATGTGGCTGAATGGAAGCAAAGATTGAGACAAGTTTATCTCATGGAAAAAATGACGGCATCATTACAGATGAAAAGGGAGCGTTTTGATCGGAGGTGGAGCACAGTCGGAAAACACCTGACAAAGTGAAAAACTTGGGCTGTCAAGGTTGAACTCTAAGTCGTGGAAATGAGCCCTGTTTGTTTCTCTTTATTATTAAGTTGCATGATGTGTGTCATAACACAGAGTTGCATCATATGCAGCAGTGTCTATGTCTGCAGTATGTTTTCTACCTGTCTTTTTCTTGTTTTGGTTTTTCTCTGTTGTTTTGCATCACTGATCTTGTCTCAAATTCTGTTCTATGTTTTAAGGGTAAAAAAGAGATAAATAAAATTTTCAAAACAAAAATGTTTGAACTACCTTCCAGTGTCATTCCCAGCCTCTCCCATGATTTGAACCTTTCAGGGGTTGACTGGGGAGCTGTTCTTCTTCACAGCATCAGTCCAGGAGATCCATTCTAGACACGTGTGACCCGTGTGTACGTTCTGCGTTGTGTTCTGCTGTTTCAGCAAAGTCTCAGGAGACAGCTTGTAGTTCTTGTATTCTGTATTCAACAGATAAAAGTACAATCAACAGGTCGTGTGTGGAGTCAAGCATCTCCCCTCTGAGCAAACTGTCAACGGCTCTGTGTTTACAATCATACATTACACATTCATTCATAATAAGTTCAAATAGAGAGATACATGTACATTAAATACATCATACACACATTTAGAAAACTAACTTCAATATATTATTTACGAAAACAGCAGATTAATAATATGAAGCCAGAAAACCAGTTCCTTTTGATATCTACACAGAAAAATTAATCACAGCTGCTCTACATCAATCAATTAACAACTGACATATATTAAGACTGAAAAACACCTCTCCATACCAGATAACAGTATAATCAATCAGCCGCTAACATTTGCTACCAAACTAATGAACAACATTATATATGATATTTGTCACGGATCAGAGGAAGAGACCCAAACGCACGACTCCAGGGCAAAAGGCAGTTTCAAAAATCCATTTTAACTGTACGCAGGGTTCGGTACACGGGAGTCAAAAACTAACAGGTTCAGATTCCAAAAGTCAAGACAGAAAAATGCAGGAACGCAGACACTGGGAACAAGACGACATAGAGACAAAAATACAAGAGGAACTGGCACAGAATGAGGGGAAGGCAGACATTATATACTGAACAGGGGGTGGAGTTAACAAGACACAGGTGAGACACATCAGGTCATCAGACAGGAGGGAAACAAGGAACAAAGAGCACAAGACCAGAAACTGAGGACAAGAACAAGTGAAACACAACACTGACAACACCAAAACCAGATATATAAAATAAAACAGGAAACACCAAAGACTAACGTAAATACCAGACTATGAAATATTAAAGCACACAAGGGAAACACTGACAACAAGACAAAGACTAAATATAAAAATCAGAAACACTTGGACACAGGGAAACACTTTGAAAACATGACAACTAAAGACAAGACAGGACATCAAGATCATGACAATATTGAAAACTTTACAAAACTGATACAGGATCAATCGAATATGATCAGAAACAGAAGACCACCGTTTGATTACATCTAAACAATAAAAATGAGTTTATTGACGGAGCGTGAGTCATCATTGACCGACCTCTGACCAAACATCTGTGTCATTTAAGTATGTTGCAAAAAGAGTCGCCCTTTCCACATGTACCTGTGTATGTGAAATCAGTGAACTAACACAGCTGGGTCTCTACTCGGGCTGTAACGCTACACAAACATTTGGGTTGGGTACGGTTCTCAGTCCTTGAAAAACAAAGAAAGAGACACACACTCTGTGTATTCTTCAGTTCATTCAGTTTTATTATCATCATACTATCATCATAATATTCACCCAACATTTCATTGAACATATCGATGAGAATAAACTCCAGGCAGTATTGTTGAGTCTTGATGCGGTAAAAGCCTTCGATCGGCTCAACTGGGACTTTCTTTAAAGAGTAGGAGAACATTTTGGATTTCAGCAGACCTTCATTCAGACTATTCAAGCACTTCAGAAGTGCAAGAATCAAAGTGAACGGAGCCATATCAAAGTCATGTCAGTTAGACAGAGGGGATGAACAATAAGCCCCTTACTGTCAGCCATCTTTATTGAAGCTTTAAGCCAAGCCACCACTCAAGACAATAATATTAAAGGTATAAAACGTGAGCCAGGCACAAGAGGTGGATTAGCTGGATGGATTATATGTTAATAAAAGAAAGAGTAAAAACAAGTTGAACATTATGGTTATATGATATATGGTAAAAGAAACAGAGCGAGATAAAGTAACAATAAATTCAAGCATAGCTTACTTCTTTCCCGTCTTTAAACAACACAAATAAAATACTTGAGAGTGAACATCCTGAAAGTTTTGACTCATTTATATGAACTCCACTTGATTGAAGACACAAATACAGGAGGATGTAAGGAGATGGAATTCCAATATGAAGCTTGGAGTGGAGGATGGAGTCTGTGAGAATGAACATCGTGTCCAGAATCTTCTGTTTGTTTCAGACTCTTCCAAGAGAAAGAAGAGAGAAACAGTTCAATGAGTGGGATAGACTAATATCACGGTACATATGGCGAGGGAAAAGACCAAGGAGAAGATTTCAAACTCTTCAACTGCAGAAGAAGAAGGGCGGTCTAAGACATTATGATATATCTGCATAGTTGAGAACCCTGGTTTGCTGGCGCAGATCTGATTATCAAGCCAGATGGAAAACTACTGAAGAGAAGTTGTCAGAGAGCGTCCCAATCCAGGCATGTTTAGGGGATCAACGATTGGTTGAAAAGCTCCTGGATAAAGGGAATAGCTGGATGAATTGATCCCTGAAAACATGGTTCAGTATTATCAGCAGGACTGGCCTGTCTGATGAAATAAAGATACTGAGGTGGTGCTGGCATGACCCCGACTTCACCCCCAACAAACTGGATGTTCCTTACAAGTGATGGACCAAACAAGGCCTCTCCTCTTACTCTTCTTTTTATAACCAGCAAACATTTCCAAACACTGAAAAGACTCTTTGCTTCAAGATTTCTTCAAATACGCCACCATTGAAACAGTTTGATGACAGAGACTGAAAAAGTCTTTGACAATAATCTCATACAAGTTTTCATAGCTGCCTATAGAGGGGACTCTGGGATTCAAATCATTTGCAGGTTGTATAGAGGGCTACAAGAGGAAAACAGAGAACATACCACCTACATCAAACACAAATGGGAAAAGGAAACTAACTTCCACATCTGTGAAGAAGCTTTTGGGAAAATACTGTGAGTTTGAGTGGAAGATCACAAGCTCCATCTCATGGAGAACATTGGGTTGGAAGAGTCTGATTAGATACTTTATTAAAGCTGTTCAGAAATCTCATGACACAGACTCTATCTCACTTCTCTTCAGTGCTATCTCCTGGCTCCTGGGCCCAACCCCACGTAGTTCTAGACCGGCCGTGTTAAGGATGGTCCCAAAGCTCTTATACTGAAAGAAGGAGAGAGGAGGGAGATCTGAGGAGAGAGCTGACTTTACCCAAGTCTTTTTACTGACAGACAATATCTCTGCATCTCTGCTGGGAGGGACTAAGACACAAGTGGAGGACACTTGGATGCAATGAAGGGAACTGAGATGTACCCATAGACTCTTCTAGCTGCTGGAGGAATTGTGGCTCACAGGAAGCAAATCACTACCACCTGTTCTGTCCTAAAAAACACAGCTTCTGCTGTGAGATCCACAGAGAACCAACAGATGTCTTTAAAGTCAGATGTTACCCAGGAATGGGACCAAGTCTTCCTTGCTAACCTGCATTCATCCACTAAACCAAATACTCATTTGGAAGCCTGAGCATTGCTGGCAGAAAGGCCATAACAAAGAAATGTTCCTCCACCAGTGGAAGACTGCTACCATGTAGTTTATGGAATCTATTCAATGACACAGATCACTTGTTCTCTGAAGCTTCACAAAAACTCATTTGAGGATCTCTGGATAAAATGAAAATCCTATATCTCCCCTAAACTCCCATCTTTTCTTTCAACTGCTTTTCCTTTAGTTATGAACCCCTGTATACTTTGTTTTTGTCTTTGTTTTTCTTTTCAGTGGGAGATCACCTCATCTCTTACATCGGATTTATTTTGTTCTGTGTTAAAGCACAAAAACATGAAAGGAGGAATCACTCTATTGTTTAAGCACAAATGACTGTACTGTACAAATGTCTCTGAATATGTGTGATTACAAATACCATTGAAAAAAAGACATATGACTGAAATGAACTGTGAGCTGATTCCTCTGTCAGTCCCTGATGGATGAAGCTCTCCTCAGCTTGCAGAGCTTCTCCACACACGAGATGGTGGAGGTTCCTCCTCTGTGGATCATCAGCTGCTCCTCTCTGCTCCACCAGAGTCCTGATCACTCACATTATCACAGAGATGGTCTCCATCTAATGAGAGAAGAAGAGAGATGACAGAAATCATTTTCATCAGCTGTGAGTCATCAGATTCCCCCACAGCGCTGTAACTAAGCTCCGCCCCCGCTCCACCTTTGGACTTTAACACTGAACGGTTTCATGTTGGTGTCTGAGTGTGAGTTTACACTGAGTTATGAGAGCTTCACGTCCACACACACTCAGACACACACAGCGTCGTTCTGTCCTACCAGCTCTGACAGCCGACTGTTCTCCTCTCCACTTTAAAGAGTCAGAGCAACACATTCAGTTCAGAGAAGAAACAGGACTTATTATAGTCAGGTCAAAGGTCAACTAATCATGGGAGGAAAATAGAAGAAGGCGTAGTTTGGACATGAATCCTCTCTGATGTTTCTTTGTTTCTGTCAGTTGTCCTTCCTGCATTTGTTCCTGCAGCTGTGTAACTTTAGTCTTTGAGCCTGTTTCTCTTCAACTTCTTCATATGATTCATATCGTTTGTTCACAGTCTGTTAGATATTGTGATAGGTTATATGAAGATAGCTCCGCCCCTTTTATGAAACTCTGGGTTTACTTCTAAGATTGATCACCAGCTTCATGTGACTGTTCAGCACCATCTCTTCTGTCAGCGTTAGTGAAGCCAGATCACAGAAAACAAACCCTGAGTATGTTGAACTCTCTTTGTAGCAGAGAACCAAGAAAAGGATTTCTCCAACAACAAACAACAAGAATGTAAATATATGTATGAGCTGATATGTGGAGGCTTTACTAAAGAACACTGAGAGACTGACCTCAGAGTCTTCAGTCCATAGTTTGGATTCTTCTGAAGATCACTCAGCAGCTTCACGTCTGAATCCTGCAGGTTGTTCCAGTTCAGGTCCAGCTCTCTGAGATGGGAGGGGTTGGACTTCAGAGCTGAGGCCAGAGAAGAACAGCTGATCTCTGACAAACTGCAGCACCTCAATCTGAATAAAGAATAAAAGAAGTAAATGTAGATAACAGTGAGCTTTATACATGAATGTGTGATGTTGTCCACATGAACACACTGATGTGATCATCATCTGTTCATTCACACATTGAAGGACTTCATAGTGATTCATTCATGTTTTTGTACTTCCTGATCATTCTTAGATTGAAACGTACAATATGTTGAATTTTATTAGAATCTTTACATTTAAATATCTGAATTCATTTCAAATGGACTAAACCCATGTTAAAATAACAGTCAACAATGAAGTCTTGAAGCATTGTGATGTTTAAGTGTTTGTTCAGCATGCTGGTAACTGTAAGAGTGGACTGAATCTATTTGATATTAATATGAGGCTGTGATAGAGCTGTCACCTTTCTCTCCTCCTTTCTTCTCTGAGGGAGAAACTCTTCATCCTTACATTTGGACTTTAGGAGCTCTCTTAAGGACTGACATGCTTTGTGAATAACCTTGATCTTTACCAGGATCTAGTCTTTAATCTAAGTAGAAATGTAGCTGCAGCGTGTTCCAGCTCCAGCTGTCTGCCACTGTGGCTGAAACTTCTCTTCTCCCTTCTGTTGTCCTCGTGCCCTGCTGTCACTCTCCACTCTTCTCAGGACTTTTTTCATTTCAATCTTGATTTGAACCCGTCTGTTGTCGGGATCTGATGCTTTTAAAGCCTTGAACCAAAAGTCTTTTTCATGACAGAAAGCCTGGGCTAAAATCTGTGTGCCAGTGCACAATTCAAGTGTAGCGAGCGCTCACAGGAGTGACAGCAGTGAAGCTGTCGGGTACGTTGACAACACGTCCAACTTATTAAAGCTGTCAAAGAGATAGCACGCCAACGTGAACATCACTGCAAGCAGGAACAAAGAGAGTGTGGAGCAAAGCCAAGTCTCCTTTGCATTTAAACAGCCTCTTGATAATAATTCTGAACGGGCCAAAGACATAACAAACACCACTGCTGTTTTTATTACAGTGGATTACATGCAGAATGGGACTTTGTGTTTTTACAGCTTCTTATATTGACAGAGGGAAATATGAATAGTTGTGAGATGAAACTGTCCCAGCTTTATTTTGTGCTCTAAAAAGTGCTGACTTCATAAACAGAAAGGTGTCAGTGTTTGTCTCTGTCATTTAAAACACATCTTTTTATATATACTATAGGCTATATGGATGATTTTATTTCATTCATTTCTTTTACTGATTGGAGACTCTTTTGGTTATAAGTATATTTGATTTGATGTTATTTTTCAATGTTTCATTTAAAATGTCATGAAAAAGAAACCTGAGCAGGTGAAGTCTGAACTGTCCATGCTGAACTTAAGACAATGTGTAAAAGGGAAGTTGTAAATGTTCCTGATAAAGAAAAAGAAAGTGTTGCATCAGGTCCCTTACTGGACCCAAAATGTACCCAACCCAATCTTCAGAACTGAGAACCGTACCCAACCCAAATGTTTGTGTAGCGTTACAGCCCGAGTAGAGACACAGCTGATAGTAAAATCATTTCATCAAGTTCTCAACAAATCAAAATGTGAACCATGTTTGAACAGCATCCCCCCCTTTTTAAAAGCAGGAATAAGACGGGGGTCCTTCATGTTGTAGCTCACCTCTTTTTATGTCTGATTATTTGATGTTTCTGTAAAAGTCTGACAGAGTTGACTCAAATCTGGGACACAACTTTAACAGGTCCAAATGTTCCTAAAAACAACATTTTAAAGTGTCGATGACTATAATAGTATTTTACACCTTTAGTATCAGAAGGTTTTATAGTTTGAAGAGTTTGACTATTTTTTAAATAGTTTAAAGTTTTAAATTGTTTTCTGCCATCGGGCAGGTTTAGACATGAAACAAAGAAATCAGAACCAACATTTGGGATTTCAAATTAGTTTCATCATAAAAATCTTTTAAAGGGATTTTCATTAAAAAAGGAATAAGTTCATTTGTAAGATGTATTTTTAAGTTTGTTTGTCTGGGACATGATGTTTCCCAATTCTCAAGAATGGGTGAAATTCAAACACAGTCCACACAGTTTCTATTATATTCATATCTATATTACAGTCAGTGATCTGACCTCAGAGTCTCCAGTCTGCAGTTTGGACTCAGCAGATAATCACACAGCAGCTTCACTCCTGAATCCTGCAGCTTCTGGTTCCAGCTCAGGTCCAACTCTCTGAGATGGGAGGGGTTGGACTTCAGAGCTGAGGCCAGAGAAGAACAGCTGATCTCTGACAAACTGCAGTCCTCCAATCTGAATAAAGAATAAAAGAAGTAAATGTAGATGACAGTGAGCTTTATACATGAATGTGTGAAGTTGTCCACATGAACACACTGATGTGATCATCATCTGTTCATTCACACATTGAAGGACTTCATAGTGATTCATTCATGTTTTTGTACTTCCTGATCATTCTTAGATTGAAACGTACAATATGTTGAATTTTATTAGAATCTTTACATTTAAATTAGAGCTGCAGCTATCGAATATTTTAGTAATCGAGAATTCTGTCGAATATCCGAATCGATTAATCGAATAAATCAAGCTTTTGCTTAATTAAGGTTTAACTCGTCTCGGGTCGTCCCTACAAACCTGCTGCTTTGCAGTTACCATGGTAACGGCTGCTTGTTACAACCAACCATGTTTTAATGGCTGAAATAACAAATAGTGTTTTGTGTAGCCTACACATCTGTTACATTTAATTGAGAAAGCATTATGTTCTGTTGAATCAATCACAGATTCAATCATTTTGTCAGATCAGGAAATTGAGAAAATTTGCTTGTGTGCATTCAGCGCGCTCACAGACTACAGAGACTACAGAGTAGGGATGTGTCGGCTCTAAGACTCGGCTCTTTGAAGTGAACGACAGGAGCCGGCTCGTCATTGGAAGCCAGATGGGAGCCGATTAGTTTTTGTCTTGTCTTTTTTCTGTTAAAGCCGGATATCATTGGTGAAGATGTGCGGTTGCTGTGTCCTCACTGAGCAGGGGGAGGGGAGGGGTTATACACACAGCAGACGAACAGGAGAGAGAGACAGAGGTTGACACATCTGTTATGTCCTCCTCGTATTTTTCTTTAAGTTTCGTTTCATTAAAACTGAAAGTAAACACAGTCGCGAGTCTCCCGACGTGACTGTAGGTTTTTTTTTAGAGCGGCATTTAAATGAATCGGAGCAACGATGTAACGCAGTTTTAAGAGGCAGCGTCAATCAAGTTATTTGTTGCAGCAAGAAAGGCCGGGGATGATCAGGCAAAGAGGAGAGGAGAAATGTTTATTTTGAACTTGATTTTTTAGAGAGAGGATTTGATGCAGTGTTCCTTCATTTTGAGACATTGTCACCATTTAGTGTCTATGTGTTTAGGTGAGTGTATAAATAAAAGTGTGTTTATATCAAAAACATTTGATATAATGCATATTTTTACAAAAAATCTGAAGAGTCACTTGGGAGCCGAAAGAGCCGGCTCTTTTTGGTGAGCCGAGCCAAAAGAGCTGGTTCTCTAAAAAGAGGCTGAATTCCCATCACTACTACAGAGAGTAGTCTCTGTAGACAGTGACAGACAGTCTGTCATAGACGTATGTGTATGACAGAGACTGTGAGAGGACGTTGCTATCGTTATGTTAGCTGCAGACACGGAGAGAGTGAACGGAGAAAAGCCGACGGTTTGACCGGATCACGTGTTCCCGACTCGGTCGTATGGATCACGGATCAACTGTGTGCTGACTAAAAGTTAAAAGGGGCGCGCCGCGCTCGTGTGTGTGTGTGTGTGTGTGTGTGTTAGCGCTGAAATGTCTGTGTGTCAGAGAGGAGCAGGTAGCTGCAGCTACATTAAACATGTTTTATACTCATAGCAAAGTTTTGATGACGCAAAAAAACAAACTTAGCATAGCCTCGAGGCAGCGAAAATTCCTCGATGAATTTTTGTAATCAAGTTATTCGAGGAATCGTTTCAGCTCTAATTTAAATATCTGAATTCATTTCAAATGGACTAAACCCGTGTTATATATCTTTTTATTGTCGAGTATTTACATTACATCAAATATTTCCAACAGTGATCAGAGTCAGAGAAATATTAGAGATGTAACTGGGCGTGTCTTGTCTTGGCGGCAGATTAGGGCTGGGAGATATATCCAGTTTTTAAGATATATGGATATATATTCAAACATGATATAAGACAATATCTTTAATATGGATATAGTTCATGTTGCATTAAAATATAGTTCTACTCTTTTCTCTCTCTCTCTCTCTCTCTCTCTCTCTCTCTCTCTCTCTCTCTCTCTCTCTCTCTCTCTCTCTCTCTCTCTCTCTCTCTCTCTCTCTCTCTCTCTCTCTCTCTCTCTCTCTCTCTCTCTCTCTCTCTCTCTCTCTCTCTCTCTCTCTCTCTCTCTCTCTCTCTCTCTCTCTCTCTCTCTCTCTCTCTCTCTCTCGTCTTATTCACAGACCGAATTACAAAACGGTATTTAGAGAGTGTAAAGATCACGTCTGGTTCCATCCTGCAATGAACAGGACAACCACGGAGATCGCCTCGCTCCACAGAGAACACACCGATCCTGCTCATCCTCTGGGAACCGCCGCCGCCATCACAACTCATCTGCACACACACAAACAGACTGGAGACCAGTGTAAACACTGTCTAACAGATATTCAGCCTCTGGCTTCTAGTGTTCAACTTCATTATTCACAAGTTGTGCACGAGTTTCAGACTGTGATCCAGCCTCTTCAGACCCCCCCCACCCCCCACCCCCACCCCCACCCCCACCCCCACCACACACACACACACACACACACACAGGTCCATTCTCAGCTGTTTTACCAGTAACATCCAGACACAACCATGCAGCTGAACAGAGACAACTTTATAATCTGATACTGATCAACATTTACTCTGCTGGGAATATTCTGTATCAGCTGCACACTAACCTGAGAGTGTCCAGTCTACAGAGAGGACTCTTCAGTCCAGCAGACAGCAGCTTCACTCCTGAATCCTGCAGGTTGTTGTTGCTCAGGTCCAGCTCTCTCAGACTAGAGGACTGGGAGCTGAGGACTGAGGACAGAGCTTCACAGCTTCTCTCTGAGAGCTGACAGCCACTCAGCCTGAAGAGGATTCAGAAGAACACAAATGAAAACAATTACAAACCATAGTTGTTATTTCTGAATAAAGAGAACTACATTTAACCTGGATAGTTATGTGAGCACGTACAGAGCTTTGTTTGAAGCTTTGATCACAGGCAGCAGCCTCAGAAGAGCCTCCTCTGAAGCAGAGTATTTCTTCAGGTCAAACACATCCAGATCTTTTTCTGAGGACAGTAAGATGAAGACCAGAGCTGACCACTGAGCAGGAGACAGTTTATCTGTGGAGAGACGTCCTGATCTCAGGGACTGTTGGATCTCCTTCACTAGAGAACGATCATTCAGTTCATTCAGACAGTGGAACAGATTGATGCTTTTCTCTGCAGACAGATCCTCACTGATCTTCTTCTTGATGTACTCGGCTGTTTCCTGATTGGTCTGTGAGCCACTTCCTGTGTGTGTCAGCAGACCTCGTAGGTGACTCTGATTGGTCTCTAGAGAAAGACCGAGGAGGAAGCGGAGGAACAAGTCCAGGTGTCCATGTGGACTCTGTAAGGCCTGGTCCACAGCACTCTTGTTTAAAAGTATTGGGTCAGGTTTTTCGCTGAATACTTTAGACCACCTGGATGTTGTTTGTTTCTCTGACATCAGATTGACTCCAGAGTTGATGAAGGTCAGATGGACATGAAGAGCAGCCAGAAACTCCTGAACACTCAGATGGATGAAGCAGAACACCTTGTCCTGGTACAGTCCTCTCTCCTCTTTAAAGATCTGTGTGAACACTCCTGAGTACACTGAGGCTGCTCTGATATCGATGCGACACTCTGTCAGGTCTGACTCATAGAAGATCAGGTTTCCTTTCTGCAGCTGCTCAAAAGCCAGTTTTCCCAGAGACTTAATCATCTTCCTGCTCTTTTTATTCCAGTGTGGATCTGTCTCAGCTCCTCCATCATACTTGATGTTCTTCAGTTTGGACTGAACCACCAGGAAGTGGATGTACATCTCAGTCAGGGTCTTGGGCAGCTCTCCTCCCTCTCTGGTCTTCAGCACATCCTCCAGAACTGTAGCAGTGATCCAGCAGAAGACCGGGATGTGGCACATGATGTGGAGGCTTCTGGATGTCTTGATGTGGGAGATGATCCTGCTGGCCTGCTTCTCATCTCTGAATCTCTTCCTGAAGTACTCATCCTTCTGTAGGTCAGTGAACCCTCTGACCTCTGTCACCATGTCAACACAGTCAGGAGGGATCTGATTGGCTGCTGCAGGTCGTGTGGTTATCCAGAGGCGAGCAGAGGGAAGCAGTGTCCCCCTGATGAGGTTTGTCAGCAGCACATCCACTGAGGTGGACTCTGTGACATCGGTCAGGGTCTGGTTGTTTTTAAAGTCCAGAGGAAGTCGACACTCATCCAGACCGTCAAAGATGAACACGACCTGGAACTCTTCAGACCTGCAGATTCCTGCTTCTTTGGTTTCAGGAAAGAAGTGATGAACAAGTTCCACCAAGCTGAACTTTTTCTCTTTCAGCACATTCAGCTCTCTGAAAGTGAATGGAAATGTGAACTGGATGTCCTGGTTGGCTTTGTCTTCAGCCCAGTCCAGACTGAACTTCTGTGTTAAGACTGTTTTCCCGATGCCAGCCACTCCCTTTGTCATCACGCTTCTGATTGGTTCATCTCTTCCAGGTGAGGCTTTAAAGATGTCTTCTTGTCTGATGGTTGTTTCTGCTCTGTCTGGTTTCCTGGATGCTGTTTCAATCTGTCTGACCTCGTGTTCCTCATTGACCTCTCCAGTCCCTCCCTCTGTGATGAAGAGCTCTGTGTAGATCTGGTTCAGAAGGGTTGGGTTTCCTGCTTTAGCGATCCCCTCAAACACACACTGGAACTTCTCCTTCAGGTTAGATTTCAGTTTACGCCGGCACTCTGCAGCGACTGTTCCTGAATAAAGACAGAACTGAGATCAATGAACAGATCCTGATATAGATCACATGACTATCTGAGTTCAAACCTCTTTGTCCTTTTTCTAAAATATGAAATCTGTTCAGATGTTCTTACTGCTCTGCAGACAGTCAGCCAGCTCCTCCTGCTTCATTCTCCTCAGGAAGTGGAGAGTGATCTTCAAAAATGCCTCTTTACAGCTTCTCCTCTGCTCTTCATCCTCACTCTGACTCTCTAAGCATTCTGGGTAATCTGGAGTCAGAGCTCTCTGGACTCTCTTCAGCTCATTCTTCACAAAGGTGACGATGTTCTCCTCCAGCAGCTGGAACAGAAGGAGACACTGGATATTTCCTATAAAGTGGTAGAACTCAACATGTGGTTCATGTGTCAGTCTGAAGGTCAGCTGCTCTGAACACAACAATAACTGAGCATTACATTCTTGTCATGGTAGTTTATGAAATAACACACCATAAAGATGGAGTCCAGGTCTGTTAGATCCTGCTGGTCTGATGGATCTCTGTGAACCTGGGAGCTCTCCTGTTGAACTCTGTGACAGGACATATTACACAAGAAAACAATGGGTCATATATGATGAAGCTCTGAGCCAAGATATGAGTCTTTGAACCACAGAGTCAGAACATTCACTGGATTTTTAAATCTTACCCTCCATCAGCACCACGTCCATCTTTAAAGTCAAAATAACGACCCATAGACCGGTCACTCTTCATGGACACACAGCTGGGTCCAGGAGAGTCTGGTCTCTGGTCCTGCATCCTGATACAAACAAACAGCTGCTTCATGAACAAAGATCATCTTTAATCAGATTGTTCCAGTTCAAACTAGCAGATGGATCATCAGTAATCAGGAGGCAGAGCTGAAGTTCTCCACAGTTCTGTTTCTATTAGAACAGTATCTCACTCAGAATACAGCCAACAGCTGCTGCGGCTACATGGACACAAATAATCTGAATAAAAACACAGCATGAAAACATGTCAATCAGAATAGACTGATCCGATCAGGCTCATTCTGATGGAGAGGGGGGTTCATGCTGTTGTTGGGATCAGGATCCATGTACACACTGGATCTGATGGTGTCTGCCTGACTGGGGTCAAACGGTCCTGACTGTTGTTTGGATCAGGATCCATGTACACACTGGATCTGATGGTGTCTGCCTGACTGGGGTTAAACGGTCCTGACTGTTGTTTGGATCAGGATCCATGTACACACTGGATCTGATGGTGTCTGCCTGACTGGGGTCAAACGGTCCTGACTGTTGTTTGGATCAGGATCCATGTACACACTGGATCTGATGGTGTCTGCCTGACTGGGGTCAAACGGTCCTGACTGTACATGTCTGCCCCAGTAAAGTGACGTGTTTCCATCAGAGCCTGCTTACAGTCTGTGATCAGAGCACAACGTCATCAATGATCTCTGAGTCATTATAAAGTTTAGTCTCCACTCTTGATCCATGAGGACGACTCTCTCTCACCGGTCTCATCTGGATCATATTTGTGTTTTATGTATTAAAGTATCGTATTAAAGTCTTTCATACGATTTCATACAACCTTGTTTTATACAAATATTATATGACGGTAAAAAAGAGTCCACTTTGGAGCGATAGTTGGCGTCTTTCCCAGCGATCTACAGTAACATGTCTGATATCAACAGATTCATTGTAAACTGTTCATTCATATATCAACGTTGTCGTGCTAGCATTAAAACTGATTCTGCTACGTCTGCCTAAAAACATGTTTACCATCAGCTGAGACAAAGGATAATGCAGAGTTAATAAAAGTCAGAGCTGAGAAGAACTAATACAGCCTGATTTTAAAGAAGCAGCAACTCATTCACAGTTAATGAATCTTTATATTTTTTTAATTTTTAATTCTCACCTTCCATCAGCACCACGTCCATCTTTAAAGTTAACATAACGACCCATAGACCAGTCACTCTTCAGGGACACACAGCTGGGTCCAGGACAGTCTGCTCTCTGGTCCTGCATCCTGAAACAAACAAACTACATTATTAGTTACTGTGAGCAGCAGCTGAGACACTGATCAAATCAAATCAAATCAAACTTTATTTATAAAGCGCTTTTCATACTTTTTAAAAGTAGCACAAAGTGCTTTACATGTTAACATCACATTAAAATCACATTAAAATCATTCCCACCCTCCCCCCATCCCCCACGCATAAAAACAGTATCACACTCATGCTCACAGTCACCCCACTCTCCAACACACACGCGCAGACCTACACACATACACACACATGCACACACACCAGCATCAATAATATGGACAGAAGGCTGAGTACGGATGAACCAGGTAAGTGAACGCCAAAGAGGAGCCGTCTGCATCGAGAGCGTTCTCTGCGGCCCTGAGGTCCTCCGGCAGGCTGTTCCAGAGGCGAGGGCCGTAAAAACTGAAGGATGCCTCGCCGTGGGTGTGTGTCCTGACTTTTGGGATGACTAAAAGGCCTCTGCCGGAGGAGCGCAGGGACCGCGAAGGCTCATATGGTAAAAGCAATTCTGACAGATAAGAAGGCCCAAGACCATTAATACACTTAAAAACCATTAAAAGAACCTTAAAATCGATCCTGAAAGACACGGGGAGCCAATGCAGTGATTCTAAAACCGGAGTAATGTGAGCCCGCCCTCTGGTCTTCGTCAGGACACGAGCTGCTGAATTTTGTAGGAGATGTAGGCATGAAATATTCTTTTTAGGAAGACCAGAGAGCAGGGCGTTACAGTAGTCGATACGACTGGTGATAAAAGCATGCATTAGCGTCTCCGTGTTGGCCCGAGAGAGAATGGTGATGGTGATGATGATGAAGGTGGAGGGATGCTGTGACATCATCATTATCATCATCATCATCATCATAATCACCTTCATCATCATCACTGTCAGTCGACAAACATCACATCTACCTGCTTCACCTTCATCATCATCATCATCATCATCATCATCATTAATGGATTCAGAATGGTCTAACCCAGCCCGGGTTGTTGACAGAAAAACAGCCAGTGATCCAACGTTAACTTCCTGTTGTTCATTCTGCTCCATTTATAATGTGATCAGGTCAAACAGTCAATGTGGAGCCTCCTCATGTTCTGACTCCTCTCAAACACATTCTTCTTTCCTGACTCTCTCTCCTCGATCGCCCCTAACTGCTACCAACAACCAGCTCACTCTCTCTCTCTCTCTCTCCTCGATCGCCCCTAACTGCTACCAACAACCAGCTGACTCTCTCTCTCTCTCTCTCCTCGATCGCCCCTAACTGCTACCAACAACCAGCTGACTCTCTCTCTCTCTCTCTCTCCTCGATCGCCCCTAACTGCTACCAACAACCAGCTCACTCTCTCTCTCTCTCTCTCCTCGATCGCCCCTAACTGCTACCAACAACCAGCTGACTCTCTCTCTCTCTCTCTCCTCGATCGCCCCTAACTGCTACCAACAACCAGCTCACTCTCTCTCTCTCTCTCTCCTCGATCGCCCCTAACTGCTACCAACAACCAGCTGACTCTCTCTCTCTCTCTCTCTCCTCGATCGCCCCTAACTGCTACCAAAAACCAGCTGACTCTCTCTCTCTCTCTCTCTCCTCGATCGCCCCTAACTGGTACCAACAAAAAGCTGACTGTGTTCATATAGAAAAATATGTAAATGTGAAGACCAAGTCTCCCATTGGTCAGCGTCCTGGGCCCTCCCCCTCTCTGCCCATGCTCTGATCCATCTATGAGCTGAAGTACTAAACTAGTTGTATCTTCTGAATGTCGTCACTGCACAGTCTGGAACTGGGACATGAATCACTGTGTGAAAAAGTCTGTCATCATCTTGTTGTCATTTGATGAATTCTACCGTTTTTATTTGAACTCTTTTCTGTCTTTGTTCTGCTGAAACATTTGAATTAATCCTCGAGCATCAATAAAGTTTGATCTTATCAGAGGAGGCGTCACTGCAGGACTTTGAATCATAAAAGGATTAAAAACAACCTTCAAACACGTCCATCAAGTCATTGATTAACCAAGAACACAGTCAGCTGATTGACTTACAACAACTTCTTATGGATTTGATCAGAATGAGTTTCACTGTAAACAAAAACTTTACTAAGAAAAGTATTTAAATCAAAATGATGTTCAGAACAACATTCAAATATTTCAATCACTGAAGATCAAGTGATGAACTCAGTGACAGAAACTTTCCAGAGCGGGCTCGTCTTCAGTCCACCTGTTAGCATGTTAGCATGGCTAGCATAGCCTGCATGGTGACTGAGGATCATTGGGTACATCCCAAGTGTTTTATTTGCAGTCTCCTCGGTCCTCGGCCGAACAGGAAGTAGTTCCAAAGCCGCCATGTTGAGGATCGTCCCGAAGCTCTTATAGCGAACGGAGGAGAGAGGATCGAGGAGAGAGGAGAGCTGACTTCACGGAAGTCTTTTCACTGACAGACACGCCCCCTTCTCGTACATCACTCACTGATTGGACGCTGCACAGGATCAGACTTCAGTTTAATACGGGAGAAAAGACGGACATCAAAAAGAGTCTAAACGGAGCGTGGGACATTTAAACAGATGATGAACATCAGTGAGTTTGTAAAGAGTCGCTCTGTGATGAGCTGGGATTAAAAAGAGTCTGATGAAGAGGAGTCCGTTTTATATTCTCACTTATTGATCTTCTGAACGTTTCATCATTTAGATCCTAATCAATCATTTTCAGTATCCTGACACATAAATATCTGTGTTTATAAAATACAGAGTTGGTTGTCTAAATACAGGCGAGGTTCAGTCCAAACTGATTAATAATAATCAATAATTATAGACAATTCAAAATGAAATCTTTGAGTCAGTAGAAACTGTCCTTTTGAAACAGACTGCAGGTTGTTCTTCAGGTAAAGACACTAAACACTGTAACTGTGTTTGATGAGAAATAATACAGTGTGTGTGTTTGATTAGTAATAATACAGTGTGTGTGTTTGATTAGTAATAATACAGTGTGTGTGTGTGTGTGTTTGATTAGTAATAATACAGTGTGTGTGTGTGTATTTGATTAGTAATAATACAGTGTGTGTGTGTGTGTTTGATTAGTAATAATACAGTGTGTGTGTGAGTGTGTGTGTGTGTGTGTGTGTGTGTGTGTGTGTGTGTGTGTGTGTGTGTGTGTGTGTGTGGACATAAACAGCTGTTCGGCTGATTGACAGCTGAACGTGATCAGCTGATGTCGCGTCATGTGACGCTGTCGAGGAAACGACGTCTCATGTGTCTTAAAGCTGATTTCCTCGGTCCTCTCTCCTCGGCTTCGTTTCCTCCGTGCATCTCTGGTGGGCGGGACTAAGACGCAAGTGGAGGAGACAACTCGGAGGACACTCGGTGCAAATAAGGGAACTGAGATTGAGCCATAGACACATGAACACACAGACACGACTGTACACACACACACACACACACACACACACACTGTAGTAGAGATAATAACAATAGCTCAGGCTGGGCGCTCGTTCTGTGTTTGTCACTAGGTTCACACCAAGGTGTCGGCCAGAACACCACTTAAGGCCACGTTTCCAGGGAGTATGATGAAAGAAAGGGCAGAGAGAGATTTCACACTGTTCAGCTCTTCTTTACTTTCCAATAGAGCAGCACATACAGCTAGTTGGAACTGGTTGTTTCACTTATGCATGTGAGTGTGTGTGTGTGTGTGTGTGTGTGTGTGTGGTTTTCTATAAAAAGAAAGAATAAGAAAATACAGTCTCAATAATAAATAACATAAATGACTTCACCTATATAAAGTAATATTGTCAGTCAAATATAACCATACATTTACACAGAAAGCCATTCAGTAGTTATAATCACATTTCTCTTCACACTGTCTTAAACTAACAAACTCAAACACACAATGCACAGGTCTCTTTAACATTTCAGTCCTGTTAAGTTACTGCTAAAGACTTGACAGAGCATTTCCTGTTATAGAAATCCTCTAACTGCCGGAACCAGCAGGATGCTTTTATTTTGAAACATACAGGCAAGCTGCTACATCCGGTTGCCGAATTAGCGTAGTTGAAAGGCAAGCTAGATAACAATACTTAATTAACACTAAACACTTTGGGCTCAATCACAACTGTCTAAACACGACGTAATAAGTGTATCAATGAACGTGCCTTTAACTCAACATGACGCATCTCACGCTGACGCGCAGAGTCACGTGAGCAGAGGGACGTAAATTAGCGTGCACGCGATCAGCTGTCATTAACGTGTCTGATCATAGCGCGAGCACGCGGGCTCCGACTTTCATTCATATCAACCAAACAACATCCATATGAGGAAACAAGATGACAAATATGCAAGAGATGAATACTCACACTTTAATTTAGGCACAAACAGCTTCTATTAAGTTATCACGTGACAACTGAAGCTCACTCGTCAGCTTGAATTTCCCTCGGGATCAATAAAGTATCTATCAATCGATCTATCTGTTGATACTGCGTGCCACTCATTAGAATATCAGGACTGATCACATGGGCAGGCTCACTTCTCGCGATATCAGTCAATAACATGTCCGTAACTTTGGGCCTTTTCTAAAGACACACGAACATACACACACACACACACACACACACAGCTCATATGACTGTAAGCTGTGACGTCATTAGAAACTGTCTGTGTTCAGTTGACAGGAGGAAACTGAGAGTACAGAAGTGAAGATATAAAAACTGTGGATAAACACTCACCCTGCTTCACTCTTTACTTCTCTCTTCACTTCTGTCGACAAAATGTCTGAACTCACTGAACACTTTCACTTTCACTGTCCCGCCTCCTCTCATGAGTCTGGATCACGTGTTGCTCCTCCCTCCTCCAGTTACAGCAAATGAGCTGCTGTGTGTGTGTGTGTGTGTGTGTGTGTCTGTGTGTGTGTGTGTGTGTCAGAGTGTAAACTTCTCTCTCAGTTTAGTTTGTTAGTTTAGTTGTCATGTACAAACAACATCATTGATCTCACAGAGAAAAGAGGCTTCGTACCAGATTATAGCAGTTTGCTAATGTTCCTCTGCAGTCCCTGGGCAGATCAACACAGGATACATACACAATACAATACAACGTATACATTCACATCATATCACAATACACATGTGCTAAGACTCCACACAAAGGCTTCATTTAAAGTAATGTTTGCATCGTTAAAGTTACAATACTGAATTCTAACAGGAAATACAGGCAGGAAAAATAAAATTAATGAGAGCATGATTGATTGTTTACAATCCTTTTTTTTTTTTTACATGTTTTGAAAATAGATGGAAGTCAGTGTTTACTTTGAGTTCATGGTGGATTTTGTTCCATTCTTTGTATGAGAAAGAGGACTGGCCAAATGCAGACCCTCTCTTGGGGACTCTACACTCCCCCCTAGTGGTGGACCTTGGGGCTCTGCAGATGGTCTCTGAACAGAGCTGGACAAAGTTTTTCAGGGGAGGGGGAGCAGCTTTGTGTCTGATTTTGTGGACCATCCGGATATTTGAAAATCGAATGAAATGTTCAGAAGTTAACAGTTTGTATTGATTGAGTGTGTGACAATGGTGGCACTGCCGTGATTTTCTTTCAAATATTTTCTGAGCTTGTTTATGAACATTTTCAACAGATTTCAATGTTGACTTGTTTGCCTGAGACCAACATGTAATACAGTCAGAGATATGGGAGAGGATCATTGAGTTCAAAAACATCACAGATGCCTCAGTGGAGAGTGAGCATCTGATGTGCCTAAAATTTGAGAGATTGTATTTTAAAGTTTGATTTAGTTTTTTTACATGCTTCTTGAAGGTCAGTGTTGGATCCAATATGATGCCTAAATATTTAACCTCTTCAACATGTTTTATTATTTGACCGTTTACTGAGATGTTCGGCCAGTCATGAAAAATACATAGACTGTTTAATCAATGTTGAGTGTTAGGCTGGAGTCATGCAGCCATGCTGCTATTCTGTCCATTGCACAGGACAGTTTGGCAGCAACATCATCAGAGTGTCTGAACACTCTGAGTTTCATCTCTGAAGGTTCAAATGTTTGACCTCTAATGACCTTTAACAACATCTGGAGGAGCTGATGAAACATCGAGACGAGCTTTGGATTATTTAGACCTCAACCTCCCTCCTCGCAAACATTCACATCAGCTCAAGATGATTTCATCCAATGGACGTTCAAGTTGATATTTAGAGAGTCAGAAAGTGTTCACTGAAGTCATGATGAGGACAAAACACTCAGCTGCCTAATAAGTGTGCACGCTGTGTAAATGTAGTTTCCCCCGATGTGATCACGTCCTCTTTTTCTTCACCTTCCTGAAACCTCAGTTAAAGACAGACGAGAAATAAAGCTGAATCTTTCCCCCCCTCAAACTTGTATCATCATGGTCAACACGCTGCTGAAGTGTATTTTCTACAACATGTGACCTATTAATGAGCAAACCATTTGTCCTGGATAGGAAACACTTTAAAGAGCAGACTCTATCAGACCTCTCCTGTGGTCGGGGAAATATAGGTCCCAACAAACAGACTGGAAATGTCAAAGGATCCAACGTGCAGACATGAGACAGAAATGTCTCATCTATCCACAGACCAAGACTGCTCACAGGGTCAAAATAAATGTGAGCTGACACTTGCTCTATACCTGAACTTAAACAGTATGTAAGCCCCATGAATATAACAGATACTATTTTAATGCTGTATGGAGCTCATGTTTATGTTACGCTCAATAATTCAGTTTGTCAAAATGTCCACTAGGTGTCGCTGACCTCCTGTTTGAGAGGGAGAGTCTGCACCTCTCACAGACAGAAGAAAAAACAGGCTGTGAGGGGCAGAGAGGAAGGGACAGAGAAGGAGCGGAGTCCGTGCAGATAGCATGAAATAGATCAGACACAACTTTAATGTTCTTCTTCAAATCGATGTGAAAGTTATCCAAAAGGAGGGTAAAGATTTTTGGTTGCAGCAGGATTAAGGAGGACCACTTTTCAGTGGTTTCATGACCGCTCTCCGGTTGTTGTTGTTTTCTGTGGTTGGTTCCAACCACAAAGCAAAGCGGCCATCACAGCAGCTGCAAGGTGGAGGATCCAGTCTGCACCTGTTTCTCCAGTGGGACTCCAGATCAGACATGAACCACATCAAGATATATGGACCCCAGACTATCTAAGTGACTCACTAAACAGAAAACACATTGACTGAAACTCAACTATTGACTTGAGCTTGAAACGTTTGATGCCTCTCTACACCTGAAGAGGATTATATAAAGACTAAAGAGGAGAAATGATTTCAACTTGTTGCCACATACAACAGTGTTTGTTTTCCTCAGCATGCTCCTCTGAACCCAGCTGTAGATGTTGCTGTAGTCCTGCTTTAATATGCATTTAAAACATGTCACACTAAGTCGTGGTTACAAGTATATCACAGTGAAATACAAACCTGCTATGTTGTCTTTGTTGTCATCATTTACAGGTCCTGTTGAGAATTTGTTCAGTGTAAGATGATGAGTGTGATGTTTCTTCAACCTGGAGGAAATGAAGAAGAAAGTGAAAGACTCAGATCCAGCACATTAAAATGAGTGGAAACTACAGCGCTCAATAAATAAAAGAGGCCATCAGCCTGTTTCCTCTTCTCTTGTTGAATACTTTTATACCACTGTTATTTCTGTTTGATTGTTTCCATTAAATGAACATGTGTTTGTTTCTGCAGGTAAAGAAAGAAACAGTGAGAATAAAAAGCAGACACATTCTCTGCTGCCCTCTGCTGGAGACAATGCAGTAAAACAGGTGATCTTATGCACACACTCTGGGACTGTTATTTCAAAACACTGGAAAAATATTAAAGAGGAGAAAATTATGAAAAGTGAAATTCCATGAAAGGTTCAGTTCAACCTACTTGGTGTTATACCGGACGATATTTTCACTGCTGACAGAAGATATATTGTGAATATTTTATTATTGGTCGCCAAGAAAAATAAAACAGCAACATGGAAGAATGTTAAACCAGCGAATGTGGCTGAATGGAAGCAAAGATTGAGACAAGTTTATCTCATGGAAAAAATGACGGCATCATTACAGATGAAAAGGGAGCGTTTTGATCGGAGGTGGAGCACAGTCGGAAAACACCTGACAAAGTGAAAAACTTTCTCTTTCTCTCCCATGAATTGAACCTTTCAGGGGTTGACTGGGGAGCTGTTCTTCTTCACAGCATCAGTCCAGGAGATCCATTCTAGACACGTGTGACCCGTGTGTACGTTCTGCGTTGTGTTCTGCTGTTTCAGCAATGTCTCAGGAGACAGCTTGTAGTTCTTGTATTCTGTATTCAACAGATAAAAGTACAATCAACAGGTCGTGTGTGGAGTCAAGCATCTCCCCTCTGAGCAAACTGTCAACGGCTCTGTGTTTACAATCATACATTACACATTCATTCATAATAAGTTCAAATAGAGAGATACATGTACATTAAATACAACATCATACACATATTTAGAAAACTAACTTCAATATATTATTTACGAAAACAGCAGATTAATAATATGAAGCCAGAAAACCAGTTCCTTTTGATATCTACACAGAAAAATTAATCACAGCTGCTCTACATCAATCAATTAACAACTGACATATATTAAGACTGAAAAACACCTCTCCATACCAGATAACAGTATAATCAATCAGCCGCTAACATTTGCTACCAAACTAATGAACAACATTATATATGATATTTGTCACGGATCAGAGGAAGAGACCCAAACGCACGACTCCAGGGCAAAAGGCAGTTTCAAAAATCCATTTTAACTGTACGCAGGGTTCGGTACACGGGAGTCAAACACTAACAGGTTCAGATTCCAAAAGTCAAGACAGAAACATGCTGGAACGCAGACACTGGGAACAAGACGACATAGAGACAAAAATACAAGACGAACTGGCACAGAATGAGGGGAAGGCAGACATTATATACTGAACAGGGGGTGGAGTTAACAAGACACAGGTGAGACACATCAGGTCATCAGACAGGAGGGAAACAAGGAACAAAGAGCACAAGACCAGAAACTGAGGACAAGAACAAGTAAAACACAACACTGACAACACCAAAACCAGATATATAAAATAAAACAGGAAACACCAAAGATGAACGTAAATACCAGACTATGAAATATTAAAGCACACAAGGGAAACACTGACAACAAGACAAAGACTAAATATAACAATCAGAAACACTTGGACACAGGGAAACACTTTGAAAACATGACAACTAAAGACAAGACAGGACATCAAGATCATGACAATATTGAAAACTTTACAAAACTGATACAGGAGAAATCGAATATGATCAGAAACAGAAGACCGCCGTTTGATCACATCTAAACAATAAAAATGAGTTTATTGACGGAGCGTGAGTCATCATTGACCGACCTCTGACCAAACATCTGTGTCATTTAAGTATGTTGCAAAAAGAGTGGCCCTTTCCACATGTACCTGTGTATGTGAAATCAGTGAACTAACACAGCTGGGTCTCTACTCGGCCTGTAACGCTACACAAACATTTGGGTTGGGTACGGTTCTCAGTCCTTGAAAAACAAAGAAAGAGACGCGTACTCTGTGTATTCTTCAGTTCATTCAGTTTTATTATCACCATACTATCATCATAATATTCACCCAACATTTCATTTCATTGAACATATGGATGAGAATAAACTCCAGGCAGTATTGTTGAGTCTTGATGCGGTAAAAGCCTTCGATCGGCTCAACTGGGACTTTCTTTAAAGAGTAGGAGAACATTTTGGATTTCAGCAGACCTTCATTCAGACTATTCAAGCACTTCAGAAGTGCAAGAATCAAAGTGAACGGAGCCATATCAAAGTCATGTCAGTTAGACAGAGGGGATGCCCAATAAGCCCCTTACTGTCAGCCATCTTTATTGAAGCTTTAAGCCAAGCCACCACTCAAGACAATAATATTAAAGGTATAAAACATGAGCCAGGCACAAGAGGTGGATTTGCTGGATGGATTATATGTTAATAAAAGAAAGAGTAAAAACAAGTTGAACATTGTGGTTATATGATATATGGTCAAAGAAACAGAGCCAGATAAAGTAACAATAAATTCAAACATTGCTTACTTCTTTCCCATCTTTAAACAACACAAATAAAATACTTGAGAGTGAACATCCTGAAAGTTTTGACTCATTTATATGAACTCGACTTTATTGAAGACACAAATACAGGAGGATGTAAGGAGATGGAATTCCAATATGAAGCTTGGAGTGGAGGATGGAGTCTGTGAGAATGAACATCTTGTCCAGAATCTTCTGTTTGTTTCAGACTCTTCCAATAGAAAGAAGAGAGAAACAGTTCAATGAGTGGGATAGACTAATATCACGGTACATATGGCGAGGGAAAAGACCAAGGAGAAGATTTCAAGTTCTTCAACTGCAGAAGAAGAAGGGCGGTCTAAGACATTATGATATATCTGCACAGTTGAGAACTCTGGTTTGCTGGTGCAGATCTGATTATCAAGCCAGATGGAAAACTATTGAAGAGAAGTTGTCAGAGAGCGTCCCAATCCAGGCATGTTTAGGGGATCAACGATTGGTTGAAAAGCTCCTGGATAAAGGGAATAGCTGGATGAATGGATCCCTGAAAACATGGTTCAGTATTATCAGCAGGACTGGCCTGTCTGATGAAATAAAGATACTGAGGTGGTGCTGGCATGACCCCGACTTCACCCCCAACAAACTGGATGTTCCTTACAAGAGATGGACCAAACAAGGCCTCTCCTCTTACTCTTCTTTTTTTAACCAGCAAACATTTCCAAACACTGAAAAGACTCTTTGCTTCAAGATTTCTTCAAATACGCCACCATTTAAACAGTTTGATGACAGAGACTGAAAAAGTCTTTGACAATAATCTCATGCAAGTTTTCATAGCTGCCTATAGAGGGCACTCTGGGATTCAAATCATTTGCAGGTTGTATAGAGGGCTACAAGAGGAACACAGAGAACATACCACCTACATCAAACACAAACGGGAAAAGGAAACTAACTTCCACATCTGTGAAGAAGCTTTTGGGAAAATACTGTGAGTTTGAGTGGAAGATCACAAGCTCCATCTCATGGAGAACATTGGGTTGGAAGAGTCTGATTAGATACTTTATTAAAGCTGTTCAGAAATCTCATGACACAGACTCTATCTCACTTCTCTTCAGTGCTATCTCCTGGCTCCTGGGCCCAACCCCACATAGTTCTAGACCGGCCGTGTTAAGGATGGTCCCAAAGCTCTTATACTGAAAGAAGGAGAGAGGAGGGAGATCTGAGGAGAGAGCTGACTTTACCCAAGTCTTTTTACTGACAGACAATATCTCTGTGCATCTCTGCTGGGAAGGACTAAGACACAAGTGGCGGACACTTGGATGCAATGAAGGGAACTGAGATGTACCCATAGACTCTTCTAGCTGCTGGAGGAATTGTGGCTCACAGGAAGCAAATCACTACCACCTGTTCTGTCCTAAAAAACACAGCTTCTGCTTTGAGATCCACAGAGAACCAACAGATGTCTTTAAAGTCAGATGTTACCCAGGAATGGGACCAAGTCTTCCTTGCTAACCTGCATTCATCCACTAAACCAAATACTCATTTGGAAGCCTGAGCATTGCTGGCAGAAAGGCCATAACAAAGAAATGTTCCTCCACCAGTGGAAGACTGCTACCATGTAGTTTATGGAATCTATTCAATGACACAGATCACTTGTTCTCTGAAGCTTCACAAAAACTCATTTGAGGATCTCTGGATAAAATGAAAATCCTATATCTCCCCTAAACTCCCATCTTTTCTTTCAACTGCTTTTCCTTTAGTTATGAACCCCTGTATACTTTGTTTTTGTCTTTGTTTTTCTTTTCAGTGGGAGATCACCTCATCTCTTACATCGGATTTATTTTGTTCTGTGTTAAAGCACAAAAACATGAAAGGAGGAATCACTCTATTGTTTAAGCACAAATGACTGTACTGTACAAATGTCTCTGAATATGTGTGATTACAAATAGAATTCAAAAAAAGAAATATGACTGAAATGAAGTGTGAGCTGATTCCTCTGTCAGTCCCTGATGGATGAAGCTCTCCTCAGCTTGCAGAGCTTCTCCACACACAAGATGGTGGAGGTTCCTCCTCTGTGGATCATCAGCTGCTCCTCTCTGCTCCACCAGAGTCCTGATCACTCACATTATGACGGAGACCACCAGCTAATGAGAGAAGAAGAGAGATGACAGAAATCATTTTCATCAGCTGTGAGTCATCAGATTCCCCCACAGCGCTGTAACTAAGCTCCGCCCCCACTCCACCTTTGGACTTTAACACTGAACGGTTTCATGTTGGTGTCTGAGTGTGAGTTTACACTGAGTTATGAGAGCTTCACGTCCACACACACTCAGACACACACAGCGTCGTTCTGTCCTACCAGCTCTGACAGCCGACTGTTCTCCTCTCCACTTTAAAGAGTCAGAGCAACACATTCAGTTCAGAGAAGAAACAGGACTTATTATAGTCAGGTCAAAGGTCAACTAATCATGGGAGGAAAATAGAAGAAGGCGTAGTTTGGACATGAATCCTCTCTGATGTTTCTTTGTTTCTGTCAGTTGTCCTTCCTGCATTTGTTCCTGCAGCTGTGTAACTTTAGTCTTTGAGCCTGTTTGTCTTCAACTTCTTCATATTATTCATATTGTTTGTTCACAGTCTGTTAGATATTGTGATAGGTTATATGAAAATAGCTCCGCCCCTTTTATGAAACTCTGGGTTTACTTCTCAGGTTGATAAGCAGCTTCATGTGACTGTTCAGCACCATCTCTTCTGTCAGGGTTAGTGAAGCCAGATCACAGAAAACAAACCCTGAGTATGTTGAACTCTCTTTGTAGCAGAGAACCAAGAAAAGGATTTCTCCAACAACAAACAACAAGAATGTAAATATATGTATGAGCTGATATGTGGAGGCTTTACTAAAGAACATTGAGAGACTGACCTCACAGTCTCCAGTCCATAGTTTGGATTCTTCTGAAGATCACTCAGCAGCTTCACGTCTGAATCCTGCAGGTTGTTGAATCTCAGGTCCAACTCTCTGAGATGGGAGGGGTTGGACTTCAGAGCTGAGGCCAGAGAAGAACAGCTGATCTCTGACAAACTGCAGCTCCTCAATCTGAATAAAGAATAAAAGAAGTAAATGTAGATGACAGTGAGCTTTATACATGAATGTGTGATGTTGTCCACATGAACACACTGATGTGATCATCATCTGTTCATTCACACATTGAAGGACTTCATAGTGATTCATTCATGTTTTTGTACTTCCTGATCATTCTTAGATTGAAACGTACAATATGTTGAATTTTATTAGAATCTTTACATTTAAATATCTGAATTCATTTCAAATGGACTAAACCCATGTTATATATCCAGTGTTTCATGGTTTACAGCTTTGAGGAGGGAGGACTTAAGTTTGAATTTTGACAACAACAGTCAACAATGAAGTCTTGAAGCATTGTGATGCAGAAGTGTTTGTTCAGCATGCTGGTAACTGTAAGAGTGGACTGAATCTATTTGATATTAATATGAGGCTGTGATAGAGCTGTCACCTTTCTCTCCTCCTTTCTTCTCTGAGGGAGAAACTCTTCATCCTTACATTTGGACTTTAGGAGCTCTCTTAAGGACTGACATGCTTTGTGAATAACCTTGATCTTTACCAGGATCTAGTCTTTAATCTAAGTAGAAATGTAGCTGCAGCGTGTTCCAGCTCCAGCTGTCTGCCACTGTGGCTGAAACTTCTCTTCTCCCTTCTGTTGTCCTCGTGCCCTGCTGTCACTCTCCACTCTTCTCAGGACTTTTTTCATTTCAATCTTGATTTGAACCCGTCTGTTGTCGGGATCTGATGCTTTTAAAGCCTTGAACCAAAAGTCTTTTTCATGACAGAAAGCCTGGACTAAAATCTGTGTGCCAGTGCACAATTCAAGTGTAGCGAGCGCTCACAGGAGTGACAGCAGTGAAGCTGTCGGGTACGTTGACAACACGTCCAACTTATTAAAGCAGTCAAAAAGATAGCACGCCAACGTGAACATCACTGCAAGCAGGAACAAAGAGAGTGTGGAGCAAAGCCAAGTCTCCTTTGCATTTAAACAGCCTCTTGATAATAATTCTGAACGGGCCAAAGACATAACAAACACCACTGCTGTTTTTATTACAGTGGATTACATGCAGAATGGGACTTTGTGTTTTTACAGCTTCTTATATTGACAGAGGGAAATATGAATAGTTGTGAGATGAAACTGTCCCAGCTTTATTTTGTGCTCTAAAAAGTGCTGACTTCATAAACAGAAAGGTGTCAGTGTTTGTCTCTGTCATTTAAAACACATCTTTTTATACATACTATAGGCTATATGGATGATTTTATTTCATTCATTTCTTTTATTGATTGGAGACTCTTTTGGTTATAAGTATATTTGATTTGATGTTATTTTTGAAGGTTTCATTTAAATGTCATGTAAAAGAAACCTGAGCAGGTGAAGTCTGAACTGTCCATGCTGAACTTAAGACAATGTGTAAAAGGGAAGTTGTAAATGTTCCTGATAAAGAAAAAGAAAGTGTTGCATCAGGTCCCTTACTGGACCCAAAATGTACCCAACCCAATCTTCAGAACTGAGAACCGTACCCAACCCAGATGTTTGTGTAGCGTTACAGGCCGAGTAGAGACACAGCTGATAGTAAAATCATTTCATCAAGTTCTCAACAAATCAAAATGTGAACCATGTTTGAACAGCATCCCCCCCTTTTTAAAAGCAGGAATAAGACGGGGGTCCTTCATGTTGTAGCTCACCTCTTTTTATGTCTGATTATTTGATGTTTCTGTAAAAGTCTGACAGAGTTGACTCAAATCTGGGACACAACTTTAACAGGTCCAAATGTTCCTAAAAACAACATTTTAAAGTGTCGATGAATATAATAGTATTTTACACCTTTAGTATCAGAAGGTTTTATAGTTTGAAGAGTTTGACTCTTTTTTAAATAGTTTCAAGTTTTAAATTGTTTTCTGCCATCGGGCAGGTTTAGACATGAAACAAAGAAATCAGAACCAACATTTGGGATTTCAAATTAGTTTCATAATAAAAATCTGTTAAAGGGATTTTCATTAAAAAGTGAATAAATTCATTTGTAAGTGGTATTTTTAAGTTTGTTTGTCTGGGACATGACGTTTCCCAATTCTCAAGAATGGGTGAAATTCAAACACAGTCAACACAGTTTCTATTATATTCATATCTATATTACAGTCAGTGATCTGACCTCAGAGTCTCCAGTCTGCAGTTTGGACTCTGCAGATAATCACACAGCAGCTTCACTCCTGAATCCTGCAGCTTGTTGTAGCTCAGGTCCAGCTCTCTGAGATGGGAGGGGTTGGACTTCAGAGCTGAGGCCAGAGAAGAACAGCTGATCTCTGACAAACTGCAGCTCCCCAATCTGAATAAAGAATAAAAGAAGTAAATGTAGATGACAGTGAGCTTTATACATGAATGTGTGATGTTGTCCACATGAACACACTGATGTGATCATCATCTGTTCATTCACACATTGAAGGACTTCATAGTGATTCATTCATGTTTTTGTACTTCCTGATCATTCTTAGATTGAAACGTACAATATGTTGAATATTATTAGAATCTTTACATTTAAATATCTGAATTCATTTCAAATGGACTAAACCCATGTTATATATCCAGTGTTTCATGGTTTACAGCTTTGAGGAGGGAGGACTTAAGTTTGAATTTTGACAATAAGGTTCAAGGTTCTTTATTTGTCAATTCCAAAATATGTCAGACATACAGTGAAATCGTAATTATGTTTCCCCCCTCCCCACAGTGCAATGTAGATAAGAAAAAGGTAAATAAAATAAAACATGGTTAAAAAAGAGGTAAAAAAAGATAAATAATATTTACATTAATAAACCTAAATGTGCAAAAGTATTAAGTTAAATAAAATGGAGTATAGAACAAGATTATAAGACAGGTGAAACTTGTGCATGCGTGCAATGTGCAATAAGTGACCAGGGTTCTGTTTCAATGTTCAAACAGGAGGAGGTTCCAATGTTCAGTGTTCGAACAATTAACAGTCAATAATGAAGTCTTGAAGCATTGTGATGCTAAAGTGTTTGTTCAGCATGCTGGTAACTGTAAGAGTGGACTGAATCTATTTGATATTAATATGAGGCTGTGATAGAGCTGTCACCTTTCTCTCCTCCTTTCTTCTCTGAGGGAGAAACTCTTCATCCTTACATTTGGACTTTAGGAGCTCTCTTAAGGACTGACATGCTTTGTGAATAACCTTGATCTTTACCAGGATCTAGTCTTTAATCTAAGTAGAAATGTAGCTGCAGCGTGTTCCAGCTCCAGCTGTCTGCCACTGTGGCTGAAACTTCTCTTCTCCCTTCTGTTGTCCTCGTGCCCTGCTGTCACTCTCCACTCTTCTCAGGACTTTTTTCATTTCAATCTTGATTTGAACCCGTCTGTTGTCGGGATCTGATGCTTTTAAACCCTTGAACCAAAAGTCTTTTTCATGACAGAAAGCCTGGGCTAAAATCTATGTGCCAGTGCACAATTCAAGTGTAGCGAGCGCTCACAGGAGTGACAGCAGTGAAGCTGTCGGGTACGTTGACAACACGTCCAACTTATTAAAGCAGTCAAAAAGATAGCACGCCAACGTGAACATCACTGCAAGCAGGAACAAAGAGAGTGTGGAGCAAAGCCAAGTCTCCTTTGCATTTAAACAGCCTCTTGATAATAATTCTGAACGGGCCAAAGACATAACAAACACCACTGCTGTTTTTATTACAGTGGATTACATGCAGAATGGGACTTTGTGTTTTTACAGCTTCTTATATTGACAGAGGGAAATATGAATAGTTGTGAGATGAAACTGTCCCAGCTTTATTTTGTGCTCTAAAAAGTGCTGACTTCATAAACAGAAAGGTGTCAGTGTTTGTCTCTGTCATTTAAAACACATCTTTGTATATATACTATAGGCTATATGGATGATTTTATTTCATTCATTTCTTTTATTGATTGGAGACTCTTTTGGTTATAAGTATATTTGATTTGATGTTTAATTTAAAATGTCATGAAAAAGAAACCTGAGCAGGTGAAGTCTGAACTGTCCATGCTGAACTTAAGACAATGTGTAAAAGGGAAGTTGTAAATGTTCCTGATAAAGAAAAAGAAAGTGTTGCATCAGGTCCCTTACTGGACCCAAAATGTACCCAACCCAATCTTCAGAACTGAGAACCGTACCCAACCCAAATGTTTGTGTAGCGTTACAGCCCGAGTAGAGACACAGCTGATAGTAAAATCATTTCATCAAGTTCTCAACAAATCAAAATGTGAACCATGTTTGAACAGCATCCCCCCCTTTTTAAAAGCAGGAATAAGACGGGGGTCCTTCATGTTGTAGCTCACCTCTTTTTATGTCTGATTATTTGATGTTTCCGTAAAAGTCTGACAGAGTTGACTCAAATCTGGGACACAACTTTAACAGGTCCAAATGTTCCTAAAAACAACATTTTAAAGTGTCGATGACTATAATAGTATTTTACACCTTTAGTATCAGAAGGTTTTATAGTTTAAGAGTTTGACTCTTTTTCAAATAGTTTAAAGTTTTAAATTTATTAATGCCCTATGGCAGGAAAAAAAGAAATCAGAACCAACATTTGGGATTTCAAATTAGTTTCATCATAAAAATCTTTTAAAGGGATTTTCATTAAAAAAAGGAATAAGTTCATTTGTAAGTGGTATTTTTTAAGTTTGTTTGTCTGGGACATGATGGTTCCCAATTCTCAAGAATGGGTGAAATTCAAACACAGTCAACACAGTTTCTATTATATTCATATCTATAATACAGTCAGTGATCTGACCTCAGAGTCTCCAGTCTGCAGTTTGGACTCTGCAGATAATCACACAGCAGCTTCACTCCTGAATCCTGCAGCTCTTTGTTGTAGCCCAGGTCCAGCTCTCTGAGATGGGAGGGGTTGGACTTCAGAGCTGAGGCCAGAGAAGAACAGCTGATCTCTGACAAACTGCATCTCCACAATCTGAATAAAGAATAAAAGAAGTAAATGTAGATGACAGTGAGCTTTATACATGAATGTGTGATGTTGTCCACATGAACACACTGATGTGATCATCATCTGTTCATTCACACTTTGAAGGACTTCATAGTGATTCAGTCATGTTTTTGTACTTCCTGATCATTCTTAGATTGAAACGTACAATATGTTGAATTTTATTAGAATCTTTACATTTAAATTAGAGCTGCACCTATCTAATATTTTAGTAATCGAGTATTCTATCGAATATCCGAATTGATTAATCGAATAAATCATGCTTTTGCTTAATTCAGGTTTAACTTGTCTCGGGTTGTCCCTACAAACCTGCTTCTTTGCAGTTACCATGGTAACGCCTGCTTGTTACAACCAACCATGTTTTAATGGCTGAAATAACAAATAGTGTTTTGTGTAGCCTACACATCTGTTACATTTAATTGAGAAAGCATTATGTTCTGTTGAATCAATCACAGATTCAATCATTTTATCAGATCAGGAAATTGAGAAAATTTGCTTGTGTGTATTCAGCGCGCTCACAGACTACAGAGACTACAGAGTAGTGATGTGTCGGCTCTAAGACTCGGCTCTTTGAAGTGAACGACAGGAGCCGGCTCGTCATTGGAAGCCAGATGGGAGCTGATTAGTTTTTGTCTTGTCTTTTTTCTGTTAAAGCCGGATATCATTGGTGAAGATGTGCGGTTGCGTCAGTGTCCTCACTGAGCAGGGGGAGGGGAGGGTTTATACACACAGCAGACGAACAGCATTTTAGAACGGCATTTAAATGAATCGGAGCAACGATGTAACGCAGTTTTAAGAGGCAGCGTCAATCAAGTTATTTATTGCAGCAAGAAAGGCCGGGGATGATCAGGCAAAGAGGAGAGGAGAAATGTTTATTTTGAACTTAATTTTTTAGAGAGAGGATTTGATGCAGTGTTCCTTCATTGAGACATTGTCACCATTTAGTGTCTATGTGTTTAGGTGAGTGTATAAATAAAAGTGTGTTTATATCATAAACATTTGATATAATGCATATTTTTACAAAAAATCTGAAGAGCCACTTGGGAGCCGAAAGAGCCGGCTCTTTTTGGTGAGCCGAGCCAAAAGAGCCGGTTCTCTAAAAAGAGGTGGAATTCCCATCACTACTACAGAGAGTAGTCTCTGTAGACAGTGACAGACAGTCTGTCATAGACGTATGTGTATGACAGAGACTGTGAGAGGACGTTGCTATCGTTATGTTAGCTGCAGACACGGAGAGAGTGAACGGAGAAAAGCCGACGGTTTGACCGGATCACGTGTTCCCGACTCGGTCGTATGGATCACGGATCAACTGTGTGCTGACTAAAAGTTAAAAGGGGCGCGCCGCGCTCGTGTGTGTGTGTGTTAGCGCTGAAATGTCTGTGTGTCAGAGAGAGGAGCAGGTAGCTGCAGCTACATTAAACATGTTTTATACTCATAGCAAAGTTTTGATGACGCAAAAAAACAAACTTAGCAAAGCCTCGAGGCAGCGAAAATTCCTCAATGAATTTTTGTAATCAAGTTATACGAGGAATCGTTTCAGTTCTAATTTAAATATCTGAATTCATTTCAAATGGACTAAACCCATGTTATATATCTTTTTATTGTTGAGTACTTACATCACATCAAATATTTCCAACAGTGATCAAAGTCAGAGAAATATCAGAGATGTAACTGGGCGTGTCTTGTCTTGGTGGCAGATTAGGGCTGGGAGATATATCCAGTTTTTAAGATATATGGATATATATTCAAACATGATATAAGACAATATCTTTAATATGGATATAGTTCATGTTGCATTAAAATATAGTTCTACACGTCTTCTGTAGAGCTGACAGTTCAGCTATTTCTAATCTCACTTCTCTCTCTCTCTCTCTCTCTCTCTCTCTCTCTCTCTCTCGTCTTATTCACAGACCAAATTAAAAACGGTATTTAGAGAGTGTAAAGATCACGTCTGGTTCCATCCTGCAATGAACAGGACAACCACGGAGATCGCCTCGCTCGACAGAGAACACACCGATCCTGCTCATCCTCTGGGAACCGCCGCCGCCATCACAACTCATCTGCACGGAAACAGACTGGAGACCAGTGTAAACACTGTCTAACAGATATTCAGCCTCTGGCTTCTAGTGTTCAACTTCATTATTCACAAGTTGTGCACGAGTTTCAGACTGTGATCCAGCCTCTTCAGACCCCCCCCCCCCCCCCCCACCCCCCACCACACACACACACACACACACACACACACACACACACACACACACACACACACACACACACAGGTCCATTCTCTGCTGTTTTACCAGTAACATCCAGACACAACCATGCAGCTGAACAGAGACAACTTTATAATCTGATACTGATCAACATTTACTCTGCTGGGAACAATCTGTATCAGCTGCACACTAACCTGAGAGTGTCCAGTCTACAGAGAGGACTCTTCAGTCCAGCAGACAGCAGCTTCACTCCTGAATCCTGCAGGTTGTTGTTGCTCAGGTTCAGCTCTCTCAGACTAGAGGACTGGGAGCTGAGGACTGAGGACAGAGCTTCACAGCTTCTCTCTGAGAGGTTACAGCCACTCAGCCTGAAGAGGATTCAGAAGAACACAAATGAAAACAATTACAAACCATAGTTGTTATTTCTGAATAAAGAGAACTACATTTAACCTGGATAGTTATGTGAGCACGTACAGAGCTTTGTTTGAAGCTTTGATCACAGGCAGCAGCCTCAGAAGAGCCTCCTCTGAAGCAGAGTATTTCTTCAGGTCAAACACATCCAGATCTTTTTCTGAGGACAGTAAGATGAAGACCAGAGCTGACCACTGAGCAGGAGACAGTTTATCTGTGGAGAGACGTCCTGATCTCAGGGACTGTTGGATCTCCTCCACTAGAGAACGATCATTCAGTTCATTCAGACAGTGGAACAGATTGATGCTTTTCTCTGCAGACAGGTCCTCACTGATCTTCTTCTTGATGTACTCAGCTGTTTTCTGATTGGTCTGTGAGCCACTTCCTGTGTGTGTCAGCAGACCTCGTAGGTGACTCTGATTGGTCTCTAGAGAAAGACCGAGGAGGAAGCGGAGGAACAAGTCCAGGTGTCCATGTGGACTCTGTAAGGCCTGGTCCACAGCGCCCTGGTATAAAAGTGTTGGGTCAGTTTTTTCGCTGAATACTTTAGACCACCAGGATGTTGTTTGTTTTTCTGACATCAGATTGACTCCAGAGTTGATGAAGGTCAGATGGACATGAAGAGCAGCCAGAAACTCCTGAACACTCAGATGGATGAAGCAGAACACCTTGTCCTGGTACAGTCCTCTCTCCTCTTTAAAGATCTGTGTGAACACTCCTGAGTACACTGAGGCTGCTCTGATATCGATGCCACACTCTGTCAGGTCTGACTCATAGAAGATCAGGTTTCCTTTCTGCAGCTGCTCAAAAGCCAGTTTTCCCAGAGACTCAATCATCTTCCTGCTCTCTGGACTCCAGTGTGGATCTGTCTCAGCTCCTCCATCATACTTGATGTTCTTCAGTTTGGACTGAACCACCAGGAAGTGGATGTACATCTCAGTCAGGGTCTTGGGCAGCTCTCCTCCCTCTCTGGTCTTCAGCACATCCTCCAGAACTGTAGCAGTGATCCAGCAGAAGACCGGGATGTGGCACATGATGTGGAGGCTTCTGGATGTCTTGATGTGGGAGATGATCCTGCTGGCCTGCTCCTCATCTCTGAATCTCTTCCTGAAGTACTCGTCCTTCTGTGGGTCAGTGAACCCTCTGACCTCTGTCACCATGTCAACACACTCAGGAGGGATCTGATTGGCTGCTGCAGGTCGTGTGGTTATCCAGAGGCGAGCAGAGGGAAGCAGTTTCCCCCTGATGAGGTTTGTCAGCAGCACATCCACTGAGGTGGACTCTGTGACATCAGTCAGGGTCTGGTTGTTTTTAAAGTCCAGAGGAAGTCGACACTCATCCAGACCGTCAAAGATGAACAGGACCTGGAACTCTTCAGACCTGCAGATTCCTGCTTCTTTGGTTTCAGGAAAGAAGTGATGAACAAGTTCCACCAAGCTGAACTTTTTCTCTTTCAGCACATTCAGCTCTCTGAAAGTGAATGGAAATGTGAAGTGTATGTCCTGGTTGGTTTTGTCTTCAGCCCAGTCCAGAGTGAACTTCTGTGTTAAGACTGTTTTCCCGATGCCAGCCACTCCCTTCGTCATCACTCTTCTGATTGGTTCATCTCTTCCAGGTGGGGCTTTAAAGATGTCTTCTTGTCTGATGGTTGTTTCTGCTCTGTCTGGTTTCCTGGATGCTGTTTCAATCTGTCTGACCTCGTGTTCCTCGTTGACCTCTCCAGTCCCTCCCTCTGTGATGAAGAGCTCTGTGTAGATCTGGTTCAGAAGGGTTGGGTTTCCTGCTTTAGCGATCCCCTCAAACACACACTGGAACTTCTCCTTCAGGTTAGATTTCAGTTTACGCCGGCACTCTGCAGTTACTGTTCCTGAATAAAGACAGAACTGAGATCAATGAACAGATCCTGATATAGATCACATGACTATCTGAGTTTAAACCTCTTTGTCCTTTTTCTAAAATATGAAATCTGTTCAGATGATCTTACTGCTCTGCAGACTGTCAGCCAGCTCCTCCTGCTTCATTCTCCTCAGGAAGTGGAGAGTGATCTTCAAAAATGCCTCTTTACAGCTTCTCCTCTGCTCTTCATCCTCACTCTGACTCTCTATGCATTCTGGGTAATCTGGACTCAGAACCCTCTGGACTCTCTTCAGCTCGTTCTTCACAAAGGTGACGATGTTCTCCTCCAGCAGCTGGAACAGAAGGAGACACTGGATATTTCCTATAAAGTGGTAGAACTCAACATGTGGTTCATGTGTCAGTCTGAAGGTCAGCTGCTCTAAACACAACAATAACTTAGCATTACATTCTTGTCATGGTAGTTTATGAAATAACACACCATAAAGATGGAGTCCAGGTCTGTTAGATCCTGCTGGTCTGATGGATCTCTGTGAACCTGGGAGCTCTCCTGTTGAAATCTGTGACAGGACATATTACACAAGAAAACAATGGGTCATATATGATGAAGCTCTGAGCCAAGATATGAGTCTTTGAACCACAGAGTCAGAACATTCACTGGATTTTTAATTCTCACCTTCCATCAGCACCAGGTCCATCTTTAAAGGAGATAGGAAGACCCATAGACCGGTCACTCTTCATGGACACACAGGTGGGTCCAGGAGAGTCTGGTCTCTGGTCCTGCATCCTGATACAAACAAACAGCTGCTTCATGAACAAAGATCATCTTTAATCAGATTGTTCCTGTTCAAACTAGCAGATGGATCATCAGTAATCAGGAGGCAGAGCTGAAGTTCTCCACAGTTCTGTTTCTATTAGAACAGTATCTCACTCAGAATACAGCCAACAGCTGCTGCGGCTACATGGACACAAATAATCTGAATAAAAACGCAGCATGTAAACATGCCAATCAGAACAGACTGATCCGATCAGGCTCATTCTGATGGAGAGGGGGGTTCATGCTGTTGTTGGGATCAGGATCCATGTACACACTGGATCTGATGGTATCTGCCTGACTGGGGTCAAACGGTCCTGACTATTGTTGGGATCAGGATCCATGTACACACTGGATCTGATGGTGTCTGCCTGACTGGGGTCAAACAGTCCTGACTGTTGTTGGGATCAGGATCCATGTACACACTGGATCTGATGGTGTCTGCCTGACTGGGGTCAAACGGTCCTGACTGTTGTTGGGATCAGGATCCATGTACACACTGGATCTGATGGTGTCTGCCTGACTGGGGTCAAACGGTCCTGACTGTTGTTGGGATCAGGATCCATGTACACACAGGATCTGATGGTGTCTGCCTGACTGGGGTCAAACGGTCCTGACTGTACATGTCTGCCCCAGTAAAGTGACGTGTTTCCATCAGAGCCTGTGATCAGAGCACAACGTCATCAATGATCTCTGAGTCATTATAAAGTTTAGTCTCCACTCTTGATCCATGAGGACGACTCTCTCTCACCCGTCTCATCTGGATCATATTTGTGTTTTATGTATTAAAGTATCGTATTAAAGCCTTTCATACGATTTCATACAACCTTGTTTTATACAAATATTACATGACGGTAAAAAAGAGTCCACTTTGGAGCGATAGTTGGCGTCTTTCCCAGAGATCTACAGGAACATGTCTGATATCAACAGATTCATTGTAAACTGTTCATTCATATGATATCAACGTTGTCGTGCTCGCATTAAAACTGATTCTGCTACGTCTGCTTAAAAACATGTTTACCATCAGCTGAGACAAAGGATAATGCAGAGTTTATAAAAGTCAGAGCTGAGAAGAACTAATACAGCCTGATTTTAAAGAAGCAGCAACTCATTCACAGTTAATGTGTGTTTAAATTTTTAAATCTCACCTTCCATCAGCACCACGTCCATCTTTTAAGTTAATAAAACGACCCATAGACCGGTCACTCTTCATGGACACACAGCTGGGTCCAGGACAGTCTGCTCTCTGGTCCTGCATCCTGATACAAACACACTACATTATTAGTTACTGTGAGCAGCAGCTGAGACACTGATGATGATGATGATGATGATGATGATGGAGTGATGAAGGTGGAGGGATGCTGTGACATGGAGAAGAGTCATGGACAGTTAGAGATGGTGATCTCACCTCAGAGCTTCCTGTTCCTCACACAGAGAGGTTTTAGAGGGAGGGACTCCCTCCTCTCTGTCCTCACACTGATCCATAGCAGAGCGCCCCCTGCTGGAAGAGCTGACCTCTGTCACTATGGCAACACTGACCCAGTTCAGCTGCTGGATTCACATCCAGTCAAAGACCTTCACCTGTGGAGGACACACCTTCATCGTCACCTTCATCATCATCATCATCACCTTCATCATCACCATCATCGTCACCTTCATCATCATCATCATCATCATCATCATCACCTTCATCATCACCATCATCGTCACCTTCATCATCATCATCATCATCATCATCATCATCATCATCACTGTCAGTCTACAAACATCACATCTACCTGCTTCTCCTACACACTCAAATATCAATATCAAACACACACACACACACACACACACACACACACGGTATGAGAGTGTGTGTGTGTGTGTGTGTGTGTATGTGTGCAGAATAACAGAGGGCGAGCCTCACAGCAGGTGTTCTTTGAAACTGTGTTATTAATGTATTCAGAATGGTCTAACCCAGCCCGGGTTGTTGACAGAAAAACAGCCAGTGATCCAACGTTAACTTCCTGTTGTTCATTCTGCTCCATTTATAATGTGATCAGGTCAAACAGTCAATGTGGAGCCTCCTCATGTTCTGACTCCTCTGAGCTCTCTCTCAAACACATTCTTCTTTCCTTCCTTTGACATCACTTTGTAGCTCCAGCTGCTACCAACAACCAGCTGACTCTCTCTCTCTCTCTCCTCGATCGCCCCAACTGCTACCTACAACCAGCTGACTCTCTCTCTCTCTCTCTCCTCGATCGCCCTAACTGCTACCAACAACCAGCTGACTCTCTCTCTCTCTCCTCGATCGCCCCTAACTGCTACCAACAACCAGCTGACTCTCTCTCTCTCTCCTCGATCGCCCCTAACTGCTACCAACAACCAGCTGACTCTCTCTCTCTCCTCGATCGCCCCTAACTGCTACCAACAACCAGCTGACTCTCTCTCTCTCTCTCTCCTCGATCGCCCCTCACTGCTACCAACAACCAGCTGACTGTGCTTTGGAGCTCTCTCTCCCCTCGATCACCCCTCACTGCTACCAACTACCAGCTTACTGTGCTTTGGAGCTCTCTCTCTCGTCGATCGCCCATAACTGGGACCAAAAACCAGCTGACTGTGCTTTGGAGCTCTCTCTCTCTCTCTCTCTCTCTCTCGTCGATCGCCCCTCACTGCTACCAACTACCAGCTTACTGTGCTTTGGAGCTCTCTCTCTCGTCGATCGCCCATAACTGGGACCAACAACCAGCTGACTGTGCTTTGGAGCTCTCTCTCTCACTCTCTCTCTCTCTCTTCGATCGCCCCGAACTGGTACCAACAAACAACTGACTGTGCTTTGTAGCTCTCTCTCTCTCCTCGATCGCCCCTAACTCGTACCAACAAACAGCTGACTGTGGTTTGTAGCTCTCTCTCTCTTTCTCTCTCTCTCGTCGATCGCCCCTAAGTGGTACCAACAAACAGCTGACTGTGGTTTGTAGCTCTCTCTCTCTCTCTCTCTCTTGTCGATCGCCCCTAACTGGTACCAACAAACAGCTGACTGTGGTTTGCAGCTCTCTCTCTCTTTTGTCGATCTCTTTTCTTGAGAAACCACAACATATTTCATCCAATTTTTCATTTAAGCACAGAAAGTGTATGTAGAAAAATATCTAAATGTGAAGGCCAAGTCTCCCATTGGTCAGCGTCCTGGGCCCTCCCCCTCTCTGCCCATGCTCTGATCCGTCTATGAGCTGAAGTACTAAACTAGTTGTATCTTCTGAATGTCGTCACTGCACAGTCTGGAACTGGGACATGAATCACTGTGTGAAAAAGTCTGTCATCATCTTGTTGTCATTTGATGAATTCTATCGTTTTTATTTGAACTCTTTTCTGTCTTTGTTCTGCTGAAACATTTGAATTAATCCTCGAGCATCAATAAAGTTTGATCTTTTCAGAGGAGGCGTCACTGCAGGACTTTGAATCATAAAAGGATTAAAAACAACCTTCAAACACGTCCATCAAGTCATTGATTAACCAAGAACACAGTCAGCTGATTGACTTACAACAACGTCTTATGGATTTGATCAGAATGAGTTTCACTGTAAATAAAAACTTTATTAAGAAAAGTATTTAAATCAAAATGATGTTCAGAACAACACTCAAATATTTCAATCACTGAAGATCAAGTGATGAACTCAGTGACAGAAACTTTCCAGAGCGGGCTCGTCTTCAGTCCACCTGTTAGCATGTTAGCATGGTTAGCATAGCCTGCATGGTGACTGACGATCATTGTGTCTCCTTCACTTCTACTGTAGTCAGAGCAGCTAATGAACCTGGTGGCTAACTGTTAGTTTACAGCTCTTTAGACACTTAAACAGAGTCTTAAAAACAGGTAAAAGTGTCTCTTACCTTCAACAGAGAACAGATCTGCGTCCCAACAGGACAGAGTCTCCTGACACCAGGAAATACCAAAGTCTAATAATCACCATAGCAACAGGGAGACAAAGGTCACAGCTTGATACGTGTTTATTGAAGGAAGCTTGTTTATGGTGTCAGATTGATCCTTCACTGCTTTGATATCTGATATCCTGTGTGATGATAGAAGTTGATGAAAGTGTAAGTAAGTAAATGTTATTTATATAGCACCTTTCACAGACAGAGGCCACAAAGTGCTTCACAACAAAGTTAAAAAAGTCCTAGCAGCCCTAAAAGGAGCTCATTAAAGCCCTGGACAAATAGAAGTGTCTTCAGTTCACTCTTGAAGGTGTCAACTTATTCAATAGAGCACAAAGACGGTGGAAGTTCATTCCAGAGCCTCGGAGCAACAACCTGGAAAGACCGGTCACCTCTAGTGTGATAAAGAGCTGGAGGGACTGAAGGATTAAAGTTGGCTATTTAATCCTTTTCCTAAATGTTGTTAATATAAATCTGACTCCTCTAAATAATTACCTTGAATCTCTCTGTGCATTCTTGTGATGGGATGAGAGGAATGACTGGAGGCGTCTCTTTCAGGTTAACAGAGTTTATGAACCTGATGAATCAAGAATAGAAGTTACAGAGTCTCTGGGTTCAACACTACGTGGGTCAAAAGGGGGAGTTGATAGAATAATAGGCCTTTTTCTACTTATACTCTGTGTTCACTGCAATAATCTATTGTTGAATAAAGGTTTGATCACCAAACACAAAGGAATGATTAGATATCCATTGTATGAATGATTGTTGCTCACATTTATATTATATCATGTTTTACTCTAAGTGTTTTAATCTAATTGTTTGAGATTTTAGTTCAGAGGTTAAAGGTATTCTGTGAAGAGGGCTTGTAGGAGTGATTACACATTCCAACATGTTTGATGCGGCCCTTTAAACTGAAACACTCACCAACTCAAACATAGGTTTAGCTTAATGCCCTGAACAGTTAATCACTCACCCACTTTTATATAGGTTCAATGAGCCTTGATAGTTAATCACCTAAATTGTCTTCTCCTTAAAAAGAATTAGCTACTAGACGAGATGTCAGGTTAAGATAAGAAACAGGTAGGAAGTGTCTTCCTCTACAGATTGGAGAAAGGATGCAGGAGTTTGATGCACCAATGAGAGAAGGGGAACCAAACAGCCGGAAACACATCATTTGGAAAGCTGCCCAATCAGAGGAAGGAAACTGCACATTCTCAAATGTATAATTTGGTCAGATATTCTCTGTCTAGTGTATAAAAGGGTTCAGGGAAAGATAGTCGGGGCTCAGACTTCATGAACTGACCAGGTATCTGTCCGTGGTCAGGGACTGACCACTGACGATTTTGATTCTCTGCCACATGCTGTAAGAAAATAATACTGTAAGAAAATATGCTATCAAACATAGAGAAGAGAACCCTGTCTCAGACCAGACCACTAATAATCATGAATCTATGTCGATGTCTTCAAGAAATTTTGATAGCAAACGTGATGAATCCTGGGCAGACGCATACTGTGGTTGATGTACACGGAATTGTTGAACAGGCTCCGTCCATTATCGTCCCCCTTCTCCCACAGGTTGGGGGAGGGGTTTCTAACACAGACAGTATTTTAGACTCACCTAGTGTCTCCAGTCATTGCACTCAACCTGTTGTAGTACATAGTCAGAACACTAGTCCTCAGGCTGGTCCATCTGTTTCACACAGACCTCTATCAGAAGAATCAGCAGGGGGAGGGGTGTGGTACCACAACTGAAGCAACCAGGGGTAACAATGACACTCGACCCTCTGAAATCCGCATCAGAGAGATACCTTTCTTTAATTCCTCAGAACTACGGCAACGTATTGATTTAAGAGGTATTAATCAGATCATTTGGATCAATTACCGGGTAGAGTGAGAGAAACATTGACATCTGTAATTGAGCGTGCAGTAGATAAATCTCTGCCAAGCAGTGTTTTAAATGTGGTTTTGAGAGGGCCCTCTCTAGCAAGTGATTTACAAGTTGTTTTAAACAGCAATGATGACTACAATTCAGATGTGTTCCTAGAACATGTTTCCTCGGTTATGCAAAGTATTGATACATCCCTAACCGATGATGAATTAGAATTCATAGTCACAGTTGCACATGGGCAAAGAGGTGGGGGTAGACGTCTAAAATTAGGCAGTGTCCCATATGATGAGATTCTGAGGAGAAAAAGGGAAAGTCTATACATTCCTATGAATACAGACAATCTTTGTTTTTCACATTGTGTCTGAGAATATTTGAACCCGACCATGTCTCCTGATGAAAAACAGGAATATGCTGAAGAGTTACACACATCTTTAGGATTTGAACATTCACACAAGGTCTCCCTAGTGGATGTCAGTCGATTTGAAAATCATCTAGATGTTAAAATCATCATCTTCCACCATGTTGCCGGGCAGAAACAGCTTAACTGTTTTGAAACACACGACTCGACACATAAACGCACAATTAAAATGTATTTACACAATGATCATTATTGTCTCATTAAAAATCTCACAGCTTTTTTTGGGGCATCTTATGTGTGTTCACTGTGCTATAAAACCTATGAAACCTGACTGCAGCACAAGTGTAGAAAGACATGTGGTACCTGTCGTCGGCAGGGTCACAGTGGTAAGACAATCAAGTGTGAAGATTGCGGGCGCATTTGTAAATCCCAGTTATGTTTTGATCAACACAAACAACCTGAGAGCGAACACAATCTCATTCCATGTCAGAGGGTAAAATACTGTAGTGAGTGTGGCAATACCTATGTGAGGTATGGCTCACATGTGTGTCCTACGCCAGAGTGCAAGCATTGAACCTGTGTTCGGGGACAAATCAAAGCACGAGTGCTTCATACAGCCTATTGAAAAGCAAGAAATACCATCAAAGTACATCATCTATGATTTTGACTCAATATCATAATGGTCGCCACACGGCTAATTTTGTGTGAACAGATATACCAAACCTAGATTTCACGGCTACACATTTATTGCACATAACGCGGCAGGCTTTGACAATTACATACTGTTAGAGTACTTTGTGAAACAGACACTGACCCCCATGTTGACTATGAGAGGCAGTCGAGTCATCGTGATGATGCTGCTATGTCATAATCAGTGATGGATTGACTCGTTCAGCTTTCTCCCCATGCCACTGATATCAAACTCCTCCAGTCGATGGCTCAGTTCCTGCTGCTTGAAAGACATAAAGTTACACAAAGCTGAATTGAACCACTGAGAGCACTACTTTACAGAAGGTGTTCAGGAGATGCCTCAGTGGGCGGAGTCACTGTCAGGAAGCAGTATCTGGCTTTAAATCAGATGAAAAGTGCCGTCTTTTCTGTAATGAGGAGACCTCGGAGTTCAACGATCCATCACTCCACATCGATTCCTTGATTGGTTCAAGAAAGATTCAATAAAATCTTTATTTTTTTTAAAGAATTAAACTTGTTAAAAAGGGTACAGTAAAGAGAGAGAGAGAGAGGCGTGTCCATCGACACTACAGCCGGGGTTAAAGGCGGAGCTAAACACTGCAGTCTGTTGATTGGTCCCGTAAGACAGCAGCATTAAAAATCCCGGCTGTGTTTAAACAGCTGATTGTTTATTCGTCTGTATTTCTCCTGGCCGCACACAGCCTGCTCTGAAACACAGCTGGATTGTGTTATGTAACAAAGAGCCACATGTCTGCACAGTTTCTCCCTCAGAGCTGTGTTAACTGATATGAAGCGCAAAATACGACGAGGAAGGGACAACTTGAAAGGACGTTTTCACCTGCTTTTTGATTGGACGAAGAGCAGCGAGTCGACATATGCAGCGGTGAGTTACTGATTTAGCTTCTCAACAGAAAGTAAATCCATGCTTTCTTGTGTTCTTCATCAATACAGGAGTCATTAATGATGCAGATTACAGGATGTGACATGATGACGGTTTGGGTTGTCCTTTTAAATCAACGTTCACTTTCACCAAAGCGGTTAGTATCAACACTTGAAGTTATCAGTGATTAGTAACTCTTTAGTGCATAAGGTAAAGTCACTGTTGGCATGTATGTGTTTGCAGCGTTATAAAACATTGTTGTAAACTCTGTTGTTGCAAACGTTTCTTTCTGAACTCACAAACGTGATATGTGAGACAGCCAAGCTACCGACACGATGCAGCAGCACACCATGATGTTTTCCCAGAGGTCGACCAGCTCATTCATGATATCACCTGTTGAAGTGCACAAGTGGGATCACAAGGTGTCAGGACTTTATGGCACAATTGAAATGTGTATTTGTCCACCTCTGTTGTGTACTAAAGCATATAAACAAAAGGAATAGGAAGTGAAATGACAGAGAAACAGCAGGCTTCTGCACCATCACTACTTTTATTGTTGATACTAGTCAATGCTCTTTCTAACATAACATACTAAATGACTCAAGTGTCTTCTTTCACTTTCACTTCATTATGTTTTTGAATGCCGGACTTGAACCGGTAGTGTCATAGTCATTATTTCTTCTTCTACATACGTAAGGCCTCATGTACACTACCTGCTGCAAGTGTCCATTTTACCTGTAAGGAAAGACAATCTACGTCTGCAGGCTGTATACATTCATTTGAATTGAAGTTCATGTAACAGAATGCATTTTATATCCTCTTTAGATGCATCATTGGATCATTCAGTGAGGTGGAAAGCCTGCAGTGGAACGCTGCACGACATGCTGCAGTCAGGTCCACTGCTCCCTCTGTCCCAAAGACAAGTTCAAACCAGCCAGACTTCAGAGGTTCACCTCAAGGAAGCCATTGCATTTGAAGGTAATGCTGTTGGATTTTAGATTAAAGACACAGACAGAGAAAAAAAAGAAAGCGCCTGGACTTCTGAGCGAGCTGAGGAGCATGTCCACATCCTTGGAGCTGTGACGTTTCCTCTCTGCAGCTTTAATGCAGGATGACTTCATGAATGTAATCCAGGCTTCATCACATCTTCTCTGATCTTCTGCTGATCCAACACAGACCATGCTGCTTCATGTGTCAGGAAATGAACTCTAGATTCTCCTCAGAGGTTACAGAGTCAGTCCTGATGGTTATAGACTGAAATCATTGAAGGAACATAAATCAAAGTCATGGCTTCAACAGCTGCTGTCATACAGGAAAGAATGAGAACAAACAATAAAACATGCAAAATATAGTCTTCCTGACTGAACTTTCTCTAGAAACAAATTCCTCATCCTTTTCTGTCTTTATCACTTTCTGCATGTGTTGTGTTCATCTCTTTATTAGAGTCCTATATACACAAGTCTTAGCACAGATTAGGTCGACAGTCAGGACAATCACTGACACACAAAAGATGGTTTGAATGAAATAACATCAGATCACACTTTACAGATCCAGCTTTATCCGACAGCTTCACACAGTGAAAGACCTCACTGTTAAATCACACATTAAAAACAAACATGTTAAAGCCTAGTGCAGTTTAGAAGAAGAGTATGGAGCGTGACGGTGGAGTTGTTGTGGAGGGTTTTTGGATCCTCTGGGAGTCCTCCTGATCAGGCTTTAAAAAAACTGCTTCAGTCATTTGAAAAACGTTTTCAGATCATACTGTCGATAAATAAAGGGAAATAAAACAAAAAAACATGAACAAAGTCATCTGTTCATTAAAAGATCAATCATTTTAATTTTTTATTGCTTGATCTTGAACTCCAAATATGTGAAAAATCTAGAGAAACCCTCTTAATGTCATTCCACCTTTTCAACACCAGATGGCAGCATTGCACTGTTGCTAAAGGGAGGTGGAGGGAACAACCCGTATTGTTGTTTGTGCACCAGCAGATGGCGGTATTCCCCATTTATATCTCACTTCTCCTCTTCATCTGCCTCAGGTCACTTCCTGGTTTCTCCTTCTCCTCTGATTGGTCGGTTTTTTTTTGCCCTCTTTGCCCCTAAATGTGCGTACGCCTGGGTCAGAGTTTGCTGAACAGTTGAACATAAAGTTTGCGTGGGAAATGTAAAGAGTACACCAGTTTCAGGTTCTGTTTTGTGTGTATGAAACAATTCTAAATGAGAGCCAGGTTAGGTTTACAGACTCCCTCTCTGGAACAGGAGTCACTCCTCTTCCTCGGCTTTAAAAAGAAAATGAACATTAATTATTAATATAAATAAATAATATTATTAAACTGTGCTCATTTAAAGAGTGCACTCGCTCCTCTTCACCTTCACACTGAACTTTGAACTATCCCATGTGTGTTTAGCTCTGTTTCCTCCTTTATGAGCCTTTGACTTGAATGTGAAGAAATAAAGCAGAAGTGAAGTTCATACATGCTGACCTGAGGCCCATGGTGATAGACAGCCAATAAATAAGAAGCCTTCCTAACATTTACATGAAAGCCTTCAGCGTGTCCTATTTCTTCACACTGGTCACATGATTCAGTGTGTAAAGTTTCCTCTTGTTATCAGATCAAGTCAGAGGACAGAAGTGAAGCTGCTTTGTGTCCTTCAGTGTTGGACAGTCAGAAGACACACTTTGACACGTTTCATCTTTGATTCAAACGTTTGTAGAGAAATGAAGAAGCTGTGAGTGAAGATCATCAGCATCAGTGTACAGCGTCAACAGACATGAACGCTGATGAAGTCAACAACAGGAAACAGAGTCCAGTTTACACCTGGATCAAAGTGAAGCAGTCTGAATCAACAGTCCTCAAACAGAGGACACATTTGTTTCTCTTCAAGCTTTAATCTGGGAGTGCAGGGATCAGAGGTGTGGCTGCTTCATGAATCCTCATGTTGTCATGTTCACTTGGAGCTCAGTCAGTGACAGAAATGTGTGGGACTAAAGAAGAAGAAAAGGTGTCAGTAAGGGACAGCTCAGTTCATCAGCAGCTCAAACACTGAACATGAGAAGCTTGATGAAGGTTTACACTTCATAACATCCCTGTTGTTTCAGGCTGCTGTCTTAGTTTGAGCTCACTGTGACTCTGGACTTCACTAGCTAAATACTATTCAGCCCCTCCAGGATTTCCAAAGGATTTCTCCTTGGTGCTGAGGGAACACGGTAACACAGCATCTTGGCCTTCCTCATCACTCACTTTGTGAGGCAGCCCTGAAAAACAGAAGATTTCAAACTGATTGATAAGAAAGGATTTATTTGGCTGCATTAAACAGATTGTTCCCTTCTTGGCTCAGTGTGATAAATGATTGTGTTTAATGCTCAAGCAGCTGTCACTCAGTGTGCTGTCACATTAACAGGCCAAACACACCTGCGTGAAGTTGGCCCCCCACCCCACGCAAAACTTCGGGATCATAGTCGCATTTGTTTGTGCTTCGTTTGTGCTGGTTTGTGCTGTAAAAAGTTTCGTTTGTGCTGTTTCTGTTTTTGAGTTATTAAAGATTATTATATAGGTCATCCTGAGGTCACTCAGCCCCCCATCTTCTCCAAATTGACCCGGAATTGTCTTGTTTGTTTGTGCTTTGTTTGTGCTGGTTTGTGCTGTAAAAAGTTTTGTTTGTGCTATTATGAATTTATAGAAATAGCGCATTTTAATTTCACGCGATGACGTCACTCAGCCCCCCATCTGCTCCAAATCGACCCAGAATGGTCGCGTTTGTTTGTGCTTCGTTTGTGCTGGATTGTGCTGTAAATATTTTCCTTTGTGCTGTTTTGGTTTTATAGATATTTTAAGTCTTATTGTCGGGCGATGACGTCACCCCTCCCTACGGGGATTCCCCGGAAATGGTCTCGTGCGCATATTACCTGTATGTTCGGTTAAAGCCCGAAGGCTTTTCTCGTGCTGCCGTATTTATCTTTTAATTCCACGTGGTCTTGTAACTTTTCCATACTTCAACATCCTGCGCCGCCGATGAAAGGAGAACTCAAGGTAAATATGTCACGCAACAGTTTTTCACTATAGAAAAAAATGTAACGATGCTGTTTTCACTGTTATTTTTTCGTATTAATTTCTGCTGCTGTGGCTTTACAGCAGTTAATAGCAATTTTGCTAGTTCACATTGCAAACTTCTGCACACAACTTGATTTTGCATGGGTATTTAATCGGCCTAATTAGTATCTCCAAATCATCTTAATGATTACTGAAAAGACATTTATTACACCACCACCTAAAGTTCATGCCACACCAGCTGCCATAAATTACTAGCATTGGTAATGACCAACATGTTTTTTGTGTTTCTCCAATGGTGTCAAGTCCAAAGCTCTTTAACTGAAATTATATTTTAAGTAGTAGTAGTAGTAATTATATTTTATTTAAATGTCAAAATATAATTTGGCCTAACAATGTTATTCAGCGTTGTATATAGCTGTGCATGCATTTGACGCTGTTGACTGCATGAAGAAAAAGACTCCTGTTTCTAACAATGGCTTTATGTGCAAAATAGAGCATGACGTAATGGTAACAATGGAAGATTTGAAGAGTAATACAGAACATATCCATCTGTTATTAACTATAAAAAACGACAACAACAACCAGTGATCACTCTTTTGTATATAACACAGCATGTGAGCAGATCTTGGTGTTCTCTGATGCTGCTTTCACTACACTTCCCAGGTCATCATACATCTCCCAGACAGATGCAGCCCTCTTGCAATATGCCACATAATGTCCAAGAGCATCCTGGGTCAAGCCTCCCTGGAAAGCAATGACTGCCCTCAAAATAAGCGTCTTCCCTTGGAGCACCAGCCTGGAGGGAAATTCAGATAATGCAACTTCGCTCTGTGAGGCATTTGTCTGTGATGGAGTTCTGAAAGAATGGCTGCCAAGGTCAGTGTCAATCCACACAAGTTCTGCTAGACTGTAGCTGTGGGTCACCTTCCCTGAACACAGAACCTTTCCTGTCTTGCAGTCTTGCTTTTTTAATTCAGGAGGACACTGAGATGGGCTTTGGATTGGCCTTAGGCACGGAGAGTCAGGAAGGTTGAGTCCTTGTTCCACAGCCACCTCAAGATGAGACATGCCACACGTCTGCAGAACAGCAATGTGGGTAGACACAAGTGGAACTTCCCTAGTGACTTGCTTGCTTAGATCACAGTACTGTGAGGAACATTGTTTTGTGAAACAAACACTTGAAAGAGTCCTCATGGTTCTCTCAATTACAGCAGAGATGTGGCATTGTGCATCGATTTGGAGGGCACCAGATTTCAGGTGGACAGCTTTGAACATTCCCCTCAGCAGTTCTGCCCTCTGTGAGTATACCTGCTGGGTTACACCCTTTGTGACAATGGTTTTAACCAGCTCGAGGAACTTTTTGTCATATTCCTGGCGAATTACAATGTTTTCAAAAGAACAGCTGTCACAAAAAGAGCAACATGAACTCTGAAGAACTGCATCAAATGCACAAGTGTTAAGCACTGACACTCTTGATTTGCCAAGTTTAACAGGCTGTTGTTTGTTTCCGTTTTTTAACGGCTGCACTTTGACTTTTTTCCGGTCCACAGATGGGTCTGTGTGCAGCCATTCAGGACAAGGAGCAAGATAGGAACTCATCTTCCTTTTTTTTGGGTGGAACTGCTAGGCCTCTCCAGTTTTCAACAGCATCCTCATCTGTTTGAACAATGTTTGCAGCAGCAGCAGCAGCAGACTCCTCACAAGCATGAACATCCTTTTATCTTTCATCTTTTACACTGTTGGCAGTAGTGGAGACAGGGTCAGGTCCTGTGACAGTAATTAAATCAACTGCATTCTCCTGTTTTGCAGAGCAAATCTGCATGTTTCCTTCGATGAAGGAAAGATGACGAGCCACGAATCGATCCACCCGAATAGGCAGGTTTTCATGCTTGAAAAGTCCATGTTTAATGTTTTTGAATGCTGCTTCAACAGCAGCTGAGCTTGCAGTGATGCTGGTGCTTCGGAAAAGAGGGACCATTATTCCCGTCCAGAGTGGTAAGTAACTTCCGAGTCTTATTATGTGGGGAATAATCTCAGGGAGGAAGTGGATGTTATCTCTGTCTCCATCAGCCTTGGCAAGTGACCTGCTCTCCTCACATATTTCAGTTACCCACTGTCGGGCGGTTGTCTGGATATGACCAAATGCATCCACTGGTTCCTGTCCCTCAACTGTTTCATCTGGAATGATGACAACCTCCTCTGCAATTTGAGCTTTCAGGTATTTCTTGCACCTTTCTGATGGGAGAGGAGCCCCTGAACTGTCATTGCCCTCTGCTTCGCTGAGTGCCACAGTAGTGATGGCATGTATGAGGTTTTTTACATGTTCAACAGATTGTGACTTGACAAGCTGTGCTATTGATCTCACAAAGAAATCTTTAACACGATGTGTTTTCTTTTTCAGGCAGTCCCACTGGCAGATCATCCTAATGCAGTGTGCCACATCAACCCTGACAAAACAAGGGGGCAGTTTTGCAGATGGGTTCCCAAGCAATGCATTAAAGCATTCATTGATGTAGGCCTTGAGGTCAGGGGGAGGGGTAAAAGCCTTGACCAGAGTTCCAAGAATGGCCAGAGAAAAATCACTCACAACTTCTTTTGGAACAGGTGCACCTGCGCGAATCCATTCTGTCAGCCACTGTGTGATAGCGTTCACATCATGTTTCTCTGACAACATTTGCACCACTGGGACACTAGAGCTGTTATGCCCTGTGAGAACACCCTGATATGACCGGAGGAGCCATTTGGTCTCACCAGTTTTTTGACTACTGAGCCAGTTGCATCAAAACACACTGTGTCATAAGATTTATTTAATAAGGTCTTGTACACATGCATTTGTGTTTGACTCCAGTTGTGACAGAAAAACTTGTCCAGTCCAATGTCTTTAATGCTGCTACCGTGAGGTGCACTGTACTTCAGTAGCTGCAATGACAAAATGGGATCTTTGTCACCTAATTCCACATAATTTTTTTCTTGTTTTGCTTTGCGCAGGGTGGCCAAATTTGGTAGATGACTCGGCTCAGGATCTCCAAACTCCATCAACTTCTCTGCCTGCGATGCACGCCACACATGGGGTTCCATTCTGCCCTCACACAGTTCTTTGGCTATCTGTACACGCAACTGTCCAGACATGAAGCGCTTTGAACCGCCAGTGTGCAGGGAGTCATCATTGTTTGTGATGCAACAGTTAAGCACCATCGGGCTGTTAATTGCAGGCTCTCTGTCACAACTCATGTCAAGAAGACCAGAACACTCCTTACAGTGGCCTCTGATTTCAATATAAGTACTTGTGACGGATGGATAAACCTTGGCTCTGTGCAAGTACTTTTCACTGCCTTCCAGATCTGCTCATTTATAACATAAGTCCAGGTGCCAGGTTTCAAAATTGTATATTCTCTTTTTTCGTTTTGAGAATGCTTGTCCTTGTATTCTGCCTTTTCAGGAATAAATTCCTTCCACTTGTCAAAAGGAACTTGAAGCTGAAAATCCTTATCATTTTTAGGTTCGGGGACAAGGGAACCTGATTCAGTGTCAGTGTCATCATTAGTTTCAGGATGACTGAATCCTAAAGCTGTCCAGATTTTGTGTTTGTTTGCCTTGACAAAGGCGTACAGGGCCTTTGCAGAGGTCTTGTTTCCCAGTTGGTCACTCACATCTGTCCATACTCTGGCATTTGCCAGTCAAATGCATAGGAAATTGATCTAGCTAATGGGTTATTTTAGTGAAAATGTATTTAGTTTCCTAATTCCTTTGTTTATGATGCAGATTTTCCTCTTCAATTTTGTCTTTATTGTAGTGTAAATTGTGTATGCCACATCTAACACAATAATATATCATTTTAGCAAGCATAAAGATTCCTAGTCATTGAGGACAGTATTTCTGCATTACCAATATTCTGTGAGCAATGTCTTTCACTCTACATTGTATGGTATTGTTTAAACATTTCACTTACATTGGGCAGAAATCTTGTTTTGCAGACGAATTATAATTCTGTGCTCTGAAAGTGCATGGGAAGGTAGATTTTTGCGCCCTTTTTTCATTCAAAGGTGTGCTTAACTTGTTTGAGCGCACCATAATGGCAAATATATGTAGAGCATGATGCTCCTTTAAAAAAAAAAAAAGTACACATCTAGATGGAACAACATCTTTTTATTGGAATTTCAGACATGTTTTGGACAGGAAGGCAATACAAGGAAGATGCATCAAGAAGTTATGATCACGTAAAGCCATCACGGGTGCGATTCGATTAATGTAGTAAAAAAACAATGTACGATCCAGTCCTGAATGGATTCAAAAAAGAAAACCAAAGTGAAGCATGACAGTGAGTTACCAGCGTCGCTTGATAATAAAACTCTGAATATCAATAAAAGCACTTTTGAGCGAATATGTTTACGGCACTTAAACCAATTGAAAATATACGAGACCATTTCCGGGGAATCCCCGGAGGGAGGGGTGACGTCATCGCCCGACAATAAGACTTAAAATATCTATAAAACCAAAACAGCACAAAGGAAAATATTTACAGCACAAACGAAGCACAAACAAACGCGACCATTCTGGGTCGATTCGGAGCAGATGGGGGGCTGAGTGACCTCAGGATGACCTATATAATAATAGTTAATAACTCAAAAACAGAAACAGCACAAACGAAACTTTTTACAGCACAAACCAGCACAAACAAATGCGACTATGATCCCGAAGTTTTGCGTGGGGTGGGGGGCCAACTTCACGCAGGTGAAAAAACGTACTATCAACCTTTTCATTGGCAAAGCAACCACAGTCAAACTTTTCATTGGAAAAGCAATCACACTCAACCTTTTCATTGGCAAAGCAACCACACTCAACCTTTTCATTGGCAAAGCAATCACACTCAACCTTTTCATTGGAAAAGAAATCAGACTCAGACTGTGAATCTTACCCCCGGGTCAAGAATGTAACAGAAGTTATTCTGTTCTTCGTGATCCTCACACCTTCACTGCACCGACTAATGCTTTTTGTGACATGTACACTGATCTCGATCATGTAAAAAAAAAAAAAATGGTCTCAACCTCTTTGTTAACCCTTCTGTCTGTATTACTCGTCAAGACCCCAAAGGCACATATTTGGGTACCACTGCAGGATGTAATATCCCTCTTAATGACTCCTGCTCTTTCTTTCTTCCTTCTATGATAAATTTGCTGTTTATTGGAATTGTGCTACTGATTTTGTTTTTTTTCTTGTTGTGTTATTCCTGCACCAGAGCTCGGGTTCAGCACCTAGAGAATCAAACTGTTCAATATCAACTCCTTTCCATGACTTCCCCTGTTATTAAGAATTGTGAGAGTCCAGCAGCAACAGTGATGATGAAGAAGACTATAATCCGTAAATATTGATATGCTGTACCTTTATGAAGTTTTGACTTGAAGTGGTTACACATTGTCATTGTAATTACGGATGTTTGGTTTGCTGTGACTGCACTCACATTTAAGAAAATCAAGTATCATACGGTGTGATTAAGATGTAATCAAAAGGAGGAATGTTATGGAAAATTTTACTCCATGTGTACTACGAAGGTCTCATAGAATCTGTCATATGAAATGTATCTGAAATGTCTTAGAATACTACATGCACAGCATATTGGGTGTTTTGTTTCCCATCATTTTGTTCCCTTTATTCTGTTTCTCACACTCTGTACATGTGGGAAGACTCACCCAGGCTCTTTCTCACTGGACTCCATCTCCTTCTCAGCCTTGGGAGATGGTAAATAGTCATGTAGTCTCTTTTCTCACACTAGGGGATAGATTGTGCCCTGCCAGGTGGGCAGTGTCTCTATGTGGCGTGATCTGTGTAATGTGATGGAAATATAAAAGTGTTCATGTTTGCCTTTTCTCGGGGCCTCTTTCTCTCCTCACCGTGTAAGAGAGGGGTCTTCCAACGCTTATCTTGCCTTCGAATAAATGTTCACTGAGACCAGATCGATCTTGGGGTTCCTTTTTAAATAGATCTTCTCACTCTTTATTTTCACTCTTTGGTACTGGGAAAAATTCCACAACAGTACGACGGGGACGGAGCTACTGAATGTGCGGCCACTCGCATCGGCGCACAGGTGAGAACATGACCTGCCTTTATATAGATATAGATTATGTTTGTATCAGAGATTTGTGGTGTTCATCAGAAAGACATCAGACTCTTGAAATAGATAAACTACCAATAAAAAAATACAAGGTAATGACCTACTTTCTGTTTCCTTTTGATTCAAAGTACAAATGTGCAGCTCGTCTGACCTGACAGACCGGTACGCCTTGAATTCAACAAACGAGATCACAGCAGACCCCTTGTACCCCCCTCCAGTCTGAGTATGAAGTCCTGACATCAGGGTGCAGGTACAGATGGATGAGGCTTCACATCCTTTGTAGCACACAGAATCCAGCTGCTGATCTGATCCTGCAGGAGGAAGTCAACACTCCATACTGGCTGGAACCATGTTCATTAAAAACATCAAGCTCAGAGATAAGACGCTTCAATCAGTAGATCTCTAATAAAGGACGTGACGGCTGTGAGTGTGCATCAGCGGGTCAGAGATCACGGTCAGCGTACAGAAGCTGCACAGTTTGATTCTTCTTCTGATGTTATAAAATGGTCAACATCACCACACCAAATCCAAGGCAGACTGTCATCTTTGTGCGACTGGGTTGCGAGATATCATGTGAAATGTCTCCAGAGACATTGTTGCCTGAAAGATTGGCCTTCCACTCTCTTCATTCCATAGACTTGCAGTTGCTTCTCCCTTTGACCTGTACACTCCAGCTGATACCAGAATTCTTATGTAAGCATGCAAGTCAGTCTGATCCATGGCTTCCATTTCTCTTCAAACACCTGCCTCCCCTCCAAGTTGTTCATGTCCACTAATCCTCTCTATTGGAGGGGATATGAAGAGCTGAAATGCTGATTGAATATCATCAACATGTGTGACAGCAAATATTGTAGGACCTGGAGTCATTTTGATGACAGTCTGCCTTGGATTTGGTGTGGTGATGTTGACCATTTTATATTACCGTCTTTAGATGCCCATGTCTCCTCTGTGGATGATGATTGCTGCATTCCCTGGTTTTCCTCTGATGGAGCGAAAACAGCAGACTCGTCCTCTGAATCCTCCTCATCATAGGAACATTGACAGTCTGGACCGTCAATAACATTGTCCTCAGTTTCTGAAATATCATCTGTCTCTGAAATGTCTTCCTCTGCATCACTATCCCCGTTCAAAATCTGTGATAAAGCTTCTTCAGCTGTATACCTCTATGGAGCTCATTTTTGGTGTCTTTGTCAAAGAGTTGACATGAGGAAAGTGACAAGGACAAGTGTGAGACAGGAGTCCTACTCACACCTGGCTCTGAATGGCTATAAATAAAAGTAATTGGGCAATCAAAAATAAAGTACATCAAAGAGACATACTCATATTAAAGTGTCCGGGTCAAAATGACCCACAACATCATCTTTGTATATAAACTCTGAACAGAAAAGTCAGTACACATCAAAGAGTCCAGATGTCACACACAAGTTCATGACCCCAGGTGAGGAAAAGTCACAAACTTTCATGAAGAAAAAGAAACGATAACTAGTAATTTCTCCTTTTTTCTGGGAGCTCCTGAGCTCTCTTAGGTTCCTCAGGACTGTTGGTGAGGATGGCCTCAAGCAACACAAAAACTGAAATGGGTCAAATTTCCCTTAACATAATACAAGGATTGAAATACTACATTTCCAGCGAAAACCTATTACTTATTCATACGCAAACAAGCCTCACACCAGGAATGTGTGATGACTTTGTACTGTTGACTTCTGTAAGCAGAGGGAGGAGGAGGAAGTTGAGAAAGCAAATAAAATGACCCTGCCTTGGAGCCGTCATTAAAAATCTGCTGAGCAATTTAGAAACTGAAAGAGATTAAGGTCTGATCTAAGGTCACTGTTTGAGTCATGCCAAGAGTAACTATATTTAGGATTGGCTCAACAACTTTGTGCGTCACTCAGCTTCTTCATATAAACTGAATGTGAGCAGAGCTGCATCAAATGATGAACACAGAGATGGTGAGTACTTTTTCTTGTTTCCTCAAGATAATTAAGTGTTGGTTGGATTATAGAAACTATAAATCTGTATCTCAAGGGAGTACGGGGGCAGACAACTGCTTGGGGCCCCAGACAGGTAGGGGGGCCCCTTTCCTCGCTATGCATCACCTGCATGAGAGGAATTATCTGTGCACAGGAGAGAAAACAGGAGAAGGAAACAGCATCAGGACCATGGCAGACATGAGGTAAATAAAGATGGCAGGACCTTCCAGATGTGCCAGAGGCCCCAACAGTCTCTAGAATCTCCTCTGAGCTGAACCGAGCGGTGAAGCTTTCCTTTCTACTGCTTGCATGTAAAGTTTTAAAAGTTGGATTTTGATGCCGTCTGTTTCTCTGTGACAAACTTGAACCATAAATGATGTTAAAGGTGAGGATGTTCAATGTGGCAGAAAGGAGAGAAGACGCAGCTCTGTGGGACTCCAGTATTTAAACAAGTGAAACGATGATTGATCCTTTGAAGAGGTCAAACTTGTCTGTGTTAAAAACAGTGTCGTGCCAGAGTCACGTTCATGTGACGTAAACCTTCTGCTTACTAACCAGGACTCTGGTGTTTGTCTCCTCTCCAGATGAAGTCGGTCGTGTTGTTGCTGTCGGCTCTGGCGGCTCTGTCTTCAGCCGGTTCTCTCGACGTCAGGAGCAGCACAGAGTGGACAACAGGTAAACGTTAAGGAGAATCACAGTCAGCTGATTCTCTCGGCCAGGTAGATTTAACACACGAGGAATTTAACTCTGTGCTCTCGCTTTACAAAGTAAACATTAAATAATAACAGTTAGCTAAAATATAAACAGGTAATTATAAGACTAATATATACAATACTAAATTTAAGATAATAGTGCAGGGGTCTTTATAAGATAGGAAAGCAGGAAGTGCTGAGAGGAGAGAGAGTGGGTCGAGGTCAGATTGGAAAGTAACTTCTCACTCTTTGTTTCTTCGTGTACTAAAGTAAAGTGCTGCTTCATTTTCTCTCTCCTGTCTCCTTCATAGAGTCAGATCTAAATGGCAGTCTGAACATCACTGTGAACCCATCATTGGGAATGAATCCTCATTTTCTGCCTGTGAATCAGTTCAGACAGAAGAGGGAGGTTCAATCCTCCCCCGGCCTGTCGGAGGGAGAATCTTTCCTGAAATGGGTGACCTGGAAAAACTCTCTACCAAACAATGCAGTTTCCATTTATAATTATGATGTTGGTCGTACTGATTACGTCTGCAAATACAAGTGTCACGTTGGTTTTTATACCCCCACTAAGGGTTCTTTCTGTTACTATGCAGACGCAAAGAAAGAACATACTGGTTTCCCGTTTGAGATCCTGGTGAACAAAAACAACTTTGAGATCCTGGAGTGGAAGGATGGTTCAGGTGGTTCAGTGCCCAAAAACTCAGTGAGAACCTGCCCTGCAGAGAACATATTTGTAGGCAAGAACAAATATGGACTTGGTAAGGTTAATACAAACAAGAAGCTCTTCTACTTGGCTTGGAAGGGTTCTGAGCGTACGTTCAAGGACAACCAGGTCCTGACCGTGAGTGAGAATATAGTCAGCCAGCAGATTGACAATGTCAGATACATCACTAGTCGATCAGAAATGACCAAATATCCCCCAGAGATCATCCGTGAGTCTATAATCAAGAACCTTCAATGCCACCCAGTGGAGAGAACAGACACTCTCTCAAAGACGTACCAGGTGGCTCAAAAATGGGACTTTGGTTTTTCTATCACAGCCGGGGTTAAGACAAGCTTCACAGTCGGTATCCCCTTCATTGCTGACGGAAAGATTGAAGTCGGCCTTGAAACAACATTCCAGCTCACTGAGGAAAGCACGGTGACAGAAACGGTCCCTGATAGTGTTTCTGTGCAGCTCACAGTCCCTCCTAACAAATCCTGCTCTCTTAATATGATGCGATATAAGAACAAGCTCACCATCCCGTTCACTGCACGCCTCAGACGCACCTATGGAAACGGCGAGATCCACACCATGGTCTTCTCTGGGATGTACAAAAGTGTTCAGGGGGCTAAAATGGAGGTGGTGCTCGATAGATGTCAGCTAGTAGAGAACTCTCCTCCATGTGCATGAAATGTAAAGTCCACCATCATGTTTGAAAAATGATTTATGTTTTATTAACTTCCACTTTATAACAATATACATAAAGGCAGTCTGATGAACTGAACATGATTATAGATCTTGATGAATCATTTGAACTTGATTAAAGAATCACAGCATTTTAAAATCCACTCAGAGTTTTGTCTTTTGTTTGGATGTTGAAGAGTTTGACTAAAGGGTTTAAAGTGTAACATTTGCATTTCCCCTCAGATTTTATAAGGTACATATATATATATATATATATATATATATATATATATATATATATATATATATATATGATGTGATGTGAGCTCTCTGTTCATAGATAATTAAAATCAGTGTGGGTCCAGTAAACAAACAGATATTCTCGTAACCCTAACCCAGATATTCTTGTAAAGATGAACGGTGGATGTTTTGGCAGCAACATGTTGTCATTCTGAGATTTGTCTTTAGTTTGTGAGCCTCCTGTTGCAGCAAACTACCGATATATGTTTTCTAACCTTCACTTCATCCACATGCTCCTCCTTCTCCTCCTCCTTATAATCACATTTCTCTTCACACTGTCTTCAACTAACAAACTCAAACACAGAATGCACAGGTCTCTTTAACATTTCAGTCCTGTTAAGTTACTGCTAACAACTTGACAGAGCATTTCCTGTCATAGAAATCCTCTAACTGCCGGAACCAGCAGGATGCTTTTATTTTGAAACATACAGGCAAGCTGCTACATCCGGTTGCCGAATTAGCGTAGTTGAAAGGCAAGCTAAATAACAATACTTAATTAACACTAAACACTTTGGGCTCAATCACAACTGTCTAAACATGACGTAATAAGTGTATAAATCAGGGGTCGGCAACCTTTAACACCGAAAGAGCCATTTGATCCGGTTTCCACGGAAAAGAAAACACTGGGAGCCGCAAATACTTTTTGACATCAAAAATGAATTTATTTATGAACGCATTTATGAAATAGAAAAAATATTTAAAAAAACAACAACAACTTCCCTTTCATGCTTCGGGGTTCACCCCAGCCGTACACTTATTAGTGCTTTGACTACCCTTTTGAAGATGGGCTATCATCTTATCTAAAATGAAGATAACACCGTATATATTGCTTTTTTTTTTACCTTTACACTTTGTATAAACAACTAAAGTGTGTTGCTTATGAAATCTACGAAGTGCTACAGAGAAAATTCAATTTTATCTATGTAATGAACACATTTTGAACACTTGAAATAATAATACAATGTCTGAATGTCTTTCAAATAAATTAAAAAGATGAACTTAAATTATCCATGTAGCAAACAAAAGCAAAAAATGCCGTGAGCCGTCATCCTTTTATCGCCTTTGGGCTTTCAGAGCAAGTAGCAGAGCCTTGGCCTGAATTAAAAAAAATAAATTGGGGAAAAAAGCACTGTGTCACTAAACAATGAAAAATAAATATTTGCAAAATGCTGCTCATGAAAGTTTTCACCTCTCCCAAACATGCAGCAAAACGATTCAGCACCTCTCCTCTGGACAGCCACCGGACTCTGTTGTGCAGCAGGAGATCAGAGTATGTGCTGTCCACCTCATCCAGTAACGAACGGAACTGGCGGTGATTTAAACCTTTTGCCATTATTTTATTGACAATCCGAATGACAACATTCATGACCTCTGTGCATTCTGAAGGAAAAGTTTGCGCGCACAATGCCTCTTGGTGCAGGATGCAGTGAAAAGTGAGCAGCTTTCTATCCAGTGACTTCTGCAGCAAGGCCACAAAGCCCCTGTGCACTCCAGTCATACTCGGTGCCCCATCAGTAGCCACTGACACTAGGTGGGTTGTTTTTATTCCTTTGGCCCGTAAACAATCAAGCATAGCCTCACAGATGTCCTCTGATTTTCTGCACAATTTCATGCTTGTTTTTAAAGTCCGCGAATAGGTGTTCTGAAATCTTAAGGAATGATTGTTTCATATAGTCTCCATCTGTGAACGGTCTCCCATGCCTGACTGATTCCTGAGCGGCCACAAAACTTGCATATGTAGTTGAATTTGCAGACTTCACCCACTTCTTGAAGTGATTTTTCGTCAGATCAGCCTTCCGCATCAGTTCCGAAACAGCTTTTTTTCTCTCTTCTCCCTCTGGATATTTTTCAGCAAAGGCTCTGTGTGTATTGTTGAAATGTCTTGTGACATTTGACCGTTTATTGTTAGACAGTTTTTCTCCACAAATTAGGCATACTGGTAGGCCACTCTCATCAGAGGTAAATACAAATGAATCTGCCCAGGCATCATTGAATGTTCTATTTTCTTCAGATATTTTTCTTTACTTACATTACACTTTACACTTTACTTACACTTTCAACCCCAGCAAGGCAAGTATGGAGAACATACTTGCCTTGCTGGGGTTGAAAGTTGCGACAAATGGACCGTCGTTTTGGCGGGTATACCGGCTTTCGCGAGTATGACGTTTATTTTGAGCGACGAAAAACAAAAACATATATTTATTCTAATATGTCAAGATCACAATAATCTTCCAATTTAGAACTAAAATATTAAAGAACACAAATAAAATACACTTCAATTAAATACTTAGTTTTTTTTAGTAATTTATTTCCCCAAGCCACTCAGAGCCGCAGTATAAGGATGAAAGAGCTGCATGCGGCTCCGGAGCCGCGGGTTGCCAACCCCTGGTATAAATGAACATGCCTTTAACTCAACATGACGCATCTCACGCTGACGCGCAGAGTCACGTGAGCAGAGGGACGTAAATTAGCGTGCACGCTATCAGCTGTCATTAACGTGTCTGATCATAGCGCGAGCACGCGGGCTCCGACTTTCATTCATATCAACCAAACAACATCCATATGAGGAAACAATATGACAAATATGCAAGAGATGAATACTCACACTTTAATTTGGGCACAAACAGCTTCTATTAAGTTATCACGTGACAACTGAAGCTCACTCGTCAGCTTGAATTTCCCTCGTGATCAATAAAGTATCTATCAATCGATCTGTTGATACTGCGTGCCACTCATTAGAATATCAGGACTGATCACATGGGCAGGCTCACTTCTCGCGATATCAGTCAATAACATGTCCGTGACTTTGGGCCTTTTCTAAAGACACACACACACACACACACACACACACACGAATGTAAGCTGTGACGTCATTAGAAACTGTCTGTGTTCAGTTGACAGGAGAAGAAAGAGAAGAAAAAACAGGCTGTGAGGGGCAGAGAGGAAGGGACAGAGAAGGAGCGGAGTCCGTGCAGATAGCATGAAATAGATCAGACACAACTTTAATGTTCTTCTTCAAATCGATGTGAAAGTTATCCAAAAGGAGGGTAAAGATTTTTGGTTGCAGCAGGATTAAGGAGGACCACTTTTCAGTGGTTTTATGACCGCTCTCCGGTTGTTGTTGTTTTCTGTGGTTGATTCCAACCACAAAGCAAAGCGGCCATCACAGCAGCTGCAAGGTGGAGGATCCAGTCTGCACCTGTTTCTCCAGTGGGACTCCAGATCAGACATGAACCACATCAAGATATATGGACCCCAGACTATCTAAGTGACTCACTAAACAGAAAACACTTTGACTGAAACTAAACTATTGACTTGAAACGTTTGATGCCTCTCTACACCTGAAGAGGATTATATAAAGACTAAAGAGGAGAAATGATTTCACCTTGTTGCCACATACAACAGTGTTTGTTTTCCTCAGCATGCTCCTCTGAACCCAGCTGTAGATGTTGCTGTAGTCCTGCTTTAATATGCATTTAAAACATGTCACACTAAGTCGTGGTTACAAGTATATCACAGTGAAATACAAACCTGCTGTGTTGTCTTTGTTGTCATCATTTACAGGTCCTGTTGAGAATTTGTTCAGTGTGAGATGATGAGTGTGATGTTTCTTCAACCTGGAGGAAATGAAGAAGAAAGTGAAAGACTCAGATCCAGCACATTAAAATGAGTGGAAACTACAGCGCTCAATAAATAAAAGAGGCCATCAGCCTGTTTCCTCTTCTCTTGTTGAATACTTTTATACCACTGTTATTTCTGTTTGATTGTTTCCATTAAATGAACATGTGTTTGTTTCTGCAGGTAAAAAAAGAAACAGTGAGAATAAAAAGCAGACACATTCTCTGCTGCCCTCTGCTGGAGACAATGCAGTAAAACAGGTGATCTTATGCACACACTCTGGGACTGTTGTTTCAAAACACTGGAAAAATATTAAAGAGGAGAAAATTATGAAAAGTGAAATTCCATGAAAGGTTCAGTTCAACCTACTTGGTGTTATACCGGACGATATTTTCACTGCTGACAGAAGATATATTGTGAATATTTTATTATCGGTCGCCAAGAAAAATAAAACAGCAACATGGAAGAATGTTAAACCAGCGAATGTGGCTGAATGGAAGCAAAGATTGAGACAAGTTTATCTCATGGAAAAAATGACAGCATCATTACAGATGAAAAGGGAGCGTTTTGATTGGAGGTGGAGCACAGTCGGAAAACACCTGACAAAGTGAAAAACTTTCTCTCTCTCTCCCATGAATTGAACCTTTCAGGGGTTGACTGGGGAGCTGTTCTTCTTCACAGCATCAGTCCAGGAGATCCATTCTAGACACGTGTGACCCGTGTGTACGTTCTGCGTCGTGTTCTGCTGTTTCAGCAATGTCTCAGGAGACAGCTTGTAGTTCTTGTATTCTGTATTCAACAGATAAAAGTACAATCAACAGGTCGTGTGTGGAGTCAAGCATCTCCCCTCTGAGCAAACTGTCAACGGCTCTGTGTTTACAATCATACATTACACATTCATTCATAATAAGTTCAAATAGAGATACATGTACATTAAATACAACATCATACACATATTTAGAAAACTAACTTCAATATATTATTTACGAAAACAGCAGATTAATAATATGAAGCCAGAAAACCAGTTCCTTTTGATATCTACACAGAAAAATTAATCACAGCTGCTCTACATCAATCAATTAACAACTGACATATATTAAGACTCAAAAACACCTCTCCATACCAGATAAAAGTATAATCAATCAGCCGCTAACATTTGCTACCAAACTAATGAACAACATTATATATGATATTTGTCACGGATCAGAGGAAGAGACCCAAACGCACGACTCCAGGGCGAAAGGCAGTTTCAAAAATCCATTTTAACTGTACGCAGGGTTCGGTACACGGGAGTCAAACACTAACAGGTTCAGATTCCAAAAGTCAAGACAGAAAAATGCTGGAACGCAGACACTGGGAACAAGACGACATAGAGACAAAAATACAAGACGAACTGGCACAGAATGAGGGGAAGGCAGACATTATATACTGAACAGGGGGAAGAGTTAACAAGACACAGGTGAGACACATCAGGTCATCAGACAGGAGGGAAACAAGGAACAAAGAGCACAAGACCAGAAACTGAGGACAAGAACAAGTAAAACACAACACTGACAACACCAAAACCAGATATATAAAATAAAACAGGAAACACCAAAGACTAACGTAAATACCAGACTATGAAATATTAAAGCACACAAGAGAAACACTGACAACAAGACAAAGACTAAATATAAAAATCAGAAACACTTGGACGCAGGGAAACACTTTGAAAACATGACAACTAAAGACAAGACAGGACATCAAGATCATGACAATATTGAAAACTTTACAAAACTGATACAGGATCAATCGAATATGATCAGAAACAGAAGACCACCGTTTGATTACATCTAAACAATAAAAATGAGTTTATTGACGGAGCGTGAGTCATCATTGACCGACCTCTGATCAAACATCTGTGTCATTTAAGTATGTTGCAAAAAGAGTCGCCCTTTCCACATGTACCTGTGTATGTGAAATCAGTGAACTAACACAGCTGGGTCTCTACTCGGGCTGTAACGCTACACAAACATTTGGGTTGGGTACGGTTCTCAGTCCTTGAAAGACAAAGAAAGAGACACATACTCTGTGTATTCTTCAGTTCATTCAGTTTTATTATCACCATACTATCATCATAATATTCACCCAACATTTCATTGAACATATCGATGAGAATAAACTCCAGGCAGTATTGTTGAGTCTTGATGCGGTAAAAGCCTTCGATCGGCTCAACTGGGACTTTCTTTAAAGAGTAGGAGAACATTTTGGATTTCAGCAGACCTTCATTCAGACTATTCAAGCACTTCAGAAGTGCAAGAATCAAAGTGAACGGAGCCATATCAAAGAAATGTCAGTTAGACAGAGGGGATGCCCAATAAGCCCCTTACTGTCAGCCATCTTTATTGAAGCTTTAAGCCAAGCCACCACTCAAGACAATAATATTAAAGGTATAAAACATGAGCCAGGCACAAGAGGTGGATTTGCTGGATGGATTATATGTTAATAAAAGAAAGAGTCAAAACAAGTTGAACATTGTGGTTATATGATATATGGTAAAAGAAACAGAGCGAGATAAAAAAACAATAAATTCAAGCATTTCTTACTTCTTTCCCGTCTTTAAACAACACAAATAAAATACTTGAGAGTGAACATCCTGAAAGTTTTGACTCATTTATATGAACTCCACTTTATTGAAGACACAAATACAGGAGGATGTAAGGAGATGGAATTCCAATATGAAGCTTGGAGTGGAGGATGGAGTCTGTGAGAATGAACATCTTGTCCAGAATCTTCTGTTTGTTTCAGACTCTTCCAATAGAAAGAAGAGAGAAACAGTTCAATGAGTGGGATAGACTAATATCACGGTACATATGGCGAGGGGAAAAGACCAAGGAGAAGATTTCAAACTCTTCAACTGCAGAAGAAGAAGGGCGCTCTAACACATTATGATATATCTGCACAGTGGAGAACCCTGGTTTGCTGGTGCAGATCTGATTATCAAGCCAGATGGAAAACTATTGAAGAGAAGTTGTCAGAGAGCGTCCCAATCCAGGCATGTTTAGGGGATCAAAGATTGGTTGAAAAGCTCCTGGATAAAGGGAATAGCTGGATGAATGGATCCCTGAAAACATGGTTCAGTATTATCAGCAGGACTGGCCTGTCTGATGAAATAAAGATACTGAGGTGGTGCTGGCATGACCCCGACTTCACCCCCAACAAACTGGATGTTCCTTACAAGTGATGGACCAAACAAGGCCTCTCCTCTTACTCTTCTTTTTTTAACCAGCAAACATTTCCAAACACTGAAAAGACTCTTTGCTTCAAGATTTCTTCAAATACGCCACCATTCAAACAGTTTGATGACAGAGACTGAAAAAGTCTTTGACAATAATCTCATACAAGTTTTCATAGCTGCCTATAGAGGGGACTCTGGGATTCAAATCATTTGCAGGTTGTATAGAGGGCTACAAGAGGAACACAGAGAACATACCACCTACATCAAACACAAACGGGAAAAGGAAACTAACTTCCACATCTGTGAAGAAGCTTTTGGGAAAATACTGTGAGTTTGAGTGGAAGATCACAAGCTCCATCTCATGGAGAACATTGGGTTGGAAGAGTCTGATTAGATACTTTATTAAAGCTGTTCAGAAATCTCATGACACAGACTCTATCTCACTTCTCTTCAGTGCTATCTCCTGGCTCCTGGGCCCAACCCCACATAGTTCTAGACCGGCCGTGTTAAGGATGGTCCCAAAGCTCTTATACTGAAAGAAGGAGAGAGGAGGGAGATCTGAGGAGAGAGCTGACTTTACCCAAGTCTTTTTACTGACAGACAATATCTCTGTGCATCTCTGCTGGGAGGGACTAAGACACAAGTGGAGGACACTTGGATGCAATGAAGGGAACTGAGATGTACCCATAGACTCTTCTAGCTGCTGGAGGAATTGTGGCTCACAGGAAGCAAATCACTACCACCTGTTCTGTCCTAAAAAACATAGCTTCTGCTGTGAGATCCACAGAGAACCAACAGATGTCTTTAAAGTCAGATGTTACCCAGGAATGGGACCAAGTCTTCCTTGCTAACCTGCATTCATCCACTAAACCAAATACTCATTTGGAAGCCTGAACATTGCAGGCAGAAAGGCCATAACAAAGAAATGTTCCTCCACCAGTGGAAGACTGCTACCATGTAGTTCATGGAATCTATTCAATGACACAGATCACTTGTTCTCTGAAGCTTCACAAAAACTCATTTGAGGATCTCTGGATAAAATGAAAATCCTATATCTCCCCTAAACTCCCATCTTTTCTTTCAACTGCTTTTCCTTTAGTTATGAACCCCTGTATACTTTGTTTTTGTCTTTGTTTTTCTTTTCAGTGGGAGATCACCTCATCTCTTACATCTGATTTTTTTTGTTCTGTGTTAAAGCACAAAAACATAAAAGGAGGAATCACTCTATTGTTTAAGCACAAATGACTGTACTGTACAAATGTCTCTGAATATGTGTGATTACAAATACAATTGAAAAAAAGAAATATGATTGAAATGAAGTGTGAGCTGATTCCTCTGTCAGTCCCTGATGGATGAAGCTCTCCTCAGCTTGCAGAGCTTCTCCACATACAAGATGGTGGAGGTTCCTCCTCTGTGGATCATCAGCTGCTCCTCTCTGCTCCACCAGAGTCCTGATCACTCACATTATCACAGAGATCACCATCTCCAGCTAATGAGAGAAGAAGAGAGATGACAGAAATCATTTTCATCAGCTGGGAGTCATCAGATTCCCCCACAGCGCTGTAACTAAGCTCCGCCCCCACTCCACCTTTGGACTTTAACACTGAACGGTTTCATGTTGGTGTCTGAGTGTGAGTTTACACTGAGTTATGAGAGCTTCACGTCCACACACACTCAGACACACACAGCGTCGTTCTGTCCTACCAGCTCTGACAGCCGACTGTTCTCCTCTCCACTTTAAAGAGTCAGAGCAACACATTCAGTTCAGAGAAGAAACAGGGCTTATTATAGTCAGGTCAAAGGTCAACTAACCATGGGAAGAAAATAGAAGAAGCCGTAGTTTGGACATGAATCCTCTCTGATGTTTCTTTGTTTCTGTCAGTTGTCCTTCCTGCATTTGTTCCTGCAGCTGTGTAACTTTAGTCTTTGAGCCTGTTTGTCTTCAACTTCTTCATATGATTCATATCGTTTGTTCACAGTCTGTGAGATATTGTGATAGGTTATATGAAGATAGCCCCGCCCCTTTTATGAAACTCTGGGTTTACTTCTCAGGTTGATCACCAGCTTCATGTGACTGTTCAGCACCATCTCTTCTGTCAGGGTTAGTGAAGCCAGATCACAGAAAACAAACCCTGAGTATGTTGAACTCTCTTTGTAGCAGAGAACCAAGAAAAGGATTTCTCCAACAACAAACAACAAGAATGTAAATATATGTATGAGCTGATATGTGGAGGCTTTACTAAAGAACATTGAGAGACTGACCTCACAGTCTCCAGTCCATAGTTTGGATTCTTCTGAAGATCACTCAGCAGCTTCACGTCTGAATCCTGCAGCTTGTTGTTAGTCAGGTCCAGCTCTCTGAGATGGGAGGGGTTGGACTTCAGAGCTGAGGCCAGAGAAGAACAGCTGATCTCTGACAAACTGCAGCCCCACAATCTGAATAAAGAATAAAAGAAGTAAATGTAGATGACAGTGAGCTTTATACATGAATGTGTGATGTTGTCCACATGAACACACTGATGTGATCATCATCTGTTCATTCACACATTGAAGGACTTCATAGTGATTCATTCATGTTTTTGTACTTCCTGATCATTCTTAGATTGAAACGTACAATATGTTGAATTTTATTAGAATCTTTACATTTAAATATCTGAATTCATTTCAAATGGACTAAACCCATGTTAAAATAACAGTCAACAATGAAGTCTTGAAGCATTGTGATGCTAAAGTGTTTGTTCAGCATGCTGGTAACTGTAAGAGTGGACTGAATCTATTTGATATTAATATGAGGCTGTGATAGAGCTGTCACCTTTCTCTCCTCCTTTCTTCTCTGAGGGAGAAACTCTTCATCCTTACATTTGGACTTTAGGAGCTCTCTTAAGGACTGACATGCTTTGTGAATAACCTTGATCTTTACCAGGATCTAGTCTTTAATCTAAGTAGAAATGTAGCTGCAGCGTGTTCCAGCTCCAGCTGTCTGCCACTGTGGCTGAAACTTCTCTTCTCCCTTCTGTTGTCCTCGTGCCCTGCTGTCACTCTCCACTCTTCTCAGGACTTTTTTCATTTCAATCTTGATTTGAACCCGTCTGTTGTCGGGATCTGATGCTTTTAAAGCCTTGAACCAAAAGTCTTTTTCATGACAGAAAGCCTGGGCTAAAATCTGTGTGCCAGTGCACAATTCAAGTGTAGCGAGCGCTCACAGGAGTGACAGCAGTGAAGCTGTCGGGTACGTTGACAACACGTCCAACTTATTAAAGCAGTCAAAAAGATAGCACGCCAACGTGAACATCACTGCAAGCAGGAACAAAGAGAGTGTGGAGCAAAGCCAAGTCTCCTTTGCATTTAAACAGCCTCTTGATAATAATTCTGAACGGGCCAAAGACATAACAAACACCACTGCTGTTTTTATTACAGTGGATTACATGCAGAATGGGACTTTGTGTTTTTACAGCTTCTTATATTGACAGAGGGAAATATGAATAGTTGTGAGATGAAACTGTCCCAGCTTTATTTTGTGCTCTAAAAAGTGCTGACTTCATAAACAGAAAGGTGTCAGTGTTTGTCTCTGTCATTTAAAACACATCTTTTTTTATATACTATAGGCTATATGGATGATTTTATTTCATTCATTTCTTTTATTGACTGGAGACTCTTTTGATTATAAGTATATTTGATTTGATGTTATTTTTGAATGTTTCATTTAAAATGTCATGAAAAAGAAACCTGAGCAGGTGAAGTCTGAACTGTCCATGCTGAACTTAAGACAATGTGTAAAAGGGAAGTTGTAAATGTTCCTGATAAAGAAAAAGAAAGTGTTGCATCAGGTCCCTTACTGGACCCAAAATGTACCCAACCCAATCTTCAGAACTGAGAACCGTACCCAACCCAAATGTTTGTGTAGCGTTACAGCCCAAGTAGAGACACAGCTGATAGTAAAATCATTTCATCAAGTTCTCAACAAATCCAAATGTGAACCATGTTTGAACAGCATCCCCCCCTTTTTAAAAGCAGGAATAAGACGGGGGTCCTTCATGTTGTAGCTCACCTCTTTTTATGTCTGATTATTTGATGTTTCTGTAAAAGTCTGACAGAGTTGACTCAAATCTGGGACACAACTTTAACAGGTCCAAATGTTCCTAAAAACATTTTAAAGTGTCGATGACTATAATAGTATTTTACACCTTTAGTATCAGAAGGTTTTATAGTTTGAAGAGTTTGACTCTTTTTTAAATAGTATAAAGTTTTAAATTGTTTTCTGCCATCGGGCAGGTTTAGACATGAAACAAAGAAATCAGAACCAACATTTGGGATTTCAAATTAGTTTCATCATAAAAATCTGTTAAAGGGATTTTCATTAAAAAAGGAATAAGTTCATTTGTAAGTGGTATTTTTAAGTTTGTTTGTCTGGGACATGATGTTTCCCAATTCTCAAGAATGGGTGAAATTCAAACAGTCAACACAGTTTCTATTATATTCATATCTATATTACAGTCAGTGATCTGACCTCAGAGTCTCCAGTCTGCAGTTTGGACTCTGCAGATAATCACACAGCAGCTTCACTCCTGAATCCTGCAGCTTGTTCTCACTCAGGTCCAGCTCTCTGAGATGGGAGGGGTTGGACTTCAGAGCTGAGGCCAGAGAAGAACAGCTGATCTCTGACAACCTGCAGTTCCACAATCTGAATAAAGAATAAAGGAAGTAAATGTAGATGACAGTGAGCTTTATACATGAATGTGTGATGTTGTCCACTTGAACACACTGATGTGATCATCATCTGTTCATTCACACATTGAAGGACTTCATAGTGGTTCATTCATGTTTTTGTACTTCCTGATCATTCTTAGATTGAAACGTACAATATGTTGAATTTTATTAGAATCTTTACATTTAAATTAGAGCTGCAGCTATCGAATATTTTAGTAATCGAGTATTCTATCGAATATCCGAATCAATTAATCGAATAAATCATGCTTTTGCTTAATTAAGCTTTAACTCGTCTCGGGTCTTCCCTATAAACCTGCTTCTTAGCAGTTACCATGGTAACGCCTGCTTGTTACAACCAACCATGTTTTAATGGCTGAAATAACAAAGTGTTTTGTGTAGCCTACACATCTGTTACATTTAATTGAGAAAGCATTATGTTCTGTTGAATCAATCACAGCTTCAATCATTTTGTCAGATCAGGAAATTGAGAAAATTTGCTTGTGTGCATTCAGCGCGCTCACAGACTACAGAGACTACAGAGTAGTGATGTGTCGGCTCTAAGACTCGGCTCTTTGAAGTGAACGACAGGAGCCGGCTCGTCATTGGAAGCCAGATGGGAGCCGATTAGTTTTTGTCTTGTCTTTTTTCTGTTAAAGCCGGATATCATTGGTGAAGATGTGCGGTTGCGTCTGTGTCCTCACTGAGCAGGGGGAGGGGAGGGGTTATACACACAGCAGACGAACAGGAGAGAGAGACAGAGGTTGACACATCTGTTATGTCCTCCTCGTATTTTTCTTTAAGTTTCGTTTCATTAAAACTGAAAGTAAACACAGTCGCGAGTCTCCCGACGTGACTGCAGGTTTTTTTTTTAGAACGGCATTTAAATGAATCGGAGCAACGATGTAACGCAGTTTTAAGAGGCAGCGTCAATCAAGTTATTTGTAGCAGCAAGAAAGGCCGGGGATGATCAGGCAAAGAGGAGAGGAGAAATGTTTATTTTGAACTTGATTTTTTAGAGAGAGGATTTGATGCAGTGTTCCTTCATTTTGAGACATTGTCACCATTTAGTGTCTATGTGTTTAGGTGAGTGTATAAATAAAAGTGTGTTTATATCATAAACATTTGATATAATGCATATTTTTACAAAAAATCTGAAGAGCCACTTGGGAGCCGAAAGAGCCGGCTCTTTTTGGTGAGCCGAGCCAAAAGAGCCGGTTCTCTAAAAAGAGGCTGAATTCCCATCACTACTACAGAGAGTAGTCTCTGTAGACAGTGACAGACAGTCTGTCATAGACGTATGTGTATGACAGAGACTGTGAGAGGACGTTGCTATCGTTATGTTAGCTGCAGACACGGAGAGAGTGAACGGAGAAAAGCCGACGGTTTGACCGGATCACGTGTTCCCGACTCGGTCGTATGGATCACGGATCAACTGTGTGCTGACTAAAAGTTAAAAGGGGCGCACCGCGCTCGTGTGTGTGTGTGTGTGTGTTAGCGCTGAAATGTCTTTGTGTCAGAGAGACGAGCAGGTAGCTGCAGCTACATTAAACATGTTTTATACTCATAGCAAAGTTTTGATGACGCAAAAAAACAAACGTAGCAAAGCCTCGAGGCAGCGAAAATTCCTCGATGAATTTTTTTAATCAAGTTATTCGAGGAATCGTTTCAGCTCTAATTTAAATATCTGAATTCATTTCAAATGGACTAAACCCATGTTATATATGTTCTTATTGTTGAGTACTGACATCACATCAAATATTTCCAACAGTGATCAGAGTCAGAGAAATATCAGAGATGTAACTGGGCGTGTCTTGTCTTGGCGGCAGATTAGGGCTGGGAGATATACTCAACAAAAATATAAACGCAACACTTTTGTTTTTGCTCCCATTTGTCATGAGATGGACTCAAAGATCTAAAATTCATTCCAGATACACAATATTACCATTTCTCTCAAACATTGTTCATAAATCTGTCTAAATGTGTGATAGTGAGCACTTTTGCTTTGCTGAGACAATCCATCCCACCTCACAGGTGTGCCACATCAAGATGCTCATCAGACACCATGATTAGTGCACAGGTGTACCTTATACTGCCCACAATAAAAGGCCACTCTGAAATGTGCAGTTTTGTCTCACAGCAAAATGCCACAGATGGCGCAAGCATTGAGGGAGCGTGCAATTGGCATGCTGACAGCAGGAATGTCAACCAGATCTGTTGCTCGGGCATTGAATGTTCATTTCTCCACCATAAGCCGTCTCCAAAGGCGTTTCAGAGAATATGGCAGTACATCCAACCGGCCTCACAACCGCAGACCACGTGTAACCACACCAGCCCAGGACCTCCACATCCAGCAGGTTCACCTCCAAGATCGTCTGAGACCAGCTACTCAGACAGCTGCTGAAACAATTGGTTTGCATAACCAAAGAATTTCTGCACAAACTGTCAGAAACCGTCTCAGGGAAGCTCAACTGCATGCTCGTCGTCCTCATCGGGGTCTTAACCTGACTCCAGATCGTCGCCGTAACAGACTTGAGTGGGCAAATGCTCACATTCGATGGCGTCTGGCACGTTGGAGAGGTGTTCTCTTCACGGATGAATCTCGGTTTACATTGTTCAGGGCAGATGGCAGACAGCGTGTGTGGCGTCGTGTGGGTGAGCGCTTTGCTGATGTCAATGTTGTGGATCGAGTGGCCCATGGTGGTGGTGGGGTTATGGTATGGGCAGGCATCTGTTATGGACGAAGAACACAGGTGCATTTTATTGATGGCATTTTGAATGCACAGAGATACCGTGATGAGATCCTGAGGCCCATTGTTGTGCCATACATCCATGAACATCACCTCATGTTTCAGCAAGATAATGCACGGCCCCATGTTGCAAGGATCTGTACACAATTCTTGGAAGCTGAAAATGTCCCAGTTCTTGCATGGCCAGCATACTCACCGGACATGTCACCCATTGAGCATGTTTGGGATGTGCTTGACCGGCGTATACGACAGCGCGTACCAGTTCCCACTAATATCCAGCAACTTTGCACAGCCATTGAAGAGGAGTGGACCAACATTCCACAGGCCACAATTGACAATCTGATAAACTCTATGCGAAGAAGATGTGTTGCACTGCATGAGGCAAATGGTGGTCACACCAGATACTGACTGGTTCTGAGTCCCCAGACCCTCAATAAAGCAAAAACTGCACATTTCAGGGTGGCCTTTTATTGTGGACAGTCTAAGGTACACCTATGCACTAATCATGGTGTCTGATGAGCATCTTGATGTGGCACACCTGTGAGGTGGGATGGATTGTCTCAGCAAAGCAAAAGTGCTCACTATCACACATTTAGACAGATTTATGAACAATGTTTGAGAGAAATGGTAATATTGTGTATCTGGAATGAATTTTAGATCTTTGAGTCCATCTCATGACAAATGGGAGCAAAAACAAAAGTGTTGCGTTTATATTTTTGTTGAGTGTATATCCAGTTTTTAAGATATATGGATATATATTCACACATGATATAAGACAATATCTTTAATATGGATATAGTTCATGTTGCATTACAATATAGTTCTACACGTCTTCTGTAGAGCTGACAGTTCAGCAATTTCTCTCTCTCTCTCTCTCTCTCTCTCTCTCTCTCTCTCTCTCTCTCGTCTTATTCACAGACCGAATTAGAAAACGGTATTTAGAGAGTGTAAAGATCACGTCTGGTTCCATCCTGCAATGAACAGGACAACCACGGAGATCGCCTCGCTCGACAGAGAACACACCGATGCTGCTCATCCTCTGGGAACCGCCGCCGCCATCACAACTCATCTGCACGGAAACAGACTGGAGACCAGTGTAAACACTGTCTAACAGAAATTCAGCCTCTGGCTTCTAGTGTTCAACTTCATTATTCACAAGTTGTGCAGGAGTTTCAGACTGTGATCCAGCCTCTTCAGACCCCCCCCCCCCCCACCCCCACCCCCCCCCCCCCCACCCCACCCCCCACCACAACCACACACACACACACACACACACAGGTCCATTCTCAGCTGTTTTACCAGTAACATCCAGTCATAACCATGCAGCTGAGTCAATTTTATAATCTGATACTGATCAACATTTACTCTGCTGGGAAAAATCTGTATCAGCTGCACACTAACCTGAGAGTGTCCAGTCTACAGAGAGGACTCTTCAGTCCAGCAGACAGCAGCTTCACTCCTGAATCCTGCAGGTTGTTAATGCTCAGGTCCAGCTCTCTCAGACTAGAGGACTGGGAGCTGAGGACTGAGGACAGAGCTTTACAGCTTCTCTTTGAGAGCTGACAGCCACTCAGCCTAAAGAGGATTCAGAAGAACACAAATGAAAACAATTACAAACCATAGTTGTTATTTCTGAATAAAGAGAACTACATTTAACCTGGATAGTTATGTGAGCACGTACAGAGCTTTGTTTGAAGCTTTGATCACAGGCAGCAGCCTCAGAAGAGCCTCCTCTGAAGCAGAGTATTTCTTCAGGTCAAACACATCCAGATCTTTTTCTGATGACAGTAAGATGAAGACCAGAGCTGACCACTGAGCAGGAGACAGTTTATCTGTGGAGAGACGTCCTGATCTCAGGGACTGTTGGATCTCCTCCACTAGAGAACGATCATTCAGTTCATTCAGACAGTGGAACAGATTGATGCTTTTCTCTGCAGACAGGTCCTCACTGATCTTCTTCTTGATGTACTCGACTGTTTCCTGATTGGTCTGTGAGCCACTTCCTGTGTGTGTCAGCAGATCTCGTATGTGACTCTGATTGGTCTGTAGAGAAAGACCGAGGAGGAAGCGGAGGAACAAGTCCAGGTGTCCATGTGGACTCTGTAAGGCCTGGTCCACAGCGCTCTGGTTTAAAAGTGTTGGGTCAGGTTTTTCTCTGAATACTTTAGACCACCTGGATGTTGTTTGTTTTTCTGACATCAGATTGACTCCAGAGTTGATGAAGGTCAGATGGACATGAAGAGCAGCCAGAAACTCCTGAACACTCAGATGGATGAAGCAGAACACCATGTCCTGGTACAGTCCTCTCTCCTCTTTAAAGATCTGTGTGAACACTCCTGAGTACACTGAGGCTGCTCTGATATCGATGCCACACTCTGTCAGGTCTGACTCATAGAAGATCAGGTTTCCTTTCTGCAGCTGCTCAAAAGCCAGTTTTCCCAGAGACTCAATCATCTTCCTGCTCTTTTTATTCCAGTGTGGATCTGTCTCAGCTCCTCCATCATACTTGATGTTCTTCAGTTTGGACTGAACCACCAGGAAGTGGATGTACATCTCAGTCAGGGTCTTGGGCAGCTCTCCTCCCTCTCTGGTCTTCAGCACATCCTCCAGAACTGTAGCAGTGATCCAGCAGAAGACCGGGATGTGACACATGATGTGGAGACTTCTGGATGTCTTGATGTGGGAGATGATCCTGCTGGCCTGCTTCTCATCTCTGAATCTCTTCCTGAAGTACTCGTCCTTCTGTGGGTCAGTGAACCCTCTGACCTCTGTCACCATGTCAACACACTCAGGAGGGATCTGATTGGCTGCTGCAGGTCGTGTGGTTATCCAGAGGCGAGCAGAGGGAAGCAGTTTCCCCCTGATGAGGTTTGTCAGCAGCACATCCACTGAGGTGGACTCTGTGACATCAGTCAGGTTCTGGTTGTTTTTAAAGTCCAGAGGAAGTCGACACTCATCCAGACCGTCAAAGATGAACACGACCTGGAACTCTTCAAACCTGCAGATTCCTGCTTCTTTGGTTTCAGGAAAGAAGTGATGAACAAGTTCCACCAAGCTGAACTTTTTCTCTTTCAGCACATTCAGCTCTCTGAAAGTGAATGGAAATGTGAAGTGTATGTCCTGGTTGGCTTTGTCTTCAGCCCAGTCCAGAGTGAACTTCTGTGTTAAGACTGTTTTCCCGATGCCAGCCACTCCCTTTGTCATCACTCTTCTGATTGGTTCATCTCTTCCAGGTGAGGCTTTAAAGATGTCTTCTTGTCTGATGGTTGTTTCTGCTCTGTCTGATTTCCTGGATACCGTTTCAATCTGTCTGACCTCGTGTTCCTCATTGACCTCTCCAGTCCCTCCCTCTGTGATGAAGAGCTCTGTGTAGATCTGGTTCAGAAGGGTTGGGTTTCCTGCTTTAGCGATCCCCTCAAACACACACTGGAACTTCTCCTTCAGGTTAGATTTCAGTTTATGCTGACACTCTGCAGTTACTTTTCCTGAATAAATACAGAACTGAAATCAATGATGACTATCTGAGTTTGAAGTTTAAACCTCTTTGTCCTTTTTCTAACATATGAAATCTGTTCAGATGTTCTTACTGCTCTGTAGACAGTCAGCCAGCTCCTCCTGCTTCATTCTCCTCAGGAAGTGGAGAGTGATCTTCAAAAATGCCTCTTTACAGCTTCTCCTCTGCTCTTCATCCTCACTCTGACTCTCTAAGCATTCTGGGTAATCTGGACTCAGAGCCCTCTGGACTCTCTTCAGCTCCTTCTTCACAAAGGTGACGATGTTTTCCTCCAGCAGCTGGAACAGAAGGAGACACTGGATATTTCCTATAAAGTGGGAGAACTCAACATGTGGTTCATGTGTCAGTCTGAAGGTCAGCTGATCTAAACACAACAATAACTTAGCATTACATTCTTGTCATGGTAGTTTATGAAATAACACACCATAAAGATGGAGTCCAGGTCTGTTAGATCCTGCTGGTCTGATGGATCTCTGTGAACCTGGGAGCTCTCCTGTTGAACTCTGTGACAGGACATATTACACAAGAAAACAATGGGTCATATATGATGAAGCTCTGAGCCAAGATATGAGCCTTTGAACCACAGAGTCAGAACATTCACTGGATTTTTAATTCTCACCTTCCATCAGCACCACGTCCATCTTTAAAGTGAATAGGAAGACCCATAGACCGGTCACTCTTCAGGGACACACAGCTGGGTCCAGGAGAGTCTGGTCTCTGGTCCTGCATCCTGATACAAACAAACAGCTGCTACATGAACAAAGATCATCTTTAATCAGATTGTTCCAGTTCAAACTAGCAGATGGATCATCAATAATCATGAGACAGAGCTGAAGTTCTCCACAGTTCTGTTTCTATTAGAACAGTATCTCACTCAGAATACAGCCAACAGCTGCTGCGGCTACATGGACACAAATAATCTGAATAAAAACGCAGCATGTAAACATGCCAATCAGAACAGACTGATCCGATCAGGCTCAATCTGATGGAGAGGGGGGTTCATGCTGTTGTTGGGATCAGGATCCATGTACACACTGGATCTGATGGTGTCTGCCTGACTGGGGTCAAACGGTCCTGACTGTTGTTGGGATCAGGATCCATGTACACACTGGATCTGATGGTGTCTGCCTGACTGGGGTCAAACGGTCCTGACTGTTGTTGGGATCAGGATCCATGTACACACTGGATCTGATGGTGTCTGCCTGACTGGGGTCAAACGGTCCTGACTGTTGTTGGGATCAGGATCCATGTACACACTGGATCTGATGGTGTCTGCCTGACTGGGGTCAAACGGTCCTGACTGTACATGTCTGTCCCAGTAAAGTGACGTGTTTCCATCAGAGTCTGTGATCAGAGCACAACATCATCAATGATCTCTGAGTCATTATAAAGTTTAGTCTCCACTCTTGATCCATGAGGACGACTCTCTCTCACCTGTCTCATCTGGATCATATTTGTGTTTTATGTATTAAAGTATCGTATTAAAGCGTTTCATATGATTTCATACAACCTTGTTTTATACAAATATTACATGACGGTAAAAAAGAGTCCACTTTGGAGCGATAGTTGGCGTCTTTCCCAGCGATCTACAGGAACATGTCTGATATCAACAGATTCATTGTAAACTGTTCATTCATATGATATCAACGTTGTCGTGCTAGCATTAAAACTGATTCTGCTACGTCTGCCTAAAAACATGTTTACCATCAGCTGAGACAAAGGATAATGCAGAGTTAATAAAAGTCAGAGAAGAACTAATACAGCCTGATTTTAAAGAAGCAGCAACTCATTCACAGTTAATGTGTGTTTATATTTTTCTAATTTTTAATTCTCACCTTCCATCAGCACCACGTCCATCTTTAAAGTTAACATAACGACCCATAGACCAGTCACTCTTCAGGGACACACAGCTGGGTCCAGGACAGTCTGCTCTCTGGTCCTGCATCCTGATACAAACACACTACATTATTAGTTACTGTGAGCAGCAGCTGAGACACTGATGATGATGATGATGATGATGATGATGAAGGTGGAGGGATGCTGTGACATCATCATTATCATCATCATAATAATCACCTTCATCATCATCACTGTCAGTTGACAAACATCACATCTACCTGCTTCACCTTCATCATCATCATCATCATCATCATTAATGGATTCAGAATGGTCTAACCCAGCCCGGGTTGTTGACAGAAAAACAGGAAGTGATCCAACATTAACTTCCTGTTGTTCATTCTGCTCCATTTATAATGTGATCAGGTCAAACAGTCAATGTGGAGCCTCCTCATGTTCTGACTCCTCTGAGCTCTCTCTCTCTCTCTCCTCGATCGCCCCTAACTGCTACCAACAACCAGCTGACTCTCTCTCTCTCTCTCTATCCTCGATCGCCCCTGACTGCTACCAACAACCAGCTGACTCTCTCTCTCTCTCCTCGATCGCCCCTAACTGCTACCAACAACCAGCTGACTCTCTCTCTCTCTCCTCGATCGCCCCTAACTGCTACCAACAACCAGCTGACTCTCTCTCTCTCCTCGATCGCCCCTAACTGCTACCAACAACCAGCTGACTCTCTCTCTCCTCGATCGCCCCTAACTGCTACCAACAACCAGCTGACTCTCTCTCTCTCCTCGATCGCCCCTAACTGCTACCAACAACCAGCTGACTCTCTCTCTCTCTCTATCCTCGATCGCCCCTGACTGCTACCAACAACCAGCTGACTCTCTCTCTCTCCTCGATCGCCCCTAACTGCTCCCAACAACCAGCTGACTCTCTCTCTCTCTCCTCGATCGCCCCTAACTGCTACCAACAACCAGCTGACTCTCTCTCTCTCTCTCTCCTCGATCGCCCCTAACTGCTACCAACAACCAGCTGACTCTCTCTCTCTCTCCTCGATCGCCCCTAACTGCTACCAAAAACTAGCTGACTCTCTCTCTCTCTCTCTCTTCGATCGCCCCTAACTGCTACCAACAACCAGCTGACTCTCTCTCTCTCTCTCCTCGATCGCCCCTAACTGCTACCAACAACCAGCTGACTCTCTCTCTCTCTCCTCGATCGCCCCTAACTGCTACCAACAACCAGCTGACTCTCTCTCCTCGATCGCCCCTAACTGCTACCAACAACCAGCTGACTCTCTCTCCTCGATCGCCCCTAACTGCTACCAACAACTAGCTGACTCTCTCTCTCTCTCTCTCTCTCCTCGATCGCCCCTAACTGCTACCAACAACCAGCTGACTCTATCTCTCTCCTCGATCGCCCCAAACTGCTATCAACAACCAGCTGACTCTCTCTCTCTCTCCTCGATTGCCCCAAACTGCTACCAACAACCAGCTGACTCTCTCTCTCTCTCTCCTCGATCGCCCCAAACTGCTACCAACAACCAGCTGACTCTCTCTCTCTCTCCTCGATCGCCCCTAACTGCTACCAACACACAGATGACTGTGATTTATAGCTCTCTCTCTCTCGTCGATCGCCCCTAACTGGTACCAACAAAAAGCTGACTGTGGTTTGCAGCTCTCTCTCTCTCTCTCTCTCTCTCTCGTCGATCGCCCCTTTCCTCGAGAAACCACAACATATTTCATCCAATTTTTCATTTAAGCACAGAAAGTGTTCATATAGAAAAATATCTAAATGTGAAGGCCAAGTCTCCCATTGGTCAGCGTCCTGGGCCCTCCCCCTCTCTGCCCATGCTCTGATCCGTCTATGAGCTGAAGTACTAAACTAGTTGTATCTTCTGAATGTCGTCACTGCACAGTCTGGAACTGGGACATGAATCACTGTGTGAAAAAGTCTGTCATCATCTTGTTGTCATTTGATGAATTCTACCGTTTTTATTTCAACTCTTTTCTGTCTTTGTTCTGCTGAAACATTTGAATTAATCCTCGAGCATCAATAAAGTTTGATCTTATCAGAGGAGGCGTCACTGCAGGACTTTGAATCATAAAAGGATTAAAAACAACCTTCAAAAACACGTCCATCAAGTCATTGATTAACCAAGAACACAGTCAGCTGATTGACTTAAAACAACTTCTTATGGATTTGATCAGAATGAGTTTCACTGTAAAAAAAAAACTTTACTAAGAAAAGTATTTAAATCAAAATGATGTTCAGAACAACACTCAAATATTTCAATCACTGAAGATCAAGTGATGAACTCAGTGACAGAAACTTTCCAGAGCGGGCTCGTCTTCAGTCCACCTGTTAGCATGTTAGCATGGTTAGCATAGCCTGCATGGTGACTGAGGATCATTGTGTCTCCTTCACTTCTACTGTAGTCAGAGCAGCTAATGAACCTGGTGGCTAACTGTTAGCTTACAGCTCTTTAGACACTTAAACAGAGAGTCTTAAAAACAGGTAAAAGTGTCTCTTACCTTCAACAGAGAACAGATCTGCGTCACAACAGGACAGAGTCTCCTGACACCAGGAGATACCAAAGTCTAATAATCACCATAGCAACAGGGAGTCAAAGGTCACAGCTTGATACGTGTTTATTGAAGGAAGCTTGTTTATGGTGTCAGATTGATCCTTCACTGCTTTGATATCTGACATCCTGTGTGATGATAGAAGTTGATGAAAGTGTAAGTAAGTAAATATTATTTATATCGCACCTTTCACAGACAGAGGCCACAAAGTGCTTCACAACAAAGTTAAAAAAAAACATCACACGTAATATACAAAGCCAAGACAATCCAAAAGTCCTAGCAGCCCTAAAAGGAGCTCATTAAAATCCTGGACAAATAGAAGTGTCTTCAGTTCACTCTTGAAGGTGTCAACTGATTCAATAGAGCACAAAGACGGTGGAAGTTCATTCCAGAGCCTCGGAGCAACAACCTGTTTTGCACAACATCTTTGGTTTCAATGAAGAGGAAAACATGGCTGCATTTTACGTGTGTTTAATTTCATATCACTGGTGAAGCTCATCAGAACAATGACATAATAGCAGTATATATATATAACCCACCCCCAAGTCAATCAGAGTTCATTGAGAACTCTGTGTGAACGTCAGGCGTCTCGTGGTGCGTTTGTTTTAAGCACCGTCAAAGCTGCAACAGACTCCCGACCGATGACGCTGACAGAGGGCAGCTCATCACAACTCCAGCTCCAGAGGATACAGTAGTTGTACAGGTCTTCTTATGGTATGTTTCGAAGGTAATAGAACAAGGCAGGAACGTACCTTTCCATCTCTGCCCGCATAAACTTCATGGATTCTTCCCATTTTCCAAAAACTTTTGGGTAGTTTCTCTTCATGTATTAACACCACATCTCCAGGTTTTAATTCCGTGACCTTTTTCACTGGAGAACAGCAGTGTGCAGAACGTAACTCAAGCAGATATTCCTTTTTCCATTTAGTCCAAAATTTGTTCATCAACAACTGTCGGTATTTCCACCTTTTCGTTAGTAGACCTCGGTCTGCGTCAGGGACTGTTGTTGTCATCCCAGCTGATGGGAGCGCAGTGAGACGCTGGCCAATCAGAAAGTGAGAAGGGGTCAGTGGTACAGGTTCTTCGCTGCTGGTGTGGGTAAAAGTAATAGGACGTGAATTAACAACTGCTTCCACTTCTGTCAAAACTGTTGCGATCTCTTCATACTTCAGGGCCGCTTTTCCCATCACTTTGCGCAGGCAGGTCTTCACAGACCTCACCATTCTCTCCCACATGCCACCCCACCAAGCAGCTTTTTCTGCAATAAACTTCCAAGTGATTCGGTTTTTAGCGAAGAATTCCTGCACATCTTTTGAGGACAGGGAATTCCATAATACTTTTAACTCCTTATGAGCTCGTTTGAACGTTTTTGCATTGTCAGAATATATGATTTTACATAATCTTCTGCGTGACACAAACCGTCTGAAAGCCAGCATAAACGTTTCTGTTGTCAAATCAGTCACTAATTCCAGATGAATAGCTCTGGTGACTCCACAGGTGAAAAGAGCTATGTAGACCTTGTTTTGACATTTAGTGTACAGAGGCCCGGCAAAATCCACACCTGTTATTTCAAACGGAGGCGCTTCCTCGATGCGCTGCACAGGTAAGGGAGCTGATATCTGTTGAGCAGGTTTAACTTTATATTTCCGACAGATCAAGCATGCATGCACTAACTTTTTTGTCAGCTGTCTTCCTTTAATTAACCAGAAGCGCTCTCTCACCTGGTTGAGGGTGTCCTGTAGCCCAGAATGCAGCACTTGCTGATGACAGTTTTTTATGATCAACTCAGATAATGTTGAATTTGCCGGGAGGATACAGGGGTGCTTTTGCTCAAACTTTAATCCGGACATTTGTAATCTGCCTCCCACTCTCAACACTCCTTTTTCATCCAAAAAGGGGCTTAAAGGCTTGATTTTTGACTGAAAGTTTACTTCTAGCCCTTTCTTCAACTGAGCAATTTCCTGAGAGAAACTTTGATTCTGTGTCACATGGATCCAGTAAACCTCTGCGTCCCCGATCTCCTCAGCTGTTAAAGCTCCTGTGCGTCTTGGTTGTGTTCTGGTGTTATGAATGAATCGTAGGACCCAGGCAGTTATATGTAACACTTTGTTCACGTCACTGTGGTTTGTTAACTCCAATATTTCTCTTTTAGCTGGACTGTCAGTATTGGTCAAACTGGTAATGTCCACAACAGTTAGATTTGCTTTTACAGCATCATCATCTTCATGTGGCTCGGCGTCATTGTGACAGTAATTCATTTCTCTCTCTTTGATCCACTCTGGACCTGTCCACCACAACGAACTTTCCTGCAATTTGGTTACACTTATTCCTCTTGTTGCAACATCTGCAGGATTGTCTTTTCCACTGCAGAAATTCCACTGTGCAGGTTCTGTCAGACTCTGGATTTCTCTGACTCGGTTTTCTACAAAGGGTTTCCACTGTTTCGCGGAACTCTTTATCCAGTGTAAAGTTATCATAGAATCACTCCACATTTTCACTTGGCTCTTATCCATCTCAAGGTGCGTAATAACATACTGACTGAGTCTAGCTCCAATTAGCGCACCGAGTAATTCAAGTCTGGGTAACGTAACTTTTTTAAGTGGCGCTACTCTGGTTTTAGATGTGATAAGGGTTACTGTACACTCACCCTTTTCGGGGATAACTTTCAGGTAAGCAGCTGCGCAGTATGCACTTTCACTTGCATCACTGAAGACGTGCACTTCTTTTCTCACGGGCTCACGCTGATCTGGGAGCGCATCATGGTAACATCTGGGAATGTTTATTTTTCTGATGTTGGGCAATTCTGAGCACCACTGCTGCCAAAGATGTGATAAATCCTCAGGCAAGTCACTGTCCCATTCAAGTCCCCGTTCCCACATCTGTTGAAAGAGGCATTTTACTCTGATTGTGAAGGGAGAGAGGAATCCGATAGGATCAAAGATGCGCGCGGCAGTTTGCAACACTCCTCTTTTGGTGTTCTTTTTATTTTCCAAAAAATTCATCAAACTCCTCAAGTCAAAAACGAAGTCATCTTGTTCAGTTCTCCATGTCAATCCGAGAACTTTTAACACATCAGTTTTCACTTCAACATTTCCACTCACTGTGTTTTCCATTTTTTCATCCCACAGGTTTTTTAGCTCCTTAGAATTCGTGCTCCATTTGCACAGATTCATCCCTGCATCTTTTAAGATACCTTTGGCTTGCATGGAGAGGTCGGCAGCCGTCTGGATGCTGGGAGCACTGCAGATTAAATCATCAACATACAGACATTTATCAAGCATTGATGTCACAGTGGGATATTGTTGCTGATATTTCCTCAGATGATGTCTGATAGTCGCTGCCAACAAAAAGGGACTGGGGGATGCGCCAAAAGGTACTCGGGTCATGCGCATGATGGTTAACTCAGCCTTTTCATGGGGTATTGGCAGGTTGTTTAACCAGAGGAATCTTAGGGCATCTCTGTCTTGTTCTCTAATTGAGATCTGTAGAAAAGCTTTCGTGATGTCTGCCATAAATGCCACTTCATGTTGTCTGAACTTTAACAAAATGCTCAACAAGTCAGGATTCAGATTTGGGCCCGTCATCAAACAGTCATTCAGAGACAGACAACCTGCTGCATGAGAAGAAGCATCAAACACCACCCTGAGCTTTGTAGTTAAACGCTCCTCATTAATGACAGCTCTATGGGGGAGATAGTACGTGGGATTTTCTGTGGCAATATTGTTCACCCTCTCCACGATGCCCTGACTGACATAATCTTGAATGACGTCAGTGTACTGATCATACAGAGGCACGTTACTCTGAAACTTTTTAACAAGCTGATCAAAACGTCTCTTGGCAACATCATAATTAGATGACAGATCATTGTTTTCATTTTTCCAAGGTAAGCTCACCTCATATTTTGAATCTTTAAACTGTACAGACTTTTCAAACATCTGCAGCATCTTCTCATCACTTATCTTTGATTCTCGCTCTGTGACAATCCCGATGGATTCAGTTTCCCAGAAGGAGCGCAGTGTGTGATTTATTTGTTCATCCAGTCCAACACTCACATGAAGGGTTCCCACCTCCGTGTGTTCCGTTCCAGGTGTAACATTAAGCATGCATACAGAGCCTTGGATAAGCCAGCCAAACTTACTGTCAAGCGCAACCAGTGATTCAGAGAGTCGCTCTACTTTTCCAGACACAACTTCCCAGTAATGATCACCTCCGATCAGGACTCCCAGTTCCTGCATTTCCATTCCGCTCACAGCTGTGTCAGCTAGTTGTATGCCTTTGCGCTCCAGCCCTCTGCGTAATTCTTCTCCCGCTACTCTCATTATAGAGGAACACACACGCGGTGTTTCTAAAACGACTAAATCTACACTTTGGCCATTTCTGATGTTACTCAGTTTTAATTTCACTTGATTACAAGTAATAGTTTGTGGGACATCGGAACCAAACGTGTGTAACTTTAGTGTCTCCTCACCTACTTTTGGGAGGTTTAACGCACGGGAGATGTCTTGGCGCACAAAGCTGCGTTGGCTCCCCCCGTCTAATAGACAGCGAGTGAGCTGGCGTTTTACTGGGGTCTCTATCCAAACTGTGGCAGTCTGTAGAAGAACGGTCTCTCGTTTAGATTCACTGGGGGAAACTGAAATCACTGCATCTACTGGCTCATTTTCTTTTGTAAATTCATTTCCATAATTACACAGGGCTTTGTGATGGCGACGGTTACATCTCTCACAAGAAATGCCCCTTGTTCTGCAATCTTTGGCTACATGTCTTGTGCCAAAACACACATAACATCTACCTTGTTTTCTTAATTTTTCTCTTTTTTCAGGCACAGACATTACATTGCATTGTTTGGACAGGTGATCTGGTTTCTCACAAAAGAAGCACCTTTGTCTGTCCACTTGACTGGAGGCATAGAGAGCAGATGCGGTCATCATATTTTGTCTTTTGGTGCGCATTTCCCATGCGCCCGTCGGTTCCTTCTCACGGTCCTTACTTGCGCGTTCCTTTGCGCTTTTGGTCATGTTTGCAGTTCGCTCTCGGCTGTCCACTTCCTTCTGAATGAAGTTCATAAGTTCCTCAACCTTCCACACATCATCCTCTTCAGTTTGTCTGCTAAATTCCAAAGTTATCTCTTCAGGTATAAGTTTCATAAGAATTGGACACAGCAGACTACCATAAGTGTCAGAAACTACTCCCATTGAAGCCAAACTACGAATTTGGATTTCACAGTTATCATACAAATATCTGAGTGATTTAATGTCACTGACATTTTTAACGGGATTAAGATTCAAAAGTTTAGTCATATGTGCATTAATCACCAAATCTTTACGGCCAAATCTTTTTTGTAGCAGCTGAATGGCATTCTCATAATTGGCTTCAGTTAATGGAAATCCTGCAACAACATTAGCGGCTGCGCCAGTCAAATAGGATCTTAAATAGCTAAATTTGTCTGTTTTTGTCAGGTTGGGATTATTATTCACAGCCGTCTCAAATTGTCCCCAAAAATACTGCCACTGGCTAACATCTCCTGAGTATTTCTCAATCACAAGTTTCGGGAGTTTCACATTATTACGCATGTGGTCTGATTCAAAGGATGTCACAGATTCTGCATATCCTTGCATTCTTTTTTGCACTCTTCTTATTTTGGTCTTTCTCCGTGTTATGTGTTCTCTGTACTCTAATACTTTTTCAACTTCGTCTGTTAATTCATCCGTCTTTGTTTGTTCCTCCACCTCCTCGTCTATTTTCTCCAAACATTCCTCCTTTTGGATCAGCTGTTCCATCATCTCCTCTAAAGCGTCTGCATCAAGGGGTAATTTACCAAGTTCATCGTCAATCTTACTCAGGTGTTTGGTCACAGAGGAGCGGATTGAAGCTCTCTTTTTCTTCAGACGGTCGAGTGTAGCCATTTTCCTCCTTTTCTGTCTTTTGTTCCTTTGTGCAAATAAGAGACTTTTCGTCCATTCATTTCTTCATTTTCTTCAATATTCCCGGGTTTCGGCACCAACTTTTGCACAACATCTTTGGTTTCAATGAAGAGGAAAACATGGCTGCATTTTACGTGTGTTTAATTTCATATCACTGGTGAAACTCATCAGAACAATGACATAATAGCAGTATATATATATAACCCACCCCCAAGTCAATCAGAGTTCATTGAGAACTCTGTGTGAACGTCAGGCGTCTCGTGGTGCGTTTGTTTTATGCACCGTCAAAGCTGCAACAAAGTCTTCAGACTGACACCACTTCAGAGGGGAATAACTGCTGCTTGCACCATCACAGTAGTTTTTATCTTGTGATGATGACTCTACTTACGGCAGTCGGCAGCCTCTTACAGCAGCTCAGTCTCTTTCTTTCCTTATATAGTTATAAAACGCTATTTTTGTACATTGTTTTTTCGGCAATTGCCTGCACTACTGCAGCATTTTAGTTGTAGTGGCAGTATCACTCAGTGGAGTACGGCACTTTTTCGGGAATGATCACGTACAATCGTGAGGAATTACTGTGCCTCAGGCATGGAGCCGGTGTCCCAACCTCACGCATCCCTGAGGACCTATGGAGAAGAAAGCCGGCACTGAAGTCAAGGAGAGGATCAAGAGAGACCGGAAATTTAAACCTTTTCTGCCGTCGATTATTGTGGGTAATGTCAGGTCACACGCAAACAAAGTGGACAAACTCACAGCTTCACGGAGACATGGCTAGACGGGAATATACCAGACAGTCTCATTGACCTGGCCTGCTTCACGCTGGTACGAGTGGACCGGGGGAGACAGAGCGGTAAGAAGAGAGGGGGAGGTCTTGCTGTCTTAATGTCGTAATCCCGGATATATGTAGGAAATTACATAGACTTCCTGAAGCCACCAAATGGTCTGAAAGAATAGAGGTGCGAGAGAGCCACATCCTCTTTCTCAGACAACACCATACAAAATGTAAATGTTATTTTATTATCACAGAGTCACCTCCTCTCTGTTGCATATAAGGATTTGAAATGTGAAGGTTCGGGAGAGAACGCTGCTGCCTTCTTTCCATGCTGCATGTTATTAAAGAGATCTGATTCAAACGCCGAAGCATGAAGTTCTTCTGAGACTTAGCAACTCTCCACCTCAAAAGGAGAATTTCCACGACATATATAACTGTGAAGGAACGGGTCTGCACTCCCAACGCTGAACTTTTAGCGGTAGGATTACGCCCATATTATCTACCACGGGAGTTCTCACATGCCATCATTGTTGCTGTTTACGTCCCACCATCAGCTGTAGCCCAGCGCAGTCATACTGATCAGCAGGGATTTGAATCAATTCACTCTCTCCTCTGTCCTGACAAACTTTAAACAGTATGTCAACTGGGCCACAAAACCATAGACCTGCTGTATGCCAATATGAAGGGAGCCCCGTCACACCTGGAGAAGCAGGGAAGCATTGTGAGAGTCATGTTCTTTGACTTCTCCAGTGCTTTTAACACCATCCAGCCCGGCCTCCTGAGGGAAAAACTGCTGGATATTCATCTGCACCCCGACACCACAGCCTGGATCTTTAACTACCTCACTAGCTGACCACAGTGTGTCCGAGTGGACGGCTGTGTCTCTGATGTGGTGACGGGCAACACTGGAGTACCCCAAGGAACTGTTCTGGCACCCTTTCTTTTCACCCTCTTAACCTCAGACTTCAGGTTTAACTCTGGTTCCTGCCATCTCAGTACAGAGCTCTCGATCAGACAGAGGTCTGATCGAGAGCTTCGTCACATGGTGTAACAGCAACCATCTGAAGTTCAACATCGCCAAGACAAAGGAGGTGGTCGTGGACTACAGGAGGAAGAGGTGCCCCCCTGTCCCAGTCATCATTCAGGGGGAGGAAGTGGAGAGGGTGGACTCTTACAACTACCTTGGGGTTCACATTAACAGTAAGCTGGACTGGTCCCACAACACTTGTAACACTCACCCTTTAAAGGGTGTATTACTCACACCAGGGATTCAGGGATGAATTAACTCAAATCCAATAACTTGTTGTTAATGAAACTAAACCTCTCAGTTAAATCATTTGTCAAAACTTAATTCATCCACTTGAATTTAATTAATGTTGGGAAATTCCCATCAGTCACGTGATGTTACACTAAACAAAACAAAACAATTAATAATGACCCAGATAATCACCTAATTTGCCCTAACACACCCCCCAAAATTCAGTCAACAATCCCCCCAAACGAAAACCACATTAAGCAAACAAAAGTGAGTTTTTTACGGTCTCTTAGTCTCTTTTTATCCAAAACAGCTCCTTCGTCGGTGCAGCCGTATGAGCATCCAAAGCGTTCATTCATCAAAAAATAAGCGACATAATCCAAAAAATAACCCAAACAGGGATATTCCAAACAGGACCAAACATAAGGGAAACAAAAACGATCTCACCCAGATCCTTGGAAGAAAATATCCCGTTCCCCGACTTGACAAATTTTCTTTTCCTCAGCCACGAGCCTCGTGTCCAGGAATGAATGAAAAAATGACGGAAATCCTTATTTTCCCGTATGCCGATTTGTTCCCTTCATATTCTACTGTTTATTTTCCCCCGAACACCTTAATCCCCATACAGCATATGAATTTAATTTTCAGCCACAGAAAACTTTTCTCTGGCGCTGAACTTTTCTTCCCGTCACCTTTTCCCTGGTACACTGACGTTCCTTCTTCTCCCTGCCTCCTCTACCTCCTCCCCTTATCGACTCAGTCCTCTCTTTTCCCTACAGGTTAATTGATGCGCTGACACCATTTCCTTCATCACAACGGAATATTATTTATTTTACATGTTTCAATAACAATTGGGTTTCCTTTTCTATTCATCTTGCAACAATCATCCTTTTTTGTGGCTCTGTCACACACTGACGCCATCTTCAGGAAAGGACAGAGCAGGCTTCCTGAGGAGACTCTGATCTTTCAGTGTCTGCGACAGACTCCTCAAGACCTTCTACCAGTCTGTGGTGGCCAGCACACTTTTCTTTGCTGTGGTGTGCTTGTGGGGTGGCGTCAAGACTGCTGAGGCAAACAGGGTCAATAAACTGGTCAAGAAGGCCCTCTCTGTCGTTGGCCTAGAACTGGAGACTCTGGAGACAGTGGCTGAGAGGAGGATGAAGGACAAAATCATATCCATCCTGGATAACTCCTCTCACCCTCTCCACAACGAGCTGTAGGAGATGAGCAGCTGTTAAAATAAATTATTTTGTTATTCTGCACTTGGGTCTTCCTCTCCTGTTTCCTGCCTGCTAACTCCGTGACAACAAATGTCACTTTAAATTCGTCACTGGTCACTTTAACATGCCAATTACTGCACAGTATTATTATCTTATTATTATATTATTATTATCTCTTTTTTTCATTGTCCTGTTGAGTCCACCACACTGTAGTCCTCTGTATATACCCCCCTTACTACTTGGAATTGTATTTAATAATAATAAATTTTATTTGTAAAGCACTTTTCATTTTTTAAATCTCAGAGTGCTACAGAGTTTTAAAAAATGTAATGTAATATTTATGTTTATGTTATTCTTATTTGGGTTTTTGACTTTTTTGTTTTGATTCTGTAGTGCTTCTGCTGGAATGCCCGAATTTCCCCATTGGGGATCAATAAAGTAATATCCTATACTATCCTATATCCTATCCTAGCCTATGTTGATCAAGACAGCAGAGTCAGTCCAGTATCTGGATCCAACTGGGTTTGTAAAAACCCAGGTGGGACAAAGTCATCGTCTTACAAGTCCCGACTAATGACAAGTCAAAAGTCCTAACCTTTGAATTTCAAGTCCATAACAAGTCATTCACTCTCTTCCCCAAATGAAATGGCATTTTGTACAAGACTAATATCTGTTAGAGTAACAAAAATCGATTGTTATTCATCCTTCTTCTTCAAATCAAATAAAAAGACCAGAGTGACGGAGTCTCCGTCCCCAGCTGATGACCCGATTAGGGCCACAGAGGTGTTCAGTGAGGTGTCACAGCACACCTGTTCAAAAGGCACAGGAGGAGGTGCGTTAGGCAGCAATGCCCAGCAGGAAAACCAACACATGTATCTTCATATGTTCAATCTGGAGGCATCCAGTGACTACTGTGAAAGGGCAGTTGGCATCCAGGGAATTCTGGAGGACAACCAGGAAAGACTGGATGACTGCAGGAAAGTCTGCATCGGGAGTGGAAGGCTAGTTACCTAACCCACTAGTCCCATTAAACGGACACCCTAAGCTTACTACGAAAACGAATAAGGACAAACAACCCGGTGGCCCTCCGAGAGGCGGGGTGGAAGAAGGGCCAAGGAACAGAAACGGACACGACAACACCATCTTTGTCGCAGGCGGTGAGAATATCCAATTGCTGGCAGATCAACCTGTTCGTAGCCTGGGTCGCACCTACACAGCAAAGCTCTCTGACAGGCAGGTGGGGGAGATGGTGAGGAAGCAACTCACAGGTGGCCTGACCAAGATCAATCAAAGCCAACTCCCCGGAAAGTACAAAGTTTGGTGTTACCAGTTCATACTGTACCAAAGGGTGATGTGGCCACTGAAGATGAGGGAAATCCCCTCCTCAGTGGTAAGCAAGATGGACGGGCTGGCAAACTTGTTCATCAGGAAGTGGCTGGGACTACCAAGATGCCTCGGAGGTAGGCCTCTTTGGTAGGAACACGCTACAACTACCACTGCGATCCATCAGTGTGGGATACAAGCAAGGGAAGGCTCGGCTGGTGCTGGAGCTGAGGGAATCCACTGACCAGCTGGTGAGAGCAGCGGGCACCCAGATAAGAACGAGAAAAAAGTGGAAAGCCCAAGAAGAGGTCGACATGGCAATCGGCAGGCTGAAGCACCGCGAGGTGGTCGGCAGAGTCCAGGAGGGTCGAGCAGGCCTTGGGAGGGGCGATAGTCCCTTGTTCTGGTCAAAGGCTTCCAAAGAAGACCGGAAAGCCATGGTGGTGGCGGAAGTGGCAAGAACTGAGCAGGAACGCCTTAACATCAAAGCGCTGTCCCAGGGGTGCAACAGGTGGCGACAGGACCAAGTGCTGAAGAAAATGGCAGAGGTGTCAGAGTCATGCAGAAAGGAGGCAAACAGCAGAGGATGACATCCCATCCACAATCGTTGAGGTTGTGATTGTTTATGTATGTAGACACGGTGGGAGTGAATGGAGAAAAGTTCAACTGACCATTTGACTGAATCACGTGTGTTTCTGACCTTAAAGACTCGACCTGTATGGATCATGCGTATTCCATTGTGCCAAAACTTACAGCTGGCTTTCCTGTGTCTTTCCAGATGATATAGGAGTAGATGGAGCTCTTTACCTGACATCTACTCTTATATCACACCTATAGTAGTAGAAGACATGATGAACGTTTCTGACTTGTGTGTGTGTGTGTGTGTGTGTGAGTGTGAGTGTAATGAATTCATTTATCTTTCCTTTAGAACCATGGCAATCAGCAGTACATCTGAAGCGTGATTTATGTTAAAATAAAAGGATTTAACTGAACAAAACTCTGTTTCCTGGTGGTGTGTGGCTCCAGTTGAACAATAACCTACTGTGTGTGTGTGTGTGTGTGTGTGTGTGTGTGTGTGTGTGTGTGTGTGTGTGTGTGTGTGTGTGTGTGTGTGTGTGTGTGTGTGTGAGTGATTCTGTCTGTGTTACAGCCCTAAAGTAACACCTTCTGATGGAGTCAACGGGCCTTAGCTGGACTCAGGTAGCCTTCACTAAAACATGACTAATGAATGGTAAACAACATGATGTACTACGGTGAGCGTATTGCATCACTTCCTGTTGTGTCTCGCTCTATCGCTACTACCGATCGATAGAGCTAAAGCTAGATTGTTTATCCTGTGTATTTTCTTACATTTGTCTCCATTCACTGCACACTCTGAGTAATCGAAATAATCACCAAGCACCCCTGCGAACTATCTATAGATCTTTTGTTTGCGTTAAACTACGTACTCTCGGGCTAACTTAGCAGTTAGCTTCTCATACGATGGCTTCTCTCCCTGCCTCTCCCTCTCCTGCTCTCTCTTGTTCTGTGTGCCAGATGTTTAGTTATTCCTCGTCCTCCTTTACTGATAAAGGTATCTGTATTAAATGTAGTTTATTTATAGCTTTGGAGGCGAGGGTGTCAGAGTTAGAGAGCAGGCTCCGCACCTTTGAGTCAGAGTCACAGTTATCTTACGCAGTAGCAGTTAGCCAGCCTTCTGTAGCCGGTGCGGGCCGACATAGTGTTAAATCTCCCCCGGTAGCTCCCGAGCAGCCGGGAGGCAGTGGCTGGGTTACTGTCCGAGGGAGGCATAGTAAGAAAACGAGGCTCACGGCTCCCCACCAACCACTTCATGTTTCAAACTCATTTTCCCCACTCAGCGACGCACCCGCTGAGACAAAAACTCTGATAATTGGAGACTCCATAGTCAGAAACGTGAAGTTAGCGAAGTCAGCGGGCATAGTTAGGTGTATACCCGGGGCCAGAGCGGGCGACATCACGGCTCACTTAAAGCTGCTGACAAAGGCTAAACGTAGATTTGATAAAATTGTAATTCATGTCGGCACAAATGACTCCCGACTTCGCCAGTCGGAAATTACTAAAGTTATTGTGGAGTCGGTGTGTAGTTTTGCTAAGACGATGTCGGACTCCGTAGTTTTCTCTGGTCCTCTCCCTAATTTGACCAGTGATGACATGTATAGCCGCATGTCTTCATTCAACCGCTGGCTATCGAGGTGGTGTCCAGCAAACAATGTGGGCTTCATAGATAACTGGCAGTCCTTTTGGGGAAAGCCTGGTCTGCTAGCTAGAGATGGCCAGAAGGCTCTTTAACTGTTTACAAGTCTCTTTTAATCAGCACATGTTTTTATCTCCTTCACAGGTTATGTACATTATGCTATATGCGTTTTAAGTCTAAAGCTAATGCTAACTGCACAGACTTAACTTGTAAATATGTTTACTCTTAGTCACACAGGGGCTCCTAAATCTTGTCTGGGGCATTATTGTATTGTATACAGAGGGGAGGGGGGACAGCGGGTGTGTATTGTAACTAATGTCTTGTGTCCTGGCTGTCTGTATACTGCTACTGGATGCCTTGAATTTCCCTACCTACGTCACTCCCTCCCTCACTCACTCACTCACTCACTCACTAACTCACTGCCCTGCCGGTGTCACAGCATAAACTTCACACAACGCAGAATTCCACCGGTTACACGTGGGCGATTTCTTCTGCTACAATAAAGTTAGCTTTCACTGCCGCCACATTGTTTTTGGCAATGGCGAAAATATTCTGCTGGGACCGCAGTTTGCCTTTTAATTCTTGGGTAATTTTTTGTCTTTCTTGAAAGCTAGCTGTGACTTTTAATACAAGATAAATGCTTGTATAATATTATGATCTTGGAATTTCAAAAAGGGGGAAAACGCATAATGCATAATAAAAGTGAAAGTAACGATGTATGCATTTTTTTTTTCATTTTATTAAAACGGCCCTCCACAGGAATCATGTATCCATGAGGCTGATATTCAGTTTCCAGTTTCACTTCATCCAAACTCTATTTTACAAGTTGGCCCTCCACAGGAATCATGTATCCATGAGGCTGATATCCAGTTTCCAGTTTCACTTCATCCAAACTCTATTTTACAAGTTGATTGGATGGAAAAAAAGGACACAACACATGTATGATGAGTACTTTAGAAATTAATAAAAAGAAAACATTTATCTTCCAATAGTGTGTATAACAAAAGTAGTGAAAGTATAATTGAATACATACCCGGCCATTTATCCAGTGGTTTTCCTTCCAGGACAGCTGAGATTATTCCTGGCCCTCCACAGGAATCATGTATCCATGAGACTGATATCCAGTTTCCAGTTTCACTTCATCCAGACTCTATTTTACAAGTTGGCCCTCCACAGGAATCATGTATCCATGAGGCTGATATCCAGTTTCCAGTTTCACTTCATCCAAACTCTATTTTACAAGTTGATTGGATGGAAAAAAAGGACACAACACATGTATGATGAGTACTTTAGAAATTAATAAAAAGAAAACATTTATCTTCCAATAGTGTGTATAACAAAAGTAGTGAAAGTATAATTGAATACATACCCGGCCATTTATCCAGTGGTTTTCCTTCCAGGACAGCTGAGATTATTCCTGGCCCTCCACAGGAATCATGTATCCATGAGACTGATATCCAGTTTCCAGTTTCACTTCATCCAGACTCTATTTTAAAATTTGATTGGAAGAAAAAAAGGACATATTGTTCACATATACAGAACAGGTATGATGAGTACTTTAGAAAAAAACAAAAAAAACAACATATATCCTCCAATAGTGTGTATAACAGAAGCACTGAAAGAATAATTGAATACATACCCGGCCATTTATCCAGTGGTTTTCCTTCCAGGACAGCTGAGATTATTCCTGGCCCTCCACAGGAATCATGTATCCATGAGGCTGATATTGTGTTTCTGCCAGCTGGTATATCTCCATGCCCTCTGCCTGCTGTTGATGCTGGAGGAGTGAAGGTAGATGGAGATCCATCTGGAAACACAAAAACACTTCTGAACGCATCTGTCAAGCAAACATGACCTGTTCATTCACTTCATCCAAACTTCATTTTACTGCTTGATTGGTTGAAAAACAAGGACATATTGATAACATATACAGAACATGTATGATGAGAAATTCAGAAATTAAAAAAACATTTATCTTCCAATAGTGCGTATAACAAAAGTACTGAAAGAATAATTGAATACATACCCGGCCATTTATCCAGTGGTTTTCCTTCCAGGAAAGCTGAAATTATTCCTGGACCTCCACAGGAATCATGTATCCATGAGGCTGATATCCAGTTTCAGTTCATCCAAACTCTATTTTACAGCTTGATTGGATGAAAAAAAGGACATAGAACATGTATGATGACTACTTCAGAAATGAAAAAAACATATATCCTCCAAGAGTGTGTATATAACAAAAGCACTGAAACAATAATTGAATACATACCTGGCCATTTATCCAGTGGTTTTCCTTCCAGGACAGCTGAGATTATTCCTGGACCTCCACAGGAATCATGTATCCATGAGGCTGATATTGTGTTTCTGCCAGCTGGTATATCTCCATGCCCTCTGCCTGCTGTTGATGCTGGAGGAGTGAAGGTAGATGGAGATCCATCTGGAAACACAAAAACACTTCTGAACGCAACTGTCAAGTAAACATGACCTGTTCATTCACTTCATCCAAACTTCATTTTACAGCTTGATTGGATGAAAAATAGGACATATTGATAACATATACTGAACATGTATGATGAGTACTTCAGAAAAGCAAAAAAAACATATATCCTCCAATAGTGTGTATAACAAAAGTACTGAAAGAATAATTGAATACATACCCGGCCATTTATCCAGTGGTTTTCCTTCCAGGACAGCTGAGATTATTCCTGGCCCTCCACAGGAATCATGTATCCATGAGGCTGATATCCAGTTTCTGCCAGCTGGTATATCTCCATGCCCTCTGCCTGCTGTTGATGTTGGAGCAGATAACGTTGAAGGAGATCCATCTGGAAACACAAAAACACTTCTGAACGCATCTGTCAAGTAAACATCACCTGTTGATTCACTTCATCCAAACTCCATTTTACTGCTTGATTGGTTGAAAAACAAGGACATATTGATAACATATACAGAACATGTATGATGAGAAATTCAGAAATTAAAAAAACATTTATCTTCCAATAGTGCGTATAACAAAAGTACTGAAAGAATAATTGAATACATACCCGGCCATTTATCCAGTGGTTTTCCTTCCAGGAAAGCTGAAATTATTCCTGGACCTCCACAGGAATCATGTATCCATGAGGCTGATATCCAGTTTCAGTTCATCCAAACTCTATTTTACAGCTTGATTGGATGAAAAAAAGGACATAGAACATGTATGATGACTACTTCAGAAATGAAAAGAACATATATCCTCCAAGAGTGTGTATATAACAAAAGCACTGAAACAATAATTGAATACATACCTGGCCATTTATCCAGTGGTTTTCCTTCCAGGACAGCTGAGATTATTCCTGGCCCTCCACAGGAATCATGTATCCATGAGGCTGATATCCAGTTTCTGCCAGTTGGTATATCTCCATGCCCTCTGCCTGCTGTTGATGCTGGAGGAGTGAAGGTAGATGGAGATCCATCTGGAAACACAAAAACACTTCTGAACGCAACTGTCAAGTAAACATGACCTGTTCATTCACTTCATCCAAACTTCATTTTACAGCTTGATTGGATGAAAAATAGGACATATTGATAACATATACAGAACATGTATGATGAGTACTTCAGAAAAGCAAAAAAAACATATATCCTCCAATAGTGTGTATAACAAAAGTACTGAAAGAATAATTGAATACATACCCGGCCATTTATCCAGTGGTTTTCCTTCCAGGACAGCTGAGATTATTCCTGGCCCTCCACAGGAATCATGTATCCATGAGGCTGATATCCAGTTTCTGCCAGCTGGTATATCTCCATGCCCTCTGCCTGCTGTTGATGTTGGAGCAGATAACGTTGAAGGAGATCCATCTGGAAACACAAAAACACTTCTGAACGCATCTGTCAAGTAAACATCACCTGTTGATTCACTTCATCCAGACTCTTTTAACTCTTCATTTGCACATGTACAGGTCAAAATCAGCAGTAAGACACATTTTTCAACAAAAAAACCTAAACAAAGTAGCCTTAATATAGTTCAAAGTTTGCATTAACAATTGGATAAATATTTTTTACCAACCAACAAGAAACTTTAGGTAATTTGCTCTCCATCTTCAGTTACGAAAAACATTCAAATAAATACTTACCACCAAACAATTTGGGTCATAATTAGGATCAATTTACGAAGTTTAGTACTTTTTGTACTGTTGGTTCAAAGTGAATTTGGTTCTCACTATCTCGGTAAGTCTTCTCCTCACTGCCGCTTGTACTGAAATGAGAGCTTCTGATCCCAGCTCGTATATCTTTGAATTTCTTTCCTGTGATGCGATGACTTCTAAATTCTAAGCTTTCTCTATGATGACATACAGAACCAAAGTTCCATGAAAAATTCTGTAGTCCACATAATGCTGAACTCAATTGTATTACAATTGCATTTTATACAAGATTTGCAAATGATACTATTATTTTATTATTTATAATTATTAATAATAATATATCATTATATTAATTAAACAGTTCAGAAGGGATGGGTGATCTTCATCAGTTAATGTTTAATTAAGGTGCTGATTTTAAAAACTTTGGCCTTTTTACTGTTTCTATTAGTGTTATATGCTAGCTTTATTTTAAGCTATGTTTAATCACTTTCTCAGCTCAATACTGGCTTTAGCTTACTACCATATTCTTAGCATGAATCCTGAATGTAAAACTTAAAATAGTCAATACATAAAAAGGTGTTGACTATGTTTATAGACAATAGAGTCAGTCCCCAGTAAAGTTTGTCTTCAGTTTGTTTCCGATTACCCAGCCCCTTGTTTTTGATGCCTTAAATGGCCAACAGTTGATTATTAAACCCAGACCCCGCCTCTGCACCTAGCAGGTAACCACTGTGAGCAGTTAGCCTTCCACACAATGCCATCTTCCCGTGCACCCATTTTTTTTTTCACCCAGTCTTCCCTACAATCAGAAATTGTGATTTCGATTTTCATCACAATTTTCTAAAAATCAAGCTTGTGATATGTTCTCAATGTATACAGTAACATTTACAAAAATGACATCATACCAGTTAAACTTCAAATGCCAGAACTCTAAATTAATAGAATGAAAACTAATTTATAAATTAATTTCAAATGTATTTATCAAGAAGAAACACACAGATGGTGATATTATTGGTTTTAGTGTCAGTTTGACAGAAATCTGGTCTGAAGTGTTGCTATATTTTGTGCCTTTCAGGTTGCCATAGTTGACATAGTTCACAGAAGTTATGCAACAAGAGAAGCCAACAATGTCTCTATATTTTCTTTTAGCCATACGGCCGAAACATTTGCCTGTGAGCGTCATTTCATGTTCAGGTCTTGCATTGCATCTCTTGAGTATGTTTAATAAGGTTACAACGTGAGACAACAATTGACACATTCGCGATGCTAACCGCTAGCGTTTCTATTCAAATTCTCATAGACGTTAGCATCAAGCTAACGGACTTTTCGGTTGTTTAGCATTATGAGATGAATAACTTACATTTTGCTGTCTGTTTAGTTTTCCAGTGCTTCCTTTATGAACGACTGCACAAAGAAACTTCAGCTTCTTTATTGGAGGAAAACTGTTAGCTAACTGTTGAGCTGTGTATCAGGCTAAAGAAGTCATGCTCACACAGGGGCAGAATAGACAGCGTGTGTAAATTAGTTGACAACAGCTCCTGGGTCAGTTGGGAGAAGCACTGCCAAAAACCGCGGCTTTAGCAATCACGTGATCACGTTTTTTGAAATCGCGATTTCGATCAGAAAACGATAAATCGTTCAGCCTTCATGGAGATCCATCTGGAAACACAAAAACATTTCTTAACGCAACTGTCAAGTAAACATTACCTGATCATTTACTTCGTCCAAACTCTGGTTTATATGCTTGATTGGATGAAAAAAAGTTTGGGTTACTTAACGTAGCCTCGGTTCTTTGATAACAGAGTGAGGTGTTTCACTATGGGAATCGCCTTGGCGTGACCATTCTGGAAGCTCCAATGACAACGTCTGTCAGAGACAGACAGGTCAAACTGTATTCGGGGCACGTCCCCCTCATATATACAGTCGACCCACCCACCTCAAATCATTCATGACAGGTTTCTTACCGTGCCTATGCAAGGAGGGATGTGAAGATGAAACATCTCACTCTGTCATCAAAGAACCGAGGCATGAGTATCCTGAAGCAAACTGATAAGGCTGAACACCAAAATACACACTGATTCTGGTGCGACAGTCTCCAGTACTGCCTGTGCCACAGACGGCCCTGAGACATCCAGCCTGTAAAATCTAACAAAAGTATGCAGCGTCGCCCAACTCGCTGCATCACAGATATCCTGCACTGAAACTCCTCTGAACAAAGCCCAGGAAGTGGCCATGCTCCGAGTGGAATGAGCTCTCAGGCCCTGAGGGGACTGCAAACCCCGTAGGCCAAAGAAATGGCTTCTACAATCCAGTGGGATAAGCCCAAGACACAAACAGTTGATCGTCTTGTCTAAATGAAGCTGTTTTATTCACAAACGCATGCAGAGCGTGCACTGGGCACAAAGTGTTGAGCCTCCGCTCCTCTTCTGATGAGAAAGGAGGGGGATGAAAAGCCTTCAACTCCACTGTAGAGCACCTGTATGCCACATCCACCACTTTAGGTACAAAAGCCAGATTAGGCCGCAGGCAGACTTTAGTGAGCCCAGGAGCAAACTGTAAGCATGCTTGTAAATCACTTACACGCTTCGCTGTTGTTTAAAGCCAGCAGTAATACAGCCTTCAATGAAACAAACTTCAACTGTACACAGTAAAAAGTCGGGAGGTAATTTCACGGAGTTGTCACTTTAAAACCCAATAAGAGTATTTTCAACACTATGTGGAGTAATAAACATGCAGTGTTGTTGTTAAAATGAAGTGTAAAAATGATGCGCCTCTCAACGTAAATTCTGTTAACTTTGCGGGGTTCTCACTAACAACCTGACGTCACCGGCTCGCAGTACCCACTGGCACTGACACTATCAGTGACTATCCACTGGCACGATGTCACGCTGTCACTGACACGATCTGGTAAGTTATATATCATAATGCAAGTATATGTATCACATTTGCAAGCATATTGTTCATTTTTTCAGTTTTAAGAATGAAAACAGTGTTCTGATGAAAATGTTCACATCACTACCGTATGTTGAACCGTGAATGCATTGCCAGTCAGTTTGGGCTTGCAACGTGATGTGAGGCTATGGCTTATGAGTTTAGTTTATAAAATGTGACTCGGTTTTTTAACCGTTTAAATTAACGAACACACCTCGTTGTTCTTGTCCATAGCTAAATTTCAGGGGAAATGAAAAAACTAACTTACTAGTTTCTGGTGGTTACGTGGCTAATTATGCTAGGTTTTACTACGTTCAGATTATCTTCATTTTTATTAATAATAAACGACTACTCTGTTAGGTTTACGTTTGGCGGACCCCAAAATGCAGAGACATAAAGAACCAAATACAAACATCCACATTTCATGAAGTTCAGCTGGATTTGATCCAAATGCTTTGATGGAAATAGAGTCAAATATAATCCTAGTCATCATTGATGGTTGTCAACTCAAACCATTTGTGTTGTCATTGAAGGAAAGGAGCCTCGAGGGTGGAAGTCACAGAAAGTGATGAGAAGAAAGGAGGAGATGAAAACTCATGTGATGTGAAATATGAAGCAGTCCAAATGTTTCTGTGTCTATCTATATCTGTAGTGTTGAAATGATTGTGAAGTGAAATTCAAAGGTTCATTCATGGAACTGCTCGACCTTTGACCTTCACTGTCTGCACAGCCAGAAGACGAGGAGGAGAGCTAGCTCATGTCTTTAAAGGTTTTCTCTTTCTATTTCATCACTGTATTCAACTCTGGATGTTTTAGAGCAGAGAACTTGATGTTGGAGACTCTGCATGTTTACATCAAATCAAATATAGTTTCTGTTGTTTTTAAATGTGATGAGCTCCACAAGCTTGTCCAGGAGCATCCGGCCAGCAGCCAACATCAAAACCATGAATGTCAAAGTCACAAAACAGCACGCTGTAAACTCTACATTTCTGTTGGATGTGATGAATGGTCATTTTCTAATCTCTGGATTATCACTTTTATTTCAGTTGACATCTTTTATTGTGTAATATTTCAACTCTCATCAGTTTCCATCACCCTCACTTTCATCATCACTTTGTGTTACTTCCATCATCCAACATGTGCTGCTGTGTTCTGATGAAGAGAAATGAAAACACACTCACACTTCCTCAGACCAGGTTTCAGTCTGTGCAGTCCACCATGATCTAACCTGGAGGAAGAAACCAGATCAGAATCTACTTCATCCATCTTCATTTAAATCACCATCAGACCAGACAAGAAGCAGAGTTCATCATTCAGAAACAGTGAGACAGCTTCTGTGTGTCTGTCTGTACCTCAATGTCTCCAGTCTGCAGTGTGGATCCTCCAGTCCAGCAGACAGCAGCTTCTCTCCTCCTTCTCCTGGATGATTGTAGCTCAGGTCCAGCTCTCTCAGGGGGGAGGAGCTTAGAGCTGAGGCCAGAGACGCACAACCTTCTTCTGTGATCAGACAGCCTGACAGACTACACACACACACACACACACACACACACACACACACACACACACACACACACACACACACACACACACACACACACACACACACACACAGGTCCATTCTCAGCTGTTTTACCAGTAACATCCAGTCATAACCATGCAGCTGAACAGAGTCAACTTTATAATCTGATACTGATCAACATTTACTCTGCTGGGAATAATCTGTATCAGCTGTACACTAACCTGAGAGTGTCCAGTCTACAGAGAGGACTCTTCAGTCCAGCAGACAGCAGCTTCACTCCTGAATCATGCAGGTTGTTGTTGCTCAGGTCCAGCTCTCTCAGACTAGAGGACTGGGAGCTGAGGACAGAGCTTCACAGCTTCTCTCTGAGAGCTGACAGCCACTCAGCCTGAAGAGGATTCAGAAGAACACAAATGAAAACAATTACAAACCATAGTTGTTATTTCTGAATAAAGAGAACTACATTTAACCTGGATAGTTATGTGAGCACGTACAGAGCTTTGTTTGAAGCTTTGATCACAGGCAGCAGCCTCAGAAGAGCCTCCTCTGAAGCAGAGTATTTCTTCAGGTCAAACACATCCAGATCTTTTTCTGATGACAGTAAGATGAAGACCAGAGCTGACCACTGAGCAGGAGACAGTTTATCTGTGGAGAGACGTCCTGATCTCAGGGACTGTTGGATCTCCTCCACTAGAGAACGATCATTCAGTTCATTCAGACAGTGGAACAGATTGAAGCTTTTCTCTGCAGACAGATCCTCACTGATCTTCTTCTTGATGTACTTGACTGTTTTCTGATTGGTCTGTGAGCCACTTCCTGTGTGTTTCAGCAGACCTCGTAGGTGACTCTGATTGGTCTGTAGAGAAAGACCGAGGAGGAAGCGGAGGAACAAGTCCAGGTGTCCATTTGGACTCTGTAACGCCTAGTCCACAGCACTCTGGTATAAAAGTGTTGGGCCAGGTTCTTCTCTGAATACTTTAGACCACCTGGATGTTGTTTGTTTCTCTGACATCAGATTGACTCCAGAGTTGATGAAGGTCAGATGGACATGAAGAGCAGCCAGAAACTCCTGAACACTCAGATGGATGAAGCAGAACACCTTGTCCTGGTACAGTCCTCTCTCCTCTTTAAAGATCTGTGTGAACACTCCTGAGTACACTGAGGCTGCTCTGATATCGATGCCACACTCTGTCAGGTCTGACTCATAGAAGATCAGGTTTCCTTTCTGCAGCTGCTCAAAAGCCAGTTTTCCCAGAGACTTAATCATCTTCCGGCTCTTTTTATTCCAGTGTGGATCTGTCTCAGCTCCTCCGTCATACTTGATGTTCTTCAGTTTGGACTGAACCACCAGGAAGTGGGTGTACATCTCAGTCAGGGTCTTGGGCAGCTCTCCTCCCTCTCTGGTCTTCAGCACATCCTCCAGAACTGTAGCAGTGATCCAGCAGAAGACTGGGATGTGGCACATGATGTGGAGGCTTCTGGATCTCTTGATGTGGGAGATGATCCTGCTGGCCTGCTTCTCATCTCTGAATCTCTTCCTGAAGTACTCATCCTTCTGTGGATCAGTGAACCCTCTGACCTCTGTCACCATGTCAACACACTCAGGAGGGATCTGATTGGCTGCTGCAGGTCGTGTGGTTATCCAGAGGCGAGCAGAGGGAAGCAGTTTCCCCCTGATGAGGTTTGTCAGCAGCACATCCACTGAGGTGGACTCTGTGACATCAGTCAGGGTCTGGTTGTTTTTAAAGTCCAGAGGAAGTCGACACTCATCCAGACCGTCAAAGATGAACACCACCTGGAACTCTTCAGACCTGCAGATTCCTGCTTCTTTGGTTTCAGGAAAGAAGTGATGAACAAGTTCCACCAAGCTGAACTTTTTCTCTTTCAGCACATTCAGCTCTCTGAAAGTGAATGGAAATGTGAAGTGTATGTCCTGGTTGGCTTTGTCTTCAGCCCAGTCCAGAGTGAACTTCTGTGTTAACACTGTTTTCCCGATGCCAGCCACTCCCTTTGTCATCACTCTTCTGATTGGTTCATCTCTTCCAGGTGAGGCTTTAAAGATGTCTTCTTGTCTGATGGTTGTTTCTGCTCTGTCTGGTTTCCTGGATGCTGTTTCAATCTGTCTGACCTCGTGTTCCTCATTGACCTCTCCAGTCCCTCCCTCTGTGATGAAGAGCTCTGTGTAGATCTGGTTCAGAAGGGTTGGGTTTCCTGCTTTAGCGATCCCCTCAAACACACACTGGAACTTCTTCAGGTTAGATTTCAGTTTACGCCGGCACTCTGCAGCCACTGTTCCTGAATAAAGACAGAACTGAGATCACTGAACAGATCCTGATATAGATCACATGATTATCTGAGTTTGAACTTTAAACCCCTTTGTCCTTTTTCTAAAATATGAAATCTGTTCAGATGTTCTTACTGCTCTGCAGACAGTCAGCCAGCTCCTCCTGCTTCATTCTCCTCAGGAAGTGGAGAGTGATCTTCAAAAATGCCTCTTTACAGCTTCTCCTCTGCTCTTCATCCTCACTCTGACTCTCTAAGTATTCTGGGTAATCTGGACTCAGAGCCCTCTGGACTCTCTTCAGCTCGTGCTTCACAAAGGTGACGATGTTCTCCTCCAGCAGCTGGAACAGAAGGAGACACTGGATATTTCCTATAAAGTGGTAGAACTCAACATGTGGTTCATGTGTCAGTCTGAAGGTCAGCTGATCTAAACACAACAATAACTTAGCATTACATTCTTGTAATGGTAGTTTATGAAATAACACACCATAAAGATGGAGTCCAGGTCTGTTAGATCCTGCTGGTCTGATGGATCTCTGTGAACCTCGGAGATCTCCTGTTGAACTCTGTGACAGGACATATTACACAAGAAAACAATGGGTCATATATGATGAAGCTCTGAGCCAAGATATGAGTCTTTGAACCACAGAGTCAGAACATTCACTGGATTTTTAATTCTCACCTTCCATCAGCACCACGTCCATCTTTAAAGTGAATAGGATGACCCATAGACCGGTCACTCTTCATGGACACAGAGCTGGGTCCAGGAGAGTCTGGTCTCTGGTCCTGCATCCTGATACAAACAAACAGCTGCTTCATGAACAAAGATCATCTTTAATCAGATTGTTCCAGTTCAAACTAGCAGATGGATCATCAGTAATCAGGAGGCAGAGCTGAAGTTCTCCACAGTTCTGTTTCTATTCGAACAGTATCTCACTCAGAATACAGCCAACACTGTGTCTGTCCTCACATTCTTCAGACTGATGAAATCAAAGTTCACAAAAGACGACTCAAACAGAAACACAGCTCAGAAAGATGCCAGCAGGAACAATAAAGGTTAGAAGTCCAACCTCCATTTTCAGAGAGAAAGAACTCAGGCTAGCTACAGACACATGTTCATGAAGATACAACCAGTGTCCACCAGGGGGGGCAGAAGGGAAACCTCAACATGATGATCCACAGGACAAAGATTTATAAAAGAATGATTACAGATTAAATGAATCCTCAATATGGCCCACAACTGAGACTCAGAACATAGAGTAAGATGACCATGAATATCATGAATACAGAGCTTACGGTAAGTCCACAAGCTGCCCTAAACTACTATCAGGATACAAAACTGATCCAGATCCAGGACCTGTCCTTTACAAGTTCAGGGACATGAGCCTGGAATCTCTCTTCTGGGACAAAGTCTTCAGACTGACACCACTTCAGAGGGGAATAACTGCTGCTTGCACCATCACAGTAGTTTTTATCTTGTGATGATGACTCTACTTACGGCAGTCGGCAGCCTCTTACAGCAGCTCAGTCTCTTTCTTTCCTTATATAGTTATAAAACGCTATTTTTGTACATTGTTTTTTCGGCAATTGCCTGCACTACTGCAGCATTTTAGTTGTAGTGGCAGTATCACTCAGAGGAGTACGGTACTTTTTCGGGAATGATCACGTACAATCGTGAGGAATTACTGTGCCTCAGGCATGGAGCCGGTGTCCCAACCTCACGCATCCCTGAGGACCTATGGAGAAGAAAGCCGGCACTGAAGTCAAGGAGAGGATCAAGAGAGACCGGAAATTTAAACCTTTTCTGCCGTCGATTATTGTGGGTAATGTCAGGTCACACGCAAACAAAGTGGACAAACTCACAGCTTCACGGAGACATGGCTAGACGGGAATATACCAGACAGTCTCATTGACCTGGCCTGCTTCACGCTGGTACGAGTGGACCGGGGGAGACAGAGCGGTAAGAAGAGAGGGGGAGGTCTTGCTGTCTTTGTTAACTCTAAATGGTGTAATCCCGGATATATGTAGGAAATTACATAGACTTCCTGAAGCCACCAAATGGTCTGAAAGAATAGAGGTGCGAGAGAGCCACATCCTCTTTCTCAGACAACACCATACAAAATGTAAATGTTATTTCATTATCACAGAGTCACTGTCTCCAGAAGGACAGGATCCAATAAACTTCAAAGAATCCTTGTAATGTAAAAATCACCATTTGTCACTGTAAGGTAACCTCCTCTCTGTTGCATATAAGGATTTGAAATGTGAAGGTTCGGGAGAGAACGCTGCTGCCTTCTTTCCATGCTGCATGTTATTAAAGAGATCTGATTCAAACGCCGAAGCATGAAGTTCTTCTGAGACTTAGCAACTCTCCACCTCAAAAGGAGAATTTCCACGACATATATCACTGTGAAGGAACGGGTCTGCACTCCCAACGCTGAACTTTTAGCGGTAGGATTACGCCCATATTATCTACCACGGGAGTTCTCACATGCCATCATTGTTGCTGTTTACGTCCCACCATCAGCTGTAGCCCAGCGCAGTCATACTGATCAGCAGGGATTTGAATCAATTCACTCTCTCCTCTGTCCTGACAAACTTTAAACAGTATGTCAACTGGGCCACAAGATGGAATAAAACCATAGACCTGCTGTATGCCAATATGAAGGGAGCCCCGTCACACCTGGAGAAGCAGGGAAGCATTGTGAGAGTCATGTTCTTTGACTTCTCCAGTGCTTTTAACACCATCCAGCCCGGCCTCCTGAGGGAAAAACTGCTGGATATTCATCTGCACCCCGACACCACAGCCTGGATCTTTAACTACCTCACTAGCTGACCACAGTACGTCCGAGTGGACGGCTGTGTCTCTGATGTGGTGACGGGCAACACTGGAATACCCCAAGGAACTGTTCTGGCACCCTTTCTTTTCACTCTCTTAACCTCAGACTTCAGGTTTAACTCTGGTTCCTGCCATCTCAGTACAGAGCTCTCGATCAGACAGAGGTCTGATCGAGAGCTTCGTCACATGGTGTAACAGCAACCATCTGAAGTTCAACATCGCCAAGACAAAGGAGGTGGTCGTGGACTACAGGAGGAAGAGGTGCCCCCCTGTCCCAGTCATCATTCAGGGGGAGGAAGTGGAGAGGGTGGACTCTTACAACTACCTTGGGGTTCACATTAACAGTAAGCTGGACTGGTCCCACAACACTTGTAACACTCACCCTTTAAAGGGTGTATTACTCACACCAGGGATTCAGGGATGAATTAACTCAAATCCAATAACTTGTTGTTAATGAAACTAAACCTCTCAGTTAAATCATTTGTCAAAACTTAATTCATCCACTTGAATTTAATTAATGTTGGGAAATTCCCATCAGTCACGTGACGTTACACTAAACAAAACAAAACAATTAATAATGACCCAGATAATCACCTAATTTGCCCTAACACACCCCCCAAAATTCAGTCAACAATCCCCCCAAACGAAAACCACATTAAGCAAACAAAAGTGAGTTTTTTACGGTCTCTTAGTCTCTTTTTATCCAAAACAGCTCCTTCGTCGGTGCGGCCGTATGAGCATCCAAAGTGTTCATTCATCAAAAAATAAGCGACATAATCCAAAAAATAACCCAAACAGGGATATTCCAAACAGGACCAAACATAAGGGAAACAAAAACGATCTCACCCAGATCCTTGGAAGAAAATATCCCGTTCCCCGACTTGACAAATTTTCTTTTCCTCAGCCACGAGCCGCGTGTCCAGGAATGAATGAAAAAATGACGGAAATCCTTATTTTCCCGTATGCCGATTTGTTCCCTTCATATTCTACTGTTTATTTTCCCCCGAACACCTTAATCCCCATACAGCATATGAATTTAATTTTCAGCCACAGAAAACTTTTCTCTGGCACTGAACTTTTCTTCCCGTCACCTTTTCCCTGGTACACTGACGTTCCTTCTTCTCCCTGCCTCCTCTACCTCCTCCCCTTATCGACTCAGTCCTCTCTTTTCCCTACAGGTTAATTGATGCGCTGACACCATTTCCTTCACCACAACGGAATATTATTTATTTTACATGTTTCAATAACAATTGGGTTTCCTTTTCTATTCATCTTGCAACAATCATCCTTTTTTGTGGCTCTGTCACACACTGACGCCATCTTCAGGAAAGGACAGAGCAGGCTTCCTGAGGAGACTCTGATCTTTCAGTGTCTGCGACAGACTCCTCAAGACCTTCTACCAGTGTGTGGTGGCCAGCACACTTTTCTTTGCTGTGGTGTGCTTGTGGGGTTGCATCAAGACTGCTGAGGCAAACAGGGTCAATAAACTGGTCAAGAAGGCCCTCTCTGTCGTTGGCCTAGAACTGGAGACTCTGGAGACAGTGGCTGAGAGGAGGATGAAGGACAAAATCATATCCATCCTGGATAACTCCTCTCACCTTCTCCACAACAAGCTGTAGGAGATGAGCAGCTCCTTCAGCCAACGCCTCCTCCCCCCAGGAGCAAAACAGAACACTTCAGACGCTCATTTGACCCCACAACAGCAGGAGCTCATCTGTATTTATATATATTCTCTTTATATATGTTTAAATTAACGAACACACCTCGTTGTTCTTGTCCATAGCTAAATTTCAGGGGAAATGAAAAAACTAACTTACTAGTTTCTGGTGGTTACGTGGCTAATTATGCTAGGTTTTACTACGTTCAGATTATCTTCATTTTTATTAATAATAAACGACTACTCTGTTAGGTTTACGTTTGGCGGACCCCAAAATGCAGAGACATAAAGAACCAAATACAAACATCCACATTTCATGAAGTTCAGCTGGATTTGATCCAAATGCTTTGATGGAAATAGAGTCAAATATAATCCTAGTCATCATTGATGGTTGTCAACTCAAACCGTTTGTGTTGTCATTGAAGGAAAGGAGCCTCGAGGGTGGAAGTCACAGAAAGTGATGAGAAGAAAGGAGGAGATGAAAACTCATGTGATGTGAAATATGAAGCAGTCCAAATGTTTCTGTGTCTATCTATATCTGTAGTGTTGAAATGATTGTGAAGTGAAATTCAAAGGTTCATTCATGGAACTGCTCGACCTTTGACCTTCACTGTCTGCACAGCCAGAAGACGAGGAGGAGAGCTAGCTCATGTCTTTAAAGGTTTTCTCTTTCTATTTCATCACTGTATTCAACTCTGGATGTTTTAGAGCGGAGAACTTGATGTTGGAGACTCTGCATGTTTACATCAAATCAAATATAGTTTCTGTTGTTTTTAAATGTGATGAGCTCCACAAGCTTGTCCAGGAGCATCCGGCCAGCAGCCAACATCAAAACCATGAATGTCAAAGTCACAAAACAGCACGCTGTAAACTCTACATTTCTGTTGGATGTGATGAATGGTCATTTTCTAATCTCTGGATTATCACTTTTATTTCAGTTGACATCTTTTATTGTGTAATATTTCAACTCTCATCAGTTTCCATCACCCTCACTTTCATCATCACTTTGTGTTACTTCCATCATCCAACATGTGCTGCTGTGTTCTGATGAAGAGAAATGAAAACACACTCACACTTCCTCAGACCAGGTTTCAGTCTGTGCAGTCCACCATGATCTAACCTGGAGGAAGAAACCAGATCAGAATCTACTTCATCCATCTTCATTTAAATCACCATCAGACCAGACAAGAAGCAGAGTTCATCATTCAGAAACAGTGAGACAGCTTCTGTGTGTCTGTCTGTACCTCAATGTCTCCAGTCTGCAGTGTGGATCCTCCAGTCCAGCAGACAGCAGCTTCTCTCCTCCTTCTCCTGGATGATTGTAGCTCAGGTCCAGCTCTCTCAGGGGGGAGGAGCTTAGAGCTGAGGCCAGAGACACACAACCTTCTTCTGTGATCAGACAGCCTGACAGACTACACACACACACACACACACACACACACACACACACACACACACACACACACACACACACACACACACACACACACACACACACACACACACACACACACACACACACACACACACACACACACACACACACACACAGGTCCATTCTCAGCTGTTTTACCAGTAATATCCAGTCATAACCATGCAGCTGAACAGAGTCAACTTTATAATCTGATACTGATCAACATTTACTCTGCTGGGAATAATCTGTATCAGCTGTACACTAACCTGAGAGTGTCCAGTCTACAGAGAGGACTCTTCAGTCCAGCAGACAGCAGCTTCACTCCTGAATCATGCAGGTTGTTGTTGCTCAGGTCCAGCTCTCTCAGACTAGAGGACTGGGAGCTGAGGACTGAGGACAGAGCTTCACAGCTTCTCTCTGAGAGCTGACAGCCACTCAGCCTGAAGAGGATTCAGAAGAACACAAATGAAAACAATTACAAACCATAGTTGTTATTTCTGAATAAAGAGAACTACATTTAACCTGGATAGTTATGTGAGCACGTACAGAGCTTTGTTTGAAGCTTTGATCACAGGCAGCAGCCTCAGAAGAGCCTCCTCTGAAGCAGAGTATTTCTTCAGGTCAAACACATCCAGATCTTTTTCTGATGACAGTAAGATGAAGACCAGAGCTGACCACTGAGCAGGAGACAGTTTATCTGTGGAGAGACGTCCTGATCTCAGGGACTGTTGGATCTCCTCCACTAGAGAACGATCATTCAGTTCATTCAGACAGTGGAACAGATTGAAGCTTTTCTCTGCAGACAGATCCTCACTGATCTTCTTCTTGATGTACTTGACTGTTTTCTGATTGGTCTGTGAGCCACTTCCTGTGTGTTTCAGCAGACCTCGTAGGTGACTCTGATTGGTCTGTAGAGAAAGACCGAGGAGGAAGCGGAGGAACAAGTCCAGGTGTCCATTTGGACTCTGTAACGCCTGGTCCACAGCACTCTGGTATAAAAGTGTTGGGCCAGGTTCTTCTCTGAATACTTTAGACCACCTGGATGTTGTTTGTTTCTCTGACATCAGATTGACTCCAGAGTTGATGAAGGTCAGATGGACATGAAGAGCAGCCAGAAACTCCTGAACACTCAGATGGATGAAGCAGAACACCTTGTCCTGGTACAGTCCTCTCTCCTCTTTAAAGATCTGTGTGAACACTCCTGAGTACACTGAGGCTGCTCTGATATCGATGCCACACTCTGTCAGGTCTGACTCATAGAAGATCAGGTTTCCTTTCTGCAGCTGCTCAAAAGCCAGTTTTCCCAGAGACTTAATCATCTTCCGGCTCTTTTTATTCCAGTGTGGATCTGTCTCAGCTCCTCCGTCATACTTGATGTTCTTCAGTTTGGACTGAACCACCAGGAAGTGGGTGTACATCTCAGTCAGGGTCTTGGGCAGCTCTCCTCCCTCTCTGGTCTTCAGCACATCCTCCAGAACTGTAGCAGTGATCCAGCAGAAGACTGGGATGTGGCACATGATGTGGAGGCTTCTGGATCTCTTGATGTGGGAGATGATCCTGCTGGCCTGCTTCTCATCTCTGAATCTCTTCCTGAAGTACTCATCCTTCTGTGGATCAGTGAACCCTCTGACCTCTGTCACCATGTCAACACACTCAGGAGGGATCTGATTGGCTGCTGCAGGTCGTGTGGTTATCCAGAGGCGAGCAGAGGGAAGCAGTTTCCCCCTGATGAGGTTTGTCAGCAGCACATCCACTGAGGTGGACTCTGTGACATCAGTCAGGGTCTGGTTGTTTTTAAAGTCCAGAGGAAGTCGACACTCATCCAGACCGTCAAAGATGAACACCACCTGGAACTCTTCAGACCTGCAGATTCCTGCTTCTTTGGTTTCAGGAAAGAAGTGATGAACAAGTTCCACCAAGCTGAACTTTTTCTCTTTCAGCACATTCAGCTCTCTGAAAGTGAATGGAAATGTGAAGTGTATGTCCTGGTTGGCTTTGTCTTCAGCCCAGTCCAGAGTGAACTTCTGTGTTAACACTGTTTTCCCGATGCCAGCCACTCCCTTTGTCATCACTCTTCTGATTGGTTCATCTCTTCCAGGTGAGGCTTTAAAGATGTCTTCTTGTCTGATGGTTGTTTCTGCTCTGTCTGGTTTCCTGGATGCTGTTTCAATCTGTCTGACCTCGTGTTCCTCATTGACCTCTCCAGTCCCTCCCTCTGTGATGAAGAGCTCTGTGTAGATCTGGTTCAGAAGGGTTGGGTTTCCTGCTTTAGCGATCCCCTCAAACACACACTGGAACTTCTTCAGGTTAGATTTCAGTTTACGCCGGCACTCTGCAGCCACTGTTCCTGAATAAAGACAGAACTGAGATCACTGAACAGATCCTGATATAGATCACATGATTATCTGAGTTTGAACTTTAAACCCCTTTGTCCTTTTTCTAAAATATGAAATCTGTTCAGATGTTCTTACTGCTCTGCAGACAGTCAGCCAGCTCCTCCTGCTTCATTCTCCTCAGGAAGTGGAGAGTGATCTTCAAAAATGCCTCTTTACAGCTTCTCCTCTGCTCTTCATCCTCACTCTGACTCTCTAAGTATTCTGGGTAATCTGGACTCAGAGCCCTCTGGACTCTCTTCAGCTCGTGCTTCACAAAGGTGACGATGTTCTCCTCCAGCAGCTGGAACAGAAGGAGACACTGGATATTTCCTATAAAGTGGTAGAACTCAACATGTGGTTCATGTGTCAGTCTGAAGGTCAGCTGATCTAAACACAACAATAACTTAGCATTACATTCTTGTAATGGTAGTTTATGAAATAACACACCATAAAGATGGAGTCCAGGTCTGTTAGATCCTGCTGGTCTGATGGATCTCTGTGAACCTCGGAGATCTCCTGTTGAACTCTGTGACAGGACATATTACACAAGAAAACAATGGGTCATATATGATGAAGCTCTGAGCCAAGATATGAGTCTTTGAACCACAGAGTCAGAACATTCACTGGATTTTTAATTCTCACCTTCCATCAGCACCACGTCCATCTTTAAAGTGAATAGGATGACCCATAGACCGGTCACTCTTCATGGACACAGAGCTGGGTCCAGGAGAGTCTGGTCTCTGGTCCTGCATCCTGATACAAACAAACAGCTGCTTCATGAACAAAGATCATCTTTAATCAGATTGTTCCAGTTCAAACTAGCAGATGGATCATCAGTAATCAGGAGGCAGAGCTGAAGTTCTCCACAGTTCTGTTTCTATTCGAACAGTATCTCACTCAGAATACAGCCAACACTGTGTCTGTCCTCACATTCTTCAGACTGATGAAATCAAAGTTCACAAAAGACGACTCAAACAGAAACACAGCTCAGAAAGATGCCAGCAGGAACAATAAAGGTTAGAAGTCCAACCTCCATTTTCAGAGAGAAAGAACTCAGGCTAGCTACAGACACATGTTCATGAAGATACAACCAGTGTCCACCAGGGTGGACACTGGTTGTATTGTACCTCAACATGATGATCCACAGGACAAAGATTTATAAAAGAATGATTACAGATTAAATGAATCCTCAATATGGCCCACAACTGAGACTCAGAACATAGAGTAAGATGACCATGAATATCATGAATACAGAGCTTACGGTAAGTCCACAAGCTGCCCTAAACTACTATCAGGATACAAAACTGATCCAGATCCAGGACCTGTCCTTTACAAGTTCAGGGACATGAGCCTGGAATCTCTCTTCTGGGACAAAGTCTTCAGACTGACACCACTTCAGAGGGGAATAACTGCTGCTTGCACCATCACAGTAGTTTTTATCTTGTGATGATGACTCTACTTACGGCAGTCGGCAGCCTCTTACAGCAGCTCAGTCTCTTTCTTTCCTTATATAGTTATAAAACGCTATTTTTGTACATTGTTTTTTCGGCAATTGCCTGCACTACTGCAGCATTTTAGTTGTAGTGGCAGTATCACTCAGAGGAGTACGGTACTTTTTCGGGAATGATCACGTACAATCGTGAGGAATTACTGTGCCTCAGGCATGGAGCCGGTGTCCCAACCTCACGCATCCATGAGGACCTATGGAGAAGAAAGCCGGCACTGAAGTCAAGGAGAGGATCAAGAGAGACCGGAAATTTAAACCTTTTCTGCCGTCGATTATTGTGGGTAATGTCAGGTCACACGCAAACAAAGTGGACAAACTCACAGCTTCACGGAGACATGGCTAGACGGGAATATACCAGACAGTCTCATTGACCTGGCCTGCTTCACGCTGGTACGAGTGGACCGGGGGAGACAGAGCGGTAAGAAGAGAGGGGGAGGTCTTGCTGTCTTTGTTAACTCTAAATGGTGTAATCCCGGATATATGTAGGAAATTACATAGACTTCCTGAAGCCACCAAATGGTCTGAAAGAATAGAGGTGCGAGAGAGCCACATCCTCTTTCTCAGACAACACCATACAAAATGTAAATGTTATTTCATTATCACAGAGTCACTGTCTCCAGAAGGACAGGATCCAATAAACTTCAAAGAATCCTTGTAATGTAAAAATCACCATTTGTCACTGTAAGGTAACCTCCTCTCTGTTGCATATAAGGATTTGAAATGTGAAGGTTCGGGAGAGAACGCTGCTGCCTTCTTTCCATGCTGCATGTTATTAAAGAGATCTGATTCAAACGCCGAAGCATGAAGTTCTTCTGAGACTTAGCAACTCTCCACCTCAAAAGGAGAATTTCCACGACATATATAACTGTGAAGGAACGGGTCTGCACTCCCAACGCTGAACTTTTAGCGGTAGGATTACGCCCATATTATCTACCACGGGAGTTCTCACATGCCATCATTGTTGCTGTTTACGTCCCACCATCAGCTGTAGCCCAGCGCAGTCATACTGATCAGCAGGGATTTGAATCAATTCACTCTCTCCTCTGTCCTGACAAACTTTAAACAGTATGTCAACTGGGCCACAAGATGGAATAAAACCATAGACCTGCTGTATGCCAATATGAAGGGAGCCCCGTCACACCTGGAGAAGCAGGGAAGCATTGTGAGAGTCATGTTCTTTGACTTCTCCAGTGCTTTTAACACCATCCAGCCCGGCCTCCTGAGGGAAAAACTGCTGGATATTCATCTGCACCCCGACACCACAGCCTGGATCTTTAACTACCTCACTAGCTGACCACAGTACGTCCGAGTGGACGGCTGTGTCTCTGATGTGGTGACGGGCAACACTGGAATACCCCAAGGAACTGTTCTGGCACCCTTTCTTTTCACTCTCTTAACCTCAGACTTCAGGTTTAACTCTGGTTCCTGCCATCTCAGTACAGAGCTCTCGATCAGACAGAGGTCTGATCGAGAGCTTCGTCACATGGTGTAACAGCAACCATCTGAAGTTCAACATCGCCAAGACAAAGGAGGTGGTCGTGGACTACAGGAGGAAGAGGTGCCCCCCTGTCCCAGTCATCATTCAGGGGGAGGAAGTGGAGAGGGTGGACTCTTACAACTACCTTGGGGTTCACATTAACAGTAAGCTGGACTGGTCCCACAACACTTGTAACACTCACCCTTTAAAGGGTGTATTACTCACACCAGGGATTCAGGGATGAATTAACTCAAATCCAATAACTTGTTGTTAATGAAACTAAACCTCTCAGTTAAATCATTTGTCAAAACTTAATTCATCCACTTGAATTTAATTAATGTTGGGAAATTCCCATCAGTCACGTGACGTTACACTAAACAAAACAAAACAATTAATAATGACCCAGATAATCACCTAATTTGCCCTAACACACCCCCCAAAATTCAGTCAACAATCCCCCCAAACGAAAACCACATTAAGCAAACAAAAGTGAGTTTTTTACGGTCTCTTAGTCTCTTTTTATCCAAAACAGCTCCTTCGTCGGTGCGGCCGTATGAGCATCCAAAGTGTTCATTCATCAAAAAATAAGCGACATAATCCAAAAAATAACCCAAACAGGGATATTCCAAACAGGACCAAACATAAGGGAAACAAAAACGATCTCACCCAGATCCTTGGAAGAAAATATCCCGTTCCCCGACTTGACAAATTTTCTTTTCCTCAGCCACGAGCCGCGTGTCCAGGAATGAATGAAAAAATGACGGAAATCCTTATTTTCCCGTATGCCGATTTGTTCCCTTCATATTCTACTGTTTATTTTCCCCCGAACACCTTAATCCCCATACAGCATATGAATTTAATTTTCAGCCACAGAAAACTTTTCTCTGGCACTGAACTTTTCTTCCCGTCACCTTTTCCCTGGTACACTGACGTTCCTTCTTCTCCCTGCCTCCTCTACCTCCTCCCCTTATCGACTCAGTCCTCTCTTTTCCCTACAGGTTAATTGATGCGCTGACACCATTTCCTTCACCACAACGGAATATTATTTATTTTACATGTTTCAATAACAATTGGGTTTCCTTTTCTATTCATCTTGCAACAATCATCCTTTTTTGTGGCTCTGTCACACACTGACGCCATCTTCAGGAAAGGACAGAGCAGGCTTCCTGAGGAGACTCTGATCTTTCAGTGTCTGCGACAGACTCCTCAAGACCTTCTACCAGTGTGTGGTGGCCAGCACACTTTTCTTTGCTGTGGTGTGCTTGTGGGGTTGCATCAAGACTGCTGAGGCAAACAGGGTCAATAAACTGGTCAAGAAGGCCCTCTCTGTCGTTGGCCTAGAACTGGAGACTCTGGAGACAGTGGCTGAGAGGAGGATGAAGGACAAAATCATATCCATCCTGGATAACTCCTCTCACCTTCTCCACAACAAGCTGTAGGAGATGAGCAGCTCCTTCAGCCAACGCCTCCTCCCCCCAGGAGCAAAACAGAACACTTCAGACGCTCATTTGACCCCACAACAGCAGGAGCTCATCTGTATTTATATATATTCTCTTTATATATGTTTAAATTAACGAACACACCTCGTTGTTCTTGTCCATAGCTAAATTTCAGGGGAAATGAAAAAACTAACTTACTAGTTTCTGGTGGTTACGTGGCTAATTATGCTAGGTTTTACTACGTTCAGATTATCTTCATTTTTATTAATAATAAACGACTACTCTGTTAGGTTTACGTTTGGCGGACCCCAAAATGCAGAGACATAAAGAACCAAATACAAACATCCACATTTCATGAAGTTCAGCTGGATTTGATCCAAATGCTTTGATGGAAATAGAGTCAAATATAATCCTAGTCATCATTGATGGTTGTCAACTCAAACCGTTTGTGTTGTCATTGAAGGAAAGGAGCCTCGAGGGTGGAAGTCACAGAAAGTGATGAGAAGAAAGGAGGAGATGAAAACTCATGTGATGTGAAATATGAAGCAGTCCAAATGTTTCTGTGTCTATCTATATCTGTAGTGTTGAAATGATTGTGAAGTGAAATTCAAAGGTTCATTCATGGAACTGCTCGACCTTTGACCTTCACTGTCTGCACAGCCAGAAGACGAGGAGGAGAGCTAGCTCATGTCTTTAAAGGTTTTCTCTTTCTATTTCATCACTGTATTCAACTCTGGATGTTTTAGAGCGGAGAACTTGATGTTGGAGACTCTGCATGTTTACATCAAATCAAATATAGTTTCTGTTGTTTTTAAATGTGATGAGCTCCACAAGCTTGTCCAGGAGCATCCGGCCAGCAGCCAACATCAAAACCATGAATGTCAAAGTCACAAAACAGCACGCTGTAAACTCTACATTTCTGTTGGATGTGATGAATGGTCATTTTCTAATCTCTGGATTATCACTTTTATTTCAGTTGACATCTTTTATTGTGTAATATTTCAACTCTCATCAGTTTCCATCACCCTCACTTTCATCATCACTTTGTGTTACTTCCATCATCCAACATGTGCTGCTGTGTTCTGATGAAGAGAAATGAAAACACACTCACACTTCCTCAGACCAGGTTTCAGTCTGTGCAGTCCACCATGATCTAACCTGGAGGAAGAAACCAGATCAGAATCTACTTCATCCATCTTCATTTAAATCACCATCAGACCAGACAAGAAGCAGAGTTCATCATTCAGAAACAGTGAGACAGCTTCTGTGTGTCTGTCTGTACCTCAATGTCTCCAGTCTGCAGTGTGGATCCTCCAGTCCAGCAGACAGCAGCTTCTCTCCTCCTTCTCCTGGATGATTGTAGCTCAGGTCCAGCTCTCTCAGGGGGGAGGAGCTTAGAGCTGAGGCCAGAGACACACAACCTTCTTCTGTGATCAGACAGCCTGACAGACTACACACACACACACACACACACACACACACACACACACACACACACACACACACACACACACACACACACACACACACACACACACACACACACACACACACACACACACACACACACACACACACACACACACACACACACACACAGGTCCATTCTCAGCTGTTTTACCAGTAATATCCAGTCATAACCATGCAGCTGAACAGAGTCAACTTTATAATCTGATACTGATCAACATTTACTCTGCTGGGAATAATCTGTATCAGCTGTACACTAACCTGAGAGTGTCCAGTCTACAGAGAGGACTCTTCAGTCCAGCAGACAGCAGCTTCACTCCTGAATCATGCAGGTTGTTGTTGCTCAGGTCCAGCTCTCTCAGACTAGAGGACTGGGAGCTGAGGACTGAGGACAGAGCTTCACAGCTTCTCTCTGAGAGCTGACAGCCACTCAGCCTGAAGAGGATTCAGAAGAACACAAATGAAAACAATTACAAACCATAGTTGTTATTTCTGAATAAAGAGAACTACATTTAACCTGGATAGTTATGTGAGCACGTACAGAGCTTTGTTTGAAGCTTTGATCACAGGCAGCAGCCTCAGAAGAGCCTCCTCTGAAGCAGAGTATTTCTTCAGGTCAAACACATCCAGATCTTTTTCTGATGACAGTAAGATGAAGACCAGAGCTGACCACTGAGCAGGAGACAGTTTATCTGTGGAGAGACGTCCTGATCTCAGGGACTGTTGGATCTCCTCCACTAGAGAACGATCATTCAGTTCATTCAGACAGTGGAACAGATTGAAGCTTTTCTCTGCAGACAGATCCTCACTGATCTTCTTCTTGATGTACTTGACTGTTTTCTGATTGGTCTGTGAGCCACTTCCTGTGTGTTTCAGCAGACCTCGTAGGTGACTCTGATTGGTCTGTAGAGAAAGACCGAGGAGGAAGCGGAGGAACAAGTCCAGGTGTCCATTTGGACTCTGTAACGCCTGGTCCACAGCACTCTGGTATAAAAGTGTTGGGCCAGGTTCTTCTCTGAATACTTTAGACCACCTGGATGTTGTTTGTTTCTCTGACATCAGATTGACTCCAGAGTTGATGAAGGTCAGATGGACATGAAGAGCAGCCAGAAACTCCTGAACACTCAGATGGATGAAGCAGAACACCTTGTCCTGGTACAGTCCTCTCTCCTCTTTAAAGATCTGTGTGAACACTCCTGAGTACACTGAGGCTGCTCTGATATCGATGCCACACTCTGTCAGGTCTGACTCATAGAAGATCAGGTTTCCTTTCTGCAGCTGCTCAAAAGCCATTTTTCCCAGAGACTTAATCATCTTCCGGCTCTTTTTATTCCAGTGTGGATCTGTCTCAGCTCCTCCGTCATACTTGATGTTCTTCAGTTTGGACTGAACCACCAGGAAGTGGGTGTACATCTCAGTCAGGGTCTTGGGCAGCTCTCCTCCCTCTCTGGTCTTCAGCACATCCTCCAGAACTGTAGCAGTGATCCAGCAGAAGACTGGGATGTGGCACATGATGTGGAGGCTTCTGGATCTCTTGATGTGGGAGATGATCCTGCTGGCCTGCTTCTCATCTCTGAATCTCTTCCTGAAGTACTCATCCTTCTGTGGATCAGTGAACCCTCTGACCTCTGTCACCATGTCAACACACTCAGGAGGGATCTGATTGGCTGCTGCAGGTCGTGTGGTTATCCAGAGGCGAGCAGAGGGAAGCAGTTTCCCCCTGATGAGGTTTGTCAGCAGCACATCCACTGAGGTGGACTCTGTGACATCAGTCAGGGTCTGGTTGTTTTTAAAGTCCAGAGGAAGTCGACACTCATCCAGACCGTCAAAGATGAACACCACCTGGAACTCTTCAGACCTGCAGATTCCTGCTTCTTTGGTTTCAGGAAAGAAGTGATGAACAAGTTCCACCAAGCTGAACTTTTTCTCTTTCAGCACATTCAGCTCTCTGAAAGTGAATGGAAATGTGAAGTGTATGTCCTGGTTGGCTTTGTCTTCAGCCCAGTCCAGAGTGAACTTCTGTGTTAACACTGTTTTCCCGATGCCAGCCACTCCCTTTGTCATCACTCTTCTGATTGGTTCATCTCTTCCAGGTGAGGCTTTAAAGATGTCTTCTTGTCTGATGGTTGTTTCTGCTCTGTCTGGTTTCCTGGATGCTGTTTCAATCTGTCTGACCTCGTGTTCCTCATTGACCTCTCCAGTCCCTCCCTCTGTGATGAAGAGCTCTGTGTAGATCTGGTTCAGAAGGGTTGGGTTTCCTGCTTTAGCGATCCCCTCAAACACACACTGGAACTTCTTCAGGTTAGATTTCAGTTTACGCCGGCACTCTGCAGCCACTGTTCCTGAATAAAGACAGAACTGAGATCACTGAACAGATCCTGATATAGATCACATGATTATCTGAGTTTGAACTTTAAACCCCTTTGTCCTTTTTCTAAAATATGAAATCTGTTCAGATGTTCTTACTGCTCTGCAGACAGTCAGCCAGCTCCTCCTGCTTCATTCTCCTCAGGAAGTGGAGAGTGATCTTCAAAAATGCCTCTTTACAGCTTCTCCTCTGCTCTTCATCCTCACTCTGACTCTCTAAGTATTCTGGGTAATCTGGACTCAGAGCCCTCTGGACTCTCTTCAGCTCGTGCTTCACAAAGGTGACGATGTTCTCCTCCAGCAGCTGGAACAGAAGGAGACACTGGATATTTCCTATAAAGTGGTAGAACTCAACATGTGGTTCATGTGTCAGTCTGAAGGTCAGCTGATCTAAACACAACAATAACTTAGCATTACATTCTTGTCATGGTAGTTTATGAAATAACACACCATAAAGATGGAGTCCAGGTCTGTTAGATCCTGCTGGTCTGATGGATCTCTGTGAACCTCGGAGATCTCCTGTTGAACTCTGTGACAGGACATATTACACAAGAAAACAATGGGTCATATATGATGAAGCTCTGAGCCAAGATATGAGTCTTTGAACCACAGAGTCAGAACATTCACTGGATTTTTAATTCTCACCTTCCATCAGCACCACGTCCATCTTTAAAGTGAATAGGATGACCCATAGACCGGTCACTCTTCATGGACACAGAGCTGGGTCCAGGAGAGTCTGGTCTCTGGTCCTGCATCCTGATACAAACAAACAGCTGCTTCATGAACAAAGATCATCTTTAATCAGATTGTTCCAGTTCAAACTAGCAGATGGATCATCAGTAATCAGGAGGCAGAGCTGAAGTTCTCCACAGTTCTGTTTCTATTCGAACAGTATCTCACTCAGAATACAGCCAACACTGTGTCTGTCCTCACATTCTTCAGACTGATGAAATCAAAGTTCACAAAAGACGACTCAAACAGAAACACAGCTCAGAAAGATGCCAGCAGGAACAATAAAGGTTAGAAGTCCAACCTCCATTTTCAGAGAGAAAGAACTCAGGCTAGCTACAGACACATGTTCATGAAGATACAACCAGTGTCCACCAGGGGGGGCAGAAGGAAAACCTCAACATGATGATCCACAGGACAAAGATTTATAAAAGAATGATTACAGATTAAATGAATCCTCAATATGGCCCACAACTGAGACTCAGAACATAGAGTAAGATGACCATGAATATCATGAATACAGAGCTTACGGTAAGTCCACAAGCTGCCCTAAACTACTATCAGGATACAAAACTGATCCAGATCCAGGACCTGTCCTTTACAAGTTCAGGGACATGAGCCTGGAATCTCTCTTCTGGGACAAAGTCTTCAGACTGACACCACTTCAGAGGGGAATAACTGCTGCTTGCACCATCACAGTAGTTTTTATCTTGTGATGATGACTCTACTTACGGCAGTCGGCAGCCTCTTACAGCAGCTCAGTCTCTTTCTTTCCTTATATAGTTATAAAACGCTATTTTTGTACATTGTTTTTTCGGCAATTGCCTGCACTACTGCAGCATTTTAGTTGTAGTGGCAGTATCACTCAGAGGAGTACGGTACTTTTTCGGGAATGATCACGTACAATCGTGAGGAATTACTGTGCCTCAGGCATGGAGCCGGTGTCCCAACCTCACGCATCCCTGAGGACCTATGGAGAAGAAAGCCGGCACTGAAGTCAAGGAGAGGATCAAGAGAGACCGGAAATTTAAACCTTTTCTGCCGTCGATTATTGTGGGTAATGTCAGGTCACACGCAAACAAAGTGGACAAACTCACAGCTTCACGGAGACATGGCTAGACGGGAATATACCAGACAGTCTCATTGACCTGGCCTGCTTCACGCTGGTACGAGTGGACCGGGGGAGACAGAGCGGTAAGAAGAGAGGGGGAGGTCTTGCTGTCTTTGTTAACTCTAAATGGTGTAATCCCGGATATATGTAGGAAATTACATAGACTTCCTGAAGCCACCAAATGGTCTGAAAGAATAGAGGTGCGAGAGAGCCACATCCTCTTTCTCAGACAACACCATACAAAATGTAAATGTTATTTCATTATCACAGAGTCACTGTCTCCAGAAGGACAGGATCCAATAAACTTCAAAGAATCCTTGTAATGTAAAAATCACCATTTGTCACTGTAAGGTAACCTCCTCTCTGTTGCATATAAGGATTTGAAATGTGAAGGTTCGGGAGAGAACGCTGCTGCCTTCTTTCCATGCTGCATGTTATTAAAGAGATCTGATTCAAACGCCGAAGCATGAAGTTCTTCTGAGACTTAGCAACTCTCCACCTCAAAAGGAGAATTTCCACGACATATATAACTGTGAAGGAACGGGTCTGCACTCCCAACGCTGAACTTTTAGCGGTAGGATTACGCCCATATTATCTACCACGGGAGTTCTCACATGCCATCATTGTTGCTGTTTACGTCCCACCATCAGCTGTAGCCCAGCGCAGTCATACTGATCAGCAGGGATTTGAATCAATTCACTCTCTCCTCTGTCCTGACAAACTTTAAACAGTATGTCAACTGGGCCACAAGATGGAATAAAACCATAGACCTGCTGTATGCCAATATGAAGGGAGCCCCGTCACACCTGGAGAAGCAGGGAAGCATTGTGAGAGTCATGTTCTTTGACTTCTCCAGTGCTTTTAACACCATCCAGCCCGGCCTCCTGAGGGAAAAACTGCTGGATATTCATCTGCACCCCGACACCACAGCCTGGATCTTTAACTACCTCACTAGCTGACCACAGTACGTCCGAGTGGACGGCTGTGTCTCTGATGTGGTGACGGGCAACACTGGAATACCCCAAGGAACTGTTCTGGCACCCTTTCTTTTCACTCTCTTAACCTCAGACTTCAGGTTTAACTCTGGTTCCTGCCATCTCAGTACAGAGCTCTCGATCAGACAGAGGTCTGATCGAGAGCTTCGTCACATGGTGTAACAGCAACCATCTGAAGTTCAACATCGCCAAGACAAAGGAGGTGGTCGTGGACTACAGGAGGAAGAGGTGCCCCCCTGTCCCAGTCATCATTCAGGGGGAGGAAGTGGAGAGGGTGGACTCTTACAACTACCTTGGGGTTCACATTAACAGTAAGCTGGACTGGTCCCACAACACTTGTAACACTCACCCTTTAAAGGGTGTATTACTCACACCAGGGATTCAGGGATGAATTAACTCAAATCCAATAACTTGTTGTTAATGAAACTAAACCTCTCAGTTAAATCATTTGTCAAAACTTAATTCATCCACTTGAATTTAATTAATGTTGGGAAATTCCCATCAGTCACGTGACGTTACACTAAACAAAACAAAACAATTAATAATGACCCAGATAATCACCTAATTTGCCCTAACACACCCCCCAAAATTCAGTCAACAATCCCCCCAAACGAAAACCACATTAAGCAAACAAAAGTGAGTTTTTTACGGTCTCTTAGTCTCTTTTTATCCAAAACAGCTCCTTCGTCGGTGCGGCCGTATGAGCATCCAAAGTGTTCATTCATCAAAAAATAAGCGACATAATCCAAAAAATAACCCAAACAGGGATATTCCAAACAGGACCAAACATAAGGGAAACAAAAACGATCTCACCCAGATCCTTGGAAGAAAATATCCCGTTCCCCGACTTGACAAATTTTCTTTTCCTCAGCCACGAGCCGCGTGTCCAGGAATGAATGAAAAAATGACGGAAATCCTTATTTTCCCGTATGCCGATTTGTTCCCTTCATATTCTACTGTTTATTTTCCCCCGAACACCTTAATCCCCATACAGCATATGAATTTAATTTTCAGCCACAGAAAACTTTTCTCTGGCACTGAACTTTTCTTCCCGTCACCTTTTCCCTGGTACACTGACGTTCCTTCTTCTCCCTGCCTCCTCTACCTCCTCCCCTTATCGACTCAGTCCTCTCTTTTCCCTACAGGTTAATTGATGCGCTGACACCATTTCCTTCACCACAACGGAATATTATTTATTTTACATGTTTCAATAACAATTGGGTTTCCTTTTCTATTCATCTTGCAACAATCATCCTTTTTTGTGGCTCTGTCACACACTGACGCCATCTTCAGGAAAGGACAGAGCAGGCTTCCTGAGGAGACTCTGATCTTTCAGTGTCTGCGACAGACTCCTCAAGACCTTCTACCAGTGTGTGGTGGCCAGCACACTTTTCTTTGCTGTGGTGTGCTTGTGGGGTTGCATCAAGACTGCTGAGGCAAACAGGGTCAATAAACTGGTCAAGAAGGCCCTCTCTGTCGTTGGCCTAGAACTGGAGACTCTGGAGACAGTGGCTGAGAGGAGGATGAAGGACAAAATCATATCCATCCTGGATAACTCCTCTCACCTTCTCCACAACAAGCTGTAGGAGATGAGCAGCTCCTTCAGCCAACGCCTCCTCCCCCCAGGAGCAAAACAGAACACTTCAGACGCTCATTTGACCCCACAACAGCAGGAGCTCATCTGTATTTATATATATTCTCTTTATATATGTTTAAATTAACGAACACACCTCGTTGTTCTTGTCCATAGCTAAATTTCAGGGGAAATGAAAAAACTAACTTACTAGTTTCTGGTGGTTACGTGGCTAATTATGCTAGGTTTTACTACGTTCAGATTATCTTCATTTTTATTAATAATAAACGACTACTCTGTTAGGTTTACGTTTGGCGGACCCCAAAATGCAGAGACATAAAGAACCAAATACAAACATCCACATTTCATGAAGTTCAGCTGGATTTGATCCAAATGCTTTGATGGAAATAGAGTCAAATATAATCCTAGTCATCATTGATGGTTGTCAACTCAAACCGTTTGTGTTGTCATTGAAGGAAAGGAGCCTCGAGGGTGGAAGTCACAGAAAGTGATGAGAAGAAAGGAGGAGATGAAAACTCATGTGATGTGAAATATGAAGCAGTCCAAATGTTTCTGTGTCTATCTATATCTGTAGTGTTGAAATGATTGTGAAGTGAAATTCAAAGGTTCATTCATGGAACTGCTCGACCTTTGACCTTCACTGTCTGCACAGCCAGAAGACGAGGAGGAGAGCTAGCTCATGTCTTTAAAGGTTTTCTCTTTCTATTTCATCACTGTATTCAACTCTGGATGTTTTAGAGCGGAGAACTTGATGTTGGAGACTCTGCATGTTTACATCAAATCAAATATAGTTTCTGTTGTTTTTAAATGTGATGAGCTCCACAAGCTTGTCCAGGAGCATCCGGCCAGCAGCCAACATCAAAACCATGAATGTCAAAGTCACAAAACAGCACGCTGTAAACTCTACATTTCTGTTGGATGTGATGAATGGTCATTTTCTAATCTCTGGATTATCACTTTTATTTCAGTTGACATCTTTTATTGTGTAATATTTCAACTCTCATCAGTTTCCATCACCCTCACTTTCATCATCACTTTGTGTTACTTCCATCATCCAACATGTGCTGCTGTGTTCTGATGAAGAGAAATGAAAACACACTCACACTTCCTCAGACCAGGTTTCAGTCTGTGCAGTCCACCATGATCTAACCTGGAGGAAGAAACCAGATCAGAATCTACTTCATCCATCTTCATTTAAATCACCATCAGACCAGACAAGAAGCAGAGTTCATCATTCAGAAACAGTGAGACAGCTTCTGTGTGTCTGTCTGTACCTCAATGTCTCCAGTCTGCAGTGTGGATCCTCCAGTCCAGCAGACAGCAGCTTCTCTCCTCCTTCTCCTGGATGATTGTAGCTCAGGTCCAGCTCTCTCAGGGGGGAGGAGCTTAGAGCTGAGGCCAGAGACGCACAACCTTCTTCTGTGATCAGACAGCCTGACAGACTACACACACACACACACACACACACACACACACACACACACACACACACACACACACACACACACACACACACACACACACACACACACACACACACACACACACACACACACACACACACACACACACACACACACACAGGTCCATTCTCAGCTGTTTTACCAGTAATATCCAGTCATAACCATGCAGCTGAACAGAGTCAACTTTATAATCTGATACTGATCAACATTTACTCTGCTGGGAATAATCTGTATCAGCTGTACACTAACCTGAGAGTGTCCAGTCTACAGAGAGGACTCTTCAGTCCAGCAGACAGCAGCTTCACTCCTGAATCATGCAGGTTGTTGTTGCTCAGGTCCAGCTCTCTCAGACTAGAGGACTGGGAGCTGAGGACTGAGGACAGAGCTTCACAGCTTCTCTCTGAGAGCTGACAGCCACTCAGCCTGAAGAGGATTCAGAAGAACACAAATGAAAACAATTACAAACCATAGTTGTTATTTCTGAATAAAGAGAACTACATTTAACCTGGATAGTTATGTGAGCACGTACAGAGCTTTGTTTGAAGCTTTGATCACAGGCAGCAGCCTCAGAAGAGCCTCCTCTGAAGCAGAGTATTTCTTCAGGTCAAACACATCCAGATCTTTTTCTGATGACAGTAAGATGAAGACCAGAGCTGACCACTGAGCAGGAGACAGTTTATCTGTGGAGAGACGTCCTGATCTCAGGGACTGTTGGATCTCCTCCACTAGAGAACGATCATTCAGTTCATTCAGACAGTGGAACAGATTGAAGCTTTTCTCTGCAGACAGATCCTCACTGATCTTCTTCTTGATGTACTTGACTGTTTTCTGATTGGTCTGTGAGCCACTTCCTGTGTGTTTCAGCAGACCTCGTAGGTGACTCTGATTGGTCTGTAGAGAAAGACCGAGGAGGAAGCGGAGGAACAAGTCCAGGTGTCCATTTGGACTCTGTAACGCCTGGTCCACAGCACTCTGGTATAAAAGTGTTGGGCCAGGTTCTTCTCTGAATACTTTAGACCACCTGGATGTTGTTTGTTTCTCTGACATCAGATTGACTCCAGAGTTGATGAAGGTCAGATGGACATGAAGAGCAGCCAGAAACTCCTGAACACTCAGATGGATGAAGCAGAACACCTTGTCCTGGTACAGTCCTCTCTCCTCTTTAAAGATCTGTGTGAACACTCCTGAGTACACTGAGGCTGCTCTGATATCGATGCCACACTCTGTCAGGTCTGACTCATAGAAGATCAGGTTTCCTTTCTGCAGCTGCTCAAAAGCCATTTTTCCCAGAGACTTAATCATCTTCCGGCTCTTTTTATTCCAGTGTGGATCTGTCTCAGCTCCTCCGTCATACTTGATGTTCTTCAGTTTGGACTGAACCACCAGGAAGTGGGTGTACATCTCAGTCAGGGTCTTGGGCAGCTCTCCTCCCTCTCTGGTCTTCAGCACATCCTCCAGAACTGTAGCAGTGATCCAGCAGAAGACTGGGATGTGGCACATGATGTGGAGGCTTCTGGATCTCTTGATGTGGGAGATGATCCTGCTGGCCTGCTTCTCATCTCTGAATCTCTTCCTGAAGTACTCATCCTTCTGTGGATCAGTGAACCCTCTGACCTCTGTCACCATGTCAACACACTCAGGAGGGATCTGATTGGCTGCTGCAGGTCGTGTGGTTATCCAGAGGCGAGCAGAGGGAAGCAGTTTCCCCCTGATGAGGTTTGTCAGCAGCACATCCACTGAGGTGGACTCTGTGACATCAGTCAGGGTCTGGTTGTTTTTAAAGTCCAGAGGAAGTCGACACTCATCCAGACCGTCAAAGATGAACACCACCTGGAACTCTTCAGACCTGCAGATTCCTGCTTCTTTGGTTTCAGGAAAGAAGTGATGAACAAGTTCCACCAAGCTGAACTTTTTCTCTTTCAGCACATTCAGCTCTCTGAAAGTGAATGGAAATGTGAAGTGTATGTCCTGGTTGGCTTTGTCTTCAGCCCAGTCCAGAGTGAACTTCTGTGTTAACACTGTTTTCCCGATGCCAGCCACTCCCTTTGTCATCACTCTTCTGATTGGTTCATCTCTTCCAGGTGAGGCTTTAAAGATGTCTTCTTGTCTGATGGTTGTTTCTGCTCTGTCTGGTTTCCTGGATGCTGTTTCAATCTGTCTGACCTCGTGTTCCTCATTGACCTCTCCAGTCCCTCCCTCTGTGATGAAGAGCTCTGTGTAGATCTGGTTCAGAAGGGTTGGGTTTCCTGCTTTAGCGATCCCCTCAAACACACACTGGAACTTCTTCAGGTTAGATTTCAGTTTACGCCGGCACTCTGCAGCCACTGTTCCTGAATAAAGACAGAACTGAGATCACTGAACAGATCCTGATATAGATCACATGATTATCTGAGTTTGAACTTTAAACCCCTTTGTCCTTTTTCTAAAATATGAAATCTGTTCAGATGTTCTTACTGCTCTGCAGACAGTCAGCCAGCTCCTCCTGCTTCATTCTCCTCAGGAAGTGGAGAGTGATCTTCAAAAATGCCTCTTTACAGCTTCTCCTCTGCTCTTCATCCTCACTCTGACTCTCTAAGTATTCTGGGTAATCTGGACTCAGAGCCCTCTGGACTCTCTTCAGCTCGTGCTTCACAAAGGTGACGATGTTCTCCTCCAGCAGCTGGAACAGAAGGAGACACTGGATATTTCCTATAAAGTGGTAGAACTCAACATGTGGTTCATGTGTCAGTCTGAAGGTCAGCTGATCTAAACACAACAATAACTTAGCATTACATTCTTGTCATGGTAGTTTATGAAATAACACACCATAAAGATGGAGTCCAGGTCTGTTAGATCCTGCTGGTCTGATGGATCTCTGTGAACCTCGGAGATCTCCTGTTGAACTCTGTGACAGGACATATTACACAAGAAAACAATGGGTCATATATGATGAAGCTCTGAGCCAAGATATGAGTCTTTGAACCACAGAGTCAGAACATTCACTGGATTTTTAATTCTCACCTTCCATCAGCACCACGTCCATCTTTAAAGTGAATAGGATGACCCATAGACCGGTCACTCTTCATGGACACAGAGCTGGGTCCAGGAGAGTCTGGTCTCTGGTCCTGCATCCTGATACAAACAAACAGCTGCTTCATGAACAAAGATCATCTTTAATCAGATTGTTCCAGTTCAAACTAGCAGATGGATCATCAGTAATCAGGAGGCAGAGCTGAAGTTCTCCACAGTTCTGTTTCTATTCGAACAGTATCTCACTCAGAATACAGCCAACACTGTGTCTGTCCTCACATTCTTCAGACTGATGAAATCAAAGTTCACAAAAGACGACTCAAACAGAAACACAGCTCAGAAAGATGCCAGCAGGAACAATAAAGGTTAGAAGTCCAACCTCCATTTTCAGAGAGAAAGAACTCAGGCTAGCTACAGACACATGTTCATGAAGATACAACCAGTGTCCACCAGGGGGGGCAGAAGGAAAACCTCAACATGATGATCCACAGGACAAAGATTTATAAAAGAATGATTACAGATTAAATGAATCCTCAATATGGCCCACAACTGAGACTCAGAACATAGAGTAAGATGACCATGAATATCATGAATACAGAGCTTACGGTAAGTCCACAAGCTGCCCTAAACTACTATCAGGATACAAAACTGATCCAGATCCAGGACCTGTCCTTTACAAGTTCAGGGACATGAGCCTGGAATCTCTCTTCTGGGACAAAGTCTTCAGACTGACACCACTTCAGAGGGGAATAACTGCTGCTTGCACCATCACAGTAGTTTTTATCTTGTGATGATGACTCTACTTACGGCAGTCGGCAGCCTCTTACAGCAGCTCAGTCTCTTTCTTTCCTTATATAGTTATAAAACGCTATTTTTGTACATTGTTTTTTCGGCAATTGCCTGCACTACTGCAGCATTTTAGTTGTAGTGGCAGTATCACTCAGAGGAGTACGGTACTTTTTCGGGAATGATCACGTACAATCGTGAGGAATTACTGTGCCTCAGGCATGGAGCCGGTGTCCCAACCTCACGCATCCCTGAGGACCTATGGAGAAGAAAGCCGGCACTGAAGTCAAGGAGAGGATCAAGAGAGACCGGAAATTTAAACCTTTTCTGCCGTCGATTATTGTGGGTAATGTCAGGTCACACGCAAACAAAGTGGACAAACTCACAGCTTCACGGAGACATGGCTAGACGGGAATATACCAGACAGTCTCATTGACCTGGCCTGCTTCACGCTGGTACGAGTGGACCGGGGGAGACAGAGCGGTAAGAAGAGAGGGGGAGGTCTTGCTGTCTTTGTTAACTCTAAATGGTGTAATCCCGGATATATGTAGGAAATTACATAGACTTCCTGAAGCCACCAAATGGTCTGAAAGAATAGAGGTGCGAGAGAGCCACATCCTCTTTCTCAGACAACACCATACAAAATGTAAATGTTATTTCATTATCACAGAGTCACTGTCTCCAGAAGGACAGGATCCAATAAACTTCAAAGAATCCTTGTAATGTAAAAATCACCATTTGTCACTGTAAGGTAACCTCCTCTCTGTTGCATATAAGGATTTGAAATGTGAAGGTTCGGGAGAGAACGCTGCTGCCTTCTTTCCATGCTGCATGTTATTAAAGAGATCTGATTCAAACGCCGAAGCATGAAGTTCTTCTGAGACTTAGCAACTCTCCACCTCAAAAGGAGAATTTCCACGACATATATAACTGTGAAGGAACGGGTCTGCACTCCCAACGCTGAACTTTTAGCGGTAGGATTACGCCCATATTATCTACCACGGGAGTTCTCACATGCCATCATTGTTGCTGTTTACGTCCCACCATCAGCTGTAGCCCAGCGCAGTCATACTGATCAGCAGGGATTTGAATCAATTCACTCTCTCCTCTGTCCTGACAAACTTTAAACAGTATGTCAACTGGGCCACAAGATGGAATAAAACCATAGACCTGCTGTATGCCAATATGAAGGGAGCCCCGTCACACCTGGAGAAGCAGGGAAGCATTGTGAGAGTCATGTTCTTTGACTTCTCCAGTGCTTTTAACACCATCCAGCCCGGCCTCCTGAGGGAAAAACTGCTGGATATTCATCTGCACCCCGACACCACAGCCTGGATCTTTAACTACCTCACTAGCTGACCACAGTACGTCCGAGTGGACGGCTGTGTCTCTGATGTGGTGACGGGCAACACTGGAATACCCCAAGGAACTGTTCTGGCACCCTTTCTTTTCACTCTCTTAACCTCAGACTTCAGGTTTAACTCTGGTTCCTGCCATCTCAGTACAGAGCTCTCGATCAGACAGAGGTCTGATCGAGAGCTTCGTCACATGGTGTAACAGCAACCATCTGAAGTTCAACATCGCCAAGACAAAGGAGGTGGTCGTGGACTACAGGAGGAAGAGGTGCCCCCCTGTCCCAGTCATCATTCAGGGGGAGGAAGTGGAGAGGGTGGACTCTTACAACTACCTTGGGGTTCACATTAACAGTAAGCTGGACTGGTCCCACAACACTTGTAACACTCACCCTTTAAAGGGTGTATTACTCACACCAGGGATTCAGGGATGAATTAACTCAAATCCAATAACTTGTTGTTAATGAAACTAAACCTCTCAGTTAAATCATTTGTCAAAACTTAATTCATCCACTTGAATTTAATTAATGTTGGGAAATTCCCATCAGTCACGTGACGTTACACTAAACAAAACAAAACAATTAATAATGACCCAGATAATCACCTAATTTGCCCTAACACACCCCCCAAAATTCAGTCAACAATCCCCCCAAACGAAAACCACATTAAGCAAACAAAAGTGAGTTTTTTACGGTCTCTTAGTCTCTTTTTATCCAAAACAGCTCCTTCGTCGGTGCGGCCGTATGAGCATCCAAAGTGTTCATTCATCAAAAAATAAGCGACATAATCCAAAAAATAACCCAAACAGGGATATTCCAAACAGGACCAAACATAAGGGAAACAAAAACGATCTCACCCAGATCCTTGGAAGAAAATATCCCGTTCCCCGACTTGACAAATTTTCTTTTCCTCAGCCACGAGCCGCGTGTCCAGGAATGAATGAAAAAATGACGGAAATCCTTATTTTCCCGTATGCCGATTTGTTCCCTTCATATTCTACTGTTTATTTTCCCCCGAACACCTTAATCCCCATACAGCATATGAATTTAATTTTCAGCCACAGAAAACTTTTCTCTGGCACTGAACTTTTCTTCCCGTCACCTTTTCCCTGGTACACTGACGTTCCTTCTTCTCCCTGCCTCCTCTACCTCCTCCCCTTATCGACTCAGTCCTCTCTTTTCCCTACAGGTTAATTGATGCGCTGACACCATTTCCTTCATCACAACGGAATATTATTTATTTTACATGTTTCAATAACAATTGGGTTTCCTTTTCTATTCATCTTGCAACAATCATCCTTTTTTGTGGCTCTGTCACACACTGACGCCATCTTCAGGAAAGGACAGAGCAGGCTTCCTGAGGAGACTCTGATCTTTCAGTGTCTGCGACAGACTCCTCAAGACCTTCTACCAGTGTGTGGTGGCCAGCACACTTTTCTTTGCTGTGGTGTGCTTGTGGGGTTGCATCAAGACTGCTGAGGCAAACAGGGTCAATAAACTGGTCAAGAAGGCCCTCTCTGTCGTTGGCCTAGAACTGGAGACTCTGGAGACAGTGGCTGAGAGGAGGATGAAGGACAAAATCATATCCATCCTGGATAACTCCTCTCACCCTCTCCACAACGAGCTGTAGGAGATGAGCAGCTCCTTCAGCCAACGCCTCCTCCCCCCAGGAGCAAAACAGAACACTTCAGATGCTCATTTGACCCCACAACAGCAGGAGCTCATCTGTATTTATATATATTCTCTTTATATATAGTATACAATATTATTACAATGTCATCATGTTACCTTTATTATATTATATCTATACTATCAATATTATATTACATTATACTCTTATATTCTTATAACTGCATTGCTATACTGTAGTTAAACTGCACTTTATTTATGATACACTTTATAAGTTATTACTTAGAACTGTCAATACTGTTTACAAAACCTTCTAATCACAAATGTCATGGTTTGGTTTTGTTCTGTTTTTAATCCTGTTTTAGTTTTCATTATTTCCCTCGTGTTCTGTGTATGTATGTTCCTAGTGTGTTTTACTTTAGTCCTTAGTGTGTTTCCCTGTATCCTTGTGTTCTTCTATGTTGCCTGTTAGTTTATTTCCTGTCTTGTGTTATAAGTCTAGTCTTTAGTGTTTCCTGTTTTATTTTGTAGATCTGGTTTTGGTGGTGGTGTCAGTGTTGGGTTTTACTTTGTACTTGTCCTCAGTGTTCTGGTCTTGTGTTCTTTGTTCCTTGTGTTTCCCGCCTTAGTGATTACCCTGATGTTCCTCACCTGTCTCGTTAGTCTCACCTGCGTCTGATTACCCCTTGTCTATTTAGTCTCTGTGTTTCTTATTGGTTCATTGCATTGTCAATGTCTTTCGTATGTCGTCGACTTTGGTTGCTGCTTCTCCCTGCTCCCTGTGTTTTCTCCTCCTGGTTTTTGGATTTTTGGTTTTTCAAAGTAAGTTTTTGTTTTTTGCCTTTTTTGTTAAAATAAATTATTTTGTTATTCTGCACTTGGGTCTTCCTCTCCTGTTTCCTGCCTGCTAACTCCGTGACAACAAATGTCACTTTAAATTCGTCACTGGTCACTTTAACATGCCAATTACTGCACAGTATTATTATCTTATTATTATCTCTTTTTTTCATTGTCCTGTTGAGTCCACCACACTGTAGTCCTCTGTATATACCCCCCTTACTACTTGGAATTGTATTTAATAATAATAAATTTTATTTGTAAAGCACTTTTCATTTTTTAAATCTCAGAGTGCTACAGAGTTTTAAAAAATGTAATGTAATATTTATGTTTATGTTATTCTTATTTGGGTTTTTGACTTTTTTGTTTTGATTCTGTAGTGCTGCTGCTTCTGCTGTAATGCCCGAATTTCCCCATTGGATAAAGTAATATCCTATACTATCCTAGCCTATGTTGATCAAGACAGCAGAGTCAGTCCAGTATCTGGATCCAACTGGGTTTGTAAAAACCCAGGTGGGACAAAGTCATCGTCTTACAAGTCCCGACTAATGACAAGTCAAAAGTCCTAACCTTTGAATTTCAAGTCCATAACAAGTCATTCACTCTCTTCCCCAAATGAAATGGCATTTTGTACAAGACTAATATCTGTTAGAGTAACAAAAATCGATTGTTATTCATCCTTCTTCTTCAAATCAAATAAAAAGACCAGAGTGACGGAGTCTCCGTCCCCAGCTGATGACCCGATTAGGCCCACAGAGGTGTTCAGTGAGGTGTCACAGCACACCTGTTCAAAAGGCACAGGAGGAGGTGCGTTAGGCAGCAATGCCCAGCAGGAAAACCAACACATGTATCTTCATATGTTCAATCTGGAGGCATCCAGTGACTACTGTGAAAGGGCAGTTGGCATCCAGGGAATTCTGGAGGACAACCAGGAAAGACTGGATGACTGCAGGAAAGTCTGCATCGGGAGTGGAAGGCTAGTTACCTAACCCACTAGTCCCATTAAACAGACACCCTAAGCTTACTACGAAAACGAATAAGGACAAACAACCCGGTGGCCCTCCGAGAGGCGGGGTGGAAGAAGGGCCAAGGAACAGAAACGGACACGACAACACCATCTTTGTCGCAGGCGGTGAGAATATCCAATTGCTGGCAGATCAACCTGTTCGTAGCCTGGGTCGCACCTACACAGCAAAGCTCTCTGACAGGCAGGTGGGGGAGATGGTGAGGAAGCAACTCACAGGTGGCCTGACCAAGATCAATCAAAGCCAACTCCCCGGAAAGTACAAAGTTTGGTGTTACCAGTTCATACTGTACCAAAGGGTGATGTGGCCACTGAAGATGAGGGAAATCCCCTCCTCAGTGGTAAGCAAGATGGACGGGCTGGCAAACTTGTTCATCAGGAAGTGGCTGGGACTACCAAGATGCCTCGGAGGTAGGCCTCTTTGGTAGGAACACGCTACAACTACCACTGCGATCCATCAGTGTGGGATACAAGCAAGGGAAGGCTCGGCTGGTGCTGGAGCTGAGGGAATCCACTGACCAGCTGGTGAGAGCAGCGGGCACCCAGATAAGAACGAGAAAAAAGTGGAAAGCCCAAGAAGAGGTCGACATGGCAATCGGCAGGCTGAAGCACCGCGAGGTGGTCGGCAGAGTCCAGGAGGGTCGAGCAGGCCTTGGGAGGGGCGATAGTCCCTTGTTCTGGTCAAAGGCTTCCAAAGAAGACCGGAAAGCCATGGTGGTGGCGGAAGTGGCAAGAACTGAGCAGGAACGCCTTAACATCAAAGCGGTGTCCCAGGGCCAGCAAGGACGTTGGACGTCATGGGAAGGTCTCACAGACAGGTCCATGTCATGGTCCGATCTATGGAAGATCCCCAAAGCTTGGCTCAGCTTCCTGATTAGAGCAACCATGCCTTGTCCCCAAAACCTCCACCAATGGTTTACTGCCGAAGAGAACTGTCCCCTTTGCAACACCATCAACGCAAGCCTCCAGCACATCCTGTCGGGCTGCATGACAGCGCTGTCCCAGGGGTGCAACAGGTGGCGACAGGACCAAGTGCTGAAGAAAATGGCAGAGGTGTCAGAGTCATGCAGAAAGGAGGCAAACAGCAGAGGATGACATCCCATCCACAATCGTTGAGGTTGTGATTGTTTATGTATGTAGACACGGTGGGAGTGAATGGAGAAAAGTCCAACTGACCATTTGACTGAATCACGTGTGTTTCTGACCTTAAAGACTCGACCTGTATGGATCATGCGTATTCCATTGTGCCAAAACTTACAGCTGGCTTTCCTGTGTCTTTCCAGATGATATAGGAGTAGATGGAGCTCTTTACCTGACATCTACTCTTATATCACCCTAACCCTATAGTAGTAGAAGACATGATGAACGTTTCTGACTTGTGTGTGTGTGTGTGTGTGTGTGTGTGAGTGTAATGAATTCATTTATTTTTCCTTTAGAACCATGGCAATCAGCAGTACATCTGAAGCGTGATTTATGTTAAAATAAAAGGATTTAACTGAACAAAACTCTGTTTCCTGGTGGTGTGTGGCTCCAGTTGAACAATAACCTACAGTGTGTGTGTGTGTGTGTGTGTGTGTGTGTGTGTGTGTGTGTGTGTGTGTGTGTGTGTGTGTGTGTGTGTGTGTGTGTGTGTGTGTGTGTGTGTGTGTGTGTGTGTGATTCTGTCTGTGTTACAGCCCTAAAGTAACACCTTCTGATGGAGTCAACGGGCCTTAGCTGGACTCAGGTAGCCTTCACTAAAACATGACTAATGAATGGTAAACAACATGATGTACTACGGTGAGCGTATTGCATCACTTCCTGTTGTGTCTCGCTCTATCGCTACTACCGATCGATAGAGCTAAAGCTAGATTGTTTATCCTGTGTATTTTCTTACATTTGTCTCCATTCACTGCACACTCTGAGTAATCGAAATAATCACCAAGTACCCCTGCGAGCTATCTATAGATCTTTTGTTTGCGTTAAACTACGTACTCTCGGGCTAACTTAGCAGTTAGCTTCTCATACGATGGCTTCTCTCCCTGCCTCTCCCTCTCCTGCTCTCTCTTGTTCTGTGTGCCAGATGTTTAGTTATTCCTCGTCCTCCTTTACTGATAAAGGTATCTGTATTAAATGTAGTTTATTTATAGCTTTGGAGGCGAGGGTGTCAGAGTTAGAGAGCAGGCTCCGCACCTTTGAGTCAGAGTCACAGTTATCTTACGCAGTAGCAGTTAGCCAGCCTTCTGTAGCCGGTGCGGGCCGACATAGTGTTAAATCTCCCCCGGTAGCTCCCGAGCAGCCGGGAGGCAGTGGCTGGGTTACTGTCCGAGGGAGGCATAGTAAGAAAACGAGGCTCACGGCTCCCCACCAACCACTTCATGTTTCAAACTCATTTTCCCCACTCAGCGACGCACCCGCTGAGACAAAAACTCTGATAATTGGAGACTCCATAGTCAGAAACGTGAAGTTAGCGAAGTCAGCGGGCATAGTTAGGTGTATACCCGGGGCCAGAGCGGGCGACATCACGGCTCACTTAAAGCTGCTGACAAAGGCTAAACGTAGATTTGATAAAATTGTAATTCATGTCGGCACAAATGACTCCCGACTTCGCCAGTCGGAAATTACTAAAGTTATTGTGGAGTCGGTGTGTAGTTTTGCTAAGACGATGTCGGACTCCGTAGTTTTCTCTGGTCCTATCCCTAATTTGACCAGTGATGACATGTATAGCCGCATGTCTTCATTCAACCGCTGGCTATCGAGGTGGTGTCCAGCAAACAATGTGGGCTTCATAGATAACTGGCAGTCCTTTTGGGGAAAGCCTGGTCTGCTAGCTAGAGATGGCATCCATCCTACTCTGGTTGGTGCAGCTCTATTATCTAGAAACATAGCAGAGTTTATTAGTCCCAAACCCTGACAACTCATCAGAGTTCAGACCAGGAGGCAGAGCTGCAGTCTTACACACTTCTCTGCGCTTCCTTTAGATCTGTTTACCTGCCACTATAGCTGTCCTTATGACTGTAAATCTAACTGTAACTCAGTTAGATCTTCTTATAGCTGTAGCCCTACTTATACTATAGATACTGTGTCTGTTCTCCGCCCCAGACCTGTCTTAGGCAATTCCAGCCTCAATAAAAGAGGCGTAAATCATAACAATTTAGTCAAAATCAAAACTACAAATACGATTTGGCAAAAAAATCTAACAATTAAATGCAGCTTGCTAAACATTAGATCCCTAGCATCTAAATCTCTCCTGGTAAATGCTCTAATATCAGAGAATCATATTGATCTACTTTGCTTAACTGAAACCTGGCTTTCTCAGGATGAATATGTTAGTTTAAATGAATCCACCCCTCCCAGTCATTTGAATGCTCATATAGCTCGAGACACTGGTCGAGGTGGTGGAGTAGCAGCTATTTTTAATTCTGGTCTTATAATCAATCCTCGACCAAAGCTGAATTATACCTCTTTTGAAAGTCTTGCACTCAGTCTTTCACATCCAGTCTCTAGAACTTTTCAGCCAATTCTAATTGTTATAGTTTACCGCCCTCCTGGCCCATATTCAGAATTTCTATCTGAATTTGCAGAATTTCTATCACACATAGTTCTTAGCAGTGATAGAATAATTGTTGTAGGTGATTTCAATATCCATGTGGATGTTGTTAATGACAGTCTTAGCACGGCTTTCATGTCTCTATTGGACTCTATTGGCTTCACCCAGGGTGTAAACAAACCTACTCATCGATTTAACCACACCCTGGATCTTGTTTTAGCCTATGGTATTGAAATTAAAAGTCTGTCGGTTTTTCTGGAAAATTCTCTGATATCAGACCATTTCCTAGTAACTTTTGATCTCTTTTTACCAACCTTAACTCCTCTTAATAAAAAAGTGCTCTCTAGAAATTTAAATGATAATGCTGTAGCTAAATTTAAGGAAGCTATTTCAGCTGCCTTTGTTTCAGTTCCATCCCCTAACCTAGTTGAAAACTCCTATAATCACTTTAGTCCCTCTCAGTTAGATCAGTTTGTAGATAGTGTGGTGGATTCACTTAGAGTTACTCTGGATTCAATCGCCCCCCTAAAACAGAAGCCAATCAAACGACAGAGATCAGCTCCATGGTACAATTTAGAAACCCGTACTCTAAAACTAACGTCACGTAAATGTGAAAGAATTTGGCGCTCCACCAAAACGATAGAATCTCGTTTAATTTGGCAAGATAGTCATAATAGATATATGAAAGCTCTACGGCAGGCCCGCACTGCCTATTACTCGTCTCTTATTGAAGAAAATAAAAACAACCCTAGATACCTCTTCAGCACTGTAGCCAGGCTGACAGAGAGTCATAGTTCATTTGAGCCATCAATTCCTTTAGCCCTTAGCAGGAATGATTTCATGAGCTTTTTTAATGATAAAATTAATTAAATTAGAGACAAAATTAGCAACTTACTACCTTTACTTAGTGAAGATTCCTCCTATATTTTCGATTCGGCAGAAACGGTTCCAAATTCTGATACTAACCTTGACTGTTTTTTTCCAATTAACCTCGCAGAACTAAATTCGATTATTTCTGCGTCTAAACCATCAATTGCTCCCCCACATTATGGCCAAGCACAGCAGATGTTGAAAAGGGCCTTTTCTGCACACCATTGTGGCTTACGGCCATACCACCTTGAACAGACCCGATCTCGTCCGATCTCGGGTCGGTCCTGGTTAGTACTTGGATGGGAGACCGCCTGGGAATACCAGGTGCTGAAAGCTTTTTCTTTTTCTCTTCACCTGGACTATAGAACATTCGTGACTACTATGTAGTCACGAATGTTCTATAGTCAAGCGCAGCAGATGTTGAAAAGGGCCTTTTCTGCACACCATTGTGGCTTACGGCCATACCACCCTGAACACGCCCGATCTCGGAAGCTAAGCAGGGTCGGGCCTGGTTAGTACTTGGATGGGAGACCGCCTGGGAATACCAGGTGCTGTAAGCTTTTTCTTTTTCTCTTCACCTGGACTATAGAACATTCGTGACTACATGTTTGACAGTCTGCAAAGAGTGATGGACACAATCAATTGCACTGTAGGAGAGCATTGTTTTTATCATGTGGTGACAGTGACATAAATTCAGATGTCCGAAAGTTTAGCCAGATTCAAGAATGTGGGGGAGCATTTGCAATAAAGTATCTATCTATCTATCTATCTATCTATCTATCTATCTATCTATCTATACCTTTCCAAGCCATGCCACTGAAGGAAGAACAAGACCTAACCTACGGAGTGCTGAGAGGACGCCGTGGGACGATTATGGCTGTCATCCACATCGCTGCTTTGCTCACCACAATGGCTGTTGCCAATCCTAGTTTACAGCAGAGAAAAAATGGACTCCAAACGTCCTCATATATTCATAATTTCATCACCAACTGATTCACTTGCACTCAAACTGATGTCAAGGATACTGATACTTAGACACCCCATCTCTTACAGAAGGGTAAACATGGACTGTCTGCAACAGCAGAAGAAGACACGAGAACCAACACAGGATCAAAACATCCAACAAGGGCATGAACTAAAACTTGCCACAGAGAACTGCTTCAACTACATAAGTTTCTCATTTGTTTTTTATATTTATTTGTTTCATTCATTCTCACTGTAACAAACAGTCAGTTGTAATGATCTTGTATGGTAATTTCTACAAATGTTGTGTTGACACTTTGTGTCAAAAGGGAGGAATGTGGGAAATTACAGGAGCCACCAAATGGTCTGAAAGCACAGAGGTGCCAAAGACAAACAGTAAGGTCCTTTTCCTGCTTTTGTAAAGTGTCTCGAGATAACGCCTGTTATGAATTGACGCTATATAAATAAAGATTGATTGAAAGAGCCACAAGGAGCTGAAGAGACTCCGTCCCAGGAAGGCAGCAGGCCCGGACAAGGTGTGTCCCAGGATGCTAAAGGCCTGCTCTGCTGAGCTGGGGGAGCCACTTCAGAACGTCTTCAACATGAGCCTGCGGCTTGGGAAGGTTCCTGTGCTCTGGAAGACCTCGTGCCTCACCCCGGTCCCCAAGAAGAAAAACCCCAGTGGGCCAGGTGACTTCAGACCAATTGCCCTGACATCCCACGTTATGAAGACCTTTGAACGGCTGCTGCTCCAACACCTCAGCCCCCAGGTCCAACACGCACAGGATCCCCAGCAGTTTGCATACCAGGCAAAGGTGGGCGTGGACGATGCCATCCTCTATCTTCTACACAGGGCTTACTCTCATCTGGACAAAGGGAGCAGCGTGATGAGAATCATGTTCTTTGATTTCTCAAGCGCTTTCGACACCATCCATCCCCTCCTACTGAGAGACAAGCTGACCGAGATGAGGGTGGACTCGCACCTGGTGAGGTGGATCACTGACTACCTCACAGAGAGACCACAGTACGTCAGACTGAAGGACTGCACATCTGACACTGTGGTCAGCAGCACCGGAGCACCACAGGGGACTGTGCTCTCCCCTGTCCTGTTCACCTGTCCTGGGTCATTAGCACCTGTATGAGCTTACATTTACATACTGCTACTGACGCAGGCAGAAGAAATGCAGACAACAGATTAATGATTAGACTCTGTGATCGAGGACTTTGTGATGTGGTGCAGTGCCAACCATCTGCAGCTAAACACCTCCAAGACCAAGGAGATGGTGGTGGACTTCCGAAGGAACAAACCACATCTAGAACCTGTTTCCATCGGGGGGGTCGACGTGGAGGTGGTCAGGACCTACGGGTATCTGGGGCTGCAGCTGGATGACAAGCTGGACTGGTCGCCTAACATGGACACTACCTGCAGGAAGGGACAGAGTCGTCTGTACTTCCTGAGAAGGCTGGGGTCCTTCATCATCTGCAAAAAGCTGCTGCAGATGTTCTACCAGTCTGTGGTGTCCAGCGTCCTCTTCTACGCAGTGGTGTGCTGGGGAGGAAGCTGCAAGAAGAGGGACGCAGCACGCCTGTACAGACTGGTAAGGAGGGCCGGCTCTGTGGTGGGTACAGAGCTGGACTCACTGGTGACAGTGGTAGAGAGGAGGTCTCTGGACAAAATGTCCAGAGGTCTCTGGACAAAATGCTCTCCATCATGGACAACACACCTCTACACAGCACCTTCACCGGGCAGAGGAGCATGTTCAGTGACAGACTGCTGTCACAGTCGTGCTCCACGGACAGACTCAAGAACTCTTTTGTCCCCCTGGCCATAAGACTGTACAACACTTCACTGTCACGGCAGGGAAGAAGCACACGGTGAACCCTGGACTCATTTTTCACTTTTTTTCTCACTCCACATCTGCACTGCTGACCTCAGAGTCAGAGAGGACACTTTAATACATATTACCTTACTGAGCACTGGTCACTTTAATGATAATCACCCTAATCATGTCTGGTTTCATCCTACTGTTGTGTTATGCTGCATCTGTAATGGTTGACATGATCACTCTAACTAGGTCTCTAGTTTCACTCTATTGTCTTTGACACTTTATGCTAATCTGCTCCTCAATAGTTGGGTACTTTAAGAGCAATCACCCTGATCACTCCTGGTTTCACCTTATTGTTTTGAACACTTAATGCTAATCACTGCTCCTTTATGTTGCTGAGCACTTTAATGGCTCAGTCTGCATCCCTGCATTGACTGTTTAATGACTGTACTCGAACCTCTGGCACTACCTCAAACACCTCTGTACATGCACATGTAACTAGTTTCTAGAAGGTCAGCACTTTTTGTTTCTAAGGCTCTTTAACTGTTTACAAGTCTCTTTTAATCAGCACATGTTTTTATCTCCTTCACAGGTTATGTACATTATGCTATATAAGTTTTAAGTCTAAAGCTAATGCTAACTGCACAGACTTAACTTGTAAATATGTTTACTCTTAGTCACACAGGGCCTCCTAAATCTTGTCTGGGGCATTATTGTATTGTATACAGAGGGGAGGGGTGACAGCGGGTGTGTATTGTAACTAATGTCTTGTGTCCTGGCTGTCTGTATACTGCTACTGGATGCCTTGAATTTCCCTTGGGATCAATAAAGTACCTACCTACCTACCTACCTACCTACCTACCTACCTACCTACCTACCTACCTACCTACCTTACTCACTCACTAACTCACTGCCCTGCCGGTGTCACAGCATAAACTTCACACAACGCAGAATTCCACCGGTTACACGTGGGCGATTTCTTCTGCTACAATAAAGTTAGCTTTCACTGCCGCCACATTGTTTTTGGCAATGGCGAAAATATTCTGCTGGGACCGCAGATTGCCTTTTAATTCTTGGGTAACTTTTTGTCTTTCTTGAAAGCTAGCTGTGACTTTTAATACAAGATAAATGCTTGTATAATATTATGATCTTGTAATTTCAAAAAGGGGGAAAACGCATAATGCATAATAAAAGTGAAAGTAACGATGTGTGCATTTTTTTTTTTTTCATTTTATTAAAATGGCCCTCCACAGGAATCATGTATCCATGAGGCTGATATTCAGTTTCCAGTTTCACTTCATCCAAACTCTATTTTACAAGTTGGCCCTCCACAGGAATCATGTATCCATGAGGCTGATATCCAGTTTCCAGTTTCACTTCATCCAAACTCTATTTTACAAGTTGATTGGATGGAAAAAAAGGACACAAAACATGTATGATGAGTACTTTAGAAATTAATAAAAAGAAAACATTTATCTTCCAATAGTGTATATAACAAAAGTAGTGAAAGTGTAATTGAATACATACCCGGCCATTTATCCAGTGGTTTTCCTTCCAGGACAGCTGAGATTATTCCTGGCCCTCCACAGGAATCATGTATCCATGAGACTGATATCCAGTTTCCAGTTTCACTTCATCCAGACTCTATTTTAAAATTTGATTGGAAGAAAAAAAGGACATATTGTTCACATATACAGAACAGGTATGATGAGTACTTTAGAAAAAAACAAAAAAAACAACATATATCCTCCAATAGTGTGTATAACAGAAGCACTGAAAGAATAATTGAATACATACCCGGCCATTTATCCAGTGGTTTTCCTTCCAGGACAGCTGAGATTATTCCTGGCCCTCCACAGGAATCATGTATCCATGAGGCTGATATTGTGTTTCTGCCAGCTGGTATATCTCCATGCCCTCTGCCTGCTGTTGATGCTGGAGGAGTGAAGGTAGATGGAGATCCATCTGGAAACACAAAAACACTTCTGAACGCATCTGTCAAGTAAACATGACCTGTTCATTCACTTCATCCAAACTTCATTTTACTGCTTGATTGGTTGAAAAACAAGGACATATTGATAACATATACAGAACATGTATGATGAGAAATTCAGAAATTAAAAAAACATTTATCTTCCAATAGTGCGTATAACAAAAGTACTGAAAGAATAATTGAATACATATCCGGCCATTTATCCAGTGGTTTTCCTTCCAGGAAAGCTGAAATTATTCCTGGACCTCCACAGGAATCATGTATCCATGAGGCTGATATCCAGTTTCAGTTCATCCAAACTCTATTTTACAGCTTGATTGGATGAAAAAAAGGACATAGAACATGTATGATGACTACTTCAGAAATGAAAAGAACATATATCCTCCAAGAGTGTGTATATAACAAAAGCACTGAAACAATAATTGAATACATACCTGGCCATTTATCCAGTGGTTTTCCTTCCAGGACAGCTGAGATTATTCCTGGACCTCCACAGGAATCATGTATCCATGAGGCTGATATCCAGTTTCTGCCAGCTGGTATATCTCCATGCCCTCTGCCTGCTGTTGATGTTGGAGCAGATAACGTTGAAGGAGATCCATCTGGAAACACAAAAACACTTCTGAACGCATCTGTCAAGTAAACATCACCTGTTGATTCACTTCATCCAGACTCTGTTAACTCTTCATTTGCACATGTACAGGTCAAAATCAGCAGTAAGACACATTTTTCAACAAAAAAACCTAAACAAAGTAGCCTTAATATAGTTCAAAGTTTGCATTAACAATTGGATAAATATTTTTTACCAACCAACAAGAAACTTTAGATAATTTGCTCTCCATCTTCAGTTACGAAAAACATTCAAATAAATACTTACCACCAAACAATTTGGGTCATAATTAGGATCAATTTACGAAGTTTAGTACTTTTTGTACTGTTGGTTCAAAGTGAATTTGGTTCTCACTATCTCGGTAAGTCTTCTCCTCACTGCCGCTTGTACTGAAATGAGAGCTTCTGATCCCAGCTCGTATATCTTTGAATTTCTTTCCTGTGATGCGATGAGTTCTAAATTCTAAGCTTTCTCTATGATGACATACAGAACCAAAGTTCCATGAAAAATTCCATAGTCCACATAATGCTGAACTCAATTGTATACAATTGCATTTTATACAAGATTTGCAAATTATACTATAATTTTATTATTTATAATTATTAATAATAATATATATCATAATATTAATTAATCAGATCAGAAGGGATGGGTGATCTTCATCAGTTAATGTTTAATTAAGGTGCTGATTTTAAAAACTTTGGCCTTTTTACTGTTTCTATTAGTGTTATATGCTAGCTTTATTTTAAGCTATGTTTAATCACTTTCTCAGCTCAATACTGGCTTTAGCTTACTACCATATTCTTAACATGAATCCTGAATGTAAAACTTAAAATAGTCAATACATAAAAAGGTGTTGACTATGTTTATAGACAATAGAGTCAGTCCCCAGTAAAGTTTGTCCTCAGTTTGTTTCCGATTACCCAGCCCCTTGTTTTTGATGCCTTAAATGGCCAACAGTTGATTATTAAACTCAGACCCCGCCTCTGCACCTAGCAGGTAACCACTGTGAGCAGTTAACCTTCCACACAATGCCATCGTCCCATGCACCCATTTTTTATGTCTTCCCTACAATCAGAAATTGCAATTTCGATTTTCATCACAATTTTCTACAAATCAAGCTTGTGATATGTTCTCAATGTATACAGTAACATTTACAAAAATGACAAGAAATGACATCATACCAGTTAAAACTTTAAATGCCAGAACTCTAAATTAATAGAATGAAAACTAATTTATAAATTAATTTCAAATTTATTAATTTAAAATGTATTTATCAAGAAGAAACACACAGATGGTGACATTATTGGTTTTAGTGTCATTTTGACAGAAATCTGGTCATAAGTGTTGCTATATTTTGTGCCTTTCAGGTTGCCATAGTTCACATAGTTCACAGAACTTATGCAACAAGAGAAGCCAACAATGTCTCTATATTTTCTTTTTGCCATACGGCCGAAACATTTGCCTGTGAGCGTCATTTCATGTTCAGGTCTTGCATTGCATCTCTTGAGTATGTTTAATAAGGTTACAACGTGAGACAACAATTGACACATTCACGATGCTAACCGCTAGCGTTCTTATTCAAATTCTCATAGACGTTAGCATCAAGCTAACGGACTTTTTGGTTGTTTAGCATTATGAGATGAATAACTTACGTTTTGCTGTCTGTTTAGTTTTCCAGTGCTTCCTTTATGAACGACTGGAAAAAGAAACTTCAGCGTCTTTATTAGAGGAAAACTGTTAGCTAACTGTCGAGCTGTGTATCAGGCTAAAGAAGTCATGCTCACACAGGGGCAGAATAGACAGCGTGTGTAAATTAGTTGACAACAGCTCCTGGGTCAGTTGGGAGAAGCACTGCCAAAAACCGCGGCTTTAGCAATCACGTGATCACGTTTTTTGAAATCGCGATTTCGATCAGAAAACGATAAATCGTTCAGCCTTCATGGAGATCCATCTGGAAACACAAAAACATTTCTTAAACGCAACTGTCAAGTAAACATTACCTGATCATTTACTTCGTCCAAACTCTGGTTTATATGCTTGATTGGATGAAAAAAAGTTTGGGTTACTTAACGTAGCCTCGGTTCTTTGATAACAGAGTGAGGTGTTTCACTATGGGAATCGCCTTGGCGTGACCATTCTGGAAGCTCCAATGACAACGTCTGTCAGAGACAGACAGGTCGAACTGTATTCGGGGCACGCCCCCCTCATATATACAGTCGACCCACCCACCTCAAATCATTCATGACAGGTTTCTTACCGTGCCTATGCAAGGAGGGATGTGAAGATGAAACATCTCACTCTGTCATCAAAGAACCGAGGCATGAGTATCCTGAAGCAAACTGATAAGGCTGAACACCAAAATTCACACTGATTCTGGTGCGACAGTCTCCAGTACTGCCTGTGCCACATCCGGCCCTGAGACATCCAGCCTGTAAAATCTAACAAAAGTATGCAGCGTCGCCCAACTCGCTGCATCACAGATATCCTGCACTGAAACTCCTCTGAACAAAGCCCAGGAAGTGGCCATGCTCCGAGTGGAATGAGCTCTCAGGCCCTGAGGGGACTGCAAACCCCGTAGGCCAAAGAGATGGCTTCTACAATCCAGTGGGATAAACCCAAGACACAAACAGTTGATCGTCTTGTCTAAATAAAGCTGTTTTATTCACAAACGCATGCAGAGCGTGCACTGGGCACAAAGTGTTGAGCCTCCGCTCCTCTTCTGATGAGAAAGGAGGTGGATGAAAAGCCTTCAACTCCACTGTAGAGCACCTGTATGCCACATCCACCACTTTAGGTACAAAAGCCGGATTAGGCCGCAGGCAGACTTTAGTGAGCCCAGGAGCAAACTGTAAGCATGCCTGTAAATCACTTACACGCTTCGCAGTAATGCAGCCTTCAATAAAACAAACTTCAACTGTACACAGTAAAAAGTTGGGAGGTAATTTCACGGAGTTGTCACTTTTAAACCCAATAAGAGTATTTTCAACACTATGTGGAGTAATAAACATGCAGTGTTGCTGTTAAAATGAAGTGTAAAAATGATGCGCCTCTCAGCGCAAATTCTGTAAACTTCGCGGGGTTCTCACTAACAACCTGACGTCACCGGCTTGCAGTACCCACTGGCACTGACACTATCAGTGACTATCCACTGGCACGACGTCACGCTGTCACTGACACGATCTGGTAAGTTATATATCATAATGCAAGTATATGTATCACATTTGCAAGCATATTGTTCATTTTTTCAGTTTTAAGAATGACAACAGTGTTCTGATGAAAATGTTCACATCACTACCGTATGTTGAACCGTGAATGCATTGCCAGTCAGTTTGGGCTTGCAACGTGATGTGAGGCTATGGCTTATGAGTTTAGTTTATAAAATGTGACTCGGTTTTTTAACCGTTTAAATTAGTGAACACACCTCGTTGTTCTTGTCCATAGCTAAATTTCAGGGGAAATAAAAAAAGCTAATTTACTAGTTTCTGGTGGTTACGTGGCTAATTATGCTAGGTTTTACGACGTTCAGATTATCTTCATTTTTATTAATAATAAACGACTACTCTGTTAGGTTTACGTTTGGCGGACCCCAAAATGCAGAGACATAAAGAACCAAAAATAGTTTTAACAAAAAGATATTTAATGTTCCAAGGGGGAAAAAACAAAAGAGAGCAGGCAGTGAGGGCAGGGAGCTGGCTGGCTGGAAGATCCGGAAGAACAGGAGGCACACAGCGAAAACTAGGGAATAAGAAAAAAACAAAGTCAGTCCATCAAGTGACCAAAAAACACCAAAAGCATAAAAGCCACGAGAGGCTATGAAAACAATTTGCTTGAAGGCAAACGTGACCACTACCGAGTTATACGGAATTATCTGGCAGAGTAGTTGGGTGAAAGCCAGGCTTATATGGAGGGGTTGATTAGATAGACGTCAGGTGTGCCTCGTCTGCTGCTTGGAGGAGCCTGCCCTGTCACTCACGTACCTGCAGAGGAAGAAAAACCAGAAGAGGGAGGGGGAGAAAGGACAACACAAACTATCACAGAAAAACAAAACAGAACTGAAACCTGAACCTTGTCGGTGAGCGTAAATGAATTCACATTGAATTATGAAAGCTTTGTTTTGATAACAGCTTCCAATTTAATCATTGTCAGCATGTACTCCCGTGGTTCCAGCACTAACGAGTTTACTGTTTCTGTGTTTAGACGGGTACCATGTTGGTGCGAGTTCAACTCGGGGGAGAACAAAAGTATGTGAAGTTGCCTGAGCAGACTTTTGACACATTCTTGAAAGAGGGTGAGTATTTTCAATCTTTTTAATGAACGCCGCATCTCGTTGCGTTGGCTCGAGTCGAGTCATTTTCTTTTGTTATTTACCACATAGCACTGGACCGGGTTAATGCTTTCTGTTCGATATGCATGTGTAACGGGAGTATTAAATGCATATATAACTTGTACGCATGCATACGAACGAACTTCCCTCTGAATTCTGTTTGAAGTGAAAAAAATGTCCCGTGAGGAGCAATGTGTTTCCACACGTTTATCGCTGAAAACCAGACTGTTCGTGGGTTGCTCCCTTCTCAACTGCAACTCAGACTGCCCCTGCCTGCCCTATAACCGTGGGAACAGGCCAAAAACATAGCCTAAAATGTAACAATTAACAAGAGTCACTGTGGGAACTCATTGTCACTGTTTGATTGCATGGCATGGTAAAGTAAATTAGTGCACATACAGTTTCTCATTATTCCTTTTGACTAACTCAGTGGTTGTAAAGTTCAACATACCTGAGGAAAGAGTGCAAGATATAAGAGTGCACAAGTTGATGCTGAGGTGTTTGCAGAAATTGCCAAAGAGTCATCTGGAACCTTTCACATCATTCTTGGCAGTGAAGGTTAGACCTCTATTGAATTGAATCTTTGTGCAATTCTGTTTTCTTATTATGATGATATTAGCCTCATCTGAGACCATTCATGTACAGTTTTTTTTCCTCAACCTGCACCATAATCTAGACCTTTTGATTTGACAGGTTCTTCTCAATCATCATCATCATCATCTGTGCAGTCTGATGACACCATCATTTTGAATTTATCAGCATGTGACTCCTTTGAAGACACTATGGCTGGAGAAGCAAGCCAACCTAAAAGGCCTTGTCGAATAAATTATGGAGGCAAAGGCTGTAATGGAATTAACTGTGATAGAATATTAGGCCTTTTTCTGCTTATAATCAAAGTGTTTACTGCAATAAAGTTTCATCACCCGGTCCAAAGGAAAGGTTTGATATTTACAGTTTGAATGATGTTCGCTTACATTTATATTATACCAGTTATTTTATCATGTTTTATTCCAGGTTTGTGTGTGTTAATAAAATTGTCATACTTTTCAGTAAGGTGTTTATGTGAAGAGGGCTTGCAGAAGTGAGTGCACATTCCAACATGTGTTTTGATGTGGCCCTTTAAACTGAATCACTCACCAACTCAAACATAGGTTTAGTTTTAGGCCCTGAACAGTTAATCACTCACCCACTTTTATATAGGTTGAGTGAGCCTTGATTCTTAATTACCTAATTGTCTTCTCCTTAAAGTCAGGGACACGTAGTGTTGAACCCAGAGACTCTGTAACTTGTGTTCTTGATTCATCGGGTTAATAAACTCTGTTAACCTGAAAGAGACGCCTCCAGTCATTCCTCTCATCAAAAGAATGCACAGAGAGATTCAAGGTAATTATTTAGAGGAGTCAGATTTCTATTAACAACATAGGAAAAGGATCAAATACCAACTTTTATCCTTCAACAGACAGACAGACTGACTGACCAAGACAGACAGACAGACTGACTGACCGATTGACCGACCGACAGACAGACAGACCAAGACAGACTAACTGACAAAGACAGACAGACAGACTGACAAAGACAGACAGACTGACTGACCAAGACAGACTAACTGACAAAGACAGACAGACAGACTGACAAAGACAGACAGACTGACTGACAAAGACAGACAGACTGACTGACTAACTGACAAAGACAGACAGACAGACAGACAGACAGACAGACAGACCAAGACAGACTAACTGACAAAGACAGACAGACAGACTGACAAAGACAGACAGACTGACTGACTGACAAAGACAGACAG